>NC_141874.1:661647366-662272366 GCF_056163025.1 Triticum urartu
ATTCCCTTGCTCTGCTCCAATTTGTAAAGAAATCTTCTCTGAGTTGTAGAGGAATTGAGATTAGAATTTCTTTTCTTTAGGGAAAAAAGGAAGAAGTGAGAGAAACTGAAAGAGGGGGCAGCGTGCAGCAACGTGACTTAGGCGAGTCCATTAGCCCAAAAAGCCCAATGAACAAAATGTGTGAGATAGAGATTATAAAAAGTTGCATGTGTATGGGCTGGACTAAAGCAGGCCCAAGTATGCCATCGTGCTACCATGGAGGCAAAAATGAATTGTTCCGTTAGTACCACATCGGTTAATTCCAAAACATAAACGTAAAAGCGTAATATGACTGGGCGAAAGCGTATTGTGACGGTGAACCCACGGAGTCAATCCGTGCTTTATTATTAGGGATAGATTAAATCAGGAAATTCCAGAAAATGTTGTAAACTTCAAAAATTCATAGAAATTCAACCATAGCTTAGATTGAAATAAGTTATATATGAAAAATGATCAGAAAAATTCAATCTATCCATCTGTACCATTTTCATGCATGAAAAACCAACTTATACATGTTGTATATGAGGTAATACATGAATGGCATTTATAAAGGCTTATTTTGGAGTTGCATTTGAAACTTTGGTTCAAATGGACTTCATGCAAACAAATGCTAGATGCATTAACTCAAACAACATCACATACTCATGCCATGTTCATGCATCATAATGTTGCATATAATTGTGTTTTGATTGCCGACACCATTCCTTCTTGATAGGTCCTGCTCCGGAGAGTGCTCCAGAGTACCTGTCTGAGGAGCAGTGCCCCCCTGTTGATCTACCAGGAAAGCAAACCCCCTTGTTCATTCCAATACAATCCTACTCTCTCGCTCCTACTCTCATTTATTACATTAGGACAACAACGATTCAACTGCTACTTTGTGCTGCGGTAGTTGAACCCATTCCTCTGCATGACCTGTCATTGCCACAGTAACTAGTTGAAACCCACTAGCATGTGTAGGAGTTGATTGAAGCCATTGTTGTGTTCCTACCATGCCATGCTTGCTATTTCTTAGAGTGTGTCAGGTCTGATTCATTGGGAATGCATTGGAGTACAGTGCTATGTTCTGATGTTGAGAGTTAAGCGTGTGAACACGATTTGGTAAAGGTAGCAGTGAGAGGCCATGTAGGAGTACATGGTGGGTTGTCTCACTAGAACCGTCCTTAAGCACTGAGTTCTATGTATGTTGTCCAATGACTCGATACTACCACACATTGGGTTCCGGTAACTCGACCCCTCTCGACTTATTAACCAACTTGATCTCTGTCCAGGAGTCGCAACTAGTTTCTGGTGTTTGTAGGTAGTGTTAGTAGTCTACCAAGTGGCACCCGGCCAGATGGGCTTGGGACAGACTAGGCACAGTGGCACGGTGTACCAAGTGGCACCCGGATGGTGGGCTTGGGAACCCTACTCACATCGTTTGGGGCCGTGAGCGACACCCCGGCCGGATCTCCTTGCGGATGGAACCCGAATAGGCGATGAACCTGGATGAGAGACTTGTGTGGTTAGTTAGGTCGTGGCCGACACCCTCTCCAGGCTTCCGCTTGAAGATTGCCGAGGTACATGATGTGTACATGGTGATAAGTGGTGAGAGCGTGTGTGAAGAAGTACACCCCTACAGGTTTATCATGATCTATTCGAATAGCCGTGTCCGCGGTTATGGACTTCTTGGATGCTTACGTGGTACATAGACAACTTGAAGTGGATACTCTAAAATGCTCAAGACAAGTGTGAGTGCTATGGATGGCATTCTCATAAGAAGACAAGGATGAATCATAGTAGTGTATTGATGTGGTGATTAGTGGACTCGTGTGCGCTGCCTCACCTCAAAGAAGTTTCTCGTTGTCGTAGAACAGGATAGCCACTGAGTCAAAGCTGACTTGCTGCAACTAAACCCCACATTACCTTCTTAATACAAATGCATGTATGATAGGATCTGATGTAAGTCTTGCTGAGTACCTTTGTACTCACGTTTGCTTTATTTATGTTTTGCAGGTGAGACATCTGTCTCACTAGTAGTACCGCTTGGACTTCGACGAGTAGCTTGTTACCTCAGCTACGATCTTGTACCCTTGGGAGGGACTTGTAGATAGTCAGGCTTCTTAGCCTTTTTCTTTCGTACTTGTCTGTACTCAGACATGTAATGCTTCCATTGCTTGTATGCTCTGAATGATGGGTCATGTGACCCCTGTTTGTATTTAATGCTATGTGGCTCTTCTGGGCCTTTATCTATATGAGTTGCATTATGTTGAGATGCCATGTTGTACAGCACATACTTGCATGTCATGCGTACGTGTGATGTGTATTGCTATGTGTGGGATCCGACAATCTAGTTGGTTATCCTTGGCAGCCTCTGTTATGGGGAAATGTAGTCTAGTGCTTCCTTGCGCCATAGTAGTCCGCTACAGCCCGGTTCACCGGAGTCCTGCTAGCCCAGCACTACTGCTCAGGACACTTGACTGGCCGGCATGTGTTTCACTTCGTTCCTGTGTCTGTCCCTTTGGGGAAATGTCACGCGGTGACATCCGGAGTCCTGCCTAGCCTGCTACAGCCCGGGTTCTCGGAGTCCTGTTAGCCCAGTGCTACAGCCCGGATTCACACGCTGCTGACCGACATGCTCGATGTGAATCATGTATGCCTGTCCCCATAGGTTAGTGCCGCTTTGGGTTCACGACTAGTCATGTCGGCCCGGGTTCTCTGTCATATGGATGCTAGCGACACAATCATATACGTGAGCCAAAAGGCGCAAACGGTCCCGGGCCAGGGTAAGGCGACACCCGTGGGAATACCGTGCGTGAGGCCGCAAAGTGATATGTGGTGTTACTGGCTAGATCGATGTGACTTGGAATCGGGGTCCCGACAGCGTTGGTATCAGAGCCTGACTGCCTGTAGGATTTCCAAGACAACCTGGTCGAAGTTGAGTCTAGAAATTCTTTAGCTATATAGGGGAATTGATTGTGGAAGGGAACGTAAGGCTCTTTTTACTCCTTATACCTCATGCCTTCTGATCTGAGTCATCCTATCTTTCCTACGGGGTTAAGGAACTAGGCTTCCTCTTCTGTCTATCACGATCACGTGTTACTTCTCCGTAGTCTCTTAGGATTGGTTGATCTGAGTCATATCCCAGTTCGAGTATCTCCGGTGTAGCCTGTTTAGTAATATTTTTGAACCTTGAGTGATGATGTTGAGTTTGGTGCTACCCGTCTTTGCAGAATGTTTCATTTTGAGCATTCTACTGTCGTTATGCTGCCGGAATTGTCCTAGGAGTGTGAGATATACTAAATTCTTGTGCTACCTTCTGCATCCTATAGTTGATGCTGAATCCATCCTTGTTTTCCTTGGTTTCGTTCTTCAGGATGTTGCCGGTTAACCGAAGTTCTATTGCTCGTAGCCGGAACCACGGAGATGGTAGGGATGAGGATCCTCCCGATCAGTCTTTGTTGGCAGAGTTCATGTTAGAGATGGAGAGGAACAAGCGTGAGTCTAACCGCTTGCTAGCACGTATTGAGGAGAACACCTCCCATCAGGACAAAGAGTTTGTGTCCATTCATGACTTCATTGGCCTGAAACCACCTACCTTCCATCATTCCATTGAACCACTTGATGCAGATGACTGGCTCTGTAGTATCACACACAAGCTGTGTTCTGCGAACGTAGCGGAAGGTGACAAGGTCACCTATGCTGCTTATCACTTGGAAGGTCCTGCTAGTATTTGGTGGCACAACTATGAGGCTATGCTTCCAGCTGGCCAGATACCCACCTGGAGAGATTTCACTGAGGCTTTTCGCGAGCATCACATCCCTCTGGCTCTCAATTACCGAAAGAGAGAAGAGTTCTGTAGTTTCACCCAGGATAAGATGGTTGTTGATGCTTACAGTAGAGAGTTTGAGAACCTCGCCCGCTATGCTACAAAAGAGGTGTCCACGGACGCCAAGAAGCAGGCTAGGTTCCGGAAGGGTCTCAACCCCAAGTTGCGTCATGATCTCCACTTGCATCATTGCAATACATTCCAGGCTCTTGTGAACAAGGCCATTAATGCAGAGACAGCTCAACTCACTTACGAGGAGTCTCGTAAGCACACCCGTGATTTGGGTTCTTCCTCCGGTTCTAGTTCTTAGAAGCGCCGGATTTGGGTTCCGAACTCCGCTCTTCCACCCGGTTATTCACCAAGGCCCTCTTATGTGGTGCCTCACCCAGTTCAGTTACATGCTCCACCCAGGCCTATCGGTAGACCGCCTGTCAAAGCGGGTCCACGTCCTACCTCGGGGACTTGCTTCACATGCGGAGAGCCAGGACACTATGCACGTGACTGCTCTCAAGCCAACTATGCTCCACCCCAGCCTAAGAAGTCTGTTGGCCGTGGTAAGCCATCACGCAAGATGATCAGTGTCAAGTCAGCTTCCACTAAACGTGGACATGTGCATCACGTCTCAGCTAGAGACGCTCATGATGATCCAGATGTCATTCTTGGTACACTCCTTGTCAATTGTCATCCAGCATCGGTTCTGTTCGACACTGGAGCATCTCACTCCTTCATTTCTGAAAGCTATGCTAACTTGCACAACATTTCATTTTGTGATATGCCCTCTCCACTAGTCATTCAAACTCCTGGATCCAAATGGCAAACTTCTAGTGTAAGCCATGGTAATGAAATCCTTGTTGACAGACTTGTATTCCTTGCATCACTTATAGACCTCAAGTCTACAGATATTAACATCATCTTGGGTATGGACTGGATGAAAGCTCATTATGCCAAGATTGATTGTTACACAAGGTCTGTTCAGCTTACACACCCATCTGGCAAGATAGTCACTGTCTCCACTAGAGTTGCAAAGCGCCAACTCTATTCTCTTAATGCCAACCCTCTTCCTGACCTTGAAGATATCCCGGTAGTCCGTGACTTTCCGGATGTCTTTCCTGAGGAACTGCTAGGTATTCCACCTGACAGAGATGTAGAGTTTGTCATAGATCTTATCCCAGGAACCGCCCCAATTTCTAGGAGACCCTACAAGATGGCACCCTTAGAGCTAGCTGAGCTTAAGAAACAACTCGATGAATCCTTGCAAAAGGGTTTCATCCGTCCTAGTTCTTCTCCCTGGGCTTGCCCCGTCCTCTTCGTCAAGAAGAAGGATGGTACGGACCGAATGGTTGTATATTATCGTCCCGTTAATTTGGTCACGATAAAGAACAAGTATCCGCTCCCCAGGATCAACGATCTATATGATCAGCTCGCTGGATCCTCAGTCTTTTCCAAGATGGATTTGAGGTTAGGCTATCACCAAATCAAGATCAGAAATGGGGACATTCCTAAGACGGCTTTTGTCACTCGTTATGGTCAGTACGAGTACACCGTCATGTCCTTTGGTCTAACCAATGCTCCAGCTACATTCTCCCGCTTGAAGAACTCGATCTTCGTGGAGTACTTAGATAAGGTCGTCGTCGTTTACCTCGATGATATTCTTATTTACTCGAAGAACGAGGAAGAGCACGCCGAACATCTTAGACTTGTGTTAGAGAAACTCAGAGAACACGGTCTTTATGCCAAGTTCTCCAAGTGCGAATTTTGGTTGCCAAAAGTGACCTACCTAGGCCACGTGATATCTGGTAAGGGCATTGCTGTCAATCCCGAGAGAGTTCAGGCCGTTCTTGATTGGACTCCGCCTGAAACGGTTAAGCAAGTTAGGAGTTTCCTTGGTCTAGCCAGTTATTGTCGCCGCTTCGTTGAGAACTTCTCCAAAGTGGCCAAACCTCTCACGGAAATTCTCAAGAAAGATAAAAAGTTTGAGTGGTCCCCACAGTGTGAGCACAGTTTTCAGGAACTGAAAAGACGCCTGACTTCTGCTCCCATACTTGTGCCACCGGATTTCACTAAAGACTTTGTTATCTACTGCGATGCCTCATGACAGGGACTAGGTTGCATTCTTATGCAAGATCGTCATGTGATTGCCTATGCATCTCGACAGTTGCATCCACATGAGGAGAATTATCCTACACATGATTTAGAGCTTGCAGCCGTAGTCTATGCACTTAAGACATGGCGACATTACCTTCTCGGTAAACGTTGCGAGATATACACCGACCACCAGAGTCTCAAGTATATCTTCACCCAACCAGATTTGAACCTTAGGCAAAGACGTTGGTTGGAGGTGATCTCAGATTACGACTTAGGGATTACCTACACCCCAGGCAAGGGAAATGTCATGGCTGATGCGCTAAGTCGTAAGTCCTATTGCAACAACATCATGTTGCAGCAGGGCCAACCACTTCTCCATGAGGAATTATGTAAACTTAACCTTCACATTGCTCCTCATGGATTCCTTTCTAGCTTGGTGGCGAAACCTACTCTTGTGGATCATATCATAGAAGCCCAGAAGCAAGATACGGGGATTACCCGGATCAAGAGAAACATTGCCAAGGGCATTGCTGGTAGTTTCTCTATATATGATCGAGGTGTTGTTTTCTTCAGGAATTGCCTGGTGGTCCCCAAGAAGCAGCATCTTCGGCAACTAATCCTTAAGGAGGCCCATGAATCTCCTCTCACAATTCATCCCGGTAGTACTAAGATGTATCAGGACCTGCGCCAGAGGTTCTGGTGGACTAGGATGAAGAGAGAAATTGCTCAGTTTATTGCTAACTGCGATATTTGTCGTCGCGTTAAGGCCGAGCATCAAAGGCCTGCTGGCACCCTTCAACCTTTAGCTATTCCTGAGTGGAAATGGGATAAAGTTGGTATGGACTTCATCACCGGCTTTCCCAGGACCAAGAAAGGGAATAATGCTATCTTCGTAGTCATTGATCGTCTTTCCAAAGTGGCTCACTTCCTACCTGTTCGAGAGAGTATCACTGCTAGTCAGCTCACTGACTTATATATTTCTCGAATAGTGTCACTTCATGGTGTTCCACTAGAGATCAATTCAGACCGTGGTAGTCTTTTCACTTCTCATTTCTGGGAGAGTTTCCAAACTGCCATGGGCACCCATCTTTCCTTAAGTACCGCTTTCCACCCTCAATCAAGTGGTCAGGTGGAAAGGGTCAATCAAATTCTCGAAGACATGCTTAGAGCTTGTGTTATCTCATCCGGTATGGATTGGGAGAAGTGCCTTCCCTTCGCCGAGTTTGCTTATAACAATAGCTACCAATCCAGCCTCAAGAAAGCTCCTTTTGAGGTTCTGTATGGACGAAGATGTCGAACACCTCTGAACTGGTCAGAAACCGGTGAAAGACAATTCTTTGGACTGGACATGATTCAGGAGGCAGAAGAGCAAGTTCGCATCATTCGTGAGAATTTGAAAACAGCCCAATCTCGTCAAAAGAGCCAGTATGATCGTCATCATAAGGAAGTGGCTTATGAAGTTGGCGACAAGGCTTACCTTCGGGTTACTCCTTTGAAGGGTACCCATCGTTTCGGTATCAAGGGCAAGTTGGCTCCTCGTTATATTGGTCCCTTTCTCATTCTCGCTAAACGAGGAGAGGTTGCCTACCAGTTGGAACTACCCCCACATCTTTCTTGAGTTCATGATGTCTTCCACGTCTCCCAACTCAGGCGTTGCTTCTCGGATCCCATCCGCGGAGTGGACCACGAAACGCTTGATCTCCAAGATAACCTCACTTTTCGAGAGTACCCCGTCCGCATTCTGGATCAAGCAGAGCGTGTCACTCGGCGTCATAACATCAAGTTTCTCAAGGTTCAGTGGTCTCATCATTCCGAGAGAGAAGCTACTTGGGAGCGTGAAGATCGTCTTCGACTGGAGTACCCCACTTTCTTTCTGCCAACTCCTAAATCTCGGGACGAGATTTTTTCGAGTGGGGGCGAGTTGTCACATCCCTAGTTCTGGTATGACCTAGACCAGCTAGTCATTTGTGCATCATGTTTAAATTCCATTTAAATTTGAAATGGGGATTGTGAAACCCTCAAAAATCATTTCTGGAAATAACCCTGTCGAAGTAATTGGACACGGATACCCCGAAGACGGCGAGACAAGAATTCAAGACATCGGGGCTAGCGAAGCCCCTCAGTCCAACTACCAGGCCGACTGCTGGCTGCCGACTACTCCACCAGGCCGACTGCTGGCTGCCGACTGCTCCACCAGGCCGACTACTGGCTGCCGACTGCTCCACCAGGCCGACTGCTGGCTGCCGACTGCTCCACCAGGCCGACTGCTGGCTGCCGACTGCTGGCTGCCAACTGCTCCACCAGGCCGACTGCTGGCTGCCGACTCCTCCACCAGGCCGACTGCTGGCTGCCGACTCCTCCACCAGGCCGACTGCTGGCTGCCAACTGCTCCACCAGGCCGACTGCCCGAAGTCAACTGCGGCCTGACGCGACCCCGACGTGGCGGCCGTACCCGGCACTGTTCACGTGTCACCCCAGCCATCATGTACGGTGTCCCTTGTCCCTGGGCACTATTTATGAAGTGACCCAGGGGACAAGGATGACACCCCACCATACCCCCTTGCTCCCATAGCACACTTAGCTTAGATAGTAAGCGAGCTCCACACTATATATATCCATACATCCATCCATCCACCCTCACATGCACACACGCATGAGCATACACATGCTCACGGCCATGAGCCATGAGCATGGCCGGCCACTAGAGCATGCCACATACATGCATATATGAAACCAGATGCCTGTGGCACTGCTTTCAGATACAACCCCAGGAGCAACTCTATACTAGATATACTCAGACATGCGGGAGTAGGGGTGTTATCTCTCCGGAGAGCCCCGAACCTGGGTAAACTAGCGCGTGCTACTCGCATACCCGTCCCTGGATATTCCGGCAGCAGTCTTGCCCTCACATTAAGCCACCTTGTGGCATATGTCGTCTTGCACCCCCCGTGAGAATACCACGACATTTGGCGCCCACCGTGGGGCGGTACTATGCTACCGAGCTGCTGCTGGTTTCGCGTCCGGGCGGGACCATCTTCATCTTCACCGCCGCGGCGTCGCGCCGTCTCTCTGGTAGCGCTCGGGGGCTCGACTTCGACCCGCCCCTGGAGCGGCCACGTGGGACGGCGCGTCCTCGTCGTCGACCTCGCCGCCTTCGTCACCACCAACGCAACGCCGGCCGTCCGTTCGAGCGCGCGCCGCGCGCGGAGCCTCGTTTCGGTCGACCATGGCCATCCACGCGCCGCTTGCATTTGCTTCCCTCCGCGTAGCGCCTTGCTTCGGCCGACACACGAGCGCTCGCCCCTCCATATATAATCTATGCTAGCTAGGTAGATGCGAGTCAAACAATGGTCAAAGCATAACCATACACTTCCCAGATATTTCCCCATACATCACCACAGCCGTGACTACCTCAGCGCCACAGCCCAAACTGCTGCCTGCCAGTTCGCCTCGCCATGGCTGCTACCTCTGCCCGCGCCTTGCGCCGTCACCAGCAATAGCGCTGAGGCCCGTGCAGGAGTCCCGCTGCCGGCTCCCGCCACTCGGCCTGCTCGGTCCGGCTCCACCTCCTCCCCCGCAGCGGCGTCTCCCTCTGCTCCCCTGCACCCGTGTCCGCCCGTGTGCGGCTTCGCGTCCTCGCTCGCGGGCAAAGTCCCGCCTCGGTTGGCCGCGCCCCCACGCCGGCTTACCGTGGCCGGCTGCGCCTCCTTCCCCTATCTCCAGGTGGCCGCCCCGCGCAGGTCGGCTCCGTTGCCCGGCTCCGCCTCGCCTCGCACCGGCCGGATCTCCTCCCGACCGTCTGCCGCGCCCGACTGACTTCACGCCACCCGGCCGCGCCCGGCCTCCCTTTCGCGCGCCCGCGGCGTACCAGCTCCCACGCGGGTTCCCGCACCCGACCCCCGACCCGTTGTTCTGGCCGCCTGCCGGCTTCAGGCGGGCCGGCTGCTTGTTCCAGTTCGGCTCCCCCAGCACCTGCCGGCTCGCCGCCTACGCCCACATGGCCAGGTCCAGCTCCTTCTGCGTCGCGCCGGATCCGGCTGCCCCTGTGCGCCCACGGCTCCGTCCGGCCGCCTCGCTTCGCCCTAGGCCGGCTTCGACCGCGCCACGCCGACTCCGCCCGCTAGTGTGTCCACGGGCCAGCGTCCGCCCTGCCCGCGTGGCTGCGCGCCCCGGCCACCCCGCCTCGCCTCAGACCCCATGCGGGCTGGCTCCAACCACACCACGCCGGCTGCGGCCCTATCCTGGCCTCCCGCGCTGACTATCGGGTCGCGGTGCTTCGGTCGGCCGCCCCGCGCCGCCTTGGCCGGCTGCTGCCTCGCGCCGCCTGGGCCGACTCGCTGCTCCAACCGACATCCACGCGCGCGGCCGGCTCACCACTCTAGCCGGCGTTCGCGTGCCCGTCACCTCCCGCCTCCTGCCTCACGCCGACTGGCGCCCTTGCAAGGTCGCCTGCCCAATGGCCGGCTGGAAGAAAAATGACGGCCGGGTAGAAAAAAGTTGGAGCCCGACTGTTAGAAAAGTCAATGGCCGAGTGCCAAGCCGGCTCCCCACCAAAAAAAGAGGGTCCGGCTCCTCGCGTGGAGTCGGACAAAAAGAGAGAAGAGAAAAGAAAGGGCCGGCTGACCGTGATCCGGCTAAAAAAGCCAAGGGCCGACTGCCCACAGCCGGCTGGCGAAAAAAAAGGTGTGCATCCGACTTCCAGATGTGCCTCCGACCGCTGGCTGCCTGGTCGGCTGCAAAGCGCCCGACTGCTGTGTCGGGGTCCGCCCACCCAGCCGGCTGAAGAAGAAAAAGAAGAAGACAAAGTAGTCGTCGGGAGATCCGGCCCGACTGCTCAGCAGTTGGCCCGAATCTCGAGGGCTACACCCAGCGGGTGCGCTGACGCGCCCCCGTGAATAAGAAGACAAAGTAGTTGCCGGGAGATCCGGCCCGACTGCTCAGCAGTCGGCCCGAATCTCAGGGGCTACACCCAGTGGGTGCGCTGGCGCGCCCCCACGGAAGAAAACAAGAGACAAGAGAAGAGTTTTGTCCGGCTACCAGCAGCCGGCAGAGAAAGAGAGAGAGAGAGAGAGAGAGAGAGAGAGAGAGAGAGAGAGAAGAAAAAGGCGCTGCAGACACCTCGCCGCCTGGCCGGTCGGGCCTGACCGGCTGGGACGCCCCTTCGAGCACCCGGGGGCTCGAAGGCTACACCCAGCGGGTGCGATGACGCGCTCCGCGAGCGCCGAGTCGCGTCGGCTGTCTTCGACGATCGCGACTACACGAAAATCAATGTGAGCTCCTCGCCCACATATTTTTGCATCACGCAAGCACGGATAACCCCGAGCGATGCTCGGGGACTATGTCTACATTTTAATTACGGTTGCATCACTGTTTGCCCCGGCGCCAGCCAGAGTTGGCCCGGGGGCTGGCCGCTTGGCCTGAGACGTTAGTTCCTGCAGACGGCTTAGTACCGTGCGCGGTACCAAAGGCCCACTCTTAGTCACAGACCGTAGAGCGGTTGTCCGACTAGCAAGAGTGAACGCTGGAGGCCACCCACGCGAAAAACGTCCGGGAAGAAAAACGGATCGGGCGATCCGGCCGTTTCCTTTACCAGTATCTACTCGGTTGAATCTGCTCCCAGACTCTGAGTACTGTACACTCCACTTCGCGGCCCACTCTCAGCCACAGACCGCAGAGCGGTTGTCTGGCAAGCAAGAGCACAAGCCAAAAAGTGGAGGGAACATGAAAAAGATTAAGGGGGCTCGGATGAAACCGAGTCGGCACCCTCCGCATAAAACTTGCAATGCTAAAAGCAAACATTTGATATATCTGCGTGGACTAACTTTTTCTTTTTCATGATCATTTCCATGAACACTCGCCAAAAAACCTCCGCCCAACTTTGCCAAGTTGCCTGGAGGCTTGGGGGCTACTGTCAGAGTAATTGGACACGGATACCCCGACGACGGTGAGACAAGAATTCAAGACATTGGGGCTAGCGAAGCCCCTCAGTCCAACTACCAGGCCGACTGCTGGCTGCCGACTGCTCCACCAGGCCGACTGCTGGCTGCTGACTGCTCCACCAGGCCGACTGCTGGCTGCTGGCTGCCGACTGCTCCACCAGGCCGACTGCTGGCTGCCGACTGCTCCACCAGGCCGACTGCTCCACCAGGCCGGCTGCTGGCTGCCGACTGCTCCACCAGGCCGACTGTTGGCTGCCGACTGCTCCACCAGGCTGACTGCTGGCTGCCGACTGCTCCACCAGGCCGACTGCTGGCTGCCGACTCCTCCACCAGGCCGACTGCCCGAAGTCAACTGCGGCCTGACGCGACCCCGATGTGACGGCCGTACCCGACACTGTTCACATGTCACCCCAGCCATCATGTACAGTGTCCCTTGTCCATGGGCACTATTTATGAAGTGACCCAGGGGACAAGGATGACACCCCACCATACCCCCTTGCTCCCATACCACACTTAGCTTAGATAGTAAGCTAGCTCCACACTATATATATCCATACATCCATCCATCCATCCACCCTCACATGCACACACGCATGGGAATACACATGCTCACGGCCATGAGCCATGAGCATGGCCGTCCACTAGAGCATGCCACATACATGCATATATGAAACCAGATGCCTGTGGCACTACTTTCAGATACAGCTCCAGGAGCAACTCTGTACCAGATATACCAGATATACTCAGACATGCAGGAGTAGGGGTGTTATCTCTCCGGAGAGCCCCGAACCTGGGTAAACTAGCGCGTGCTACTCGCATACCCGTCCCTGGATATTCCGGCAGCAGTCTTGCCCTCACACGAAGCCACCTTGTGGCATATGTCGTCTTGCACCCCCCGTGAGAATACCACGACAAACCCAGATAAAAATTGCTCCAAAAAGGTCCGAGAAAATGTTCATGTTGCTCTCTGAAAATATTGGTCAGAGGTAAAAATCAAACCAATATTTTAAAGAGCTCATAAGTATTTATTTTGGGCATTTGGAATTAATCCAGTAATTATTTGCGTTGGATAAATATTTTTATATATATATATATAATATTTTCCAATAATTCTGAATTTTGGTGAAGGGCTTTGGAATAATTTCTTAGGCCCCTGCAAAAATTGTCAAAAGAAAATAAAATGATTTAGTATTTTACTAAATCAGAAACAAATGTCAGAAAATAGAAAAGAAAAACAGAAATGGAGAAAATCTCACCTGGCCTTACCAGTCTGTCAGCCCAGCTGGTGGCCCAGCTGACTGGCGATGCCAGTCGTCCTCCACCTCCCGCCAGGAGGACAAGCACGTGTGGCCGCCGCGCGTGAGCAAACGCCGGCCACCTCCTGCCTGCCTCGCCCCCTCGATGGCCTGGACGCCTCTGGCGTCGCCACGCACTCCCCTCGACCCTCTCCCACTCTCCCCCATGCTCATCCCCTTCCCTGGACCTCTCTATCTCACCCCCCCCCCGAACGGCTCCGTCGCCACCGCTCGCCGTTGCCGCGCCCAGAACCACTAACTCGCCTCCTCTCCATGCCCATGAGCTCCGTCTGCTCGCGCTGAAGCTCTTCACCAAGCCACGCATTGCCGGAAGCCCCACAATGGCTTCACCAACTTCGTCTTCAACCTCGGGCGTCCGAGATCGCCGGCGACCGTGCGGCCGCACCAACACCTCCCCCGAGCCGCTGAGCACGCCCGGCGAATCGCCGTGAGCTCTTCTACCGAACCCCCCTTCTCCCCCTTGCTAACCCGCGCTCTAGCACCGTTTCCCCGCCGCGGCCGTAGCTCCTTGCCGCCGTCCATGTCGCCGCCGTCGTTTTGGCCCGTCTCCTCCCAAACCGAGCACCCCATCGTGCTCCTGGTGCCACAAGGGTGCCGCAGAGCCCCTCGGGTGGCCTCCCCGTGCCCCGCAGCCCGATTCTGCTCGAAGCCGAACTCCGGCCGCCGCCCCGAGCTTCGCTCCAGCGAGCTCAGGCCGCCCCCGCCTCTCCCACTTGCTCCAATCGGTGCGGACGAGCGCGGGCTATGCCCCGGTGGTCTCCGACGTCCTTTTGGTCGCCGGAACGGTGATCCCGAGCCCTCCGCCGCATTCGGCCTCGCCGGCGGCTAAACGCCGATGGGGTTGACCGGGTCTAACCCCCCAGTTGACCTGGTGTTTGACCACCCAGGGTCAATGACATGTGGGGCCCGGCTCTGCTAATTTAGTTTAGGATTAGTTTAAAAATTAATTAACTCATTTTAATGCATGAAAAACCAACTTATACATGCTGTATATGAGGTAACACATGAATGGCATTTATAAAGGCTTATTTTGGAGTTGCATTTGAAACTTTGGTTCAAATGGACTTCATGCAAATAAATGCTAGATGCATTAACTGAAACAACATCACATACTCATGCCATGTTCATGCATCATAATGTTGCATATGATTGTGTTTTGATTGCCGACATCGTTCCTTCTCGATAGGTCCTGCTCCGGAGAGTGCTCCAGAGTACCTGTCTGAGGAGCAGTGCCACCCTGTTGATCTACCAGGCAAGCAAACCCCCTTGTTCATTCCGATACAATCCTACTCTCTCGCTCCTGCTCTCATTTATTGCATTAGGACAACAACGATTCAACTGCTACTTTGTGCTGCGGTAGTTGAACCCATTCCTCTGCATGACCTGTCATTGCCACAGTAACTAGTTGAAACCCACTAGCATGTGTAGGAGTTGATTGAAGCCATTGTTGTGTTCCTACCATGCCATGCTTGCTATTGCTTAGAGTGTGTCAGGTCCGATTCATTGGGAATGAATTGGAGTACAGTGCTATGTTCTGATGTTGAGAGTTAAGCGTGTGAACACGATTTGGTAAAGGTAGCGGTGAGAGGCCATGTAGGAGTACATGGTGGGTTGTCTCACTAGAACCGTCCTTAAGCACTGAGTTCTATGTATGTTGTCCAATGACTCGATACTACCACACATTGGGTTCCGGTAACTCGACCCCTCTCGTCTTATTAACCAACTTGATCTCTGTCCAGGAGTCGCAACTAGTTTCTGGTGTTTGTAGGTAGTGTTAGTAGTCTACCAAGTGGCACCCGGCCATGTGGGCTTGGGACAGACTAGGCACAGTGGCACGGTGTACCAAGTGGCACCCGGATGGTGGGCTTGGGAACCCTGCTCACATCGTTTGGGGCCGTGAGCGACACCCCGACCGGATCTCCTTGCAGATGGAACCCGAATAGGCGATGAACCTGGATGAGAGACTTGTGTGGTTAGTCAGGTCGTGGCCGACACCCTCGCCAGGCTTCCGCTTGAAGGTTGCCGAGGTACATGATGTGTACATGCTGATAAGTGCTGAGAGCGTGTGTGAAGAAGTACACCCCTGCAGGGTTATCATGATCTATTCGAATAGCCGTGTCCGCGGTTATGGACTTCTTGGATGCTTACGTGGTACATAGACAACTTGAAGTGGATACTCTAAAATGCTCAAGACAAGTGTGAGTGCTATGGATGGCCTTCTCGTAAGAAGACGAGGATGAATCCATAGTAGTGTATTGATGTGGTGATTAGTGGACTCGTGTGCGCTGCCTCACCTCAAAGAAGTTTCTCGTTGTCGTAGAACAGGATAGCCACTGAGAGAAAGCTGGCATGCTGCAACTAAACCCCACATTACCTTCTTAATACAAATGCATGTATGATAGGATCTGATGTAATTCTTGCTGGGTACCTTTGTACTCACATTTGCTTTATTTATGTTTTGTAGGTGAGACATCTGTCTCACTAGTAGTACCGCTTGGACTTCGACGAGTAGCTTGTTACCTCAGCTACGATCTTGTACCCTTGGGAGGGACTTGTAGATAGTCAGGCTTCTTAGCCTTTTTCTTTTGTAGTTGTCTGTACTCAGACATGTAATGCTTCCATTGCTTGTATGCTCTGAATGATGGGTCATGTGACCCCTGTTTGTATTTAATGCTATGTGGATCTTCTGGGACTTTATCTATATGAGTTGCGTTATGTTGTGATGCCATGTTGTACAGCACATACTTGCATGTTATGCGTACGTGTGATGTGTATTGCTATGTGTGGGATCCGACAATCTAGTTGGTTATCCTTGGCAGCCTCTCTTATGGGGAAATGTAGTCTAGTGCTTCCTTGCGCCATAGTAGTCCGCTATAGCCCGGTTCACCGGAGTCCTGCTAGCCCAGCAATACTGCTCAGGACACTTGACTGGCCGGCATGTGTTTCACTTCATTCCTGTGTATGTCCCTTCGGGGAAATGTCACGCAGTGACATCCAGAGTCCTGCCTAGCCTGCTACAGCCCGGGTTCCCCGGAGTCCTGTTAGCCCAGTGCTACTGCCCGGATTCACACGCTGCTGACCGACATGCTCGATGTGAATTATGTATGCCTGTCCCCATAGGTTAGTGCCGCTTTGGGTTCACGACTAGCCATGTCGGCCCGGGTTCTCTGTCATATGGATGCTAGCGACACAATCATATACGTGAGCCAAAAGGCGCGAACGGTCCCGGGCCAGGGTAAGGCGACACCCGTGGGAATACCGTGCGTGAGGCCGCAAAGTGATATGAGGTGTTACCGGCTAGATCGATGTGACTTGGAATCGGGGTCCCGACACTTAGGCCGAAGGCCTAAGCTTGAGGGAGTACGTATTTCTCACCGACATTACATTCATGTTCACACACTCATGCCAATTGTCGGTGCTCATACTTTTTCATTGTATCATCCATGCTAGTTTATTTTCTTCTTAAGCTTTCTTCTTGTGTGTTTGAAAAACCTTAAGAAAAACCCAGAAATTAGTTGTAGCTTTTAGTTAGTTTACTTTCCATACCTGTAGTAGTAGTAATTAAAAAGAAACCCAAATAGATTTCTCGTTCTTCTTTTGCTTGTTGGGAGCTTTCCCGTGTAAACAGTTTTGTTTCTTTTCTTTTCTTTGGGGGTCGAGAGGAGAAGACCACGATGAAAATGTTGAGTGGCTCTTATATGCATTATTGTTGATCTAACAAAGAGCCCATATACCTTGTCTTCTCCCTTGAATTGAATGCTTGCAGATTCTAGGTTAGTCCAATGCACGTGCACTATTATTATTATCCACACCGTTCGGTCGTGCAAGTGAAAGGCAATAATGACGATATATGATGAACTGATTGAGATGAAAAAGGCTGGTTGAACTCGACCTCTCTTGTTTTTGTAAATATGATTAGTTCATCATTCCCGATTCCGCTTTTTATGAATGAAACATGTTTGCAATGACAATAAGCGATTATAGTTGCTTATGCCATGCTTAATTTGCTAGGAGTTTATAATGGGTTACCTTGCATGCCAACATGCTATTAAAATGGTTGTCATGTGGTATAATAGGTTGGTATCCTCCTTTGAACGATTCGAGTGGCTTGACTTGGCACATGTTCATGCTTGTAGTTGAAACAAAATCAACATAGTCTCTATGATATTTATGTTCATGGTGAATTATATCCTACTCATGCTTGCATTCGGTATTGATTAATTTTAATGCATGTTCATGACTGTTGTCACTCTCTAGCTGGTCGCTTCCCAGTCTCTTTCTAGCCTTCACTTGTACTAAGCGGGAATACTGGTTGTGCATCCAATTCCATAAACCCCAAAGTTATTCCATATGAGTCCACAATACCTTCCTATATGCGGTATCTACTTGCCGTTCCAAGTAAATTTGTATGTGCCAAACTCTAAACCTTCAAATAAGAATTATGTTTTGTATGCTCGAATAGCTCATGTATCAACTAGGGTTGTCTGTATATTCCATGCTAGGCGGGTTATTCTCAAGAGGAGTGGACTCTGCTACTCACTCACGAGAAAATGGTTGGTCACCGGGATGCCCAGTCCCATGCTCAAATCAAATCAAAATAATTGCAAACAAAACTCCCCGGGATTGTTGTTAGTTGGAGGCACACGTTGTTTCGGGCAAGACATGGATTGATGCTTGTTGGCGGTGGGGGAGTATAAACTTTACCATTTTGCTTGGGAACCGCCTATAATGTGTGTAGCATGGAAGATATCGAGATCTCTCGGTTGTTATGTTGACAATGAAAGTATACCACTCAAAATATTATTCACCTTTATTTCAAAATCGAGCTCTGGCACCTCTACAAATCCCTGCTTCCCTCTGCGAAGGGCCTATCTATTTACTTTTATGTTGAGTCATCATCACCTTATTAAAAAGCACCGGTTGGAGAGCACCGCTGTCATTTGCATGTATTATCGTTAGTTTACATTGAGTATGACTTGACTGGATCTCTTTTACCATGAATTACAATTTCCAGCTAGTACTTGATCTTTAAAGGTGCTCTGCACTTATGTTTTGCGGTCTCAGAAAGGGCTAGCGAGATACCATCTTGTTATATCATATTATGATTGTTTTGAGAAAGTGTTGTCATCCAAGATTTATTATTATCGCTCGCTAGTTGATTATGCCATTGATATGAGTAAACATGGGACCTAAATGTTATTGTGAATATGGTTAGTTCATAATCTTTGCTGAAAACTTGAATGTTGGCTTTACATATTTACAACAACAAGAGCAAACAGAGTTTGTAAAAGTTTTTCTTTGTCACTTTCAGTTTATCAACTGAATTGCTTGAGGACAAGCAAAGGTTTAAGCTTGGGGGAGTTGATACTTCTCCGTTGTATCTACTTTTCCAAACACTTTTGCCCTTGTTTTGGACTATAAATTGCATGATTTGAATGGAACTAACCCGGACTAACGCTGTTTTCAGCAGAATTTCCATGGTGTTATTTTTGTGCAGAAATAAAAGTTCTTGGAATGACTTGAAAATCAACAGAGATTATTTTTGGAATATATAAAAAATATTGGTGAAAGAATCAAGGCCAGGGGGCCCACACCCTGGCCACGAGGGTGGGGCGCGCCCCCTGCCTCGTGGGCCCCCTGGTACTCCATCGACCTCAACTCCAACTCCATATATTCATGTTCGGGGAGAAAAAAATCAGAGAGAAGGATTCATCGCGTTTTACGATACGGAGCCGCCTCCAAGCCCTAATCTCTCTCGGGAGGGCTGATCTGGAGTCCGTTTGGGGCTCTGGAGAGGGGAATCCATCACCATCGTCATCATCAACCTTCCTCCATCACCAATTTCATGTTGCTCACCACCGTGCGTGAGTAATTCCATTGTAGGCTTGCTGGACGGTGATGGGTTGGATGAGATTTTTTTCACGTAATAGAGTTAGTTTTGTTAGGGTTTGATCCCTAGTATCCACTATGTTCTGAGATTGATGTTTCTATGACTTTTCTATGCTTAATGCTTGTCACTAGGGCCTGAGTGCCATGATTTCAGATCTGAACCTATTATGTTTTCATGAATATATGTGAGTTCTTGATCCTATCTTGCAAGTCTATAGTCACCTATTATGTGTTATGATCCGTTAACCCCGAAGTGATAATAATCAGGATACTTAACAGTGATGACCGTGGTTTGAGGAGTTCATGTATTCACTATGTGTTAATGCTTTCACTACAAAAAAAGACACATTCGTGACATTTTGGGCCGAACGAATTTTTTTCTGTCATACATATGACACTTCTATGATGATAATTGTGACAAAACCCGGTATCATCATAGATGTGGTGGACTCCTACTTCTATGACAAAAAATCATGACAAAAAATGGGCTTTTCGTCCTGGGCGGGCTGGAGATGCAGCTGCATGACATTCTTTGGGTCGTCCATGATGGAAAAAACCGTGGTAGAAGCGAGGGTGAGGAAAATTTCGGGGAGTTCCCGATTACGGTGGGAGGTCGGGGGCCGAGCAATGCGCGTTTCTCTCATACACGTACGCGCGTGTGTGCGAGGCATTGGCTCTAACTGAACCCGAGCGATTGCACTGCAGGCTACGCGTTACTGAACCCGAGCGATCGGTCGATGGCTGTTAACTGAACCCAATCGAGCGATTCCTTCGCTACTGCTGCTAACTGAAGCCGATCGAGCGATTCCTTCGCTACTGCTGCTAACTGAAGCCGATCGATGCTACCTCTGGATGAACAGTGAGCGTTGCGGGGGGGGGGGGGGATGGATGAACAGTTCTCAGTGGGGGTGGATGAACAGGACCCCATGGTGTTGCCTATGGATGAACAGGACCCCGATCGATCGAGCCGGTTGGGGCTGGATGAACAGGACCCTGTGGAGGGCTGGATGAACAGGACCACCCCGTGGAGGGCAGGATGAACAGTAGACGGTGGAGGGCAGGATGAACAGTAGCCCGTGGAGGGGTGGTTGAACAGGAGCCCGTGGAGAGGGCTGGTTGAACAGTAGCCGGTGGAGTAGCGCGCGGTGGAGGCTAGATGAACACGAGCCCGTGGATGAACAGTCGCAGGTGGAGGCTGGAGGAGGTCGACGGTGGATGAACACTAGCTCATGGAGGCTGGAGGGGGTTGACGGTGGAGATGAACAGTATCCCATGGAGTCCCGTTTTGCGGTACGCCACACCCCTCCCGATGAACAGGACCCCCGTTTCGACCGTAGCGCTCCAACACAAGTCCGTTTCGTCCGTTTTGCGGTACGCCACACCCCTCCCGATCAATAGGACCCCCGTTTCGACCGTAGGAGGTCCGTTTCCTCCGTTTTGCAGTACGCCAGACCCCTCCCGATGAACAGGATCCCGTTTCGAACATAGCCGGTCGAACACAAGGCCGTTTCCTCCGTTTTGCGGTACGCCAGGCCTCGTTTCCATCGCCTGTTCCGTCCAAGCCCTCCCGATGAACACGACCACGCATTCCGTTCTGACCCAGCCAGTTGGCTTCCACCTGTTCCATTGCCTCCCCATGAACACGACGCATTCCGTTGCCTCCCCATGAACACGACGCATTCCGTTGCCTCCCCATGAACACGACGCATTCCGTTGCCTCCCCATGAACACGATGACGACGCTGTTTCTCCGTTCCGACCCAGCCATGTCAACGAGCCCTCGCCGTACGTATGCACGAGTAGGCGTTCGAGACCCCGCCCGTATGTACACATATGTGGCCGTATTTTCTTTCTTGCACCCTGGCCACCTCTACTACGACACGTGCGCGCCTCTACATTCACCAGTATATATGTACATACACGTTTGCGACCAGAATGACAGTGCTACGTATGCTTCGACCAGGTGGGTCCCGACTGTCAGGCACTTCCTTGCGTGCGAAGATGTAGCAGGTGGGTCCCAGCATTCAGGGGGGCGAAATACGGTGGCCCGTCCGGTGGGTCCCCTCTGTCAGGTGGAGGAATAATTATTTTGCACGTAATAAGGAGGCACTTCCTTGCTGCGGCCGTGGACCCAGCTGTCAGCCTCTCCACGTACAGTCCACATCCGATGGAAGTTGTTCCTTGACCATGTTGACCACGCCGCGCCGAGAGCACCAGGGCGGTGGACGATGGTGAGGCCTAGGAAGGGGATGACGCGGAGCCGGGGAAGACGCGGCAGTGGATGCCCACGCATAGAGGAGTACGAGGGCACTGGTTCGCTGCGGTGTGAGGCTGTCGTCGCCATAGAGTAACAGGGGGTGTGGGTGAGTAGAGGGATGGCCTGGCCAGCGGTGGGAGTAGTAGGGGGCGGTGAGGCCTCCGCCGCATCACAGCCGGCCACAGGAGGCAGGAGCGCGAGGCACGACTGGTGCTGGTTTGGGTGGCTGGAGCAAGAAGACAGAGGTTGAAGAAGCACTACGGCCGTTGGATGGACATCGTACGGTCACTGCAGCTAGAATCGTGCATATTGACTAAGTAGACAAAGCCCTCCGTCCCCGTCAACCTAGTAGGCCCACAAGTCAGCCTGCCACTATACTGGGTCCCACCTAACAGGGGGAGTATTCATTTTTTTTGTGCGTAATAAGGAGGCACTTCCTTGCGTGCGAAGATATAGCTGGTGGGTCCAAGCTGTCAGCGGCGGTAACATTTTTTTTCGCGAAATACAGATGCCCTTTCGGTGGGTCCCTGATGTCAGGTGGAGGAATCATTATTTTGCGCGTAATAAGGAAGCGTTTCCTTGCGTGCGGCCGTGGACCCAGCTGTCGGCCTCTCCTGGTACAGTTCGCTTCAGATGCATGTTGGTCGTTGACCACGTTAACCAGGCCACGCCGAGAGCACCAGGGCGGTGGATGACGGCGAGGCCTAGGAAGGGAACGACACGGAGGCAGGGAAGACTCGGCAGTTGTTTCCCACACGGAGGGGAGTACGACTGTACGAGGGTTTACTGGTTCGTCTACCGTCGCCGGAGAATAACAGCAGGTGTGGGTGAGTAGAGGGATGGCTAGGCCAGCGATGGGAGTACGGTGGGGCGGTGAGGCCTACGCAGCAGCACAGCCGGCCGCGGGGAGGAGGGAGCAGGCAGTCCCCCCGGTGCTTCTTTGAGCGGCTGGAGCAGGAAGAGCAGAGATTGAAGAAGCACGACGGCCGTTGGATAGACATCCAACAGTCACTACTTGTGCGTCAACCTTTTTTTAGGAAAGCCTCAAATCTGTGGAAAACAGCATACAGCCCAGCTGCCATTATTTCTAATAATTTTCTGCCCGTTTGCTAATTCTTAAGGTTTTTTTGGAGCCCATGTTCTTTTTGTTAGCATTACAGCCCAAATTATGGCCACGGTTAAAAAATTATACGAAATTTTGCATATTTCGGTGCAGTCCGAACTGTTTTTAATCCCGAAATTTCGACTCACATTCAAACTGATTTTAAAAATAAATGTATATCAATATAAAATCCAACAAATTCTCCACGCATAAAAATTAATTTAATTTAAAATCTTGAAATGAAAAAAAGATATTTGAAACTAATTGCCGGTTTGATGTGTTTTAAAAATGTACAGCCCATTTCTCATTACTGATGGGCCATTTTCTCGGCCAGCCGAATGAAAGCTCTCCTCGTCTTGAAAGATTTGCTACCCAACAGGCCTGACAAAGCGACTTACTTGGCAAATCATAAAAAAACTGGGCTGTGGCCGTGGACCCAGGTGTCAGCCTCTCCATGTACAGTGCTCTTCCGATGGAAGTCGTTCCTTGACCACGTTGACCACGCCGCGCGAAGAGCACCATGGCGGTGGACGACGACGAGGCCTAGGAAGGGAACAATGCGGAGCCGGGGAAGACGCGGCAGTGGAAGCCCGCGTGGAGAGGAGTACGAGGGTTCACTGGTTCGGCTGCGGTGTGAGGCTGCCGTCGCCGCAGGGCCTGGCCAGCGGTGGGAATAGTAGGGGCGGTGAGGCCTCCGCGGCAGCACAGCCGGCCATGGTAGGCAGGAGCATGCGGCACGACTGGCGCTGCTTTGGGCGGCTGGAGCAAGAAGACCAGAGGTTGAAGAAGCACTACGGCCGTTGGATGGACATTGTACGGTCACTTGAGCTAGAATCGTTCATATTGACTAAGTTGACAAAGCCCCTCGTCCCCGTCAACTTTGTCGGCCCACAAGTCATCCTCCCACTATGGTGGGTCCCAGCTAGCAGGGGGTATTCATTTTTTTGTGTGTAATAAGGAGGCACTTCCTTGCGTGCGAAGATATAGCTGGTGGGTCCGACATGTCAGCGGGGGGAACGTTTTTTCGCGAAATACACAGGCCCTTCCGATGGGTCCCAGCTGTCAGGTGGAGGAATCATTATTTTACACGTACAGTCCATGGCCGATGGATGTCGTTCGTTGACCAAGTTGACCAGGCCGCGCTAAGAGCACCATGGCGGTGGACGACGGCGAGGCCTAGGAAGGGAACGACATGGAGCTGGGGAAGACTCGGCAATGGTTGCCCACACGGTGGGGAGTACGAGGGTTTACTGGTCTAGCTGCCATCGCCGGAAAATAACATGAGGTGTGGGTGAGTAGAGGAATGGCCTGGCCAGCAACGAAGTAGGGTGGGGCAGTGCGGCAGCACAGCCGGCCACAGGAGGCAGGAGTAGGCAGTCCCACCGGAGCTGGTTTGGGCGGCTGGAGCAAGAAGATCAGATATTGAAGAAGCAGCACGGCCGTTGGATTAACATCCAACGGTCACTGCTGCTAGAATCGTTTGTGGGCTAAGTTGACAAAGCCAAAGTACACGTCAACCTAGTAGACCCACAAGTCAGCCTCCAAATCTGTCCCAAACAGCATACAGACCGAAATTTCTAGCCAGATTCAAATTAATTTTAAATCTAAATATACCTTAATTTAAATTCAATGAAATTTTACCCGCACAAAAACAATGAAATTTAAAATATCAAAATCCGAAAGAAAACAATATTTTGGAACTAATTGTCTGTTTGCTATATTTTTTCATTTTACAGCCCATTTATTATTACTTATAGCCCATTTCTTATTACTTATAGCCCATTTTCGGGGCAAAATGCATCCCTCCTCGTCTTGAAAGATTTCCGGCCCAGCAGGGCGTAGAAAAGCAAGTAGGCCTACGTTGGTTATTCTGCAAAAAACAAAATAGCTGACTAGCAATTTTCAGAAAGGAAAAAAACAAACTGGGCTGGTCATGTGCTAAACATATGAAATAAAAGCCTGGGCTAGACGGGCCACGGGTCCCGCACAACCCAGTTGGTACCCTTCTCCGTCCCGAAAAAACAAAATTACTGCGTGCGCTGCTGGGTCCCTACTATCATCCTCACCATGTACAGTCATCTCCTTATTCTTCTCGGTTGTTGACCATGTTGACAACACCGGAGGGCGGCGCCGCGGCGAGCGAACCAAGGCAGAGGATGATGGTGAGGCCTCGGACAGGAACGAATAGGAGCCGGGGCAGATCATAGACAGCCGTGGGAGGCGGGAGCAGGCGGTCCCGCCGATGCTGGTTTGGCTTTGGCGGCTCGAGGAAGAAGAGACTAAAGAAACGCGACAGACGTTGAATGTCAATCCAACGGTCAAGGTTGGCACAATCGTTTGTTGACTAAGCGGACACCAAGTAGCATACTTTTTTATATATAGGAAGAAAACTGCGAGGAAAATGCGTTCGTCTGCCGTCCTCCTCACAAGGAACGTTCGCCACATAAGTGACTAGCACCCTTGGTTTTCAACCGAGAGGTCTTGGGTTCGAGTCCCAGGAACTCTCAATTTTGTCCTCCTTCCTTCCTCGCAAAAAAAAGGGAAAGAAAATCAAAGACTTGGGAAGGCGTACAGAACAAGCTAGTGTATCAGTAATGAGACGTTGCCGAGTGTTAGAAAAAAGAAAGACGTGCTCCTGTAGCTGGTTTGAATCCAAACCTAGACTATGACTATATATGGTGCTATGCTACTCTGCAGGTAATGAAACTAACATATCCAATGCTCGCTTCTCCTCTTCTCTACTTACTCTGGCTAGCATCAGAAGCTCTGGCCGCAGCAACCATGTCTGCTGGCTGCTCGTCCACCCGCTCTTCAGCAGGCAACAACCAGATATGCGCCAAGTCGCAACCCGTACCATCGCCTATGGGTCTCATGACACCCTCGCCGGCACGCGCACCGTAGCCGATTGCTCATCGCAACCCACTGCCGTTGGTGTGGTGCCACTGCTGCAAATCACGCAGAGTCATCCGTCGCTTCTCAACCACAATCCGCAACCCTGGCCGAGTCTTCTACAAATGCTTGAATCATGGGGTAATAATATGTTTAAGTGTTGTTCTGCTGCTTTCAGTTGCTGATTTTTTTAATAGTTTGGTTGATGATCTACCAATTTGATTCGTGCAGAAAAGGGAACATTCATGTGACTTGTATTTCTGGGAAGTTGCTGATGTGGGGGAATGCAACTACGCTGATTATTTGGTTAGCCGAGGAATCCCAATACCAGCAGGTTGGGGTGTTGGACAAGTAACTGAAGGAACGACAGAAGAGGAAGATGCAGAGCAGAAGGTTAAAGATGCAGTTCCTCTGATCATGGCCAAGCAACAACTGCTGAATGGCCTTGACAGCAATGAGGAGATGAAAGAGCTTGTGAAGATAATGGGCAAAATCGATGTGCTCTGTAGGATGATTGTCTCTTTATTTGAAGTGTATGCAGCACTCGTGATGTATTCAGTGGCTACGACATGAGCACTTTGCTGAAACTAGTAATGAATGAAACCTGTGTAGCAGGTTGGGCGTAGTGTTGTGAACATCTAATGATTTCTATTAACGGAAATCAGGGGTATCCCCTTTTGGTCATATAAATAAATAAATAGCAGAGGCCCTGTCGGGTCAGCTTTGTTCTCATTCAAAGACGTCGAGCAAATTGCAGTCCAACAGCAAACTATGTCATCAAATTCTAGTTTCACAGCCAAATATGAGTACAACTAAACAACAATGTCATCATGTTTTAGTTGTCATACAATCACCAAACACAAATCAGCATACATAACAAGTGATGTTCTCACAGCAAAATACTAAACAACATGTTCATCAGGTTTCAATTGTCATAGCAAACACAATTTCACATAGTAGATAAAAAATGTCTTCTGACAGGCAAATACGACAAAAGCAATGTAATCATCATCCGCAGCAGCAGCGTCAACATCTTCGCCATGTGTATCAGTCTGAATCGTAATTCCCCATGGCGTCATCTTCTTCTTCGTCCTCAACGTCCTCGAACGTTGGCTTCTTCTTGATCAACTCTTGTATGTCCACAGCACGACAGGCAATCTTTTCACCGACGTCATTGACGTGATGGTTCTCAAAGATATTAGGAACATCTGTGTTATCTTGTACATCAGGAGCAGTGTAAGCATCAGCTTGTTGTGCAACTTCATTAAACGAATTCCTCAGCTCAAACCTTTGCAATACTCTCCAGTCATCGCTACGTGCAAATGTGTCTTCCAAGAAAAATATCTGTGTTGCTTGATTTGCCAAAATAAAAGGCTCGTTGGTCTGGTACGCCGCCTTGACATTGATAGATTTCAAATAATCATCAGCTCTGGGTTTTGCGATCCTAGAAAACAGGTTATACCAACGACAGCACAACAGAACCACACACCGATGATCCTCGAAACTGGAGATATACTGCAACTGAATAATGTCTGTTATGTTAGCATACATTTCAGTTGTCTCTTTGTCATACGTATCCGTGCTCATGATGGCACTGTTTTGTATCTTCCTGCCTTCGTCTCGTGCAAGGGTGTTGTAGCGCACATCTCCAACAACGCAAGATTCATAATGTCTTACCCAAGTATCAGGACCCATTGCTAGTGAGTAAAGGGCATCATCAACTGCCTGCCCATCCTCCCGCATCTTCTTAACCTATGGTTAGAAAATAGACAAGCTGATCATCTTATGTACTCAATATATTAAAAAACACTGACAGTGCACTTCAAAAGCTTACATGGTTCTTGAACCATTTCGCAAATCCTGCCATAACCAGTTTGTCAATGTTTCTTGGATTTTGCGGCAGTACTGCACAACATAGTGATCGCTTCAAACATCTAAATATATAAGAATGTGCTGCAAGTTTAGTAGATTACGATGTATAAGCTGCAGTACTGCACTTACTTGATATAAGGTAGTATCTCAGGACAGTTATTCAACACATACCAAACCATTTTGTCCAAATCTTTAGGTTTATCCTCTTGTCGACTCTTCCCTATAACTCGAACAGAATAATCAAAAACATTGAGTTTGGGATTGTCTTCACCCACCTCTTTGCTAAGCTGATCAGCTATTTCAATGTATTTTGAGCAGAATGTCAACGCTTCTGTAGCAATGTAGGCCTCTACAATGGAACCCTCGGGTCTAGCTCTGTTCCTAACATAGCCCTTGAAAGTGCCGAGCCGCCTTTCAATAGGGTACATCCAGCCATACTGTACTGGACCTCTAAGTAGTGCCTCATCAGGTAGATAAACAGAGAAATGCACCATCACATCAAAGAAGGCTGGAGGATATATCTTCTCAAGGTCGCATAGGATAGTTGGTATCTTGTCTCTAAGACGCAGAGTTCCCTGAAGAATTGTCCCAACTCTGCAACTGCTCTGTATAAGTCAGGGCGGCCCAATCCTCTAAGGATAACAGGTAACAGTCATGAGTTTTCAACCCTTGTACCTTGTTTCCATCTGCACTGACTCTCCTTTCATGGTTGGAAGCAAATCCACGTGGGAATCTCACACGTGACAGGACCTCGCATAATTCTTTTCTTTTTACCTTGTCCAAGACGTACACAGCTGGTGCCATATCCCGTGGTTTACCTTCATCTTGCACCTGCAAATCCTTTCTGATACCCAGGTGTGTCAAATCAATCCTAGATTTTAAGGTATCTTTCGTGTTGCCTTCAATATTAAGAAGTGTGCCGATAATGCTGTCACATATATTTTTCTCGATGTGCATCACATCAAGATTATGCCGCAGATCCAAATCTTTCCAATACTCCAAGTCCCACAAAGTGGACCTGCGGGTAAACAATAATCTCTCTTCTACGCTGCCACGCTTCCTTTTCCCGCTACCATTACCAGGATGGTTTCCTGGTGTAATATGCCTGACCTTCTCTAAATCCACTTGCAACTCATCGGCGGTGAGCCTCTTTGGCGCATCACGGTTTTCATGCTTTGCATTGAACACATGTCTTCGGTATTTTCTAGGATGCGGCATGCCTTGGCAAGGAAACGGCGGTGTCCAATGTAAAAGATCTTGCTAAGTATTGCATATGACAGCGGATTCCTGTCAAAGCGAACACATGCATTGTAACCATGTGTCGTTCACCCTGACATAGTGCCCAAAGCCGGATAATCATGGATGCACCAAATTATAACAGCACACAGAAAGAAATCAGCTGGTGGGCTGCTATATAGGTCTCGAGTGAGAACACCCTTCCATAGCTGTTGAAGTTCCTCCACAAGAGGCTCCATGAACAAATCAAAATCCTTTCCAGGACTTTTTGGACCTGGGATGAGCAATGCCATCATGTAGTTTGATTCTTTGGTGCAGACATTTGGAGGCATGTTGTAAGGGATAACAAGCACTGGCCACATGCTATATGTGGCGCTCTGGTGGCCAAGTGGGTTAAATCCATCTGAAGTTAAGCCAAGTCTAATGTTTCTCGGGTCAGCAGCAAACTCTTTGTGTTTATCATTGAAGCTTTTCCACTCACTACCATGAGATGGATGGCTCATTACATTCTGATCTCTGTACTCTTGGTTCCTAGAATGCCACAGTACATCCTCTCTTGTTTCAGCATCATGAAACAACCTCTGCAATCTTGGTGTAATTGGAAAATGTCTCAGAACATTATGAGGAATCCTCTTCACAACATAGCCATCTTTCCATCTTGATGATTTGCATTTTGGGCATTCACTTAAGTTGGCATAATCCTTCCGGGACAGAACACAATTATTCTTACAAACATGGATCATATCATATCCAATTCCAACTGCACGAAGGAAATTCTTCATTTTACTGTAGGTGTGTGGCAGCTCAAACGCATCTGGGAAAGATTCGTGGAAAGTAGCCAACATCGCATCGAATGATTTGTTGGTCATCCGCTCAGATGTCTTCACCTAAAGAAAGGTGACCATAGCTGAGAATACTGGCAGCTTATTTCCTGGGGTGACAGCAACGTTGCATTGTTCCAACATGCGGGCCCACCGTTTTTCTTCTGCAGGTGAAAGTTCACGGAATGCACGAGCATTTCGTAGCATTGTTTCAATGTTGGTCAAACTCACTAGCTCCGCCACCACCACCACCTCCTCCTCTTCCACCTGAGCATCAGGCAGATCAAGATGGTGATCTGCTGCTTCCACGTAGTCAATAACATTGACGTTCACAGCTTCACCATGATGAACCCACCTAGTATATGTGACCGACATCCCATACAAGTGTAGATGATTTTGCATAGTTGACTGGGGTCTTGTAACTGAATTCATACAACTGCTACACGGGCAGAGCACATCTGATTTCAGACCACCGTACTCAGCTCTGATAAAGTTCATGAAGTTTTCAACCCCCTCGACATATGCAGCGGAGAATCTTCAAGCAGAAGTTATACAAGTCCTGTCCATTTGTTAGACATACAAATTAGTTCTTCTACTAGATATTACAGGAAAAACATATATGCTTTTTTATGAAGTCCAGAAAAAAATACCTAGCTCGATGTCTAAAGCTATGGCAAGATATTTGGACGAGCAGATCTAAGTAACGAAATATATGTAAAGCTAATTCAGCAAATAGATTTGAGTGGCAAATTATGGCAGGCTGTTTCAGCAGTCAATGAGGCTGAGCACACAGCCATCAAACTATCGAAGGCCATCGCAGCAACGAAGATCGAGTATAAAACGGTGTATAGCTATTTCAGCTAACTGATTGGCTACTAGACCATGGCAATCTATGTCACGATAAATATATGGCAGGATATTTTAGCAACTAATCGGCCTTGGCATGCCATCTCAGCTAAGCAGATTGAGTGTAGAACAGGGCAAGGAAGCTTCTTAAGCAGAGCATATTGACAGTAAACTACTTCGGCAAACAGTGAGATTAACATCGTCTATCAGCTAACATTCAGCGCTACACCGACATGAACGGGGCCTCAGTCTAGAATGCGCGTACCGTGGGAGAAGCTGACCGCCGTGCGTCTCCACACGAACATCGCCAGTGGTGGCGGCGCTGACCGCCATGCGCCTCCACAAGAACGTAGCCAGAGGTGGCGGCGCGGCTAGAGGACAGCAGTCTACGAGAGCATACTGTGGGAGCGAGAAGATCGCCGAACCGCGGCGCCAACGTATCGGCGCGACGGGGAGGGCGGCTTTATCGGAGCAAATGGAGTGGAGGGGGACAGGGGGAGGGGGGTTTGGGGAATATTATTGGCTAGTTGGCCGAAGGGCGGTTGAATCGGATTTGGGGGGAATTTTTGGGTGTGGGGGGGAGGATTTTCATGCGGTGGGTGGGGGGATTTTGGCGCATGGTCGGTTTCTCCAAGTGCAGTCCCACGTGTCAGTGAAGAGGCAAGCCGAAGTGCGTTCCGTTTGCGTGAGCCATGTGCGGGACCGAACGTGTGTGGGGTGCAATGCGACCGCGACAGGAGTGCTGTGAGTGTACCGCATTTTTTCCTTTTAAACTAGGTGCTTCGCCCCCTCAAAAAAAATCTGTTGCATCGCGCGATCCATCGATACTACTACTAGTAATCCGGTAATCCTGACTAAAACGGCGCGGCCGGGTCTTTTCCCACGCGATATGCTGGGAGGTTGGCTTAGTTGGGTTTTTAGGACGAGTAATGCTACACCTACGTAATCCCAGTTACGTAATTAACGTAATGTGAAATGTGTGAGCTGTTGATTGTAGATTGGGGGGAGGGAGGGGCCCACCACCATGAAAATCAGGGGAGGAGAGAGAGAGAGGCAATTTACGTTAATCCTTTCGTAGGTTCCCGTAGATGTAGAAAGATGTGTCCGATCCTGCAATATAGGCCGTCCGATCTATATCTAACGGATAGAAAGGAAACTATGACAATTTACCCGCACTCCTCTCCACATTTGCAGATAAGGCTTTCCCTCGTTCATCCTTTTCTCCCACAAGATCTTGATCTTTCGTGCAACGCATGGGCATCTTGCTAGTACTCCTACAATATGTATATTATTGTGAAAGTTCATATACACCGTCCGAGATTAATGCAAACACGGCCAATTTTCATTACATTTCGAACTTTTATAGGACAAAAAAATAAAATAAACCCGACCCTAAACCTATTCTACGGCGGCGACCGACGTCCTCCATCTGTGATCTCCATGTACGGGGGCGGGGTTCAAGACCCGTGAAGTGAAGGTGCGGTCTCCGGCGAGGAAAAGTAGAACACGGGAGACGGACCGGCCAGTTGGCACACCATGACCTGCCGTCTCCCATGCCCTAGTCATCCTCGGAGGAGTCCCTGACCTCGGCGATGCCGGATGTTGGACGGCGGCAAGTAGGACGCGTGGCTGATGGTGCTCCCGTCGTCGCCCGCCAGCGTGGCCACCGCTTGTGCGGCGACTTGAGCGAGGGCGGCGACCTCGAGCTCCATCCCCGAAGACAAGCTCTCCCACAGAGCGTTCGTGCTTGCGGTCATGGCGGATGTGGTTCAGGTAGGAGGGCGATGCGCTATGGCGTGGAGGTTAGCTGGGCGTTGCCGCTTTAAGTAGCGCATTACGGTGAGGCCAAGTGTCCGGGTGCGTCATTAAGTCACGGAGTTGGTTCCGCGGGCACCGAGCCTCTTAATGACGACATATGAACGGACGGCATGAATGCGGGCAGCTGGCGCCGGCTGTGAACGCACCGCGCGACGGCGCGAGGGACGAGGGTTTTGGTGTGCCAGGGTAGTCAGCTGCGGTCGTGGCAACGTTGGAGATGCCCTTTGCTCACATGCGATCCTGGCATGTCATTGAAAAAGCAAGATGACCCGGCATGGTCTCGGGTCCAGAGGATGCAGTTGGCCGCGCTACACCACTCCGCGGACGCATCGCGGCGCCCCGTGCATCCTCGACGAGCCGGGTGTTGGGGTGTGTTTGGATTGTGGCCAAAGTGCACCTTGCCAAAATTTTGGTCATGACCAAAAGATTGGTCTTTATTTGGATGGTTGCCATTTTTTGGCATGCCAATGAACTCTAGCCAACTCTAGTTCACTTTTCTTGCCAATGTCGGCCAAATCATGGGCAACCAATACCTCAACCAAAATTTTGGTCATGACCCAAAGATTGGTCTTTGTTTGGATGGTTGCCATTTCTTTGGCATGCCAATGAACTCTAGCCAACTCAAGTTCATTTTTCTTGCCAATGTCGGCCAAATCATGGGCAACCAATACCTCAACCAAAATTTTGGTTACCCAATGCTTTGATGGGGCAACCTTGGGCACAAACCAAACATACCGTTGGTCGTGCCACAACACTAACGCCACCCTCGGCAAACTGAAACCGACCGTGTCTAGCGACGATATGAGCGTGTCACTCACCGCGGTCGCCGTGTCCAGAGGTGGTGCTAGAGCTGCGCCCCGTTGTTGGCCCCAACGACCCACATGAACGGTTGTCGGTGGCGAGGAGGTCGTGGTCCAGCTCCTCCATTGGACTAGTCTGCGCTACGTCATCCCGACGGGTGTGCCCCACATGTCTATTTCCCTGCTTTCCCGGCCATATTCGAGCGTCAGTGCTCCGCATTGCGCATTAGGCCTTTCACTATGTAGGCCAAGCGAGACAACTTATTGTTTATTTGAGCCGTTCAAGTATAATCATGTGGCGTTTGCTTATTTCTCATTCCTCTCCAACCCTCTTCTCCATCGATCATGTCACCCTCCATTCGAGTCCATCCTCCCGCATGCCTCATTTGAGCATTCCGCCAAGTATCATTCGCATGTACCCACCCTAGTCCTCTTTCAATAGATCTCCGGACCACGAGATGAAATCGATAGGGAACGAGTGGGGGCACGTGATACCTAAGGCGGATTCAAAATTTTGAACCGGTGCTCAGAGCATCCGCAAATCATATATAAAGGGTATTCAATGTTCGTTTCGTTTTTGAACGTACAATATACTCCCTCCTATCCATTCTAGTTTACATATAAGTTTTATGTGTAGTCAAAGTATATCTACTTTGATCAAAAAGGTATCAACATTCAACAACGCCCAATCAATATTGTTAGATTCGTACGTACTCCTAGATTTGTACTCGAGATGGTTTCCAATTTGACTATTGACAAGATTAATAGTACATGAGATGTATAATGTGAAAATTATATCATTGGAAACTCCTTTCACATACGAATTTGACCGTATGCTTTGTGTGGTTGCATGTCATATATTATTACTCTAACATTTGGTCAAAGTTAGCCTCGAAAAACGCATTAGACCCTGTATGCTTTCTGTAAGTTGCATGTCATATATTATTACACTAACATTTGTGTAAGTTGCATGTCATATATTATTACTCTAACATTTGGTCGAAGTAGTATAGTGGAAGTGGATCCTCTGACGTAGGTATCCCTGCCTTACCCTCCCTTTCGGCCACTTACTGGCGGACCCCATGCTTGCTAGGCCCCGCATGTCAGTTACTCAATGGGTTCGGCCACGTCAGGGGATCCTCATCCGTAGTATACTCCCTCTGTTTTTATTTACTCTGCATAAAATGAAGGGAGTGGTGGTATAATAAAGGACGCGGGCGGGGGAGGGGAGGGACATCGGTTTGCTCTCAACTGCGGTCCCACAAGCGAGCGAAAACGCAAGACGAAGCGTGTTCCATTCGGTGAGCGACGTGGAGGGTCCAGCGTGCCGGGCTGCAACGCGCACGCGACAAGAGTGATGTACAGTCAAAACCGATTGACCGGTTGTCACCGGAACCACTATTCACACCAGAACCTTCGCTGCTCGGCCTACGCCAGCCGCTGCCCTAAAACCACACCAAATCTCCAGCCCATTCCCCCACCTTTCGATCCCCTAGCCCGCATCAAGCGCCCCCTAGTTCGTCGGAAAGCCATGGTGCGCCACAAGATCACTTACTACAAGATGCTAACGTCGGAGCGCCGCACAGAAATCGCAGCGGCGGTCGGCGCCACAAACCTCCGTTCCCAAGCCCGCTTTGCGGCGGGCCAATCCCCGAGTTCTCTGGAGCCAAGCTACGAGGAGGAGGAAGCCGATCCAATGTTCATGGCGGAGGTCGCGGCGCAGAAGGCCCCCAATGGGTATGAGACGATGGACGTCGACTTTGTGCCGGCGTCCGAGTCCCCCATGGTGCAGGCGGACTAGCGGTTCAACATGGCGATACTAAAGGAGGACCGGGAGGCAGAGGCTCAGCTCGATGCGGAGCGCGCGCATGCCGCTGCCATCGAGGCTCTCCTGCAGGCGGAACCGGATGTTGTGGATGTGAACCGGGCGGCAGAGGCTCAACTTTAGGCGGAGCACGCGGATGCCGCTGCCATCGAGGCCCTCCTGCAGGCAGAACCGGACGTCCTGGACTTGAACCGGGCGGCAGAGGCTTGATTTGACGCAGAGCGCGCGGATGCCGCTCTCATCGAAGCCCTCTTGCAGGTGGAACCAGACGTCCTGGACTTGAACCGGGCGGCGGAGGCTCGACTCGACGCGGAGCGCGCGGATGCCGCTGCCATCGAGGCCCTCCTGCAGGCGGAATTGGACGTCCTCGACTTGAACCAGGCTGTGCTCTCGTCCGTGCAGAGTGCCCGCATGCTCCGCTTGAACGAGTAACTGGAGGCCGAGGACAACCACGGTGCGGAGACACACGTCGGCAGCGACGGCTGGTTCGCGCCGGCAGCCAAAGACGACGAGGTCGTCTCTTTTCGCGAGCAGTGATAGTTTTTCTTTATGTTGTTGTTTTTATGGATCTTTTGCTGTGTAAAAACATATATTTGTTATGCAAGTCGCCTGACTTGGGTTAGTCTACCATTTTAGGCGGTTGGGTGAATATCCTACGTCTCCTAACTCTTCTTTCCTTCTTCCTCACCTCTTCTTCTTCCCCAACAGACCACCGCACGGGCCGTACAGATACTCCCCAACATGCGGTTGGATAAACATACTCTATGAAATGAAAATTATGTGTCAGCGATAGGATGGCTAAGTTTGGTGTGTTCACATGCGACAGCACGTGTCAGTGAGGGTGTGTTCCCTTGGTTGGGTTTGCGGCGTGCAGGAGCGACTGTGTGAGGGTGCGGTGTGACCGCGGCGTGTAGGAGCGACCGTGTGAGGGTGCGGTGCGACCGCGATAGCCGTGCGCAAGTGGACCTCCTTCTCATTTTGAAAACTTTAGGCAAGCTTGGCAATAATGTGTGGCGAAGTTTGGCAATGCAAGGTCTAGACCCAAACAGGATAAGTACGTACGTACTAGGAGTACTAGTGTTAAAAAAGAAAGGCTGTGTTTTCCTTCGCGGGATTTAATCGATACAAATCCTCGTTTCATGTGTCAATTAATGCGTATTTTTTCTCCAAAGACCAAAGAGCTAACCATCTCACTCCTCATCGCTTGATTAATGCAGCGCCATGCAAACCAACCTTCTCACTTCCGCATGCATGCAGGGGATATTAATGTCCTTGGTTGCTAACCCCATCAATTTTGCCTCGATTAGTGTTAGTGGCCCTTTGCAAATTGTAATTTTGATATACTGGCCTTGTGTACAAAAAATGGAGGTAGTAACTATATTTGACTTCCTTCCCCATTGCGGTGACGTCGACGATATTTTTTTTATTTTTTTTGGTGGTTTGGCGAAGTGCGTTCGACGGAGAACACCATTGAGGGAGACTATGGTAAGTCGTTCGCAAGTGCCGCCTGCAAGCTGAGACTACCGCCTTATTTGCATCCAGGAAGTCCTTTACAAGTACTACTAGGAGTAACTAATGCGGTGAGATGGCTTCTCGAAGAAGACGATGGAGAAGCGGAGTCACCGAAGAGTGAAATGTTGGTTGCTTCGTCCGTGCTTTTGTGATTTGACGCCTCACTGCTTTGTGATTTGTGATAGAAGGGACAGGGGAGTAGACTCTGTGCTCTATACTGTACTACATGCGTCCAAGCATGGGAGAAAGAGGAGAGACATTGCATTTTTCTATTCCTTCAATCAATCAATCAGGGAGCTTCGGTTCCATCTTTTTGGCTTTGGCAACACCGTCCATAATGGTTCCCACGATGGCAAAAGCTATTTTCACATTTGGCTACACATTGTGGATGCCCTTAACCGTACCAATTGGTTTTGCTCCTGTCTGCTATCTATACAAATATCAATTATATTGATCTAAAAAATTATAGAATCGAGATTAGTAAAAAGGAGGTGATTTTGCCGCGCGGATGGCGGGGGAGGTTTCTTATTTGAGCAATGCTACATCCACGTAATAGTTTACGTAAAGTTACGAACTGATGTGATGTGGGACTATTTGATTGGATTAAAGGAGAGGATTAGGCCCACCTGAGGGAGTCCTGGATTAGGGGGTGTTTGGGTAGCCGGACTATACCTTCAGCCGAACTCCATGACTATGAAGATACAAGATTGAAGACTCCGTCCCGTGTCCGGATGGGACTTTCCTTGGCGTGGAAGGCAAGCTGATGCAGATATTCAAGATCTCCTACCATTGTAACCGACTTTGTGTAACCCTAACCCTCTCCGGTGTCTATATAAACCGGAGGGTTTTAGTCCGTAGGACAACTTCATCATACAACAATCATACCATAGGCTAGCTTTTAGGGTTTAGCCTCCTTGATCTCGTGGTAGATATACTCTTGTACTACCCATATCATCAATATTAATCAAGCAGGACGTAGGGTTTTACCTCCATCAAGAGGGCCCGAACCTGGGTAAAACATTGTGTCCCTTGTCTCCTGTTACCATCCGGCCTAGACGCACAGTTCGGGACCCCCTACCCGAGATCCGCCGGTTTTGACACCGACATTGGTGCTTTCATTGAGAGTTCCTCTGTGTCGTCGCTTTCAGGCCCGATGGCTTCTTCGATCATCAACCACGATGCAGTCTAGGGTGAGACTTTTCTCCCCGGACAGATCTTCGTCTTCGGCGGCTTCGCACTGCGGGCCAACTCGCTTGGTCACCTTGAGCAGATTGAAAGTTACGCCCCTGGCCATCAGGTTAGGTTTGGAAGCCTAAACAACACGGCTGACATCCGCGGGGACTTGATCTTCGACAGATTCGAGCCACAGCCAAGCGTGTCGCCGAACAACGCCTTGGAGGCCGCACACGCATCGGTTCCGACCATTGATTCGGAGCCCACTTCGCCAATCGAGGATCATCGGTTGGACGCTGCCTCAGGGGCTACGATCTCAGAGGCGATCGAGCCGAACTCCAGCCCCGCACTCCGCATGGTCCGTGACTCCGAGGAGCCGGATTCCTCTCTGAACTCCGAGCCCCCCGCGCCCCCGTCGATCGAATCCGATTGGGCGCCGATAATGGAGTTCACCGCCGTGGACATCTTTCAGCACTCGCCCTTCAGCGACATCCTGAATTCTCTAAAGTCTCTCTCTTTATCAGGAGAGCCCTGGCCAGACTATGGTCAGCAAGGTTGGGATACGGACGATGAAGAAATTCAAAACCCACCCACCACCCACTTCGTAGCCACTGTCGACGACTTAACCGACATGCTTGACTTCGACTCCGAAGACATCGACGGCACGGACGACGATGCAAGAGACGAACAAGAACCAACACCTGTAGGGCGTTGGAAGGCCACCTCGTCATATGACATATATATGGTGGACACTCCAAAGGATGGAGATGGCGATGGAACAGCAGTGGACGATACCTCTAAGAAACAGCCCAAGCGCCGGCGTCAGCGGCGCCGCTCTAAATCCCGCCAAAGCAAAAATGGTGATTCCGGCATGGGAGATAATACTACTCCGGATAGCGCCGAAGAACACCCCCTCCAGCAAAATTTGGCACAGGAGGACAGAGAAGCCATCCCTCACGAGAGGGCGGCGGACCAAGAGGTTGAGGACGATAATTATACGCCTCCCTCCGAAGACGAGGCAAGCCTCGACGACGACGAGTTCGTCGTGCCAGAGGATCTTGCCGAACAAGAGCGTTTTAAACGCAGGCTCATGGCCACGGCAAGCAGCCTCAAGAAAAAGCGGCAACAGCTTAGAGCTGATGAGGATTTGCTAGCTGACAGATGGACTGAAGTCCTTGTGGCCGAAGAGTATGAACTCGAATGCCCCTCCAAGAGTTACCCAAAGCACAGGCTGCTACCCCGACTAGAGGAGGAAGCACCTACATCACCAGCGCATGACATGGCCGACCGGCCACCTCGTGGCCGCGACAGAGAGGCCTCTTGGCCCTCCACTCAAGCCATGCCCCGGCACTGCGTCAAGCATACTAAGGCACTGGAAAATACGCCCGACCTGCGCGACATCCTGGAGGACAAGGCAAGGCAAACAAGATCGATCTACGGATCGCGCAGGCGCCTCACGACACGTGACGGTGATCGTCACTCCGGGCGCAATGAATCCGGCCGGGCCGAACTCAACAGACAAAGCTCCTTCGAGCTGCGTCGTGATATAGCCCAATACAGAGGCGCCGCACACCCACTATGCTTCACAGATGAAGTAATGGATCATAAAATCCCTGAGGGCTTCAAACCCGTAAACATCGAATCGTACGATGGCACAACAGATCCTGCGGTATGGATCGAGGATTATCTCCTTCATATCCACATGGCCCGCGGCGATGATCTACACGCCATCAAATACCTCCCACTCAAACTTAAGGGACCGGCCCGGCATTGGCTTAACAGCTTGCCAGCAAACTCAATCGTTTCTTGGGAGGACCTGGAAGCCGCATTCCTTGACAACTTCCAGGGCACTTATGTGTGACCACCGGACGCCGATGACCTAAGACACATAATTCAGCAGCCAGAAGAATCGGCCAGGCAATTCTGGACACGGTTCCTAACAAAGAAAAACCAGATAGTCGACTGTCCGGATGCAGAGGCCTTAGCGGCCTTCAAGCATAATATCCGTGACGAGTGGCTGGCCCGGCACCTGGGACAGGAAAAGCCGAAATCTATGGCAGCCCTCACGACACTCATGACCCGCTTTTGCACGGGAGAAGACAGCTGGCTAGCTCACAGTAACAACTTAACCAAGAAAACTAGTAATTCGAATACCAAGGACAAAAGTGACAGGTCGCGTCGGAACAAACAAAAGCGCCGTGTTAACAGCGACGGCAACGAGGATACGGCAGTTAATGCCGGATTCCGAGGCTACAAATCCGGTCAATGGAAACAGCCATTCAAAAGAAAAACTCAGGGCCCGTCCAGTTTGGACCGAATACTCGACCACTTGTGCCAGATACATGGCACCCCCGAAAAGCCAGCCAATCAGACCAACAGGGATTGTTGGGTGTTCAAGCAGGCAGGCAAGTTAAGAGCCGAAAACAAAGACAAGGGGCTGCATAGCGACGACGAGGACGAGCCCAGGCCGCCGAACAACAGTGGACAGAAGTGATTTCCCCCGCAAGTGCGGACGGTGAACATGATATACGCAACCCACATCCCCAAGAGGGAGCGGAAGCATGCGTTACGGGACGTATATGCGATGGAGTCGGTCGCCCCAAAGTTCAACCCATGGTCCTCCTGCCCGATCACCTTTGATCGAAGGGACCACCCCACTAGCATCCGTCATGGCGGCTTCGCCGCATTGGTTCTAGACCCAATCATTGACGGATTTCATCTCACAAGAGTCCTCACGGACGGCGGCAGCAGCCTGAACCTGCTTTACCAGGATACAGTGCGAAAGATGGGCATAGATCCCTCGAGGATCAAGCCCACCAAAACGACCTTTAAAGGCGTCATACCAGGTGTAGAAGCCAACTGTACAGGCTCAGTTACACTGGAAGTGGTCTTCGGATCTCCGAATAACTTCCGAAGCGAGGAGTTAATCTTCGACATAGTCCCGTTCCGTAGTGGCTATCACGCACTACTCGGGCGAACCGCATTCACAAAATTCAACGTGGTACCGCACTATGCATACCTCAAGCTCAAGATGCCAGGCCCTAGAGGAGTAATCACGGTCAATGGGAACACTGAATGCTCCCTCCGAACGGAGGAGCACACGGCAGCGCTCGCAGCAGAAGTACAAAGCAGCCTCTCTAGGCAGTTCTCCAGTTCGGCCTTCAAAAAGCTGGACACTGTCAAGCGCGCCCGGAGTACCCTACAACAAGACCGCCTGGCATGTTCCGAGCTAGCGTAGCAATGCGGCCCCAACCCTAGCCCTCGCGATATAGCGAAACCAGCGCTTCGCGTACATAACTACGCTCTTGTAATACCATGGGCACAGGGGGAAGGGGCACTATCACGGCACGCCCGAAATACGGCTTAAACTGCACCAGGGGCTGCCGGATTCCTTCTTTTTTTCTCTTACTCTCAGGACTCCATACTTCGGACGACCCGTTCGGCAATTCAACTGCCGCACAAACGATGCAAGATCCAAGGAAGCAGACAAGCCACGCCGCATTATGGAACTCCCAGGTGGTCTCTATTGCGAGCAGTATACGTGTTTTTTAATACAATTCCGCGGCCTGCCCCTGGCCAAGACATGTTAAATAGTCCAATTTGTATCGTTCCGCTTTCATAGCAGCCTTTCTATAAATAATGCATAGCTTTTTGTATATTTTTTGCATTACCCTCTTTTTATATATATGTTTATTAATAACATGCTGCATCCGTACACTGTGGTACGGCAAAATATGCCAGGGGCTTCAGTATCCATCAATATGGCGTGAGAAGTCCGTCCACTTTCACAAGTGCGGCACCCCGAATTTATAGCACTATATGCATCGGCTCCGAATCATGATTTGGGTCAATAGTTGGGTTTGCCCGGCTCCTATGTTTTGGTGCCTTACGTTCCGCTATATCGGCTAAGGTAGCACTAGGAGAACCACTGCGATTGTGCCCCAGTTGAGCTGGGCTGAGCACCTCAGTGGAGAAAGCGAAAACTGACTGTCATGATGAGGCGAGAGACCGGTCGCTGTTCGAGAGGTTTTTCGAGTCCTTAAAGGCTTATGCCGCTTCGAGCAAGGAACCGGCTTTGTCCGGCCAAGGCGTGGATAGCGCCCCGAACTCGGTCTTCCGAATACAAGGGGCTTCGCCTAAATTTAAAATTATAGAGTTCTATGGCTAAGTGAGAGTGTTCAAGCATTATAGTCCGATTGCCTTGTTCGTTGTGCTGACCGCCTCCCTCGACGGACCCAATCATGGGAAAAAGAGCGCTCAGGTTTATCCCGAACACCCCAGCACTAGTGGCATGGGGGCAGAAGCCGACGACTGGCCATCCCTTAATTTTTTGATAAACAGCCGCACAGAAAGTAATATTTTAAATTCAAGCATTGCTTAGCGCATATGAACAAGTTTTCAGCGCACAAGATAACACGAGCGAGTTCATTCAAAAATTACATCCTTGGTACATTCATCCGCCACAAGGCGGGCACCAGCAAGAACATCCTTGTAATAGTTCTCGGGATTGCGATGCTCCTTCCCCGGCGGCGGCCCATCCTTCACAAGCTTCTCACCGTCCAGCTTACCCCAGTGCACCTTTGCACGGGTAAGGGCCCTACGGGCACCTTCGATGCAGACGGAGCGTTTGATGACCTCGAGCCTTGGACAAGCCTCCACCAGCCGCCGCACCAGTCCAAAGTAGCTCCCAGGCAGGGCCTCTCCAGGCCACAGCCGAACTATGAAGCCCTTCAGGGCCTGTTCGGCCGCCTTGTGGAGCTCGACCAGCTGCTTCAGCTTGTCGCTCAAGGGCATAGGGTGTCCGGCCTCAGCGTACTGATACCAGAACACCTTCTCCGTCGAGCTGCCTTCCTCGGCTCGGTAGAATGTGGCGGCATCGGATACGCTGTGGGGAAGATCTGCGAATGCCCCTGGAGAGCTCCGGATTCGGGTAAGTAACAAGTAGTTTACTTTTATATGTCTGCTTTGCATACAGAATGCCTTACCCGCCGCTATCTTTTTCACCACATCCAATTCCTGGAGGGCCTTTTGGGCTTCGGCCTTGGCAGATTTGGCAGTTTTAAGGGCAGCAGCAAGCTCGGACGCTCACGTCTTCGAGTCGAGCTCCAAACTCTCATGTTTTTGCATGAGAACTTGAAGCTCTTGCCGCACCTCGCCGACCTGCGCCTCAAATTTCTCCTGCTCGGCGCGCTCCGTGGCCGCTTTATTCTCGGCCTCGGACAGCGCCTGCTTGAGGGTCGCCACCTCAGTTGTGGCCCCTACAATAAGCAGTATACTCCTGTCATTTTTTGCAATTGCGCCTTCCTATAGGCATTTTTTCTATAAGGTATCTCTTACCTTCTTTCTCCTCGAGCTGCCGTTTGGCAAGGCCGAGCTCTTGCTCGGTCCGCTCGAGGCCCTGCTTCAGGGCACCCACCTCCGCAGTCAGTGCGGCGGTGGCCAGCAGCGAAGCCTACATAAGTATATTGACTCCTTTTTAGTTAGACTCCTGCGATATTTAATAGATCCTCTATTCGGCTTTTCTTTTCGAACGCCAAACAGAGCATCAGGGGCTACTGTCTATACGGTAATATTTTTACATATTTTTACTTACCTCGAAGCCTGTTAGAAGGCTAGCACAAGCTTCATTCAGTCCGCTTTTGGCGGACCGAACCTTCTGGACCACCGTACTCATGATGGCACGGTGCTCCTCGTTGATGGAGGCGCCCTTAAGCTCCTCCAGCAGATTGTCCGGCACCTCCGGTTGGACGGAGGACGCCGGCTCAGTAGGCTTGCTCCTCTTGGCGGGAGTTCGCCTACCGCGGTCCGGAACCATTGATGATTCCGGCACAGTGTCCGGCTTACAGCCGGACTTGGAGCCCAGGGGGGTCTTGTCCCCTTCACTCCTGGAGTCCGGGAGGTCGCCTCGCGGCTCCTCCTGGACCACCTCCTCTCGCCCCAGAGCTTGTCGCGACGCCACTTCGGCGTCATCCGCAGCACAGGGGGAAGCAGCGGGCGGAACTGAATTCACGTCCGATGAATCCAGGGAGCCGCTTGACGTCTCGTCGAGCCCGTCCTTGGGCGGACTGCATGATTATATCCGACATTAGGGAAAGCTGTGCAACAAAAGGAATATCACGAGTTACTCTGGTATCCGAACACTTACGATCTCGCCGGACGCTTGGCCCTGTCCGGCCACTCCTCTTCATCCTCGTCGGCGTCGGGGACGTAGTCCGGCGGAGGGGTTTTCCTCTTCTTGGACCCCTCGGCCTCCCCTACTGGGGCGGCCTTCCTCTTCTTTCCTCCCCCCGCTGGAGGGGGAGAGGTTTCTTCTTCCTCCTCCTCGTCTTCACGGCAGGAGTGCGTCTCGGACTCGTCGGACGACGAGTCCGACACCACCATATGCCGGGAACTCTTTCGAGTCCCTGTGGCCTTCTTCTTCTTATTGGCCTTCTTCTCCGGCACCACATAAGGTGCCGGAACCAGCAGCTTCTCTAGGAGAGCAGAGGCTGGGTCTTCGGGCAAGGGAGCCGGACATTTAATCTGTCCGGACTTCTCCCGCCAATCCTGTCAAAGGTGATGGAGTTTAGATCCCGCATAGAGTCAAACTATGAAAAAACTTAACATCCTGTAAAGGATGGAAATATCTTACCTCGCCAGCAGGACGCTGCAAGCTGAATCCACGGTCTTCGGAGGCGGATGCGGGAGCCTCGGCGCCTTTGGTTAGCCCCCTCCAGACATCTTCGTACGTTGTGTCGAAGAGCCTGCTCAGAGTTCGGTGCTGCATCGGGTTGAACTCCCACAAATTGAAGTCCCATTCTTGACACGGAAGGATCCGGCAGACGAGCATGACCTGGATTACGTTGAGAAGCTTGAGCTGCTTGTTCACCAGGGACTGGATGCATTTTTGCAGTCCGGTCAACTCTTCTTCGTCGCCCCACGACAAGCTCGTCTCCTTCCAGGACGTGAGCCGCGTAGGGGGTCCGGATCGGAAATCAGGGGCTGCGATCCACTTCAGATCGCGTGGCTCGGTGATGTAAAACCACCCTGACTGCCACCCCTTCAAGGTCTCCACAAAGGAGCCCTCGAGCCATAGGACGTTGGCAATTTTGCCCGCCATGGCACCTCCGCACTCCGCCTGGTTGCCGCGCACCACCTTTGGCTTGACATTGAAGGTCTTGAGCCAGAGGCCGAAATGGGGGCGAATGCAGAGGAAAGCCTCGCACACGACGATAAACACCGAGATATTGAGGATGAAGTTCGGGGCCAGATCGTGGAAATCTAGGCCATAGTAGAACATGAGCCCGCGGACAAATGGGTGGAGAGGAAAACCCAGTCCGCGGAGGAAGTGGGGAAGAAATACTACCCTCTCATGGGGCCTTGGGGTGGGGAGAAGCTGCCCCTCCTCAAGAAGCCGGTGCGCGATGTCTTTGGACAAGTATCCGGCCTTCCTTAACCTTTTGACATGGCCCTCCGTGACGGAGGAGACCATCCACTTGCCTCCCGCTCCGGACATTGTTGGAGAGGGTTGAGGTTGGAAGTGCGGGCTTGAGCGCTGGAGCTCGGGTGCGCAGAAGATGGATAGGCAAAGGAGCACTAGTAGAAAACGGAGCTTTAGCGCCGGTTCGTAAGGGCCTTTAATGTCGGTTCCATAACCGGCACTAAAGGGTGGGCACTAAAGCCCCCCCCCTTTAGTACCGGTTCGGCACGAACCGGCACTAAAGTGCCACCACGTGGCGTGAGCTCGCGCCCTGGTATGGGGGCCCTTTAGTACCGTTTGGTGTTACCAACCGGTACTAAAGGTTTTTTTTGAAAAAAAATTTGAAAATTTTGGATTTTTTTTTAATTTTTGAATTTTTTTGAATTATTTGATGATTTAGTCTCTAATCACCTCTCTTAACTGCTCAAGTGTGGATCACTCATTCCAAATCATCTAACTTCCCGACCGGTCACCCATCCCTCTCACTACTCCAGCCCAAGCACGCTTAACTTTCGGGTTCTATTCTCCTTCATTTCCGAGTCTGCACTTGTTGTTTTCCTAACAATAGTAAGATGTCAATCCTATTAACCCTCAGGAGTTTAGCTTGAGCATGAAGTCACACATTTCACCGTTTGATTTTGAAACTATTATTCTAAAAAACAGTAATTATTTAGTAATGCTAATATTTCTTGAATAAGTTTGACCATAGTTTGACCACAGTTTAACCATAGTTTGACCAGATTTGACCAAAATTCAAAAAATTGAAATAATTATTTAGTAACACTAATATTCTTGAATAATTATGTAGTAACATTAATACTTCTTGAATAACTAGTTTGACCAGATTTAACCAAATTTTTTTAAACAAACTAAAATTTGACCATATCTTTTTTTCCTTTTGGAATTTGAGGATTCTAAAAAATTCCAACATCGTATGCAAAAGTTATAGCCGTTTTACATTTTCCCTACACTTTTTGCAAAACATGTCAAAATTGTAGTTTTTAAATTTTCCTAACTAGTAGATGTAGTAATATAACTACCTCTCAAAGGATTTTATTTTTTGAAGTTTTTATCATTTTCTTTTGATTTTTTCAGAACTGAAATGGTGACACACGGGGGGGGGGGGGGGGTAGAGTTTGAAAATTGCCCTATAGTGCCGGTTTGTGTCACAAACCGGTACTATAGGTCAGACCCCTTTAGTACCGGTTCATGGCACGAACCGGTACTAAAGGTGATCGTGGGGCCCCGGCCTGACGCCAGCCTGCCACCACCCCTTTAGTACCGGTTCGTGCCACGAACCGGTACTAAAGGTTCAACACAAACCGGCATTAATGCAAATTCGTTCGAACCGGCACTAATGGTACCATTAGTACCGGGCCAAAATCAAACCGGCACTAATGTGCTTCACGTTTGACCCTTTTTCTACTAGTGGAGGAAGAAGGCGTAGGTAAAAAGGTGGATCCTTATCCCCTTATATGGGAGGATGCGACTATGCGTCCCCACCAGCCTAGTAAAACTCGCTTGCCTCCCAAGCACGGTGATAAGTGGCGCGGTTGGGTTACCCACGTCTGTATTAACGAGAATCTCGTAAACAAAGGGGACACGATCTCTGCTTTGACAAGACGTGCCAAGGAAACCGCCTCGCAAAACACGCTGAGGTGGAGAAGTGAAAACGATTCAAATAAAGGCTTGGCCGTAGTGTGATGTCACGCTGCGGAATACGTCAGCAGATTAGATTTGTGTTAATATTATTCTCTCTGTGGCAATACGTGGAAGCTTATTTTGCAGAGCCGGACACTACTCTTGGTGTTTACACACTTTTATGAAGAATTTGGAGGAGGAACCCGCCTTGCAATGCCGAAGACAATCTGCGCGCCAGACTCGTCGTCATTGAAGCCTGGTTCAGGGGCTACTGAGGGAGTCCTGGATTAGGGGGTGTTCGGGTAGCCGGACTATACCTTCAGCCGAACTCCAGGACTATGAAGATACAAGACTGAAGACTCCGTCCCGTGTCCGGATGGGACTTTCCTTGGCGTGGAAGGCAAGCTTGGCGATGCGGATATTCAAGATCTCCTACCATTGTAACCGACTTTGTGTAACCCTAACCCTCTCCGGTGTCTATATAAACCGGAGGGTTTTAGTCCGTAGGACAACTTCATCATACAACAATCATACCATAGGCTAGCTTTTAGGGTTTAGCCTCCTTGATCTCGTGGTAGATCTACTCTTGTACTACCCATATCATCAATATTACAAGCAGGACGTAGGGTTTTACCTCCATCAAGAGGGCCCGAACTTGGGTAAAACATTGTGTCCCTTGTCTCCTATTACCATCCGGCCTAGACGCATAGTTCGGGACCCCCTACCCGAGATCCACCAGTTTTGACACCGACACCACCCCACCTGAAAATCAGGGGGGCATATATAGATTAGATGGAAAGTATACGTAGCAGCTACGTAGCCCTTTGTAAGTCTAGGATTAGGCTTCTTATTTTCGAAGGACGTTATCCTGGCAGTTTGCTAACATGCGGTCCCACGTGTCAGTGCTTTACCAAGCCGATCTGCATCCCACATGAGGCAGAACAACGGCAGAAGCAACACGTGGTTAAGTTGAAGAAGATGAGGGAGAAGCGGATTCAACAACTGAAAGGATCGAGAAGAGGTGTCTAGAGGGGGGTGATTAGACACTAAGTGCCAAAAGTTGCAGTTTTTAATTTCTTTAAGTTGAAGTGGAGTTTAGGCACTAGTTTAACAAACACAATACATATCAAGCAAGCATGCAAAGAGTATATGAGCAGCGGAAAGTAAAGCATGCAACTTGCAAGAATGTAAAGGGAAGGGTTTGGAGAATTCAAACGCAATTGTAGACACAGATGTTTTTGTCGTGGTTCTGATAGGTGGTGCTATCGTACATCCACGTTGATGGAGACTTCAACCCACGGAGGGTAACGGTTGCGCGAGTCCATGGAGGGCTCCACCCACGAAGGGTCCATGAAGAAGCAACCTTGTCTATCCCATCATGGCCATCGCCCACGAAGGACTTGCCTCACTAGCGGTAGATCTTCATGAAGTAGGTGATCTCCTTGCCCTTACAAACTACTTGGTTCAACTCCACAATCTTTGTCGGAGGCTCCCAAGTGACACCTAGCCAATCTAGGAGACACCACTCTCCAAGAAGTAACAAATGGTGTGTTGATGATGAACTCCTTGCTCTTGTGCTTCAAATGATAGTCTCCCCAACACTCAACTCTCTCTCACAGGATATGGATTTGGTGGAAAGAAGATTTGAGTGGAAAGCAACTTGGGGAAGGCTAGAGATCAAGATTCATATGGTAGGAATGGAATATCTTGGCCTCAACACATGAGTAGGTGGTTCTCTCTCAGAAAATGTGTAGTGGAAGTGTAGGTATGTTCTGATGGCTCTCTCTTCGAATGAAGAGTGGGTGGAGGGGTATATATAGCCTCCACACAAAAACTAACCATTACACACAATTTACCAATCTCGGTGAGACCAAAGTGAAAAACTCGGTCGGGACGATTTAGCAAACTTAGTGACCATTAGGGTTTTCGGTGGGACCGACTAGATCAACTCGGTGGAACCGATGTGCTAGGGTTAAGGTAAAACCAAAACTCGGTTTGACCGATTACTCAGACTCGGTGGGACCGATTTGGGTAATAAGCGAAACAGAGAGTTGGCCAAGCAAACTCGGTGGGGCCGATTGCATATCTCGGTGGGGCCGAAAATATTGCAATAGGTAACCGAGAGTTTGCAAGCCCATCTCGGTGAGACCAAGATCCCATCGGTGAGACCGAACTGATTAGGGTTTCTAGTAGTGGCTATTTCAATTGAACTCGGTGGCTCCGGATAGAAAGAATCGGTGGGGCCGAGTTTGACTTTTGGTTTAGGACATATTTGGAAGTGAGAAAGTGGTTGAGGGCTTTGGAGCATATCACTAAGCACTTTGAGCAAGCAAGCCATTAAGCAACACCTCATCCCTTCTTAATAGTATTGGCTTTCCTATAGACTCAATGTGATCTTGGATCACTAAGATATAAAATGTAGAGTCTTGAGCTTGGAGCTTGGGCCAATCCTTTGTCCTTAGCATTTTGAAGGGGTTCCACATCCTCTACTCCATGCCACTTCATTGTTGAACTCATCTGAAACATACTAGGTAAAAGTGTTGGTCCAACAAGAGATATGTTGTCATTAATTACCAAAATCACCTAGGGAGCACTTGTGCTTTCAATCTCCCCATTTCTGGTAATTGATGGCAACATACATCAAAGCTTTAGATAGAGATATAGAGAATAGCAAGTAAAGCTTTGGAAAGACATGTAACAAGCATAGGCTCCCCCTACATGTATGCAATCATGTGAATATGGTATATAGAAGCATGTGAGAGCATAACCATGACAGAGTAGCAATGTGTTACATGTATCTTGGCTATATGCATCAGAGCAAGTGATGAAAACATGAGAAATGTACCTTCATGCCCATGAGTCCTTCTTGCAAACAGTATGTACATCAGCGAGAATTTCTCATACACATGACCATGATGCATATACTTACCTTGTGGTCTTGAGTTGGCTAGGATGTGATGAACCTGCGTAAACAAGGTTAGATAACACAGATGCACCTACTCTCTAGAGCAAACAAAAGAAACCACAAGAGTACCAAGACTGGGATGACATGTAGAGTGAGTATAGAGCACCACGATAGGTATTGACATGTCCCCAAAGAGAAGGATATGCAATGAATTTAAGAATTTTCTTTCCCTTGGATGTCTTGCTCCCCCTGAATCTAGCATGGGATATTGGGAGAAGATCATATGAACATGTCTTTCCCCCAAGAAGACATGAGGCATCTCTCCTCTTGAACATCAATCATCTGGGATCCTTGAAGATTACTCTTTCCTGGAGTATTCCCTCCCCTAGAGATATGATTAAGCTTTGATGTGATCTCTCTCTCCCCCTTTGACATCAATTTCCAAAAAGGGTCTTCTGGAATTTGTTGTGAATGGGTTCGGTCCTTGAATCACAGTACAAAGCATTAAGGTAAATGTGATGCTTGCAGAGGACAAGATTCATTGAGTGGAGCTGGATCAAGAATAAAGCAGGAATAAATGGCAAAGTGTTTTTCCTGTAGTGAAATCGGTGTCACCGAGTTGTATGCTTCGGTTGCTCCTAAAATCTTCGGTTAGACCGAAACCATGAAACCGGTGGAACCGAGTTCATCATAGAAAAACACTTGTCACCTCAGCTCACTAGACAAATATGATCTCACAGAGATTTGCAATGAATTGGATGCAGAAAAATGCAGAACAAAGAACAAAGAAAAGAAACTAAAAGGTCTAGATGAAGTTTGAAAGGGGAAACAAATATGCATGAGACAAGTGCAAGAACATAGAAAAGAACACAAGAGAACTTCATCTAGAGTTGGGCGGTGACAACATCACCTATGTTATAGTACATTGACTTAGGAGTCAAGTGAGATCACTTGATCATAGGTCGTACTCATTGTTTAAGCTCAAAATGGGTTACCATTTTTCGTTTAAGTATATTGATGTATTCACATCTTGTCGAGTTGCTTTGACTCATGACTTGGAGTAAAGCTACTCTAAGATGGAATAACATACCTTGGGTGGCGGTGTTAATCTTGATCATGTAGTTGAACTTGTGTGGGTTGCTCAAGGTTGATGTAGCCCATCAAGAGTTGGGAGCACCCTTTGGATTTTGAGTTCATCTACCTACATGGGTTAGTTTTCTCAAGGAAGAGCACTTGTGTATCCAACATGACAATCAGGAAACTCAACATAGAATTTGTCAAAGGATATGTTTGAAAGGTTTCGTGCTTCCTTGTCATCAATCACCATTGTGTAGAGACTTGATGATGTAGAGATTGCTCAAGATGTGAGTGAATTGCAATCTCATAGAATTAGATTCATCCAAGTAACTACAAGGGTTAGATAACATGCAAAATGCAAATTTTCAAGACATAAGATAATCATCAAAATATTAAGTGATTAGTCATGAGCTCAAGTCTTGCATGTATCCAATGGAGTTCCTACTCCAAGTTTGAAGTGTCAATGATGTTTAATTCACCTCTTAACCTGCAAAACACTTTATCATCAAGTGGTTTGGTTAATATATCCACTAATTGCTTATCGGTGCGAACATGCTTAAGGTTTATGTCACCCTTAGCAACATGATCTCGAATAAAATGATGACGAACTTCGATATGCTTACTTCGAGAGTGTTGCACGGGATTGTGAGCAATCTTGATAGCACTTTCATTGTCACAAATCAATGGAACATGTTTCACATATATCCCATAATATTTAAGAGTCTGGGTCATCCAGAGTAATTGAGCACAACATGAACCCGCAGCAATGTATTCCGCTTCAGCGGTGGATAAGGATACCGAGTTTTGTTTCTTGGAAGATGAAGACACAAGAGATCTACCAAGGAATTGACAAGTACCCGAAGTGGACTTCCTATCAACCTTATCACCGGCATAGTCCTAGTCGGAGTAGCCAACAAGATCAAAGGAAGCTCTCTTTGGATACCAAATGCCAAAATTTGGTGTATGTATTAAGTATCTCACTATCCTTTTCACGGCCTTAAGATGACATTCCTTAGGAGCGGCTTGATATCATGCACACATGCAGACACTTAACATGATATCGGGATGTGAAGCACATAGATATAATAATGAACCAATCATAGAGCGATAAACTTTTTGATCAACCGGTTCACCATCTTTGGTCAAATGAAGATGTCCACTAGTAGGCATGGGTGTAGTCATACCTTTGCATTCTTGCATATTGAACTTCTTGAATAAGTCCTTGGTGTACTTCGTTTGAGAGACAAAGGTGCCTTGCTTAGTTTGCTTGATTTGCAAACCAAGAAAGAATTTGAGTTCACTCATCATAGACATCTCAAACATCTCCGACATTAGCTTCCCAAACTTTTCACTAAAATGAGGGTTAGTTGATCCAAATATAATATCATCAACATAAATTTGGCATACAAATAGTTCTCCATTAACCCTTTTAGTAAAAAGAGTAGAATCTATTTTTCCAATTTCAAAGCCTTTTTCAATAAGGAACTTGGTCAAGCATTTATACCATGCTCTAGGAGATTGTTTAAGACCATAAAGGGCTTTGTGAAGTTTCTAAACATGATTAGGTTTCTTAGGGTTGACAAAGCCGGGAGATTGCTTAACATAAACTTCCTCTTCAATTTCACCATTTAGAAAAGCACTTTTAATGTCCATTTGGTACAAGGTGATATTATGGTGATTAGCATAGGCAAGTAAGATGCGAATGGACTCAAGTCTAGCAACGGGAGCATATGTCTCACCATAGTCCATACCTTCAACTTGTGTGTAGCCTTGGGCGACGAGACGCGCTTTTTGTTGCGAACCACTTGTCCATCTTCATCATGCTTGTTGCGAAACACCCATTTGGTACCGATGATGTTGTGGTTGTTGTCGGGCTTTTCAACCAATGTCCACACTTGATTTCTCTCAAAGTTGTGTAGCTCTTCATGCATAGTGTTTATCCAATCCGGATCTTCCAATGCTTCTTCAACCTTCACAGGTTCAATACGAGAGATGAATGAATAGTGTTCACAAAAGTTAGCTAAACGAGTTTTTGAGCAAGTGATTCTCCCGGTTTGGATATCATTGTAGATTTGCTCCACGGATGATCTTTAGCAATTCTTGCTCAAACTCATGAAAGCTTTTGCTTGGGTCTTTGCTGAACATCTTCTTCATCTTGTTCTTCTTCTTGGCCTTCTTCATTGTTGGCGTTGTCATTCTCTTGTCATGGTGGAGAAGGAGGTTGTTAACGTTCGTCTTGGTGCACTTCCTCATTTTCTTCTTCTTGGTGTGTCCCACTCGTGGATGCTTCCGTATCAACTCTTGGTTCACCTTGTCGTGAGGTAGAAGTTTCCACTTGGATGGACGAGGTACTCTCCTTCACCTCCATTAGACGAATCTTGCCAATAGACAAGTCTGGGATTGCTTGCGAGGGATCTTTATCTCCTACATCAATTGGCAATTGCTCTACTTGCGAGCCGTTAGATTCATCAAACTTCACATCTACCGTTTCTTCAACCTTTTGGGTGAAATTGTTGTAGAAACGGGTATGTGTGAGAGTTTGAGCCATAACCAAGTAGGAAACCTTCATGAGACTTAGGAGCAAATTTAGAACGACGATGCTTATCAAGAATGTAGCACTTTGAGCCGAATACTCAAAAGTATCCAACTTGGGGTTTGTTACCGATGAGGAGCTCGTATGCCGTCTTGCCGAGTAGCTTGTGAAGATACAAGCGATTTGTTGCATGACAAGCTGTCTCTACCGCTTCCGCCCAAAAGTGTTTTGGCGTCTTGTACTCATCAAGCATCGTTCTTGCCATCTCGATAAGAGTCCGGTTCTTCCTCTCAACAACTCCATTTTGTTGAGGTGTGTACGTAGCCGAGAACTCATGTGCGATCCCTTCTTCGTCAAGAAAGGTGTCCACATTTGCGTTCTTGAACTCCGTTCCGTTGTCACTTCGAACCTTCTTGATCTTCACGTCAAATTGATTTTGGGCCTTCCTAGCAATGTTTTTGAATATCTTTTGGACCTGCTATTTGTCATCAAGAATGAACACCCACGTAAATCTTGAAAAATCATCAACTATGACCAGACCAAATGAGTTACCACCGAGACTCTTGTAGGCATTTGGACCAAAGAGATCCATGTGAAGTAGCTTGAGTGGTCTTCTTGTGGTCATGATGTTCTTAGCGCAATGACTTCCTCCAACTTGTTTCCCTGCTTGACAAGCACTACAAAGTCTATCCTTGTCAAATATGACATCGTTAACGCCAATGATATGATTTCCTTTAATGAGTTTGTCAAGGTTTCGCATGCCCACATGGCCTAGCCTTCTATGCCACAACCAGCCTTTAGAAGATTTAGCAATTAAGCAAGTTTTAGGTTGAGCCTTTTTCGTGAAATCAACAATGTAAAGATCTCCTCTACGTATACCGGTAAAGACCATTTTATGATTATCTCTACGAAACACTTGGCAGTCTACTTCAGTAAATAGGACATTGAAACCGAAATCAGCAAGTCTAGATACTGAAGGTAAGTTGTAGCCAAGAGATTCAATGAGCATGACATTTTGTATGGAGCTATCATGTGAGATGGCCACCTTACCAAGGCCAACCACCTTACCCTTTGAATTATCACCAAAAGTGACATACTTTCGAGGGCCATCATTTTCGGCAAGCTCACGGAACATGTCTTTATCTCCGGTCATATGATCAGTACATCCACTATCAAGAACCCATTCCTTTTCCTCCAGCCATGTAGCCGCAAAGATTTTCCATAAGACCAAAGTGTCTCATCGCATCATCGAGATCATATTCACTATCATCATCATCCTCATCCGAGTATTCATGTTCAACATCATCTTGTGATTGATCAATTCGTAGAGAGGGCAATTCATTAGATAAATGATCATTTCTATAGTTATCCTTATGAATTCTAATAGCTCTAGAAATGATATTGCTAATGATTCCAACATCTCCTTTGGCACTCGTAAGATTAGTAAGCTCAATTAAGCAGTCGCCAAATTTGGGATCATTGGAACTCATCTTAATCAAGGCAATAGACTTATGGAGGATTTCATCTAGATCTTTCAAGGAATAATTAGGAAAGAGTTCCTCAAGAAATTTCCATATGGCGTAGGCACACTTAAGAGTCAGCAAACATCCAATCAAGTTTCTAGGCACGCCTCTAGTGATAAGATTAACAGTTCTAAGATTGCGAATCATGTCAATTGATTCATAAAGGGTAGGATGCATGGGATCAACATGAGGTGCACAACGCCTAGCAATATACTTGTTCAAGTGATATTCATTGAAAATCTCAAGCATTTCATTTTTCCACTCATGAAAATATTCTCCATCAAGAATAGGCACTCTACGCCTAAGACTCCCCAAAGTAGACTCATCCATCTTCCTCCAATGGTGTTTAAACCAAGGCAATGGAAACCAAGCTATGATACCAATTGAAAGGATCGAGAAGAGGTGTCTAGAGGGGGGTGATTAGACACTAAGTGCCAAAAGTTGCAGTTTTTAATTTCTTTAAGTTGAAGTGGAGTTTAGGCACTAGTTTAACAAACACAATACATATCAAGCAATCATGCAAAGAGTATATGAGCAGCGGAAAGTAAAGCATGCAACTTGCAAGAATGTAAAGGGAAGGGTTTGGAGAATACAAACGCAATTGTAGACACAGATGTTTTTGTCGTGGTTCTGATAGGTGGTGCTATCGTACATCCACGTTGATGGAGACTTCAACCCACGGAGGGTAACGGTTGCGCGAGTCCACGGAGGGCTCCACCCACGAAGGGTCCATGAAGAAGCAACCTTGTCTATCCCATCATGGCCATCGCCCACGAAGGACTTGCCTCACTAGTGGTAGATCTTCATGAAGTAGGTGATCTCCTTGCCCTTACAAACTACTTGGTTCAACTCCACAATCTTTGTAAGTGACACCTAGCCAATCTAGGAGACACCACTCTCCAAGAAGTAACAAATGGTGTGTTGATGATGAACTCCTTGCTCTTGTGCTTCAAATGATAGTCTCCCCAACACTCAACTCTCTCTCACAGGATATGGATTTGGTGGAAAGAAGATTTGAGTGGAAAGCAACCTGGGGAAGGCTAGAGATCAAGATTCATATGGTAGGAATGGAATATCTTGGCCTCAACACATGAGTAGGTGGTTCTCTCTCAGAAAATGTGTAGTGGAAGTGTAGGTATGTTCTGATGGCTCTCTCTTCGAATGAAGAGTGGGTGGAGGGGTATATATAGCCTCCACACAAAAACTAACCATTACACACAATTTACCAATCTCGGTGAGACCAAAGTGAAAAACTCGGTCGGACCGATTTAGCAAACTTAGTGACCGTTAGGGTTTTCGGTGGGACCGACTAGATCAACTCGGTGGAACCGATGTGCTAGGGTTAGGGTAAAACCAAAACTCGGTTTGACCGATTACTCAGACTCGGTGGGACCGATTTGGGTAATAAGCGAAACAGAGAGTTGGCCAAGCAAACTCGGTGGGGCCGATTGCATATCTCGGTGGGGCCAAAAATATTGCAACAGGTAACAGAGAGTTTGCAAGCCCATCTCGGTGAGACCGAGATCCCATCGGTGAGACCGAACTGATTAGGGTTTCTGGCAGTGGCTATTTCAACTGAACTCGGTGGCTCCGGATAGAAAGAATCGGTGGGGCCGAGTTTGACTTTTGGTTTAGGACATATTTGGAAGTGAGAAAGTGGTTGAGGGCTTTGGAGCATATCACTAAGCACTTTGAGGAAGCAAGCCATTAAGCAACACCTCATCCCTTCTTAATAGTATTGGCTTTCCTATAGACTCAATGTGATCTTGGATCACTAAGATATAAAATGTAGAGTCTTGAGCTTGGAGCTTGGGCCAATCCTTTGTCCTTAGCATTTTGAAGGAGTTCCACATCCTCTAGTCCATGCCACTTCATTATTGAACTCATCTGAAACATACTAGGTAAAAGTGTTAGTCCAACAAGAGATATGTTGTCATTAATTACCAAAATCACCTAGGGAGCACTTGTGCTTTCAGCAACGAGTGAAATGATGGTTGCTTCATCCCTCCAACTTAACTGCAGGAAAGGTGCAGCTTTGTGATTTGACGCCTCATTGCTCATTACTACACCAGCGCCATGACTGGGGTGCTTCACCCCGGCTGCTCTGCACTGTATTCCGGTATGGCACGTGGACCTGGTAGCTTGATGTCCCACATGTCGGCGAAAGGGACTAGAAGATTTTTGAAAGCGAGCGCTCCACTCTTACGACGGAGGAGTAGACGACACGACGGCCCAGTGAACTATCACTCGTACTGTATAGTACTATAGTTTTGCTGTTTCGCACGATCCATCGATACAAATCCGATTAAACAGGAAAGGGCGGGATTTTTCCCGCGCGGTAGATGATACTGGCCATACATTTCAAAGGCAATTTTAATGTATGCAAACTGAATAATTATAAGTAACAATATGATATCTAGTAAAACTAAAAACACATATTGTTGGGGAACGTAGTAATTTCAAAAAAATTCCTACTCACACGCAAGATCATGGTGATGCATAGCAACAAGAGGGGAGAGTGTTTTCCACGTACCCTCGTAGACCGAAAGCGGAAGCGTTAGCACAACGCGGTTGATGTAGTCATACGTCTTCACGATCCAACCGATCCAAGTACCGAACGCACGGCACCTCCGAGTTCAGCACATGTTCAGCTTGATGACGTCCCGCGAACTCTGATCCAGCAGAGCTTCATGGGAGAGTTCCGTCAGCACAACGGCGTGATGACGGTGATGATGTTGCTACCGAGGCAGGGCTTCGCCTAAGCACCGCTACGATATGACCGAGGTGGAATATGGTGGAGGGGGACACCGCACACGGCTAAGAGACGATCAACTTGATCAACTTGTGTCTTTAGGGTGCCCCCTGCCCCTGTATATAAAGGAGTGGAGGAGGGGGAGGGCCGGCGCTCTCTATGGCGCGCCCTAGGGGAGTCCTACTCCCACTGGGAGTAGGATTCCCCCTTTCCTAGTAGAACTAGGAGTCCTTCCAAGTAGTAGGAGTAAGAGGGACGGAAAGGGAAGGGAAAAGGAGAAGGAAGGAAGGGGGCGCCCCCCCTCCCTAGTCCAATTCGGACCAGCCCATGGGGAGGGGTGCGTCCACCCTTTGAGGCCTTTCTCTCCTTTCCCGTATGGCCCATTAAGGCCCAATACGAATTCCCGTAACTCCTCGGTACTCCCGAAAATACCCGAATCACTCAGAACCTTTCCGATGTCCGAATATAGTCGTCCAATATATCGATCTTTACGTCTCGACCATTTCGAGACTCCTCGTCATGTCCCCGATCTCATCCAGGACTCCAAACTCCTTCGGTACATCAAAACACATAAACTCATAATATAACCGTCATCAAACTTTAAGCGTGCGGGCCCTACGGGTTCGAGAACTATGTAGACATGACTGAGACACGTCTCCGGTCAATAACCAATAGCGGAACCTGGATGCTCATATTGGCTCCTACATATTCTACGAAGATCTTAATCGGTCAAACCGCATAACAACATACGTTGTTCCCTTTGTCATCGGTATGTTACTTGCCCGAGATTCGATCGTGGGTATCTCAATACCTAGTTCAATCTCGTTACCGGAAAGTCTCTTTACTCGTTCCGTAACACATCATCCCACAACTAACTCATTATTTGCAATGCTTGCAAGGCTTATAGTCATGTGCATTACCGAGTGGGCCCAGAGATACCTCTCCGACAATCGGAGTGACAAATCCTAATCTCGAAATACGCCAACCCAACAAGTACCTTCGGAGACACTTGTAGAGCACCTTTATAATCACCCAGTTACATTGTGATGTTTGGTAGCACACAAAGTGTTCCTCCGGTAAACGGGAGTTGCATAATCTCATAGTCATAGGAACATGTATAAGTCATGAAGAAAGCAATAGCAACAAACTAAACGATTAAGTGCCATGCTAACGGAATGGGTCAAGTCAATCACATCATTCTCCTAATGATGTGATCCCGTTAATCAAATGACAACTCGTGTCTATGGTTAGGAAACATAACCATCTTTGATCAACGAGCTAGTCAAGTAGAGGCATACTAGTGACACTTTGTTTGTCTATGTATTCACACATGTATTATGTTTCCGGTTAATACAATTGTAGCATGAATAATAAACATTTATCATGATATAAGGAAATAAATAATAACTTTATTATTGCCTCTAGGGCATATTTCCTTCGGTCTCCCACTTGCACTAGAGTCAATAATCTAGTTCACATCGCCATGTGATTTAATACCAATAGTTCACATCACCATGTGATTAACACCCATAGTTCACTTCAACATGTGACCAACACCCAAAGGGTTTACTAGAGTCAATAATCTAGTTCACATTGCTATGTGATTAACACCCAAAGAGTACTAAGGTGTGATCATGTTTTGCTTGTGAGAGAAGTTTAGTCAACGGGTCTGCCACATTTAGATCTGTAAGTATTTGGCAAATTTCTATGTCAACAATGCTCTGCACAGAGCTACTCTAGCTAATTGCTCCCACTTTCAATATGTATGCAGATTGAGATTTAGAGTCATCTGGATCAGTGTCAAAATTTGCATCGACGTAACCCTTTACGACGAACCTTTTGTCACTTCCATAATCGAGAAACATATCCTTATTCCACTAAGGATAATTTTGACCAATGTCCAGTGATCTACTCCTAGATCACTATTGTACTCCTTTGCCAAACTCAGGGCAGGGTATACAATAGGTCTGGTACATAGCATGACATACTTTATAGAACCTATGGCTGAGGCATAGGGAATGACTTTCATTCTCTCTCTATCTTATGTCGTGGTCGGGTTTTGAGTCTTACTCAACTTCACACCTTGTAACACAGGCAAGAACTCCTTCTTTGACTATTCCATTTTGAACTACATCAAAATCTTGTCAAGGTACGTACTCATTGAAAAACTTATCAAGCGTCTTGATCTATCTCTATAGATCTTGATGCTCAATATGTAAGCAGCTTCACCGAGGTCTTTCTTTGAAAAACTCCTTTCGACCATTCCTTTATGCTTTGCAGAATAATTCTACATTATCTCCGATCAACAATATGTCATTCACATATACTTATCAGAAATGATGTAGTGCTCCCACTCACTTTCTTATAAATACAGGCTTCACCGCAAGTCTGTATAAAACTATATGCTTTGATCAACTTATCAAAGCGTATATTCCAACTCCGAGATGTTTGCACCAGTCCATAGATGGATCGCTGGAGCTTGCATATTTTGTTAGTACCTTTAGGATTGACAAAACCTTCTAGTTTTATCATATACAACTCTTCTTTAATAAATCCATTAAGGAATGCAGTTTTGGTTATCCATTTGCCAGATTTCATAAAATGCGGCAATTGGTAACATGATTCAGACAGACTTAAGCATAGATACGAGTGAGAAACTCTCATCGTAGTCAACACCTTGAACTTGTCGAAAACCTTTTTGCGACAATTCTAACATTGTAGATAGTAACACTACTATCAGCGCCTGTCTTCCTCTTGAAGATCCATTTAATCTCAATGGCTCACCAATCAATGGGCAAGTCAATCAAAGTCCATACATTGTTCTCATACACGGATCTCATCTTAGATTTCATGGCCTCAAGCCATTTCGCGGAATCTGGGCTCATCATCGCTTCCTCATAGTTCGTAGGCTCGTCATGGTCAAGTAACATGACCTCCAGAACAAGATTACCATACCACTCTGGTACGGATTTCACTCTGGTTTACCTACGAAGTTCGGTAGTAACTTGATCTCAAGTTACATGATCATCATCATTAGCTTCCCCACTAATTGGTGTAGTAGTCACTGGAACAGATTTCTGTGATGAACTACTTTCCAATAAGGGAACAGGTACAGTTACCTCATCAAGTTCTACTTTCCTCCCACTCACTTCTTTCGAGAGAAACTCCTTCTCTAGAAAGGATCCATTCTCAACAACGAATAACTTGCCTTCAGATCTGTGATAGAAGGTGTACCCAACAGTTTCTTTTGGGTATCCTATGAAGATTTACTTCTCCGATTTGGGTTCGAGCTTATCATGTTGAAACTTTTTCACATAAGCATTGCAGTCCCAAACTTTAAGAAATGACAGCTTAGGTTTCTCGCCAAACCATAGTTCATACTGTGTCATCTCCACGGATTTAGATGGTGCCCTATTTAACATGAATGTAGCTGTCTCTAATGCATAACCCCAAAACGATAGCGGTAAATCAATAAGAGACGTCATAGATCGCACCATATCTAATAAAGTATGGTTACGACGTTCGGACACACCATTACACTGTGGTGTTCCAGGTGGCGTGAGTAGTGAAACTATTTCACATTGTTTTAACTGAAGGCCAAACTCGTAACTCAAATATTTTACTTCTGCGATCATATCGTAGAAACTTCTATTTTGTTACGATGATTCTCCACTTCACTCTGAAATTCTTTGAACTTTTCAAATGTTTTAGACTTGTGTTTCATCAAGTAGATATACCCATATCTTCTCAAATCATATGTGAAGGTCAGAAAATAACGATACTTGCCATGAGCCTTAACACTCATCAGACCGCATACATCAGCATGTATTATTTCCAATAAGTTAGTTGCTCGCTCCATTGTTCCGGAGAACGGAGTCTTAGTCATCTTGACCATGAGGCATGGTTCGCAAGCATCAACTGATTCATAATCAAGTGATTCCAAAAGCCCATCACCATGGATTTTCTTCATGCGCTTTACACCAATATGACCTAAACGGCATTGACACAAATAAGTTGCACTATCATTATTAACTTTGCATATTTTGGCTTCAATATTATGAAAATGTGTATCACCACGATTGAGATCCAACAAACCATTTTCATTAGGTGTATGACCATAGAAGGTTTTATTCATGTAAATAGAACAACAAGTATTCTCTAACTTACATGAATAACCGTATTGCAATAAACATGATCCAATCATATTCATGCTCAACGCAAACACAAAATAACATTTATTTTAGGTTTAACACTAATCTCGAAAGTATAGGGAGTGTGCGATGATGATCATATCAATCTTGGAACCATTTCCAATACATATCGTCACTTCACCCTTAACTAGTCTCTGTTCATTCTGCAACTCCCGTTTCGAGTTACTATTCTTAGCAACTGAACTAGTATCAAATACTAAGGGGTTGCTATAAACACTAGTAAAGTACACATCAATAACATGTATATCAAATATACCTATGTTCACTTTGCCATCCTTCTTATCCGCCAATTACTTGGGGTAGTTCCGCTTCCAGTGACCAGTCCTTTTGCAGTAGAAGCACTCAGTTTCAGGCTTAGGTCCAGACTTGGGTTTTTCACTTGAGCAGCAACTTGCTTGCCATTCTTCTTGAAGTTCCCCTTTCTTCCCTTTATCCCTTTACTTGAAACTAGTGGTTTTGTTTACCATCAACACTTGATGCTTTTCTTGATTTCTGTCTTCGTCGATTTCAGCATCACGAAGAGCTTGGGAATCGTTTCCGTTATCCCTTGCATATTATAGTTCATCATGAAGTTCTACTAACTTGGTGATGGTGACTAGAGAATTCTGCCAATCACTATTTTATCTGGAAGATTAACTCCCACTTGATTCAAGCGATTGTAGTACCCAGACAATCTGAGCACATGCTCACTGCTTGAGCTATTCTCCTCCATCGTTTTAGCTATAGAACTTGTTGGAGACTTCATATCTCGCAACTCGGGTATTTGCTTGAAATATTAACTTCAACTCCTGGAACATCTCATATGGTCCATGACATTCAAAACATCTTTGAAGTCCCGATTCTAAGCTGTTAAGCATGGTGCACTAAACTATCAAGTAGTCAGCATATTGAGCTAGCCAAACGTTCATGATGTCTGCATCTGCTCCTGCAATAGATCTGTCACCTAGCGGTGCATCAAGGACATAATTCTTCTATGCAGCAATGAGGATAACTCTCAGATCACGGATCCAATCCGCATCATTTCTACTAACATTGTTCAACTTAGTTTTCTCTAGGAACATATCAGAAATAAAACAGAGGAGCTAAACACGAGATATTGATCTACAACATAGATATGCTAATACTACCAGGACTAAGTTCATGATAAATTGAAGTTCAATTAATCATATTACTTAAGAACACCCACTTAGACAGACATCCCTCTAATCTTCAAAGTGATCATGTGATCCATATCAACTAAACCATGTCCGATCATCACGTGAGATGGAGTAGTTTCAATGGTGAACATCAATATGTTGATCATATCTACTATATGATTCACGCTCGACCTTTCGGTCTCCATGTTCCGAGGCCATATCTGTTATATGCTAGGCTCGTCAAGTTTAACCTGAGTATTCCGCGTGTGCAACTATTTTGCACCCGTTGTATTTGAACGTAGAGCCTATCACACCCGATCATCACGTGGTGTCTCAACACGAAGAACTTTCGCAATGGTGCATACTCAGGGAGAACACTTGTACCTTGATAATTAGTGAGAGACCATCTTATAAAGCTACCGTCGAACTAAGAAAAATAAGATGTATAAAAGATAAACATCACATGCAATCAAAATATGTGACATGATATGGCCATCATCATCTTGTGCCTTTGATCTCCATATCCAAAGCATCGTCATGATCTCCATCGTCACCGGCATGACACCATGATCTCCATCATCTTGATCTATATCAATGTGTCATCACATGGTTGTCTCGCCAACAATTGCTCTTGCAACTATTGCTATCGCATAGCGATAAAGTAAAGCAATTATTTGGCGCTTGCATCTTATGCAATAGAGAGTTAACCATAAATCTTTTGCCAGTTGTCGATAACTTCAACAAAACATGATTATCTCATACAACAACTTATATCTCATCACGTCTTGACCATATCACATCACAACATGCCCTGCAAAAACAAGTTAGACGTCCTCTACTTTGTTGTTGCAAGTTTTACGTGGCTGCTACAGGCTGAGCAAGAACCGTTCTTACCTACGCATCAAAACCACAACGATAGTTTGTCAAGTTGGTGTTGTTTTAACCTTCACAAGGACCGGGCGTAGCCACACTCGGTTCAACTAAAGTTGGAGAAACTGACACCCGCCAGCCACCTGTGTGCAAAGCACGTCGGTAGAACCAGTCTCGCGTAAGCGTACGCGTAATGTCGGTCCGGGCCGCTTCATCCAACAATACCGCCGAACCAAAGTGTGACATGATGGTAAGTAGTATGACTTATATCGCCCACAACTCACTTATGTTCTACTCGTGCGCAACATCAACGCATAAAACCTAGGCTCGGATGCCACTGTTGGGGAACGTAGTAATTTCAAAAAAATTCCTACGCAGACGCAAGATCATGGTGATGCATAGCAACGAGAGGGGAGAGTATTGTCCACGTACCCTCTTAGACCGAAAGCGGAAGCGTTAGCACAACGCGGTTGATGTAGTCGTACGTCTTCACGATCCGACTGATCCTAGTACCGAACGCACGGCACCTCCGAGTTCAGCACACGTTCAACTCGATGACGTCCCGCGAACTCCGATCCAGCAGAGCTTCACGGGAGAGTTCCGTCAGCATGACGGCGTGATGACGGTGATGATGCTGCTACCGACGGAGGGCTTCGCCTAAGCACCACTACGATATGACCGAGGTGGAATATGGTGGAGGGGGGCACCGCACATGGCTAAGAGACGATCAACTTGATCAACTTGTGTCTTTGGGGTGCCCCTGCCCCCGTATATAAAGGAGTGGAGGAAGGGGAGGGCCGGCCCTCTCTATGGCACGCCCTAGGGGAGTCCTACTCCCACCGGGAGTAGGATTCCCCGTTTCCTAGTAGAACCAGGAGCCCTTCCAAGTAGTAGGAGTAGGAGGGAAGGAAAGGGAAGGGAAAAGGATAAGGAAGGAAGGGGGCGCCCCCCTCCCTAGTCCAATTCGGACCAGCCCATGGGGAGGGGTGCGGCCACCCTTTGAGGCCTTTTTCTCCTTTCCCGTATGGCCCGTTAAGGCCCAATACGAATTCCCGTAACTCCCCGGTACTCCCGAAAATACCTGAATCACTCGGAACCTTTCTGATGTCCGAATATACTCGTCCAATATATCGATCTTTACATCTCGACCATTTCGAGACTCCTCGTCATGTCCCCGATATCATCCGGGACTCCGAACTCCTTCGATACATCAAAACACATAAACTCATAATATAACCGTCATCGAACTTTAAGCATGCGGACCCTATGGGTTCGAGAACTATGTAGACATAACCGAGACACGTATCCGGTCAATAACCAATAGCGGAACCTGGATTCTCATATTGGCTCCTACATATTCTACGAAGATCTTTATCGGTCAAACCGCATAACAACATACGTTGTTCCCTTTGTCATCGGTATGTTACTTGCCTGAGATTCGATCGTCGGTATCTCAATAGCTAGTTCAATCTCGTTACCGGCAAGTCTCTTTACTCGTTCCGTAACACATAATCCCGCAACTAACTCATTAGTTGCAATGCTTGCAAGGCTTATAGTGATGTGCATTACCGAGTGGGCCTAGAGATACCTCTCCGACAATCGGAGTGACAAATCTTAATCTCGAAATACGCCAACCCAACAAGTACCTTCGGAGACACCTGTAGAGCACCTTTATAATCACCCAGTTACGTTGTGAAGTTTGGTAGCACACAAAGTGTTCCTCCGATAAATGGGAGTTGCATAATCTCATAGTCATAGGAAGATGTATAAGTCATGAAGAAAGCAATAGCAACAAACTAAACAATCAAGTGCTATGCTAACAGAATGGGTCAAGTCAATCACATCATTCTCCTAATGATGTGATCCCGTTAATCAAATGACAACTCATGTCTATGGTTAGGAAACTTAACCATCTTTGATCAACGAGCTAGTCAAGTAGAGGCATACTAGTGACACTCTGTTTGTCTTTGTATTCACACATGTATTATGTTTCCGGTTAATACAATTCTAGCATGAATAATAAACATTTATCATGATATAAGGAAATAAATAATAACTTTATTATTGCCTCTAGGGCATATTTCCTTCACATATGATTTATTGTGTTAGAGTGTAGTAGTAGTGCTGTATTGCATAGTTGTTAGCTGTAACATGCGAGAACGTGTAGAGATGTAGTTTTGGAGGGCCTACAGAGAGAAAAGCGTAATACGGTCACCGAACTTCAGAATAAGCTGATTACGGTCACTATATACGTTTTGCGGTGATTATACGGTCACTTGCTCACAGCTCAGCATCGGATTGCACTCTGTTGACCGGCCAAATAGTCTGCGTGGCGCCATGTTGACTAGTTAAATTAACCATGTTCGTTGTGGGTCCCACGTGTCAGTTCGCATAGGCAAAAGGTCAGATAAACACAAATTTACGCAAGCGCGACAAGGCTCCAACTCGTGCGCGGGAATCACCTGGTTGTGTATGTGTCTGTCAGGGCCTGATGTGTGCGCATGCACGTGTAGGTTGAGCACTTGAGCGTGAGAGTGTGTGTTGGTCGTGTGGTGTACTGGTGTGTGCATGCATGCGTGCGTGTGTGCGTGTGAGTGTTGGGTGCGTGCGTGTGAGTGTTGCGTGCGTGCGTGGCTGCGTGTGTACGTGTGAGTGTTGCGTGCGTGCGTGGGTGCATGTGTTTGTGTGAGTGTTGCGTGGATGCGGTTCATGTGCATGCGTGCGTGTGTGTATAATCACCACAACAGCTCCTGTGTGTTAAAACAGACGGCTCAGCATACCAATACAAGGCCACCTTGTCCGCTGTGCCCGCGGTCATGACTTCGAACCACCGTCCAAATATTTTTTTGTCATTTGTTTTCATTCTTACTAGCAAGATACCCATGCGTTGCATGTAACATCAAGATGCATTTGTATGACTTGTTTATCTTGTGAGAGAAAAGGATGAACGAGGGAAGGCCCTATTTGCAAATGTGGAGAGGTGTGTGGGTACCTTTTTGCAAAATTGCCATAGTTTCTTTCCTATCCGTCAGATATAAATTGAACGGCCTATATTGCAGGATGGCAGGCACACCATCATCACCAACTCTGTTTTTATAAGAGTGTATTTTATGTATTTTATAAGAGTGTAGATGTAGAGTAGATACAAGTCGACAGGTGGGCACGATGGTAGTGAGATAATGTGATGCAACACTAGAGGTGCCACATGGAGCGTTTAACTGGTCAACTAGTCATGTCATGAGCAAATACAGAGTTGTACGGTGAGCCCGTGACTGCATAATAACCACTAAACGTAAATGGTGACCGTAATAAGTGGATTCTAAAGTCAATGTATGTATCGTGCTTTCGCTTCAAATACAATGATCGTCATTGCATATATCACGAGAGAAAGATGAAACATGCGTGAATTTTCTGGGGGCTTACTTTTAGAGGACCTGGAGATAGTTTTGTGTGCATACGTGAAAGGGGCGTACAGGGGGGGTATGCGATGGAGAGAGATGCTCTTCGTTTCTCTTTATTATGACTAACTTTGTATATAGTATAAAAATATACAAATTCACAGTGCGGAATAAATATCATTGTGGGCACCATGCAATGCAAATTAGCGTTCGTACTCCTCCATATAACTTTGTAATATTGTATATATGTAGAAACTCTAAAATAATTTTTTGGCCACACTTTATTCAAAAGGAATGTTGTATGCGAAATAAACGTGAAGAGAGGGCTTTTAGATCAATGGGGTACGTGATGTAACATGTGTGAATGTGTAGTTGATGCATTTGGCGGGGCCTAGAGAGGTATGTGTGTGTATTACGTATTCGAGAGAGGCATGGATAGAGGGGCCGACGGGGAGTGGGGTGGGAGAGATAGCACGAGAAATGAGAGTGGTCTTGAGAGAGAGAGACGAATATGACGTCACGACAAGAGATTCCATTCCCTTGAGTGTGTATATGCAAGGGGGGAGGGAATAGAGGCACCAGGAGAAATTTTCTGTGTGTGTGGTGTTTGTGTTGGTATGTGTGGGTGTGAGAAGACAATGAGACGTGGGGGCAGAGGGTGTGTCACCGCGTGAGGTCCGGTGGATCGAGGTGAGGCCCTTCGTTCTATTCTGTCCTGCGCCACATTGGTCGGCCCGTGACGCATTTAGGAAGACCCATGGATGACTAGTCGTACAAGACAAAGATAGCAGAATTGTGAAGGACTCTGTGTCCACTGACAAAGCCGGCTAGGATTTTTAACCCTAGGTTCTCGGACTAAGGTAACCCCTTTATCTCTGATATTCCTATTCATCCAACCTAACTTTAAGGGGCATCCTACAGAATGCTCTGCTAGAATCATACTCGTCGATTAGGAAGAGAGGTGTGAGACAATGCGTGAGAGACAGGCGTAAAGATAATGTGCGTACATGAGACACGTAGGCAGCTTCATGTGTATAGAAAGGGTCGATGAGGATTGTGCGTGTGTATGTTTGCGAGAGGAAGAGTGCTTGTGATAATGGTTAGTGAAAACAGTTGTAAATGGTTACGAGAGGGAGGGAGGGTTATATCTAGAGCATGTGTGCGAGAAAGACACCTCGGGAGAGAGTGTGTGAGCATGTGTGAGAGACCACCGATGGAGAGTGAAACTACACGTAAAAGAATGCTCTACACATTGATTAAAGATATAAATTGTATCCAAATATTAGGATGGGATCATGATATTTGCAATTCGCGTAAGGAGCGGTCATTGATCCATCAGACATCTAGATTCTATCGAATTTGAGCATGTCTATGTTATTATTTGACACAATTGATCCACATAGTTAGTATTTTGAACTCCAGACAATGCATCACTTTAGCAATCGAATATAAACGTGAGTATAGTTCATGTTGTGTGTGTAAAGCACATTATACATATGAAAGTTACACAATGGACATTATAAATAGCTACTACCTATGAACTAGCATACATTTGAATTCAACTTAAGGTGGTTTTAAAAAATCGAATTCAACATGAAGTCCATTCAATTATTCGAATTTGATATCATGGCATTTGTAAACCATACCTAAATTATGGGGGCACCAATCTTTGCTCTGATTTTGTACATAATAGCATATGTAGTTGTGTACAAAATAGATTCAAATTTAGCAACTCCATTCCAAAATAATCGTACTTATAGGATTTTCAAGTGTCAAAATTTCAAAAGAAGCGGATAATTTAATGAGGTTTTCAAACATACAAGGTCAAATATAACATAGTATATTTAGGACAATCCTCATAGTTCAAGAGTACTCTAAACGTGAATGCTTGTGTTTCAAAATTTCGAACGAAGCGCCAAAAGAGCCTCTACTCGCCCGAAAGCGCGTGAGACCAATGTTTGGTAGTACAAGGAAATTACTTTTCTAATAACTCCGACCCGTGAAACCTACCGGCCCGACGTCCAAAGGTCTAAACCGGGGTAGGTTTGTAGCTTCATCTAGACGCCACGCAACCGCATCCGAAAAAGATTCATACACAATGGCCGCCTAAGCACACATGCGCGTGGCCGAAATCGCTCCCGCCCACTATTTGGGACACCTGGGATTACCATCCTACCCCCGACCCACAGTAGGTCCAAAATTTAAGAGGGGGGCAAAGTTTGTACTTTCCCCAAATTTCAAACAAGCGCGTCCCATCTTCTGTTCAAAAAAGCCAAAAACAAGCGCGTCCCAGACCGACGTGGGCGCCAAAGCTACCTCTCCACCAGTCGCGAAACCCCGGCGTCCTCCGTCCGCCACCCCATCCCACCCATCAACCACCGCCGTCCTCCATCACGCCGGAGCAGATACCCCAACGTCGTTGTCCAACGCAACCTCAACCGCAACGCCCTCCACGGCTAGTAGTTGAAGCCGAGGCCGAGCCATCCGTACCCGAGCTAGTTCAACCACGCCGTCCTGCGCCTCACCGCTGCCGCTCCAACTTCGCCACCCTCCACCGCACCGGAGATGTTCCTGCTACGCCGTCCTTCGCCGCCTCGGATCTGCTTCCCCTCTGCCGACATACGGCCATGGCAACACAGTCAACAATTTGGCCATGGGTTCATCCAAGCTTGCACCCTCCAGAACATCGGTTTCCCCGGTAAAAAGAAGAAAATCGGCGCGACTTGTGGAGGTGACCACACCGGCAACCGAAAAAGGTACTCCTCTTCCCTTATTCGTGCAAATCATACGTCTCTGCTTGCACGGTATTCATCCCACAAAAGATCCCACAAAAGACACTAGACCGCTTCTTCTTGATACTAGATGTTCCTAGTAACTCGCGATGCACAAGGTTTCTCCTCATATACTATTTCGCCTTAGCTAGAGGTCCGTCGCCCCCCTGAATTTCACTTTCTGGCCACTTGATTCCCAATTAATGGAAGCATTCCCCGGCGTAACAGGCGCTAGTACGCCTATTACGCCAGGGAAGCAGTGCCTTGGTGTTTATCTTAGGGGCGTGTGCGGCCTATAGCTACTGGCACCCAATCTGGAGGTCGGCCGGGATTAAAGGGATGGCCTGGGGGCGCTGCCAAGCACGGCGGTGGTGTGAGGTCGATGGGAGGGCGGGGCGGCGAAGGCAGGGGTCTAGGCCGGTGGTCGCTGGTGGTTCGAGAAAGATCGTCAACAGTGACTGGCGGGAGGTAGACGAAGGCCATTTGCCCGTTCCTTATAGATCGGACGGTTCATTAAAAAAATCGACTGACCTATTTATTTTCAGTCGACTGTTATCTTAGATATGACCACATGTGGTGGTGTGCTGGAGGAGTACCTGCATTTCCTGTGCTCATATATTACAAAATCATACAGAGTAGAATCTAATTTTGTTTGCCATGCAATGTTGTAGAGCTATCATAGGTCTCCTGTCATTTATTTTTCAGCCACCTGCTATCTGCTACTTTTACAGTGCACTAGTTCTACACACACTTCACCCTTACTCTCACTGTTGTGTTTTTATGCAAGGGTATTTCAGACTCTGCTGCCATGAGAGAAGCCAAAAGAAAAGAGAGAAGTCGCTCCAGTTTGGTGTGCGGCTAGGCAAGACACGTTTCAACGCTTTAAAGGGTGTAGTGTCAGTGGATGGAGACGGAGAACGTAGCTCTGGAGTTGATGACCTCGCTTGCAATGAACCACCATCCCAGGTGCTTGCTTTAACTTCGCGGTGTCATATGTGGTTGCATGTTCCATATGGTGTCTAGCTTGTATTCGAAAGGCCGAAGTCGCTAAGGTAAGGAAAGCTATTTTTTTACATGAACCACCATCCCGTGAGCACCAGAAGACAAATAGCTAGTATGGGCACTGGCCGAGCCAGTGACAAGCCCAGCAAAGATAGGCATCACCTGGAAGCCAACTAAAAAGCTGCGATGGTGGCGAAGCAGCCCGCCTCCCACCAGGCTCTCAGGTCCTAGATGATCATGCTCACCACTCCAGCCGGATGTCTAGCTTGTATTGCTTCCAATTTGGTTAAATTGCATCTGCTTAGCTTACACATTATACCTTTGAATATGACATGCCTTTCTGTTTTTGGTACATACTAGTACATCTATGTATTAACCATGTTCTTACATCAAACTAATGTTCTTGTGTATCCCTCATCAATCACTTATGACGAGGCAGGCAGGCAAGGGGACTACTCCTCATTTAAAGAATGCAGCGTCAGCTTCCCGACATGATTCTCAAGAAACAGAAATGCTAGATGAAGATAGTGAACGTAGCTCTGTAGTTGATTACAGCATTTCCCCTACACTAGCATCGCAGGTGCTTGCTCTAACTTGGCAGCGTGATATGTGGCTGCATGTTGCATATGGTGTCTAGATTGTAATTCTTCCAATCTGGTTAAACTGCATGTGCTAGTATGCTTAGCTTATACATTATACCTATTAATGTGACATGCCTTCCTGTATTTAGTACATAGTACATCTATCTATTAAGCATGTCCTTACAAAAAACTATTGTTTTTTTTGTATCCCGCATCAATCAACATGATGAGACACCTTTAGTATATGAAGTGCGATATTAGTTGCATCTTTCATATGATTTATAGCATGCGCTGCTTCTAATTTGTTGAAATTCCATTTATGATGGGACGCTTTTAACTTGGCAGAGTCATATTGGTTGCATCTTTCATGTGGTGTCTAGCTTGCATTGCTTCTTATTTGCTGGAATGGTTTCTGCTTAGTTTACACAAACAGTTGTGAACATGCTATGCCGTCCTATATTTCGTACATATTCCATCCTGGTATCATGTGTTTGCCTTACATCAAAGTAGTGATTGTCAGTATCATGCATGAATGAGTTCTGAAGAGATAATTTTATTGCTTTTTCTTGTCGGTTTTACTTGACAATTCAAAATCAATAAAGCGGAAGGAAGTTAGCAAGGCAGCAGATAAAGGTGCTCCTTCCGAACGGAGGGCCTCTATAGTTTCTACTCCTCCACACCCCAAGATGATTTCCAAGACAACACATGCATAGACACTCAACAAAACTGTGTTTATGATGAGCACGTCTCCCCTAGTGCAGCATCACCGGTGCTCCCTCTAACTTGGCACTGTTATATGTGGTTGCATGTTATGTGTGATGTCAAGCTTGTATTGCTTCTAATTTTGTTGAATTCCATCTGCTTACTTTATAGATTATACTTGAATAAGACATGTGTTCCTGTTTCTAGAACATACAATATCTGTCTATCACACCATGTTCTTACATCAAGTTACTACTGTTGTGTAACCTGCAACAATCACTTATCATAAGACACGTTTGACTTCGGAGTATGATATAGGTTACATCTCACATTCTTTTCTAGCTTGTATTACTAATTTGTTGAAATGGCACTTATGATGAGACAATTTTAACTTGGTAGAGTGATATTCGTTGCATCTTTCATATGGTGTCTAGCTTTCATTGCTTCTAATTTGTTGAAATGTCTTCTCCTTAGTTTACACATCATAAGCTGTGAATATGCAATGTTGTGAATATGCAATGGCACTAATGACGAGAGACCTCTAACATGGTAGTGTGATGTTGCTTGCATCTTGCATATGATTTATTTCTTGTACTGCTTCACATTTGTTTAAACGCCATTTATGATGAGACACTATTAACTTGGCAGAGCGATATTTGTAGCATCTTTCATATGGTGTCTACCTTCCATTGCATTGCTTCTAATTTGGTGAAATGTCTTCTTCTTAGTTTACACATCATAGTTTTGGTTATCTCTTACGTCCTGTTTTTCATACATATTACATCCTCCTATCATGTGGTTGTCTAACATCAAAGTTCAGTTCGTCTGCATCACGCATCAATTTGTTCTGAAGAACTAAATTGTTATTTGTTTTTCTTGTCAGCTTGACTTAACATGGCACATAGAAAGAGGAAGAAACACAGAATGGCAGGGAATGAGAAGCGGATGAATCCTGCAGATTCTGCTGGTACTGATGGTGCAATAGAAGGTCAAAGTCCAACAGAAAATTCTACAAACACGGCACCCCATGCTACATGAGTTGCAAAAAAAGACAAACAGAAACAAATAGCTGCCACCAAACAAGCAGAGACAGCCCTAGTTCTTGCAACACCTACCACAATACTACCAGCTGCACGACGTACTCGTGCATCAACTGAGCTAGCAGCACATTCCCAAGCTCCCTTGCCACCTAACACTACTTCCCAAGCACTCTTGACAAAAGACGAGTTGGCAATATCAGATGAACCTTGTGAGCTTCAACAGCAAGAAGGTAGTTGCTGGAGTCAAGTTACAGTTGCATGCTTCTTTATATGTAGTCTCACAGTTTGATGTACACTAGCACTTCCTATGTTTGTTGTTGGACTAGCACCTAGGCACAAGAGGAAACAAACATCAGGGATAATGCTCGATAGGTTAACTAAATCTAGAGGAGGAAGAATGGAGATCCATTTTGAGGCAGGTTTAAAAAGGCCACGTGATGCTACAGAGTTAGCCAAGTTAGTATCAGAGGCAGCGGTTGCTGTTAGGTGTCATGTACGTATCCTCCCAACATGGATTTAGTACAGGAATGACAAAGATGAAACCCATTTCAACATCTTCCTCGACCATTTATCTGTAAGTATGGTTATGTATGGAAACTAGTAATATCGTCTTGCTCTGTCCAATACTTTCTAGGTTGCTGATAATGAGACTCCCATAATTTTCAACAGATGAGGTTCAAGTTGGATAGCCAAGATGATGCAACCAGACAAGCTTGCACCCATGTTTTCAAGTCTGCTCTGCAACAGTATCGGTATAACTTGAGGAAAACTCACTTTGAAGGCAAGGCTAACAGTGAACTTGCCCAAACATCTCCAGTGGAAAATATATCTGATGAAGACTGGAGAGGCCTCGTTAAACACTGGTCTGATCCGAAGTATCAGGTACATTATATATATGCCATCAGATCACATGTTGAAGTCCTATTTACGCATGTGCCACAAAAATCTATTTTCTTGTAGGTGAACTGTTCAAAGAACAAGGCCAACCGTACGAAAGTGAAATTCCAGCAGATGACAGGATCTCGTAGCTATATTGCACACTGCGAGGCTCTTGTAATTAGCTGCTATTTCACTCTTTTCGCTGTAACATATTATCAGATCTATATTGACTTGTTCCAAATGCATAGGAAAGCCCGCAAGGACCAAAAAGTACCTGAACCGAATGTTGTGGAAATCTTCAAGGACTGTCACACCAGCAAGAAGAAGGGCATGACTACACCAGTCAAAGCCGCTGTTGTAAGTCCTTAATCCTCATGCCTTTTAACTACTACTTACTCTGACTTGTGCCTTGTACTGCATGGTTTGCAGCCAATGTCTATTACTCTTTTCAATTTTATACACAATTGTCTTAGTGTATCATTGCACCTTACAACGTTTAAAAGAGAGGAGTGATGTTCCTTTGATCTTGACCCGTAATCTAGTTCCGTGCTGGACTTGCCCACACAACGTTACAATTGCCTGTTTGTCTGTTCTCAGTTGTTTTGTGATATGAATGATGTCATACTATGCTTACCGTATTATAAACTTCGTCTCTTTATCCTTAGCCCTCAATACAATGTGAAGAAATAGACAATACATTAGCGATGGTACATGTTCATATGTTTGGAACCTGGTTTTATTATGTACTTTGCAATAAAATACAACTAATATTTTACATGGGTTCACCGGAATAAGTTCTGTATATAGACCAAAGCTATTTTGTTTGGTTTTGCTGCCTCCTTAATATCTTCTGTTCTGGCACTACTAATGTAAAACCTCAACTTTTCAGCGAGCTATGGAAAAATGGTGGAACCGCCACCTTCTGAAGGTGGCGAGGCAACTATAACCGCAATGTCAGCTCTTGCTGCAGTGGGTCAGTACCTGTCCACTAACAGTGCCAAAAGCATGTTCCTGCATAATACTGGGTTGGTTGTTAAGGCAATATCATCCAAACTGCCTCATCATCAAGATATGCAAGCTCAAAGCAATGTTGTATCTGCGCTCCAGACACAAGTCCATTCCCTAACAGAGACCCTTTGTGAAACAAGGAGAAACATTGCTCAATGGCGTCAAGATATGCATGGTTTTGAAACCAGACTATCAGACATTTGCTATGTTGTTCAGGAGCCTAGGGGAAATGAAGGCGATGGTTATGGTGCTCCATCAGACAATACAGCATGAAAACGTAACAGTCAGGTGAAATGAACTGAGCTTCTGAACTTTTGGTGGTTCATTTATCTGCTAGACTGTTAAGTTTTATGCCAACCTTCCTTTTGTTATATAGTTGTAATTTGTTTTGGTGCGATACAAAATTTATTCTTAACGTGCAGCCACCGCCTGAAGAAAACAGCAAGCCATTTTTGTATAGTGTAGGGTGTTCCCTATATTTGCACTGGTGGCGATCTTTGATGCCGAGTGGATGTAATCTGTGCAATCGCCTTAATAGCCTAGCGTTAGTTTCGGCCTTATTTATTTAGTCTTCTTTTTCCCTGGTTTGCTAGTGGCCGCAACTACCATGGGCCATACACGGGTCGTAGGATCCATGGCTCTCCTACGGGCCGTCGATAAATGGGCCTGTAATCGGTGGGCCTCGGGCCGTCGGATAAATGGGTCTACATGGGCCATAATCGGGCGTAATTGGTATCGGCCCAGCACGGTAACAGGCCGTTAATAGGTCATAGGACAGCAAAGGCTTAATTCTGTCACAGGCATAACGGGTCGTTAATGGGCCAGAATATAGGACGGGCCAGAAACAGTGCAACGAGTTAACAGGCCAGAAACGGGCCGACTCCTGCCATGGGCCGAATTTGGCCCATTAGGGTAACAGGCCAGTAACGGGCCGACTCTTGCCATGGGCCGAATTTGGCCCATTAGTGGAACAGGCCAGTAACGGGCTGACTCTTGCCATGGGCCGAATTTGGCCCATTAGGGGAACATGCCAGTGACGGGCCGTAAGTAATCGAGGGCCGAAAAGGAGCCCAAGAACGTATGGGCCGTCAATAGGCCGAAAGCTAACACGGGCTGGAAACGGCCCATGTAAATCACGGGCCGTTAACGGGTATAAAGAAAATTACTGTTCATTATGGGCTAGAGGCACCGTGGGCCTGTAATGGGCCGAAAGATACGAAGGCCTCATATGGGCCGAAAGACGTCGTGGGCCATACATGGGCCGAAAGTGAAATGGGCTGGTATTATATTCGACGGCCCACATGATGTTGTTGGGCCGATTTCCTTTAGGGCCTAACGGGCCGTGAGTTAATGGGTCGTAAGTTAACGGGCCGTAAAATGGGCTATTTGCGAAGAGACCGTTAACAGGCTTTTCATGGGCCAGCCCGTTAACTTTTGACCAAGTCAAACAGGCCGGCTTTGTAAGCTAAATGGGCCACTATTGGGTCGTGCCACGTGTCGACATATCATAGGCGCCTATCTGACCCACTGGTGAGCTAACACGTGTTTCCTCTAGCCAATGATGATTTTACACGTGGAAAATCCCCATTGGTCGGGGCTGTTAACGGGTTATCGGATCCAAAACCCGACCCGATAGCTTAACGGCGTTCCGTTACGGTGGATGCCACGTGTCGGTCACCCTTGATGAAAGTACTTCTGTGACGCGTGATTTATCGTAATGGAAGTGGACACTTCCGTGATGATAATTTTGGTAATGTCATCGAACACTTCTACAACAGCACAGGTATGACTATCTTGATTCTGTCATAAATTTGTCATGGATGTACACGCATGACAAAAAAAAGCGACCTACTATGACAAACACGTATCATCATGGAAGTGTATTTTTTTGTAGTGTTTGGTCCGGTACTCTATTAAAAGGAGGCCTTAATATCCCTTAGTTTCCAATAGGATCCCGCTGCCACGGGAGGGTAGGACAAAAGATTTCATGCAAGTTCTTTTCCATAAGCACGTATGACTATATTCGGAATACATGCCTACATTACATTGATGAACTGGAGCTAGTTCTGTGTCACCCTATGTTATAACTGTTGCATGATTGATCGCATCCGACATAATTATCCATCACTGATACTATCCGGACTAAGTCCTCCGGTTTATATAGACACCGGTAGGATCTAGGGTTACATAAGGTCGGTTACAAAGAAAGGAATCTACATATTCAATGCCAAGCTTGCCTTCCACGCCAAGGAGAGTCCCATCTGGACACGGGTGCAGTCTTCGGTCTTCGTATCTTCACAGCCCATCAGTCCGGCCCATGGCTAACAGGCCGGAAGCCCGAGGACCCCTTAGTCCAGGACTCCCTCACCCGCCCCCAAAGCTCCGCTGCCTCCTTATTCCAGGCGGCCTCACGGGCTTCACAGGCCGCCCGGTACCTGGCTTCCTCCTCCGCCATCTCCTTCTAGAACACCAGTTGCCTGGCTTTCTCAGCCGGCGGCAGCGACTTCCATAGGCAAAGATTGTACTGGCCCCAAAACCAATCCAAAGTTGGGGGGTCCGGCACAACCTCGTCCAGCGGCATGTAGGGGTCCTTGTCGCTGCTATTCGAGTGAGCGTCCTCGGTGGGCAACGACTCCTCGTCGGCGCGTGGGCTAACCGGCGGCGCCATGGAAGAGATTTGAGAGAGAGAGAGGGCGAGCAAGGGGAGGATGTAGATGAGAATGCAAGCGGGACGACGTGAGACGGTAGTATTTATTGGCAGACGGAATCTAGATCGACGGGAACAGTACACACGCCGGTCACCAGAATTTACGAGTACTTTAGTTTGAATTACACACGGTTCCTACAGCAAAATCCATGTGTGAACATAATAGCTGATGTTTTCCAATACAGAACCATGTATGATTAATGATCCCCGCCACTCACCTACCAAACCTCGAGCTACGAGATAGAGTGCCAATCGTGTGGGGGCTGGTTGTCTTGCCAGATCTTTACATTTTCTTTTTTGAACACCAGATATGTACATCGTCTGATGATTTTTTAACTTGCACACAAGTACACAAAAATATGATTTTTCAAACCGTTATGGTTAGCCATAGCATGTAGATGTAGTTCAAATTTGAATTACGGTCATTAAATGGCTAGAAAATCACTTAAATGTCTTTAAAAGGCCAAATGACCCCTCAAATTTTCCAAATTTTCACATGTAAATTGTATTAGTGCACGTTAAACATAGCAAAAATTTGAAGGCCGTAAGAGTAAGCTATCTCCAGTTCATCGTCAAACATGCATTGTTCCCTCTCGGAACCACGAACCTTCTAGTGAGTTGCTCCGTTTTTTGAGGGGTGTGTGTCCAAACTTTCGTCAAACAGGACAATTTTTACCACATCACCTTTGTGGCATGACATTACATCAAACAAGATTTCATGATTTTTTGATCATTCTTTAATTTTTTGGAATTAAAATGCCATGGCACTCCATGCATGTGCCCATGCCGTGAGACCAATATGTTTGAAAATTCCTTCTATTTTACTGGACATGGAATTAACTCGCACACAAGTACACAAATATGATTTTTCAAACCGTTATGGTTAGCCGTAGCATGTAGATGTAGTTCAAATTTGAATTACGGTCATTAAATGGCTAGAAAATCACTTAAATGTCTTTAAAAGGTCAAATGGTCGCTAGAATTTTCCAAATTTTCACACTACAGTTGTATTAGTGCACGTTAAACATAGAAAAAAATTGAATTCCGTAAGAGGAAGCTATCTCCTTTTCGTCATCAAACATGCATTGTTTCCTCTCGGAACCACGAGCCTTCTAGTGAGTTGCTCCGGTTTGTGAGGAGTGTGTGTCCAAACTTTCGTCACACATGCCAATTTTTTACCACATCATCTTGGTGGCATGCCATTACATCAAGCAAGGTTTCATGTTTTTCTCATCCTTTTTTAATTTTTTGGAATTAAAATGCCATGGCACTCCATGCATACATATGCATGTGTCCATGTCGTGAGACCAATATGTTTGAAAATTTCTTCTAGTTTACTGCACATGGAATTACCTCGCACACAAGTACACAAATATGATTTTTGAAACCGTTATGGTTAACCATTGCATGTAGATGTAGTTTAAATTTGAATTACGGTCATTAAATGGCTAGAAAATCACTTAAATGTCTTTAAAAGGTCGAATGACCCCTAAAAATTTCCAAATTTTCACATGACAGTTGTATTAGTGCATGTTAAACATAGAAAAAATTTGAAGGCCGTAAGAGGAAGCTATCTCCCGCTCGTCATCAAACATGCATTGTTCCCTCTCGGAACCTTGAGCCTTCTAGTGAGTTGCTCTGGTTTGTGAGGGGTGTGTGTCCAAACTTTCATCAAACAAGACAATTTTTTACCACATCATCTTGGTGGCATGACATTACATCCAGCAAGGTTTCATGTGTTTCTGATCATTTTTTAATTTTTTGGAATTAAAATGTCGTGCCACTCCGTGCATGTGCCCATGCCGTGAGACCAATATGTTTGAAAATTCCTTCTATTTTACTGCACATGGAATTAACTCGCACACAAATACACAAATATGATTTTTCAAACCGATATGGTTAGCCATAGCATGTAGATGTAGTTCAAATTTGAATTACGGTCATTAAATGGCTACAAAATAACTTAAATGTCTTCAAAAGGTCAAATGACCGCTAGAATTTTCCAAATTTTCACAGTATAGTTGTAGTAGTGCACGTTAAACGTAGAATTTTTTTTGAAGACCGTAAGAGGAAGCTATCTCATGTTTGTCATCGAACATGCATTGTTCCCTCTCGGAACCACGAGCCTTCTAGTGAGTTGTTCCGGTTTGTGAGGGGCGTGTGTCCATACTTTTGTCACACATGCCAAATTTTTTACCACATCATCTTGGTGGCATGACATTACATCAAGGAAGGTTTCATGTTTTTCTGATCATTTTTTTAATTTTTTGGAATAAAAATGCTATGCACTCCATGCATACATATGCATGTGTCCATATCGTGAGACCAATATGTTTGAAAATTCCTTCTAATTACTACACATGGAATTAACTCGCACACAAGTACACAAATATGATTTTTCAAACCGTTATGGTTAGCCGTTGCATGTAGATGTAGTTCAAATTTGAATTACGGTCATTAAATGGCTAGAAAATCACTTAAACGTCTTTGAAAGGTCAAATGACCCCTAGAATTTTCCAAAATTTCACATTACAGTTGTAGTAGTGCACGTTAAACGTAGAAAAAATTTGAAGGCCGTAAGAGGAAGGTATCTCCCATTCGCCATCAAACATGCATTGTTCCCTCTCGGAACTATGAGCGTTCTAGTAAGTTGCTCTGGTTTGTGAGGGGTGTGTGTCCAAAATTTCATCAAACATGCCAATTCTTTTACCACATCATCTTGGTGGCATGACATTACATCAACCAAGGCTTCATGTGTTTCTGATATTTTTTTATTTGTTTGGAATCAAAATGTCATGGCACTTCATGCATACATATGCATGTGTCCATGTCATGAGACAAATATGTTTGAAAATTCTTTCTAATTTACTGCACATGGAATTAACTCGCACACAAGTACACAAATATGATTTTTCAAACCGTTATGGTTAGCCGTTGCATGTAGATGTAGTTCAAGTTTGAATTACAGTCATTAAATGGCTAGAAGATCACTTAAATGTCTTCAAAAGGTCAAATGACCCCTGAAATTTTCCAAATTTTCACATGACAGTTGTATTAGTGCACATTACACGTAGAAAAAGTTTGAAGGCTGTAAGAGGAAGCTATCTCCGGTTCATCATCAAACATGCATTGTTCCCTCTCGGAACCACGAGCCTTCTAGTGAGTTGCTCCGGTTTGTGAGGGGTGTGTGTCCAAACTTTCGTCACACATGCCAGACTTTTTACCACATCATCTTGGTGGCATGACATTACATCAACCAAGGTTTCATGTGTTTTTCATTTTTTTAAGTTTTTGGAATTTAAATGCCACGACACTCCATGCTTAATTGTGTCATAGCCATTAGACCAATATGTTTGAAAATTCCTTCCAATTTATTGCACATGGAATCAAATCGCACACAAGTACACAAAATATGACTTTTCAAACCGTTATGGTTAACTGTTGCATGTACATGTAGTTCAAATTTCAATTACAGTCATTAAATGGCTAGAAAATCACTTAAATGTCTTAAAAGGTCAAATGACCCCTAAAATTTTCCAAATTTTGACATGACAGTTGTATTAGTACTACAAAATTTCTCGTACATTTAAAACACCATCCGTTGCCACTTTACTCAAATTTAGTTTCATAGGTAATAAAAAATATATACAACATCACACATAGTTGTTTTCTCGAAACCATTTGCGATGAAAATATATGGGTCTATTTAAGTCTCCCGCCTTAAGCTTCGCCGGCTTGTCTGCTCCAGTGTCGGCAACCCCCGAATCCACGAATACCCATTCCCGCACCCCCTTCTTGCAAAGATGACGTCGCAGAAACGCTTCATGAAGGCCCGTACGATGGCCGCGTCCACCCCTCCCCGAGCGCCGCCGCCTGCGCCGAGAGCGCGGCCGCCTACGCCGAGAGTGCTGCCGCATCCGCATTGAGCGCGGCTGCTTCCGCTGAGAGGGTGTCTACGACGGCCGACAGGGCAGCTGCAGCAGCCGAGTTGGCTGCAGCTGCTACTGCGACGGCGGCTGCAAACGCCGAGAGCGTTTGAGCTGCCGTCTGTGTTGTCGATGTCGCCCTGGCCCGGGTCAAGGCCATCCACGCCAAGATCGAGGATGCACACGCCAAGGTATTCCAGGCCACCTTGGACTCCAGCATGCAACCCACGTCCGAAAAGGCGGCGGTGGCCATGGAGCACCTACTTCCTCATGAGGTCGCCGAGCGAGAGCTGGAGATGCAGGAGGCGGCGAAGATCGATGAGCGCCAGGAGGAGGAGTTGCGTGTGGCCGAGGTCGAGGTAGAGAAGAGTTTGTCCATCGAGTAATCGGCGGTGGAGTACCAAGGCGAGCTCTGACGCAGCCACTACTATGAGTACTACAACCTTGAGGGCGGCACCGAGGACGAGGACAAGGACGAGGACGCGGTCGACTTCAGCAGGGGCGACGCGGAGTCCACCAACGGCGGCATGTGGCCAGGACAAGTCATCACGTCTCATCTCACACCGGCGATGCATAGGCTGACGCGGTGGCGGATTTGTTAAAATTATGCATACTTAGGCTTTGTTTTTAATGCTGGTCTTTTATTAGAGCAATGTTTAGGTCAACTAGCTCTATTTAATTACTAAAATTGCTCGATTCAGTAAGTGTGGTCTGTCTACTGTACGCTCTTTTGTGTGCCCAAATTAGCAAGCGATGTTAAATTATGCAATGACGTACCCGAGGAAATTTCCACCAAAATTTGAATTATCAAACTCATCACATGCGCGTAAAGCAGAAGAATCGTTTGCAATGCATAGAATTGTTCAAAGTGAATGGTCCAGCGGCACCACGCGCAAAGTTTCCCTCCACATTTCCAAAATTTTGGCCTACCGCCAAAATATCTACCCCCGCCCCCTCCCCCCTTCCCCACCCCCTTTTATCCCTGACCACAAGTCACATTTCCCCTGTTTCCTCCTTCCTTCCTTCCTTCCTAAGCTATAGCCGCTTCCTTGCTCTCGCCGTCTCGCATCCTACCGCCGGGGTCGCCATGGTCTTCTTCAAAGACCTCTCCAGCGGTTCCTCCTCCGGCGACGACAACTTCACCACCCGGGTATGCCTCTCTTCTCTCTCTCGGGCTATGACTTAGAATGAAGGATTTTTACCCAGCGGTCGATTTGAGTCATTTCTTCCTCTTGTAGCTCCCTAGGACCATTAGTGGCAATGAATGGAGCGGGGTGGCTAAAGATATATCTTCTCGTTGTCACCACCAATCTCCATGTGTGAAGCTAGTTGCGTTTGAATCTGTGGATAGTTGGAGGAAGTTTATGGCATGTGCAAAGAAGGTTAGACCCTCTATCATTGTTACAAATCATTTGTTAGATGTGATTCACACACTATCACGGTCCCAACCCATTCATACCACACCTTCAACCAAACACATCCTAAGACAGTGTCACAGTTTGTACCTAGTATCTTAAATTGTTCCCATCTCATCAGTGGTGCCATTAGAAAATCATTTGGCACCACTTCAGTAGTTTGTGCAGCCAACTTTGGTCCATACATCCGAGCAGCCAAGCAGTAAAATACTAAATCTTTATGGCACGAAGGAACTGGGCATCGGAGCAACTACGTGCTCTGGAGTCCGGGTCCCTGATTTTTTTCCGCTGCATCGGCTCACCAGTGCAGGGCACCGATGCGAGATGTAGCAACAGTTGTCTTTACACCAGTTTTGGCATACATAGTGGACGATCTTAGTGCTATTAGTTCTATGTTACTAAAATTGTGCATGTACACACCTGTTAGTATCAATTTGCTGTCATCCAAACACTATCGCTATGTTGTTGCAGTTATATTTACCTTCCTCATAAAATGGTCAATTTGTTATTTATTGTACATGAGTAAGAACTTGTAGCGTTGTTGTAGTTAATTATAGCTTCTGATGTTCTAGAATTTGGTTGTTGTCTCAGTAGAAATTAATTCATTTGCACGTTGATTTTTTTGAGAAGATATGTCTCAATTAACATGTTTCTTCAGTTTTTCAAAATAAGCATTGGTGATTTTCTATGTTGCTATAAAACCATTTCCCCTACAATTTTTACTGATCTAGTTTTAAATATTATAGGATGAACGGAAGTGTTCTTACTTGGAGTGGGTTGATCAAGAGTGGCCACAGTCTTTGAAAATGTGCCTAGCGAACCTCTGGAGCATGTATGAGGAAGAGAACAGACATAGGCTTAGAGTAAGTGTTGTCAATGCTGAAGAATATTTGAAGATGCGGGATAAAAAGAGGAAGGTGGAGAATGAGCTCAAATGTTTTAAATCAGACTTTGCTAAGATGGCGTTGGCGAAGGAGGAGGCACTTTCCTAGTTGGCCAGTGGAAAACAGGTTCCTACTAAACTGAAAGCAGAGGTGGATAAGACGAGCCTGAATGATCTCGATTAGGGACTTGAATATATTATTCTAATATTGTTCTTATGAAGTTGAACTAGCTATATGTTGTACTGTGATGTTTTCATGTAGCTATCATACTGTGATGTTATAATATATTTACGTGCCTGATATGAAATTGGCAAACAGCTGTTCGATATGAAAAGTGTATTTGCGTAATACTGGAATTATTAATTGTAAACTAATAAACTTGCTAAATGTATCATGGAACTTTGCAAATGGTTCTAGCAGTAAAAGCGCTTGTGATGGATAGCCCAATGCCACACAGTTTTCTTCATCAAATCGTGTGTGATGTAGTTAATAAAAGCAAACAGTTAACCAAGGCAGAGTGTGTGATAGTTACACCTTTCACACATGAGCACATAAAACTGTGTGGGATATAGATGTTGGAAATATGCCCTAGAGGCAATAATAAAATGGTTATTACTATATTTCCTTGTTCAAGATAATTGTCTACTTTTCATGCTATAATTGTGTTATCCAGAAATCGTAATACATGTGTGAATACATAGACCACAACATGTCCCTAGTAAGCCTCTAGTTGACTAGCTCGTTTATCAATAGATGGTTACGGTTTCCTGACCATGGGCATTGGATGTCATTGATAACAGGATCACATCATTAGGAGAATGATGTGATGGACAAGACCCAATCCTAAGCATAGCGCAAGATCGTGTAGTTCGTCTGCTAAAGCTTTTCTAATGTCAAGTATCTTTTCCTTAGACCATGAGATTGTGCAACTCCCGGACACCGTAGGAATTCTTTGGGTGTGCCAAACATCACAACGTAACTGGGTGGCTATAAAGGTGCACTATGGGTATCTCCGAAAGTATCTGTTGGGTTGGCACGAATCGAGACTGGGATTTGTCACTCCGTATGACGGAGAGGTATCTCTGGGCCCACTCGGTAAGACATAATCGTAATGAGCTCAATGTGACTAAGGGGTTGGTCACGGGATGATGTGTTACGGAACGAATAAAGTGACTTGCCGGTAACGAGATTGAACGAGGTATTGGGATACCGATGATCGAATCTCGGGCAAGTAACATACCGATTGACAAAGGGAATTGTATATAGGATTGATTGAATCCTCGACATCGTGGTTCATCCGATGAGATCATCGTGGAACATGTGGGATCCAACATGGGTATCCAGATCCCGCTGTTGGTTATTGGCTGGAGAGATGTCTCGGTCATGTCTGCATGATTCCCGAACCCGTAAGGTCTACACACTTAAGGTTCGATGACTCTAGGGTTATAGGGAAAGTTTGTACATGGTTACCAAATGTTGTTCGGAGTCCCGGATGAGATCCCGGACGTAACGAGGAGTCCCGGAATGGTCCGGAGACAAAGATTTATATATGGGAAGTCCTTATTCGGTCGCCGGAAGTGTTCGGGGGTTTATCGGTATTGTACCGAGACCACCGAAAGGGTTCCGGGGGTCCACTGGGAGGGTCCACCTGCCCCGGAGGGCCATATGGGATGAATATGAAGGGGGAACCAGCCCCTAGGTGGGTTGGGCGCCAAACCCCTTAGGCCCATGCGCCTAGGGTTTGGGGGAACCCTAAAGGGGGCGCTTCCCTTGGCTTGGGGGGCAAGCATCCCCCCTTGGCCGCCGCCCCCCTCTAGATCCATCTGGAGGGGGCCGGCCCCCCTCTCCCTTGCCCCTATAAATAGAGGGGAGGTGGGAGGGCAGCCGCACCACATCCAAGGCGCAGCCCTCCCCCTCCCCAACACCTCATCCTCCCGCAACGCTTGGCGAAGCCCTGCCGGAGTACCACGCTGCTCCAACACCACCACGCCGTCGTGCTGCTGCTGGAGTTGCCTTCCCCAACCTCTCCCTCTCTCCTTGCTGGATCAAGGCGTGGGAGAAGTCATCGGGCTGCACGTGTGTTGAACGCGGAGGCACCGTTGTTCGGCGCTTGGATCGGAATCAACCACGATCTGAATCGCCACGAGTACGACTCCCTCATCCGCGTTCTTGTAACGCTTCCGTGTCTCGATCTTCAAGGGTATGAAGATGCACTCCTCTCTCTCTCGTTGCTAGTTTCTCCATAGATTGATCTTGGGGATGCGTAGAAATTTTTTAATTTCTAGAACGATCCCCAACAGTGGCATCATGAGTCAGGTCTATGTGTAGTTTCTATGCACGACTAGAACACAAGTTGTTGTGGGTGTTGATTTTGCGAATTTACTTGCCGTTACTAGTCTTATCTTGATTTGGCGGCATCGTGGGATGAAGCGGCCTGGACCGACCTTACACGTACACTTACGTGAGACAGGTTCCACTGACTGACATGCACTAGTTGCATAAGGTGGCTAGCGGGTGTCTGTCTCTCCCACTTTAGTCGGATCGGATTCGATGAAAAGGGTCCTTATGAAGGGTAAATTGAAATTTTCATATCACATTGTGGTTTTTGCGTAGGTAAGAAACGTTCTTGCTAGAAACCCATAGCAGCCACGTAAAAACATGCAACAACAATTAGAGGACGTCTAACTTGTTTTTGCAGGGTATGCTATGTGGTGTGATATGGCCAAAAGAATGTGACGAATGATATATGTGATGTATGAGATTGATCATGTTCTTGTAATAGGAATCACGACTTGCAAGTCGATGAGTATGACAACCGGCAGGATCCATAGGAGTTGTCTAAATTATTTATGACATGCGTGTCACTGAAAACGCCTTGTAATTACTTTACTTTATTGCTAACTGTTAGCCATAGTAGTAGAAGTAATAGTTGGCGAGACAACTTCATGAAGACACGATGATGGAGATCATGATGATGGAGATCATGGTGTCATGCCGGTGACGGTGATGATCATGGCACCCTGAAGATGGAGATCAAAAGGAGCAAAATGATATTGGCCATATCATGTCACTATTTGATTGCATGTGATGTTTATCATGTTTTACATCTTATTTGCTTAGAATGATGGTAGCATAAATAAGATGATCCCTCGCAATAATTTCAAGAAAGTGTTCCCCCTAACTGTGCACCGTTGCTAAGGTCCGTTGTTCCGAAGCACCACGTGATGATCGGGTGTGATAGGTTCTAACGTTCGCATACAACGGGTGTAAGCCAGATTTACACACGCAATACACTTAGGTTGACTTGACAAGCCTAGCATGTACAGACATGGCCTTGGAACACGAAAGACCGAAAGGTCGAACATGAGTCGTATAGAAGATACAATCAACATGAAGATGTTCACCAATGATGACTAGTCCGTCTCACGTGATGATCGGACACGGCCTAGTTGACTCGGATCATGTATCACTTAGATGACTAGAGGGATGTCAATCTGAGTCAGAGTTCATTAAATAATTTGATTAGATGAACTTAATTATCATGAACATAGTCTAAAACTTTGCAATATGGCTTGTAGATCAAATGGCCCACGCTAATGTTGCCCTCAACTTCAACGCGTTCCTAGAGAAAACCAAGCTGAAAGATGATGGCAGCAACTGCTACCTCTTGAGCACTTGCATTGGTTTTCCCTTGAAGAGGAAAGGGTGATGCAGCAGAGTAGCGTAAGTATTTCCCTCAGTTTTTTAGAACCAAGGTATAAATCTAGTAGGAGGCCACGCACGAGTCCCTCGCACCTACACAAACAAATAAATCCTCGCAACCAACGCGATCGATAAGGGGTTGTCAATCCCTACACGTTCACTTACGAGAGTGAGATCCGATAGATATGATAAGATAATATTTTTGGTATTTTTATGATAAAGAGAAATAAAAGATGCAAAGTAAAATAAATGGCAAAGGGAATAACTAAGTATTGGAATATTAATATGATGGAAGATAGACCTGGGGGGCATAGGTTTCACTAGTGGCTTCTCTCGAGAGCATAAGTATACACGGTGGGTAAACAAATTACTCTTGAGCAATTGACAGAATTGAGCATAGTTATGAGAATATCTAGGTATGATCATGTATATAGGCATCACGTCCGAGACAAGTAGACTGACTCCTGCCTGCATCTACTACTATTACTCCACACATCGACCGCTATCCAGCATGCATCTAGAGTATTAAGTTCATAAGAACAGAGTAACGCTTTAAGCAAGATGACATGATGTAGAGGGATAAACTCATGCAATATTATATAAACCCCATCTTGTTATCCTCAATGGCAACAATACAATACGTGCCTTGCTTCCCCTACTGTCACTGGGAAAGGACACCGCAAGATTGAACCCAAAGCTAAGCACTTCTCCCATTGCAAGAAAGATCAATCTAGTAGGCCAAACCAAACTGATAATTCGAAGAGACTTTCAAAGATAACCAATCATACATAAAAGAATTTAGAGAAGATTCAAATATTATTCATAGATAAACTTGATCATAAACCCACAATTCATCGGTCTCAACAAACACACCGCAAAAGAACATTACATCAAATAGATCTCCACAAGAGAGGGGGAGAACTTTGCATTGAGATCCAAAAAGAGAGAAGAAGCCATCTAGCTAATAACTATGGACCCGTAGGTCTGAGATAAACTACTCACACTTCATCGGAGGTGCTTTGGTGTTGATGTAGAAGCCCTCCGTGATCAATGCCCCCTCCGGCGGAGCTCCGGAACAGGCCCCAAGATGGGATCTCGTGGATACAGAAAGTTACGGCGGTGGAATTAGGGTTTTGGCTCCGTATCTCGTAGTTTGGGGGTACGTAGGTATATATAGGCGGAAGGAGTACATCGGTGGAGCAACAGGGGGCCCACGAGGGTGGAGGGCGCGCCTGGGGGGGTTAGGCGCGCCCCCTACCTCGTGGCCTCCAGGTTGATGTCTTGACGTAGGGTCCAAGTCCTCTGGATCATGTTCGTTCCGAAAATCACGTTCCCGAAGGTTTCATTCCGTTTGGACTCCGTTTGATATTCTTTTTCTGCGAAACCCTAAAATAGGCAAAAAAACAGCAATTCTTGGCTGGGCCTCCGCATAGTAGGTTAGTCCCAAAAATAATATAAAAGTGTATAATAAAGCCCAATAATGTCCAAAACAGAATATAATATAGCATGGAACAATCAAAAATTATAGATACATTGGAGACGTATCAAGCATCCCCAAGCTTAATTCCTGCTCGTCCTCGAGTAGGTAAATGATAAAAACAGAATTTTTTATGTGGAATGCTACTTGCCATATTTTCAATGTAATTCTTGTTAATTGTGGTATGAATATTCAAATCCGAAAGATTCAAGACAAAAGTTTAATATTGACATAGAACTAATAATACTTCAAGCATACTAACTAAGCAATTATGTCTCTTCAAAATAACATGGCCAAAGAAAGTTATCCCTACAAAATCATATAGTCTTGCTATGCTCCATCTTCACCACACAAAGTATTCAAATCATGCACAACCCCGATGACAAGCCAAGCAATTGTTTCATACTTATAATGTTCTCAAACTTTTTCAATCTTCACGTAATACATGAGCATGAGCCATGGACATAACACTATAGGTGGAATGGAATGGTGGTTGTGGAGAAGACAAAAAGGGAGAAGATAGTCTCACATCAACTAGGCGTATCAATGGGCTATGGAGATGCCCATCAATAGATATCGATATGAGTGAGTAGGGATTGCCATGCAACGGATGCACTAGAGCTATAAGTATATGAAAGCTCAACAAAAAGAAACTAAGTGGGTGTGCATCCAACTTGCTTGCTCACGAAGACCTAGGGCATTTTGAGGAAGCCCATCGTTGAAATATACAAGCCAAGTTCTATAATGAAAAATTCCCACTAGTATATGAAAGTGATAACATAGGAGACTCTCTATTATGAAGATCATGGTGCTACTTTGAAGCACAAGTGTGGAAAAAGGATAGTAGTATTGCCCCCTTTTATTTATTTATTTATTTTATTTTTTGGGCCTTCTTTTTTTGGCCTTTCTCTTGTTTTTTTGGGACAATACTCTATGAATGATGATCATCACACTTCTATTTATTTACAACTCAATGATTACAACTCGATACTAGAACAAAGTATGACTCTATATGAATGCCTCCGGCGGTGTACCGGGATAGCAATGATGCATCAGTGACTTATATGAAAGAATTATGAATGGTGGCTTTGCCACAACTAAAATGTCAACTACATGATCATGCAAAGCAATATGATAATGATGGAGCGTGGCATAGTAAACAGAACGGTGGAAAGTTGCATGGCAATTAATCTCGGAATGGTTATGGAAATGCCATGATAGGTAGGTATGGTGGCTGTTTTAAGGAAGGTATATGGTGGGTGTATGATACCGGCGAAAGGTGCGCGGTATTAGAGAAGCTAGCAATGGTGGAAGGGTGAGAGTGCGTATAATCTGTGGACTCAACATTAGTCATAAAGAACTCACATACTTATTGCAAAAATCTATTAGTTATCGAAGCAAAGTACTACGCGCATGCTCCTAGGGGGATAGATTGGTAGGAAAAGACCATCGCTCGTCCCCGACCGCCACTCATAAGGAGGACAATCAATAAATACATCATGCTCCGACTTCTTAACATAACGGTTCACCATACGTGCATGCTACGGGAATAACAAACTTCAACACAAGCATTTCTCAAATTCACAACTACTCAACTAGCATGACTCTAATATCACCATCTCCATATCTTAAAACAATTATCAAGTTTCAAACTTCTCATAGTATTCAACACACTCATAAGAAATTTTTTATTATTAATCTTGAATGCCTAAAATAATTAAAGAAAATTACCATGCTGTTTTGTACGACTCTCAAAATAATCTAAGTGAAGCATGAGAGAACAATGGTTTCTATAAAACAAATCTACCATCGTGCTCTCAAAGATATAAGTGAAGCACTAGAGCAAAAACTATATAACTCAAAAGATATAAGTGAAGCACATAGAGTATTCTAATAATTTCTGAATCATGTGTGTCTCTCTCAAAAAGGTGTGTGAAGCCAGGATGATTGTGGAAAACTAACAAATAAAGACTCAAGTAATACAAGACGCTCCAAGCAAAACACATATCATGTGGTAAATAAAAATATAGCTCCTGGTAAAGTTACCGATAGAAGTAGACGAAAGAGGGGATGCCTTCCGGGGCATCCCCAAGCTTTGGCTTTTAGGTGTACTTATATTATCTTTTGGGTGCCATGGGCATCCCCAATCTTAGACTCTTGCCACTCCTTGTTCCATAATCCATCAAATCTTTACCCAAAACTTGAAAACTTCACAACACAAAACTTAAAGTAGAAAATCTCGTGAGCTCCGTTAGCGAAAGAAAACAAAACAACACTTCAAGGTACTGTAATGAACTCATTGTTTATTTATATCGGTGTTAAAACTACTGTATTCCAACTTCTCTATGGTTTATAAATTATTTTACTAGCCATAGATTCATCAAAATAAGCAAACAACACACGAAAAACAGAATATGTCAAAAACAGAACAGTCTGTAGTAATATGTAGCTAACGCAAGATCTGGAACCCCACAAATTCTAAAATAACTTGCTGGACGTGAGGAATTTATCTATTAATCGTCTGCAAAACGAATTAACTAAATAGTACTTTCCAAATAAAAATGGCAGCAGTTCTCGTGAGCGCTAAAGTTTCTGTTTTTCACAGCAATATTAAAAAGACTTTCCCCAAGTCTTCCCAACGGTTCTACTTGGCACAAACACTAATTAAACACAAAAAACACAAGCAAAACAGAGGCTAAATAAATTATTTATTACTAAACAGGAGCAAAAAGCAAGGAATAAAAATAAAATTGGGTTGCCTCCCAACAAGCGCTATCGTTTAACGCCCCTAGCTGGGCATAAAAGCAAGGATAGATCTAGGTATTACCATCTTTAGTTGGCAATTCTTTAATGAGACATCTATCACCTTTAGGAGTTTCTTTCCTTTTATCAATAATAAAACTTCTAGGCACAAGATCGAAAAAATCATTAGTAGCAAATGGTTCCTTAATGATAGCAAAAAGATTGGGGTGAATACTTATTGTAGCGACCCGACCCGAATGGATCAAGTCTCTGTGCTTATGTGTCATCCCTGGATCAGTATGCTGACACACACAGTACTCGAAGGATTTATAACAGAGGTAAATCACATGTATAAAGTAACGTAAATACTATTACCTCAATCCAATAGCGGAAGCAACAAGATTGTGGTTTCCCATCAACACCAACGGCAAAGTTGAGTGTAGAAATCATAACCCTAACGTATCACTTACTCGTCGTAAGAAACCTGCAACATGAGACGTTGCAGCCCGAAATGGGTCAGTACATTGAATGTATTGGCAAATTCACACCATAGAGAATGATGAACAATGGCTATCACTATATGCATATTTGGCTGGTGGAAAAGCTCTATGGTTATAAGGTTTTTGCGTAAAGCCAATTTTTCCCTACTGCAAAAGAATAAATTTATTTAACTATCATGGTGGTTGTGAAACATTGAGAATGGTTGACAGCATTCTCAATCCAAATTAAAAATAATTAAAACCCAACAACATTAATTAGAAGTAACGTGTTGAGATTCACAATGATATTCAAGTACTAGATACTCAAATTGTCCATAACCGGGGACACGGCTAATCATGATTAGTTTGTTACTCTGCAGAGGTTTGCGCACTTTTCCCCACATGACTCGATCGCCTCCGTTTGTTTTCTCGCACTACATGCTGTTTGAGAAACGGATGACCGAGACATAATCTTTCAGAAGCGCTAGCACCTTACATGTGGGGTAGACCGGTACACCTACATCCCCTACATCTGCTAGTCCACCCCGTAAGAGTTCGCACAACTTAGTCAACTATGCCAGAGCCCATAGTAGCATGTGGCTGCACACGGAAGTTTCTAGCTTGAATTATCTTATGATCCCTTTGAGCCTGGGTGGCGGTCCAAAAAAAACAGGCAAGTCCTGATAGACATCAGGTGCCTCAATCCACCCAGATGTGTGTTTAAGTTGCCACCTTAGATAAACCATTAAAAATTATCAACTCACATCTGTCATGGATATCACTCACCCAAGCAAACGTAGAAGTAACTCCCAAAGGTTTCATAATAATACAGGTAATAGGTACTACCTCATCTACTTCCCATCCCACAATTTAATTAGATCCTAATCATGCATTGTGTGAGGATTGATCTAATGCAATAAAACTGGGTCGTAGAAAAGATATGATCAAAGTGTGAACTTGCCTGCAAAGTTGATGAAGATGATTCGCACTCAAAACTCTTGATAGATCTACTCGTCACACTCCGGTCAATCTATCGTAAGCAAACAATAGTAACCACACAATAAGTACTCATCTAAGGCACAAGTAAAACTCGAACGAGAGAACGAACCAGAGAGTTCAACTTAAGAACTCCGGTTGCAAAGAAAGAACGAACCGAACAAACGACGGAAAACAAACGGCGGAAGAAAACAACTCGATTCTAGCAAGTTGAAACTAGGTCAAATTTTACCGGGGCAAAAACTTGTTTAAGTTGATTAGACGGAACGGCGGTTTCGAAACGAAACTCCAGGCGCTTGAATCACCTGATTCCGATAAACGAGCGAGAAGATAAACTAGAACGAAGATCGGATCTGAGATCGCGATCGCGGAATAAATCCGACGAAAAGAAAAAGAAGAACGGTTAAACGAACAGGTGTCGTTAACCAGGAATAATCGGTGATCACGTTCGTTGAGACGAACGGTCCGAAAGAAGAACGAGAACTAATCTAGGGTTTCGGAAAAAGAGATCGAAAAGAAAAACCGATCTAGAACACCGGAACGGTTTGGCGAAGAATTGGAGAGAAAACGAATCGGTAGAGAAGAAAAGAATAGGAACGGTTTATAAGAAAAACCGAACCGAGGGAAAAAAGAGACGCGGCGCGGTACCTCCGGCGAACGGTGGCGACGGCGGCGTAGGGCGGCGGCGGCGGTGCACAAGGCGGCGGCGGCGGCGGTGACGCAGGGCGGCGGCGGCGCGGCAAGGTGCGGCCGCGGCGGTGACGCAGGGCGGCGGCGGCGGTGACGCAGGGCGCGGGCGGCGGCTTAGGGCGGCGGCGGGTGAGAGGCGCGGGGTGGGGCGCGGCTTGGAGAGGAGAGAGGGGCTTGGGATTTTGTGTGGGGAGAGGGGGGTGTGGGGGTATTTATATTGGGGAGGGGTGAGGAGACTTGAGGTAGGGGAGAAGAAATAGACTAGGAATAGGAAAAAATAAACGGAGTAGGACTAAAGAAAACGAAACAAGGAAAGGGGAGGGGCTAACCCTTAGTCCAAACCAGACTAGAAGCGAGGCAAGAGGCGGCGGCGCTGGCGCCTGCCTTGCGCCTGACGCACGGCGGCTGGGGGCGGTGGCCTTTGGCCCGGCTGGGCCTTGGCCTGGCCGGCTTGCTCCAGTTTTTTTTAACAGATTTCGCGTGCAGAAAAAAAAAATAAAAACTAAACTAAAAGGATTCCAAAATTCTAAAAGTAAATTTTTCCCGACTCCTAAAAATGAGTCGAACAAAATGAACTTTTCTCCGGACCTAAAATAAAATTTTCAAAAACGCGCATTTTTCCCTATCCAAATAAAACGCAAACAAACACCGGAAAACAAAATTTTGATCTATTTATTAAATCTTCATTTTTCCTATATTTTGGGAAAGTCATATTATTCCCTCTCTCATATTTTTTATAGGAAAATAATTGAAGATAAAACAAAAAATCAAATGATCCTCTTTTCAAAATTCGAGAAAACTCTCAAATATGAAAATAACGAAATCTCCAACTCTCTCCGAAGGTCCTTGAGTTGCGTGAAATTTCTAGGATCGACCAAAATGCAAGAAAATATGATATGCATGATGATCTAATATTCCAAATTGAAAATAAATTCAAAAGAACTTTGAATTTAATTCTTTGAAACTCCCAACTCATATTTCATAATTTAAAGAAGTCATTTTATCTTCTCTCGTGAAAATCATTGAGTTGCTTAAAGTTTCTGAATTGGAAATATTTCCAAATGAAATTCAATTGTTTTTCAAACACCCTTTTCATTTTTTAAATGGAAGAAGTCATGTCATCTTCTCTCTAGGGTTTTGTGTTTGAAAAGAATTTGAATTCATGGAGATCAGAAAGCAAATATGAAAGTTTGGGAAAGTCCTTTTATTCCCTCTCATTTAACTTTCAAAAAGAATTCGAATTTCACTCACTTTCAGACAATCAATCAAATCTATCTATTTATTATAACATTCCAAAATTTAGAATTTTGGGATGTTACAAACCTACCACCCTTAAAATGAATCTCGTCCTCAAGATTCGGAGAGGCTAGAAAGAAATAGGTTAGGGTTTGGGGGTCTTCTCAAAATCTATCGATCATCTCCGGGGCCTGGGGTGCTACCACCCTTAGAAACATCGTTACTGTTCCATCAATACTCATATACTCCATCCTTATTCTTGACAGTGTCGGTCTTCTTAGATCCTCGAGAAAATTCCTTCCCTGAGCTCTTCTGGTAGTGGCATAACCTTTTCCTCAATTCTTCTGTCTTTCATCTAGGTAAGGTTCTTCCGAGACTGGGTCTTCTTAGCTGAAGGGTCTGGCGAAACTAAACAACTATCGATATCTCATGGTGGTCAACAATTTGTGGTTTCTCCTGCAGGAAATGGGTCTGGGTTGATCCTCACCGTATAACCTACGGTTGGCAAAGCTGCCTTGTACAAGGGAAAAATTCTTATACCATTCTAAGGTTTAACAAGGTTTAATATCGTCGTCTCTCTACTATAGGCAAGTCACTCAGATTTACCATCCCATATAACAAGGCGAATAATAAGAGTAAGTCGGTATGGTGATCAATCCATCCCGCACCCAAATCATTACCTTGTATACAGTTTAGCGAATCTCGCATTCTAACACTCGGTCACCCTCACAAGCATTGCAGAATTTCTCTTGTCGACGAACCAAGTTCGGATAAATCCATAGATTCTGCAAGCCAAACAACCATCTATCGTTCCTTCACAACTCTCAGGTTTTGCGTTACTCCTATAAAATCGTCTATCGATAAGGGCATATCCTCTTCCAGGGTTTTTCCTTCAGCAAGGGTGTGCTTGCTTCTTGGCAGGTCCTGGGGCCTGTGGGTTATGGCCCATCTCATCACTTGTAGTCCTTGAACTTATCATCGGGCAACGGATCATTATTCCAACTTCCAACTTCCTAGTATTCTTAAATCCATCCAATTGTATCATCTTCCTTCCTTCTATTGGCACCAACATTAGGACATGATTACTCTGACTCATCATGGAGTTTCCATTGATCCATATTTCCAACATCATACCTCCTTTATATCCAATAGTAATTCATCTCTTCATCCTCATGGAATATCCCTCATACCGAGATAAAATCTTATACTTATGAAGTCCATATTCCACTTCGTGGAACATCATTATCCTTTCCGCGGTCAAGCATCCTTACACGGGAATATTGGCCATCTCTGCATGGCACTTCTTCAACTGGGAAACGTGAAACACATCCTGAACTCCTGACAGTACATCGGGTAATTCCAACTTGTAAGCCACTTCTCTCATACGCTCCAAAACTCGGTATGGTCCTACAAATCTCGGGGCTAACTGTCCCTTAACTCCAATCTGTTTAACTCCTCGCAGGGGGAACACATGGAGACATGCTCTATCTCCAATTTCATAGACTAGCTCCTTGCGTTTTTAAGTCTGCATAATTCTTCTGTCTGGACTGAGCTACCTTCAGTCGATCTCGAATAAACTTAACATTCTCTTCCGACTCCTTTGGTCCAAACAACTGTCGGTCTCCAACTTCATCCCACATACTCTTGGGGCATCACACATATCGAGACAAAACTCGTATTCATTTTGTCCGAAATCCATTACAGGGTACTACCACCCTTAAAATGCACAAATCTTCCATAGACCATATTTCTCTTATCCTCAAAATGGTCAAAATCCTTCTTCATAGAGTAATAACTTATAAAATCCATATCAGTACCCACGTTGCTACTTTATTCATTCTCCAATGATTACAATCTCTTGTTTTTCCATTACATGCCTCAACTCAACACCTCAATATAAAGGAAAATGTCCTCACTACTACGACTATATTTCTTTTGTTACAAACTCAACTATTTATCACAAGTCTCCTTCTCCTTCGGACAATCTCTGGCAAGGTGCCCTGCTTTATTACAACGGAAACATATTACATCTGACAAGTTTCGAGGTTTTCTTGTGATTATATAGCCTCCTTGGGTTCTTGGCTTCCTTTTTGGGCAACTGTGGAGGTAGTGCCCTGACTCCTTGCACTTATAACAGGTGATATGACTCAGGTCCTTCCTGGAATCCAATCTACTTCTCTTTCTGGACTTTTCCATTCCAATCAGGGCTTCTATTTCCTGTGGGTCATACTGTACTTCCTTAGCCGGGAATTCCACTAGATCTCCATTCATACAATTTTGGGAGATGTGTCCTTCTTCTCCACATGAATAGCAAGACTTGGTACAGGGTTTAATTGGTTCCTCTTTGGGTGTGTCCTCCACCTCTTCCTTCATCACAAGTTCTTTTAAAACTTCCATAAGGGCTCCTTTCATTGCTTTTTTCTTCTGCTGGATGGTTCTTTGTACCAAGGGGTAAATGTGACACTGAGCAGGGTAGTGGGTAGTCCCTTCACACAAGAAACAAGTGATCTGCCTAGTTGGGCATTCTTCAGCTGGGTGACTTGCTTCACAATTAGGGCATTCCTCCTTGTGTTCTTTATGGGTGTGTCCTATTTCTCCACAAAGCTTGCATGCACAAGTTTTCTTCATATCCTTTCCATAAGGCTTCAACTTCTGGGACACAAACTGAGACTTTAGCAAAGTCAACTTAAATTCTTTCCAAGTGGTTACTCCTTGCCATCCATTGATGGTTCGGTACATCCTCCACCAAGTAGCAGCACCTCTTTCAAAGCATTGAAGAGCATGCTGGGCCATATCCTTTCCGACTATAGGGTTGTTCTCCATATGATCCTCCATGTTCTGAATCCATCGGTCTGTCTCCAATTGACTCATCCGTCCAGACAATACAAGCTCATCTTCATTCATCCTCTATTAGGTCCATGGGTTTTGGGGTGAGATAAGAGAGATCAAGAGAGAGGGATGCACACAACACAAACAAAAGTTTTGAAAGACAGATTTTTGTTGTGGCTGTCGAAAAACATCAAACAAATGATAGCTCACAAACGTCGCATCTAACGCAGGTATATAACAGGGGTTTGGTCTTCTAAGGGTCAATAAATCTTCAAAATCGCCAACTCTTCAAGTCTTGTTCCTGTCTTCGATGGCTTCTTCCGATCGTGTTTGTCCTTCTCAATTTCTTCTGCCAGATCCTCTCTGTTGACGCGAAGTCTCTCGTGACATCCTTGAATATTCTGGAATTGCATTCCAAACTTCTAGGTTTCAACATCCTTCACATGAACCATGGTCCTACTGTCCTTCAGTTCCTGACAATTCTCCGGTATCTCGAGGTTGTAGCTCCTCCAGCTTGGCTACTCTCATCTTCAGGATCCTGAGTTCCTCATGAAATACTTCCTTGTCTAATACGACTTCCTGGAGCTCCATTTTAAACTTCTTGATGTAACACTCTAGATCCTGGTGATACACCGGCTAAGGTTAAAACTTCATCTTGCTGATAGGTGCTCCATCAGCCTTCTACCATTTAATCCTTCCATGCATATGCATGCTTAGCTCAGCTCGGTGACCACAGTATCAATGGTGATGACATCACAGATAACCGGGTTTCTGCCCTTGTCATTGCCATGAGCTATCTTGCCAGTTGATATCTCCTGCCCTAGGGTTTCTTTGACAAAACTTCGAGTTCTCGTACTCCTTGTTTCAGTCTTTCTTCGATACACCTTGATCTCGGGTATTGACAACTTCCATAGTCTGCCAAGTTCCATAAGGGTAGCCTTCCTAGGTCATACAAATCTGGGGATTCTTCAGAGCCTTCAAATTCTACTTGTCTTCGGTCTTCAACCGTTGTAGTTTCCACTATTCAGATGCACGGAAAATACTCTTCATTTCGAAGTGGTCTTAGTTGTCCGATATCTTGTACTTCTTGGAGTGGTCTCATCAGTCGAATCTTCGTGTGGTCAAAAAGGGGAAAGGGGTATGGTCTCACTAAAGGGAATTTTTGAATAAGCTCAGAAAAGAAGAGAGGTAAAAGATCTTTTTGAAAGGGAAAGTTGTAGAGAAAAGTCTTTGCTATGGGCTTGCCAGTTTCTAGGGTCACGTCCTACAGTCAACATGTGCTCTGATACCATCTTGTAGCGACCCGACCCGAATGGATCAAGTCTCTGTGCTTATGTGTCATCCCTGGATCAGTATGCTGACACACACAGTACTCGGAGGATTTATAACAGAGGTAAATCACATGTATAAAGTAACGTAAATACTATTACCTCAATCCAATAGCGGAAGCAACAAGATTGTGGTTTCCCATCAACACCAACGGCAAAGTTGAGTGTAGAAATCATAACCCTAACGTATCACTTACTCGTCGTAAGAAACCTGCAACATGAGACGTTGCAGCCCGAAACGGGTCAGTACATTGAATGTACTGGCAAATTCACACCATAGAGAATGATGAACAATGGCTATCACTATATGCATATTTGGCTGGTGGAAAAGCTCTATGGTTATAAGGTTTTTGCGTAAAGCCAATTTTTCCCTACTGCAAAGGAATAAATTTATTTAACTATCATGGTGGTTGTGAAACATTGAGAATGGTTGACAGCATTCTCAATCCCAATTAAAAATAATTAAAACCCAACAACATTAATTAGAAGTAACATGTTGAGATTCACAATGATATTCAAGTACTAGATACTCAAGTTGTCCATAACCGGGGACACGGCTAATCATGATTAGTTTGTTACTCTGCAGAGGTTTGCGCACTTTTCCCCACATGACTCGATCGCCTCCGTTTGTTTTCTCGCACTACATGGTGTTTGAGAAACGGATGACCGAGACATAATCTTTCAGAAGCGCTAGCACCTTACATGTGGGGTAGACCTGTACACCTACATCCCCTACATCTGCTAGTCCACCCCGTAAGAGTTCGCACAACTTAGTCAACTATGCCAGAGCCCATAGTAGCATGTGGCTGCACACGGAAGTTTCTAGCATGAATTATCTTATGATCCCTTTGAGCCTGGGTGGCGGTCCAAAAAAAAACAGGCAAGTCCTGATAGACATCAGGTGCCTCAATCCACCCAGATGTGTGTTTAAGTTGCCACCTTAGATAAACCATTAAAAATTATCAACTCACATCTGTCATGGATATCACTCACCCAATCCACGTCTACTAGCATAGCATGGCATAATAAGCAAACGTAGAAGTAACTCCCAAAGGTTTCATAATAATATAGGTAATAGGTACTACCTCATCTACTTCCCATCCCACAATTTAATTAGATCCTAATCATGCATTGTGTGAGGATTGATCTAATGCAATAAACTGGGTTGTAGAAAAGGTATGATCAAAGTGTGAACTTGCCTGCAAAGTTGATGAAGATGATTCGCACTCAAAACTCTTGATAGATCTACTCGTCACACTCCGGTCAATCTATCGTAAGCAAACAATAGTAACCACACAATAAGTACTCATCTAAGGCACAAGTAAAACTCGAACGAGAGAACGAACCAGAGAGTTCAACTTAAGAACTCCGGTTGCAAAGAAAGAACGAACCGAACAAACGACGGAAAACAAACGACGGAAGAAAACAACTCGATTCTAGCAAGTTGAAACTAGGTCAAATTTAACCGGGGCAAAAACTTGTTTAAGTTGATTAGATGGAACGGCGGTTTCGAAACGAAACTCCAGTCGCTTGAATCACCTGATTCCGATAAACGAGCGAGAAGATAAACTAGAACAAAGATCGGATCTGAGATCGCGATCGCGGAATAAATCCGACGAAAAGAAAAGGAAGAACGGTTAAACGAACAGGCGTCGTTAACCGGGAATAATCGGTGATCACGTTCGTTGAGACGAACGGTCCGAAAGAAGAACGAGAACTAATCTAGGGTTTCGGAAAAAGAGATCGAAAAGAAAAACCGATCTAGAACACCGGAACGGTTTGGCAAAGAATCGGAGAGAAAACGAATCGGTAGAGAAGAAAAGAATCGGAACGGTTTATAAGAAAAACCGAACCGAGGGAAAAAAGAGACGCGGCGCGGTACCTCCGGCGAACGGCGGCGACGGCGGCGTTGGGCGGCGGCGGCGGTGCACAAGGCGGCAGCGGCGGCAGTGACGCAGGGCGGCGGCGGCGCGGCAAGGTGCGGCGGCGGCGGTGCAAGGTGCGGCGGCGGCGGTGACGCAGGGCGGCGGCGGCGCGGCAAGGTGCGGCGGCGGCTGTGACGCAGGGCGCGGGCGGCGGCGGGTGAGAGGCGCGGGGTGGGGCGCGGCTTGGAGAGGAGAGAGGGGCTTGGGATTTTGTGTGGGGAGAGGGGGTGTGGGGGTATTTATATTGGGGAGGGGTGAGGAGACTTGAGGTAGGGGACAAGAAATAGACTAGGAATAGGAAAAAATAAATGGAGTAGGACTAAAGAAAACGAAACAAGGAAAGGGGAGGGGCTAACCCTTAGTCCAAACCGGACTAGAGGCGAGGCAAGAGGCGGCGGCGCTGGCGCCTGCCTTGCGCCTGACGCACGGCGGCTGGGGGCGGTGGCCTTTGGCCCGGCTGGGCCTTGGCCTGGCCGGCTTGCTCCAGTTTTTTTTAACAGATTTCGCGTGCAGAAAAAAAAAGAAAAACTAAACTAAAAGGATTCCAAAATTCTAAAAGTAAATTTTTCCCGACTCCTAAAAATGAGTCGAACAAAATGAACTTTTCTCCGGACCTAAAATAAAATTTTCAAAAACACGCATTTTTCCCTATCCAAATAAAACGCAAACAAACACCGGAAAACAAAATTTTTATCTATTTATTAAATCTTCATTTTTCCTATATTTTGGGAAAGTCATATTATTCCCTCTCTCATATTTTTTTATAGGAAAATAATTGAAGATAAAACAAAAAATCAAATGATCCTCTTTTCAAAATTCGAGAAAACTCTCAAATATGAAAATAACGAAATCTCCAACTCTCTCCGAAGGTCCTTGAGTTGCGTGAAATTTCTAGGATCGACCAAAATGCAAGAAAATATGATATGCATGATGATCTAATATTCCAAATTGAAAATAAATTCAAAAGAACTTTGAATTTAATTCTTTGAAACTCCCAACTCATATTTCATAATTTGAAGAAGTCATTTTATCTTCTCTCGTGAAAATCATTGAGTTGCTTAAAGTTTCTGAATTGGAAATATTTCCAAATGAAATTCAATTGTTTTTCAAACACCCTTTTCATTTTTTAAATGGAAGAAGTCATGTCATCTTCTCTCTAGGGTTTTGTGTTTGAAAAGAATTTGAATTCATGGAGATCAGAAAGCAAATATGAAAGTTTGGGAAAGTCCTTTTATTCCCTCTCATTTAACTTTCAAAAAGAATTCGAATTTCACTCACTTTCAGACAATCAATCAAACAATCAATCAAATCTATCTATTTATTATAACATTCCAAAATTTAGAATTTTGGGATGTTACACTTATAGATTTGAGATCCGCAATTTCTTTGCTAGAGGTTTCACCCTTATTTTTAGGAACATACATAAGCTTGGAAATTTTAGTTGGAGGACTTGGAGTATTCTTTACGGAAGAAAAAGCAGTTCCCAAGTTGGTAATGATACCCTCAAGTTTATCGATTCTAGTGGAATCATGATTTATTCTTTAATTAACTATAGGTTCCTTCTCTTTAATATTTTTCAAAGTTACTCCTACTTTAGATCCATATTGGATAATTTGGTTGTGGATCTTTTTATCGAAATTTTCAATTAACTCAATGGTAGAAACTTTATTTTCAATAATTTCAACTTTTTGCATTACATGCTCCAAAGTTAACATAGTTCGATTAACCAAAAGAGGGGGTGAGCCAAATAAATCTATCATAGCATTATAGGAATCAAAAGTGTGGCTACCCAAGAAGTTCCCTCCGGTAATGGTATCAAGGACATATCTGTGCCAGGGAATAGCACCTACATAAAAATTGCGAAGAAGAATAGAAGTAGATTGCTTCCTGGTAGATCTATTTTGAGCATTGCCAATTATATAACAAGCGTCTTTTAGGTTTTCTCCTTCCCTTTGCTTAAAATTAAGAACTTCATTTTCGGGAGACAACGGAGAAGATAGGGTACTAGCCATAATGACAATCAAGCAATCCGACACACAAGCAAACAAGAAATGAGCAAAAAGAGGCAAATAGAGAAAGAGAGGGAGGATGGAGAGAGAGAGAGGGTGAATAAAACGGCAAGGGTGAAGTGGGGGAGAGGAAAACGAGAGGCAAATGGCAAATAATGTAATGCGGGAGATAAGGGTTTGTGATGGGTACTTAGTATGTTGACTTTTGCATAGACCTCCCCGGCAACGGCGCCAGAAATCCTTCTTGCTACCTCTTGAGCACTTGCGTTGGTTTTCCCTTGAAGAGGAAAGGGTGATGCAGCAGAGTAGCGTAAGTATTTCCCTCAGTTTTTTAGAACCTAGGTATCAATCCAGTAGGAGGCCACGCACGAGTCCCTCACACCTACACAAACAAATAAATCCTCGCAACCAACGCGATAAGGGGTTGTCGATACCTACACGGTCACTTACGAGAGTGAGATCTGATAGATATGATAAGATAATATTTTTGGTACTTTTATGATAAAGAGAAATAAAAGATGCAAAGTAAAATAAATGGCAAAGGGAATAACTAAGTATTGGAAGATTAATATGATGGAAGATAGACCCCGGGGCCATAGGTTTCACTAGTGGCTTCTCTCAAGAGCATAAGTATTCACGGTGGGTAAACAAATTACTGTTGAGCAATTGACAGAATTGAGCATAGTTATGAGAATATCTAGGTATGATCTGTATATAGGCATCACGTCTGAGACAAGTAGACCGACTCCTTCCTGCATCTACTACTATCACTCCACACATCGACCGCTATCTAGCATGCATCTAGAGTATTAAGTCCATAAGAACAGAGTAACGCTTTAAGTAAGATTACACGATGTAGAGGGATAAACTCATGCAATATAATATAAACCCCATCTTGTTATCCTCGATGGCAACAATACAATACGTGCCTTGCTGCCCCTACTGTCACTGGGAAAGGACACCGCAAGATTGAAATCAAAGCTAAGCACTTCTCCCATTGCAAGAAAGATCAATCTAGTAGGCCAAACCAAATTGATAATTTGAAGAGACTTGCAAAGATAACCAATCATACATAAAAGAATTCAGAGAAGATTCAAATATTTTTCATAGATAAACTTGATCATAAACCCACAATTCATCGGTCTCAACAAACACACCGCAAAAGAAGATTACATCAAATAGATCTCCACAAGAGAGGGGGAGAACTTTGTATTGAGATCCAAAAAGAGAGAAGAAGCCATCTAGCTAATAACTATGGACCCATAGGTCTAAGGTAAACTACTCACACTTCATCGGAGGGGCTATGGTGTTGATGTAGAAGCCCTCCGTGATCAATGCCCCCTCCGGCGGAGCTCCGGAACAGGCCCCAAGATGGGATCTCGTGGATACAGAAAGTTACGGCGGTGGAATTAGGGTTTTGGCTCCGTATCTGGTAGTTTGTGGGTACATAGGTATATATAGGAGGAAGGAGTACATCGGTGGAGCAACAGGGGGCCCACGAGGGTGGAGGGCGCGCCTGGGGGGTAGGCACGCCCCCCTACCTCGTGGCCTCCTGGTTGATGTCTTGACGTAGGGTCCAAGTCCTCTGGATCATGTTCATTCCGAAAATCACGTTCCAGAAGGTTTCATTCCGTTTGGACTCCGTTTGATATTCTTTTTCTGCGAAACCCTAAAATAGGCAAAAACAACAACAATTCTGGGATGGGCCTCCGGTTAATAGGTTAGTCCAAAAAATGATATAAAAGTGTATAATAAAGCCCAATAATGTCCAAAACAGAATATAATATAGCATGGAACAATCAAAAATTATAGATACGTTGGAGATGTATCAGCAACTACACGGACTGGGTCCGTAACCCGAGGATTATCCTCATAGCTGCCAAGAAAGCATATGTCCTTGAAGCACCGCTAGGTGACGCACCTGTTTTCCCAGCAACTCAAGACGTTATGAACTCATGGCAGTCGCGTAGTGATGATTATCCCTGGTTCAGTGCGGCATGCTTTACAGCTTAGAACCGGGGCTCCAAAAGCATTTTGAGCAACACAGAGCATATGAGATGTTCCAAGAGCTGAAAATGGTTTTCCAAGCTCATGCCCGAGTCGAGAGATATGAAGTATCCGACAAGTTCTACAGTTGTAAGATGGAGGAGAATAGTTCTGTCAGCGAGCACATACTCAAAATGTCTGGGTTGCACAACCGCTTGTCTCAGCTGGGCGTCAATCTCCCAGATGACGCGGTCATTGATAGAATCCTTCAGTCGCTTCCACCTAGCTACAAGAGCTTTGTGATGAACTTCAATATGCAGGGGATGGAAAAGACCATTCCTGAGGTATATTCAGTGCTGAAATCAGCGGAGGTGGAGATCAAAAAGGAACATCAAGTGTCGATGGTGAATAAAACCACTAAGTTCAAGAAAGGCAAGGGTAAAAAGAACTTCAAGAAGGACGGCAAGGGAGTTGCCACGCCCGGTAAGCAAGTTGCCGGGAAGAACCCAAAGAATGGAGCCAAGCCTCAGACTAAGTGCTTTTATTGCAAGGGAAATGGTCACTGGAAGCGGAACTGCCCCAAGTACTTAGCGGATAAGAAGGCCGGCAATACCAAAGGTATATGTGATATACATGTTATTAATGTGTACCTAACCAGCGCTCGTAGTAGCTCCTGGGTATTTGATAGCGGTGTCGTTGCTCATATTTGTAACTCAAAACAGGAGCTGTGAAATAAGCGGAGACTGGTGAAGGACGAGGTGACGATGCGCGTCGGGAATGGTTCCAAGGTCGATGTGATCGCCGTCGGCACGCTACCTCTACATTTACCTACGGGATTAGTTTTAAACCTCAATAATTGTTATTTAGTGCCAGCTTTGAGCATGAACATTGTATCTGGATCTCGCATAATGCGAGATGGCTACTCATTTAAATCTGAGAATATGGTTGTTCTATTTATATGAGAGATACGTTTTATGGTCATGCCCCGCTGGTCAATGGTTTATTCTATTTAATCTCGAACGTGGTGGTACACATATTCATAGTGTGAATGCCAAAAGATGTAAGGTTGATAATGATAGTCCCACATACTTGTGGCACTGCCGCCTTGGTCACATTGGTGTCAAACGCATGAAGAAACTCCATGCAGATGGACATTTGGAGTCTCTTGATTATGAATCATTTGACACATGTGAACCATGCCTCATGGGCAAGATGACCAAGACTCCGTTCTCCAGAACAATGGAGCGAGCAACCAACTTGTTGGAAACCATACATACTGATGTGTGCGGTCCAATGAGCATTGAGGCTCGCGGTGGTTATCGTTATGTTCTCACCCTCCCTGATGACTTAAGTGGATATGGGTATGTGTATTTAATGAAACACAAGTCTGAGACCTTTGAAAAGTTCAAGGAATTTCAGAGTGAGGTTGAGAATCAACGTGACAGGAAAATAAATTTCTTACGATCAGATCATGGGGGAGAATATTTGAGTCACGAATTTGGCACGCACTTAAGGAAATGTGGAATTGTTTCACAACTCACGCCGCCTGGAACACCTCAGCGTAATGGTGTGTCCGAACGTTGCAATCGCACTCTATTGGATATGGTGCGATCTATGATGTCTCTTACCGACCTACCGCTATCATTTTGGAGTTATGCTTTAGAGACTGCCACATTCACTTTAAATAGGGCTCCGTCGAAATCCGTTGAGACGACACCGTATGAATTATGGTTTGTGAAGAAACCTAAGCTGTCGTTTCTAAAAGTTTGGGGATGCGATGCTTATGTCAAGAAACTTCAACCTGAAAAGCTCAAACCCAAGTCGGAAAAATGCGTCTTCATAGGATACCCTAAGGAAACTATTGGGTATACCTTCTACCTCAGATCCGAGGGCAGGATCTTTGTTGCCAAGAATGGATCCTTTCTAGAGAAAGAGTTTCTCTCGAAAGAAGTAAGTGGGAGGAAAGTAGAACTTGATGAGGTACTACCTCTTGAATCAGAAAGTGGCGCAGCTCAAGAAAATGTTTCTATGGTGCCTGCACCGACTAGAGAGGAAGTTAATGATGATGATCATGAAACTTCGGATCAAGTTGCTACTAAACTTCGTAGGTCCACAAGGACACAAGCTGCACCAGAGTGGTACGGCAACCCTGTCCTAGAAATCATGTTGTTAGACAACGGTGAACCTTCGCACTATGAAGAAGCGATGGCGGGCCCGGATTCCGACAAATGGCTAGAAGCCATGAAATCCGATATAGGATCCATGTATGAAAACGAAGTATGGACTTTGACTGACTTGCCCGATGATCGGCGAGCCATAGAAAATAAATGGATCTTTAAGAAGAAGACAGACGCGGATGGTAATGTGACCATCTATAAGGCTCGGCTTGTTGCTAAGGGTTATCGACAAGTTCAAGGGGCTGACTACGATGAGACTTTCTCACCCGTAGCGAAGCTGAAGTCCGTCCGAATCAAGTTAGCAATTGATGCATTCTATGATTATGAGATATGGCAAATGGATGTCAAAACGGCATTCCTTAGTTGTTTCCTTGAGGAAGAATTGTATATGATGCAGCCAGAAGGTTTTGTCGATCCTAAGAATGCTGACAAGGTGTGCAAGCTCCAACGCTCAATCTATGGGCTGGTGCAAGCATCTCAGAGTTGGAACATTCGATTTGATGAGATGATCAAAGTGTTTGTGTTTACGCAGACTTATGGATAAGCTTGTGTTTACAAGAAAGTGAGTGGGAGCTCTATAGCATTTCTCATATTATATGTGGATGACATACTATTGATGGGGAATGATATAGAATTCTTAGAAAGCATAAAGGCCTACTTGAATAAGTGTTTTTCAATGAAGAACCTTGGAGAAGATGCTTATATATTAGGCATCAAGATCTATACAGATAGATCGAGACGCCTCATCGGTCTTTCACAAAGCACGTACCTTGACAAGATATTGAAGAAGTTCAATATGGATCAGTCCCAGAATGGGTTCTTGCCTGTATTGCAAGGTGTGAGATTGAGCACGGCTCAATGCCCGACCACGGCAGAAGATAGAGAAAAGATGAGTGTCATCCCCTATGCCTCGGCCATAGGGTCTATTATGTATGCCATGATGTGTACCAGACCTGATGTAAACCTTGCCATAAGTTTGGTAGGAAGGTACCAAAGTAATACAGGCATGGAACACTGGACAACGGTCAAGAATATCCTGAAGTACCTGAAAAGTACTAAGGATATGTTTCTCCTTTATGGAGGTGATGAAGAGCTCGTCGTAAAGGGTTACATTGATGCTAGCTTCGACACAGATATGGACGACTCCAAGTCACAAACCGGATACGTGTATATTTTGAATGGTGGGGCAGTCAGCTGGTGCAGTTGCAAGCAAAGCGTCATGGCGGGATCCACATGTGAAGCGGAGTACATGGCAGCCTCGGAGGCAGCACATGAAGCAATCTGGATGAAGGATTTCATTACCGACCTAGGAGTTATTCCCAATGTGTCGGGCCCGATGACTCTCTTCTGTGACAACACTGGAGCCATTGCCCTTGCCAAGGAGCCCAGGTTTCACGAGAAGACCAGGCATATCAAGCGTCGCTTCAACTCCATTCGTGAAAATGTTCAAAATGGAGACATAGATATTTGTAAAGTGCATACGGACCTGAATGTCGTAGATCCATTGACTAAACCTCTTCCACGAGCAAAAGATGATCAACACCAGAACTCTATGGGTGTTTGATTCATCACAATGTAACTAGATTATTGACTCTAGTGCAAGTGGGAGACTGTTGGAAATATGCCCTAGAGGCAATAATAAAATGGTTATTATTATATTTCCTTGTTCATGATAATTGTCTATTGTTCATGCTATAATTGTGTTATCCGGAAATCGTAATATATGTGTGAATACATAGACCACAACATGTCCCTAGTAAGCCTCTAGTTGACTAGCTCGTTGATCAATAGATGGTTACGGTTTCCTGACCATGGGCATTGGATGTCATTGATAACGGGATCACATCATTAGGAGAATGATGTGATGGACAAGACCCAATCCTAAGCATAGTGCAAGATCGTGTAGTTCGTCTGCTAAAGCTTTTCTACTGTCAAGTATCTTTTCCTTAGACCATGAGATTGTGCAACTCCCGGATACCGTAGGAATACTTTGGGTGTGCCAAACGTCACAACGTAACTGGGTGGCTATAAAGGTGCCACTACAAAAAAAATACACTTCCGTGATGATACGTGTTTGTCACAGTAGGTCGCTTTTTTGGTCATGCATGTACATCCATGACAAATTTATGACAGAATCAAGATAGTCATACCTATGCTGTCGTAGAAGTGTTCCATGACATTACCAAAATTATCATCACGGAAGTGTCCACTTCCATGACGATAAATCACGCGTCATAGAAGTGCTTTCGTCAAGGGTGACCGACACATGGCATCCACCGTAACGGAACGCCGTTAAGCTATCGGGTCGGGTTTTGGATCCGATAACCCGTTAACAACCTCGACCAATGGGGATTTTCCACGTGTAAAATCATCATTGGCTAGAGGAAACACGTGTCAGCTCATCGTCGGGACAGATGTCATCCACTCACTGGACAGAAGGCGCCTATGATACGTCGACACGTGGCACGGCCCAACAAGTTTAAATGGGCCGGCCCAACTAAAGGCCCACAAGATTTTGCAGACCATAATGGGTCGGCCCAGCTAAAGGCCCACGAGATTTTGCGGACCATAATGGGCTGGCCCAGCTAAAGGCCCACAAGATTTTGCGGGCCATAATGGGCCGGCCTAGGTAAAGGCCCACAAGATTTTTATGTGCCATAATGGGCCGGCCCAGGTAAAGGCCCACAAGATTCTTGCGGGTCATAATGGGCCGGCCCAGCTAAAGGCCCACGACATTTCGCCGACATTAATGGGCCGGCCCAGCTGTAGGCCCACAAGATTTTGAGGACCCTAGTAGGCCGGCCCATTAACTGGCTACCATGTTTTGGGCCAAATGTCGGCCCATATTTGATCCGGTCCATTAATGGCCTGCCACGCTCCGGGCCTAATATTGGCCCATATGAGATCCGACCCGTTAAAAGCCTACCACGTTCTGGGCCAAATTATGGCCCCGATCAGGTCCGGCCCTTTAAGATGCTTTGGGCTCAATTATGGCCCATATCAGATTCGGCCCGTCAACTGGACACTATGCTTTTGGGCCCACTTGCTAAAGGCCCACTTAGTAATTCAGCCTGATATTAGTTTTGGCCTGTTAAGGGCCCGTTTAACATTTCGGCCCTATATTAATTTCAGCCCGTTAAAAGCCCATCATATAGTTGGGCCTAACTACGGCCCGGTTTGCATCCGGCCTGCTCGCAACCGATATCTGATTGGGCCAAACAAGGACCCAGACAATTTTGGCCTGTTAAAAGCCTGTGATTTGATTCGCACAATCATGGGTCGGAGTTCATTTCGGGATGCTGCGTAACTAGTAGGAATTAAGAACAAACCTACTCTATACAATAAAGAAATTACGGCATAGTAACTAAGAATAAACCTACACTACACAATAAAGGATTTAAGGTATATTACATCCACTGGGCATCAAAGTTCGCCACCAGTGATCATAAAGCGCAACGAAGAAGCAGATTACAAAAACTGGGCACCATTGCAGCGTAACAAAATAATACTGAACCGAGACCACTTCCAAGACAGTTCAAGAAAGGTTAGCCTTGCGGGGGAACTGCTGCGCAAGCTACTGCGCAAGGCTGTGAGACCGGCCTAGCATGTCGGTCATAGCTTCCAGGTGTAGCTGTTTAGCGATGAGGTTCTCATTGGTGTTCTCCGCAATCTTTCTTAGAGATAGGACTTCAAGTCGAAGTTGAGTTGCAGAATGCCTTTCTGCTAGAACTTGGGACTGAAGAAGTCAAACTGATTCAGACAATGAATTCTGTGAGCTTGTCTGACTGTTAGTCTCAAGTAACTTGAACACTGCATCAAGACAAGACTTTGGAGTTGTCTCGCTATCTTCAAGATGTTTTGCCTTCTTTGCTGCAATATATGTTGGGTTTGTCTCACAGCCTTCAGCAGACTTGTGCATGCCATCAGGCATATCACCCTGAAATAAAGCAGAGAGATGACAGGTTTTGCACGTGTATAAACAAAGATGATAATTGTTCTGTCAATTCTATCCAATTTCAAATTAGAAAATAAAGAGTATGTTCAAAATATCAATAGCATAATTTGGCATTGTTCATAATGCGGGGAGCTTCACCACACTACTGGATTACCATGTCAACATAACAAGCATAGATGAAGGGCAAAGAAAATCATTGTATCTATTTTGGATAATGTGCATGGCATGTTGTTCATATCATCAGCCACATCAGTAAGATAAAACAAGAGATGACAAGGTGAAAACGTGGGCTGCTTCACCACACACTGGATTATAGATCCACAAAAACAAGCATACATATAGGGAGTATTAAGTAATGTGCATGGTATGAATAAGGAATTTGGTTTTACAAGTAAAACTTAGAACTTACGGTTCTTATGAACATGCATTTTGGTAGAAACAGCAAACTAAACAGCAGTAAATGATAGGGAGTATGAGCAAATTAAATAGCAGTTGAGGATAAAGGCTTTAGAAGGACTGACTTACATTAACAGTTAACACCGGCTTTATAATGCCCTTCTCCATGGCAAGGGAAGGATAACTCAAGAATTTCAGCACAGAATCTTCTTCATAAGCATTGCCTGTACTCTACATTTTGTAGAGAGTAATTATAGATATGATAATACTTGAAGGGATAGAGGATAATGACGATAAGATGCAGATTGATGCTACATAATCAACTACCAATCCCTGGAAGTACAAGCGTTACAAGACAAAATGTACTGACAAGAGCAATGGGCTACACTTCTGCACTGGCATTGTCTGTGTGTTCTACTTGTTGGTAAGATTAAATATAGATCTGATCTTTTTTAGTAAATGGTGGGCGAGGGAGATAAGATGCAGAATGCTACAAAATGAACCAATCCCTCTTCCCATAATACAAGAGTGTTTTGAACATTGGTGTATTGTACAAAACTTTCTTATATTATGGGACGGAGGGAGTAGCTGTAAATGTGAGTACAGTGATAGACCACATTCAGTCCTTACAAGAGGACTGCAGAGCTAAACCTCTTCAAAAGCATTGGGTTGATTCTAAATTTATGTAAGAGTCCATATGGATCTTGTAATGTCCACCAAATGGACGATTACGAGGCTAACATGTGCAGTGATGCTACATAATCAAACAGCTATGAAAGTAAGTATGGTCATACAGGGCAAGAGGTACTCACAAGAGCAATGCAGTGTGTAGTATAGTTGCAAGATTCTGTAGTCCCTTGAGAACGAATGTTCTTCTGCTAACAGTTTTCGTACAACTGAGACATTAAGGCAAATGTAGAAATGTAGTTCAAATTGTGATGTGATATCATAGATAGTACCTTACGTTGTAGCCGAGACCAATGTGTAACAAGATTATTCCAGTCACGGTCGGATAAATGTAGCACCGGAGACTTTACAGAAATTTCTTTCAGAGGCTTGCCATCGAAATGCGCTTGCCTCAGGTAGGAACGATACTTCATCGACGAGTGCTTGAAAAGCGCAACTAACCCTTGCTCGTCATCACAATCCAGTTTGCGCCTTGCCTATTTAAAAGAATGAAATCTTGTGTCTTCTGTCAACAGAAACATATGCAGTAATGACCATGAATAACATTAGTACATTACTTACGCGTAAGTTGCGGAGGAAGACTGGAAATTGTTCTGTGTCTGCGGTATAATCTTTCCATGAAGGAAATATGCGCACAAAGTTCCTGACAACAACATAAGCTTTGTCTTCTAAACTGGGAAGAAATGGAACAGGGGTCCTATTTGCTGCAATTGGGGCTCTCTCTGGTTCGAAAAGGGATTTGGCATCTGGATTTGGTGTACTCTTTGCTAGAATGGGGGTTTTGCGTCGTACAGCTGGTGCTATGTCAACTAGCATAATCATACGGTTTGCTGCAGTTGGGATCTGCTGAGTTGGGGCATCAGAAATGACCAGTGTAGTAGGGCTAGAGTCTGCTAGAGTTGGGGTGTTTTGTGGGTCAGGTGATATTGCAACTACACCTAATGGGCTATTTGATTTATCAGGTACCACTACCTTTTCCAAATACTTTGCTTGTGCTCCTCCACGATCAGTAATCGCCCTCTTCCTTTTGAACATCTGATACACAAGAACAACATTTGAATGGATAAATATGGTATCATGACAGATGGAATATGTACTGAAAATGGATAGGCAGGGCGTATTCACATACACGATGTGTAAACTAAGCTAATGGTAGTTCAACAAAGTAGAAGCAATGCATATGTGCGAGCAATGTAACCTTGGAAAGTTAGAGCAAGTACCTTGATGGGTGAATAAGATAGGGCATCTTCCTCTGACTCCTCCACTAGGGAGCTACATTGACTTAGGTCTCCCTCTAGCTTAGAATCACTGTTAGGATCATATTCTGAGCATGAATCTGTAGGTGGAGAGTGTTTGCATTGCATCCAGACTTGATTTCAGTCCCTTAATGCCAAGTTTGACAGCCATGGCATTGTTCTGCTTTATTCTTTTCATGCGCGCAAGCTCATAATCATTATGATGCTGTTCAGAATCTGAGATTCATGAAAACATAAAAAGTAGTCAGATTATCTATCGAATGCATTGCGGTTTCAACTCGGAGAGTGTCTCCCTATAAACCCCTGCATATGCAAAGTTCACCTCCCCAACCATGCTGACCAGACCACACACAGAGATACACACCTGAGCGGCGAACATGCATTTTCGAAACTAATTTTGGAACATTTAGCTGACCAATTAAACAACTCTGTTTTAATAATATCATATTCGTATTTGAACAACTAAGCTTGTTTAGCTTGATGGGTGGAGCAGTGTTATTATGACACGAAGCATGTATTCTATCGTATAGTGATCATAAAAGGGGGAACTCTAAGCATATATTTTTTTAGCAAAAGAGGGTTTCCCCTCTGATTTCTATTAAAGAAACCACCACGGAACCAACATGATCAATTAAACCCTAAGCATGATTAATTAAACCGTATTATGGTTATGCCATGGCAGATTTGAAGCTGCAAACCGGAGAAATGATATTTAGCATCCATTGTTTGCTTCAAACTAAGAACTAAATTCTAAGAGATGAAAAGAAAGTAGAGTAACCAAGTTAAGAGCTATTTTCTGGTTGAGATCAAAAAGTTGAGGAGATTTGAAGTACCACCTCTCTTGCGGCACCGTGTAGGCATCGGAGGTGCGATGGCTGTCGGTGGCGTTGAAGCAAATCTGCGACGGTAGACGGGTGCCTCGAGGGATAAGTCCCGTTGCGGTGGAAGAGAAGGTCGTGTGAGCGGCCCCGACAAAGAGGACGACGGCGCCGATGAAGCGAGAGGACACGATGCAAGGCTATTGGTCCGTTGCCGTGGATGAGAAACGTCCATCTCTAGCAGTGGATGACACGGTCTTGGTAGGCGCTCCGGCATGGTGGAGGATGGTGGCGATGGATGTGGTGGAGGATGGCAGCGATGGATGGGGTGGCGGACGGAGACTGGTGTGGGAATGGGGTGTTCTAGCGCGGACGGTGTATGAATGGGAAAATGGAGGGAGAGGTACGTGGAACCATGTTTTTGGGACGCGCCTGTCTGAAATATGGGAAAGTTACGAGCTTATCCCCTGTTTCAAATTTGGACGTCTCGTCGGTTGGGGATAGGATGGTAATCTCGCATCTCCCAAATATTTGCCGGTAACTATTTTGGGCGAGGAGAGGGTGTTTTGCCGCCCACTATTGGCGCCCATGGTGTATGAATGGGGCTGACAGGTAGGGCGGTTGTGTCACGTCTGATAGAAGTTACACATCTGCCCCTATTTAAAATATTAACCTACATCTATTTCGGACGAGGAGAGGGTGTTTTGCCGCCCACCGTGTATGAATGGGGAATGGAGGGAGAAACAGAGGTCTTTCGGACGAGCTTGAATCAAATGAGTTTTGCCGCCCATGTTTGACGCCCACCGTGTCGGAATGGGCTCAGAGGCGGTCGTGTCACGTCTAATTGAAGTTACTAACCTACCCCTATTTAGAGCAGTGGAAATCGGGCCAATGGATTGTTCGTGTAATGGGTAGACAGTAATTTCCATCTCCCAAACACTTGGCTTCGGGCAGCCGATGTGGGAGTGGACATTTTGCTGTTTCTTTCGAATTTTGGGACAATAAGCATCCACGTTTACCCTGGCAACTAAATTCGAATCCATTTTGTATTCCTATATGAATCTTTATAAATCATTCTATGTGTTTTTATATATCTTCAAAAGGACGACAAAGATGTATTCCATTGTCATTTGAATATTCTTTATAAATCCAGTTTAAGGTGAATTTGAATATTTGGAACACTTCATGTCCAACTCAAAAGTCACACGCAGCATAATGTTTACTCCCATTTAGATATGTACACAAGCGATGTATCAAGATTCAAATACCGAGTCAATCAACCAAGAATGTATGGAACTAACAGACATATAAACACTTATAGAGTATATGGATCAATAATATCAACTAACATACATAAGCCAGGCCGCTGTACTTTTTTTGGCTACAACAGCATCCTTTTTTTAGCCAGCATCTTGGCCCTTTCCGATGCGTGCCACTTATGGTCCATCTATACTACTATTGCGGAATGCACATTCAGCCCGATTGGCATATTTGTAGGTCTGGCACAGCAATCCAAATGAAATGTCTCCGAGTCTTATCAATTAATACACACTTGTGCTCAAATAAAATTACAAACAAAAAAAACAAAAAAACAATTATTACATGATCTCTAAAACAAATGGTTTGATTGATTACATGAACAGACAACACAAAGGTTATTCAACTATGGAAAGAACATTTCACCCATGATTTACCAAGTAGGAATTTAATTTCCTTTTTTCCTTCAGGACCTTAACAACCTGGTCAGTCTCATCTTGCTTCATTTTGAAATCCACCAAATATTTAATGGTTGTCTTGAGTACTGCCTGTGATTGTGCTGTTTGCTTCCTCAACATGTCAACTTCATCTCTAAGTGCAGAAGCAGAATCTCTTTCTACCACTAGTTTAGCCTCTAGAGCATCAGTAGTTGGCAATTCATAATGCATGATTGGGCCGGTGCCACTGCTGTGGGATGATGCAACATCCATGGGGACCTCGCTCTTTGATCTTGGGCTAACCTGTTTTGCCATTAAAGTTCCGATTGGATTCAGAAAAGTTGAAGTTAGCAAAACATCTCAACTGGGAGGTATAATAGCAAACCATTTAAACAAACAAGGAATTAAAGAGTTTCAATTGGATGCTGAAAAGTAGTTATTAACATCATTGTAACCCGCTGTTGCAGCAGCAAAGCAGTTAAACAAACAAGTAGATATTTAAGTTAAGGCAAACAGGTAATTCTTAACAGTAAGTATCAAACACATAGATAGGCGCAGTCTACAATATGATTAACAGGCTGTGCCATTATGTAATCAGTAGCAAACTAAATTAAGCCAAGCAACATAATTGAACCATTTTGCAATAAGTGGCTAACTAAAATTCCGAGAAGTAGGTAACTGAACTTACGCTAGTTCTTTGTACAGGCACACTGCAACTTCTTTTTCGCTTACAAGGTTGTACGAAGGAGTCCATGGCATAAATTGCTTGGATACGCAGTCCCAATACTTCTTTCTTCCCACATTGCATGGGTAAGTCGAATGGTTAATCTGGTAAGATGATGCGTCCTTGATATGTTATATGAGGACGTGTAGTCAGACTAGTTGTAGCCAAACACATCACACTGGCTTTTACTATATATTTCATGCGATTACTTTTGGCATATCGAGATCTAAGCAATCTACAATAGGATGAAAAGACGGGCATCCTTCACATTATTGGCGAACTCAGTTCATAGAAACAAGCAATTCAACCATTTTGTGGGTACTCAAAAGCGCCACTGGAATATTTTTCACTATCCAATCATACACGCAAAAAGGGGCGACGCCACCATAGGGGCTGGTATGGGCGGCTGCCTCAGGTGGCTGGAAAGTGTGCACCTAGTTTGAGTCGTCCACGTTGGCCCATGCTAGTTTTGTTCGTCCCAACGCACGAGCAGGCAATGTAAAAAATGAAGAAAAATGTTTCAATTTGGATGGGCCAATAACATAAGTGCAAGGCAGGCCCTATAGCAGGCTCGCGGCCCAAATGAGCGCCTCCCATATTGATCGACAGCAAGAAAAATCCCAATTCATTCGCTCCAGCCTCTAGTCTGGTTCGCTCCTAACCTAGCCGCCGCTGGATAGACCGACATGGCACTTCCTCGCGCCCTCGTTGGAGGGCGGTCGCCAGGATTCAAGCGAACGGAAAGACAAGAAGATGAAGATCCAACCCTGGGTGTAGCCTGCGTGGGAGGCAGCGGCGACAGCACGGGCATGGCATCGAGCTTGCGCAAACGGACAGTCGCAGCTTGCAAGAGTAGGATGCGCAACGAGCAGGTACATCACATCCCTGATTATATTTTATTCAACTCTTCAATTTCTGGCCAATAGTTAAACCTGATGGTGTTGTAAAACTGCTTGTATGTGGGGAATCTATGAGAAAATGAAACCAATTTCTACTTATTTTATAACTCCCCCAATCAATACTGAACTGACTGAATCTGATGTATCTAATCAAGTTTCCGGTGCAAACATACAAGCTCATGTTGTTCTTGAGCCTGAAGTGTCTAATGAACAGACTGCTAATGAAGGATTTGATGCAAACATTTTACATGCTCCTGGTGATGAACATATCTATCTATACCTATACTAATTACAGACTTCCTAGAAATTACCACGTTAATTAGTAATTAGAAGCCGTTCATCTCATGGGACCAAATTATAACGGTGTAGATTGACTGATAAAATCCTGGCAAAGAAAATAGTTTTATCGGTTGTAAAAATAGAAAAGAACGTACACAAAAGAACGAAAATGCTATGCCGGTTGTAAAAACAGAAAAAAAAAAACTCCCATGTCAATCGCTACAGCTAGGCTAACAGAAAATAAAATAGGAATCCAAACAAACCACGTTATAGATTCTTAAAGACACCGATTCCTCTGATTTGCTTGACGTGTACAACACATACGCGGCGAACAAAGCACGCGATGCCGCTGCCTCCGCCGCCGACGACGACATCAACTCATCATGACGCTGAGGCTGGTCTGGTAGGACTGCGCTTGGCCGCACCGCGCCTTCCAGCCGCCGGTACTGTCCATCGTGAAGCCGCAGTACCTTCAAGTGTTCCCGCAGCAACGCTATTGTGCGTTTGAGCAGGAGTAGTGGCAGCCTAGAAGCAGTTTCCATTGCAGATGACCGGATCAGATTCATGTCCATAGAATAAACATCATGCACGCCATGGATGCATATGCATATGTGTATTGTCTATAGTGACGTGTGTTGGATGCCGGATGTCCGTACTTTACTGTACATGTCGAGTAGTAATGAAGCATGTAATCAATGGAGCAATTCAGCGTGCGTGCTTCGTATTTTGTATCTAGCCAGAGTTAATCTATATGATGGTTAGCTAGCTAGATATTTTGTACGTTGATGCATAGCTAATTGATTAATACAGATGGGGTTTGTTTTTATAGGATTATGTCACGGAGGAATTGCCAGCTTGCTTCTTCGTCATCATCGTCGCCCCGCGCCGGAAAGTAATCGCATACCAATGTGGCCAAGACGGTGAATCATGATCAGCGACCTAGGATAACCCATGGGTCAGTAGTGATTGGTGTAATCATATCTTTCTGCTAATGTATCTTCTATTCTCCACCACATGAAAGTAGAATCCATGTAAAATTGTGTAGGGATGATGATGCTGATTTAAATGTTGTAGGAAATAGCTGCACACAAAAAATGCCATGTAGGAGATGGATTGTGTCAATGTATATGCATGGTATATACAATGTAATATAGATGAAAATCTGAATATGAAAGGTATTGTGTGCTATCAGCATATGAGAAATACACTTTCAGAACGTTAGTCTGATTTTCAAGTATATAATTTACCTCGGGTTATTTATTCTTATCATATTTATTCTTCTCATGTGGAAGGTTTGAACCAACCAGAAATCTTATGTAGTTTTCCTCTACGGTTAACCTATACAAAAAAGATTTCCCACCATGATAATGACCTGACCTGCTTTGATCTTGACATACATGTAGAGAAAGCTGTATGGCAGAGTGTCCTGATATGTGCCACTGGCCGCTTTGACCTATATAGGAATGTGAAAACCTATACTGAGGGGGAAACCTAGCCGCACAGACTAGATCAGAACATGAAAATAAGACTAGCGTCGAATACCAATAGCAGTTTAGGCATGATTAATATTTTTCATGTCTGCATAGTTTGGCTAGAGGTTTTTTCCACTTGAAAGGTATGAATGTTGGGAACCAAATATAAATCTTATTGCAGACCAGATTCAGGATAATGTGTTGATTCCTTTCTGTTTTTTCTTTCAACAAAAGAACCAAGGCGATTATTATAACTGTTATAGTTACACTAAAAGAACTATCCTAGCAGCAAAACCAATTTTCAGTCCGGTGATTAGATATTTAAGGTAGTGAATTTTATTTGTGCAGTTTACCATGCCATATTGTTACTATAGATGGAAATTAGTAAGATGAGAAATTGATGCCTTTCTCGATGTCAATACTAGAAGAAAGGGCCTTCAGGTTTTCAATCACAATACATTAATTGAAGCATCTTGATCTGTTCATAACATATTATGGTTAATTGTAATTGGCCTTATTAGAACAACAAACTAGATGATCTATAGCTCTTTGAAGTGTGACTATTTCCACTTGTGCACTCTATTATAAAAAAAATGCAGGCAAACTAGCATCTCCTATTGTGTGTATTGCACGCCTATTCTCTAAATATTGGTCATTTGTCCTAAAAAACATTTATTCTTCTCGCTAAATCATCTGTTTCTTTCCTAACAAGCTTTGCTATCAATGGACTTCTAGAAAGTTGAAATCAGACATGCTTGAATTAATATATGGTCTTTTAGAGTTGGGAAGATAATAGTTGCCTTGCATGCAAGTATGCATCATCACATTTATATTGTTTCATGCTTCTGTTATACATCCACATTCAGGTCTACTCGCATATATTTTCACAAGATCAAGGACATAAAAGTTAAAATCTTCCAACTTTCTGAGGCAATGTGTCTTTGGAGGGGAAAGGTCTAATTTTTGACAAACCATATTAAATTACAATGTAATCCAATCTACCATATCAAATAAGAATGAGCAGCAAGAGGAAGTAGCAAGTATGTAAATCTTCCTACTCTATATTGCATTCGTTTTGTTCAGATTGCACAAATCCATGCATTTTGTATATAGTTCGAACTGTTAGATTCTATCGTACAAACATTTTTGCTTAATTGCATGTGTAAGATGTGAGTCTAATTGGTGAGTATCACTGTAGAAAAAAGTGTACTAACATATGGAACAATTTTTTAAACCAAGATGCCCATCTATGTATCAGACTATCACTTTTTGTGCTACTAATGTTCTGTGATTACATGGATTTATACAATGAAAAATAGTTCAACTAATAGTGGTTCGTTGTTGGACAAGACGAAGAAGGGGAAATTATATTTGTCATTTTGATATAAAGGATTGGGAGCTTCTAAATATGCTTCCCCTGTGGGATCTTAGACAACCAAGTAACAAGGTATTGTACTCATGTTGTCCTTTCCTATATCTAAGCTCATTTTCAAGTTCAAATCTAGCAATAAAAAATGATCATGCTCGAAACCTATAACTTTATATTAGATCGCCTTTGGACTAAATTATTCAATAAGTGTATACATTCTCTTAAATTCACCTACTCAGATAGTATTCAAAACATCTAGATATATATGTAAATATTATGTAGAACATTGTATCGAAAGGGTTATATGCATGGCTATATAACATATCAAATTTCAGGGGTAAATGATTGAGCAAGCACTAGCTCGTGCAGGTGCACGGGTTGACGACTAGTAGTGTCTAATGAGGGATCTAATGCAAGCATTTTGCAAGCTCATTGAAGGATTTAGTGTCTAATGATGATCTACTATGTTGAGAGAGACAGAGATTTGCAGGCATTGATGAGAAGAAAATTATAGTGCATTCTCATAGCTTGAGGAAACGTTGAGGCCATCTACCAGAAAGTCCCCGTATCATGACAACATAGCATAAATACTTTTCTAATCTGTTGTTTGAAACTATTGGCATACTTGTGCAGGATAGATATATTGATATGCAGTTTGCGCACTGGTTATACGTGCAATTACACTTTGATATTTTCAGCCAGAGAACGAATAATTCAAGCAGGTACAGACCATGTTTGTAGTCCTTGTACACCATGTTGCATTTTGTGTTTTTTTGTGCTTGCATCATTTAGTGTTTATAATCTGAACTACTTTGGATCATTAGCTGGTTTTCAAAGTGCATGTAGCTTCACATTTCTCAAGTTATGTTGATTTCCGGAGTGCAAGTGCCTTCGTATTTTTTAAGTTAAATGTTCGCCCCTGGTAACTTGAATTCGTGGATCAGCCACTGCACACAAATCATACATGAATGCCAGTACGAATTAAATGAAATGCAGGGACTTATGCTAGCTCGTTGTACAGGCTCACTGCAGCTCTACTTGTGCTTGGGATGTTCCATGTACAAGTCCATGTTACCACTTGCTTGGATGTGCAGGCCTTGTGCTCCTTGCATCCCCCTCTGCATTTTTGACACGGCGAATGGTTGATCAAATAAGAGGAATCGACCTTGATGTTGTACCGGAGGACAGATACTTGCAAGGTTATACGGGTGTGTAGGATGTGTACCAGATCCCGTAGCGCCGTCATGCTTCGCTAAAATATGGATTTTCTTGTTTCAGATGATATCTCCAGAAGAACTAAGAGTTAAGGTCAGAGTTGCATAGGCGTGTAAGCTAAGAGAGTAGTGAAAGGATATCCAAACATCATCGGAACAGTGCACAAGGGAGTGATGTGTGGATACCTAGTTCGAGCCAGTGTTTGGGCATTCTCGCCTAGCTAGAGTGCAGGTCAGTTCAGAGCCGTTGAGGGTGATGCGCTGGCGTTGGCTGGCCGCGCACGGATGCAGATCTTGAGTGGCAGCGGAGCGTTACGATGCGGTGGACGAGACCGTTGGTGAAGCCCCAACAGCCTCGGGGGGCGGAGGTGCGACGATGTGCTCGGTGAAGTAGCCCCGGTGAGCTGGGAGACGGCGTCGGTGAAGCGCACCTGATGCGGTGGAACTCAGTGTCTGTGAGGCACGTCGGTTGCGGCGGCCGACTTTGTCGGTGGACCACCCGGTGCGGTGGACGAGGGCGTAGATGAGGTAGCTCTAGTGCGGTGGTGAAGCGCGACCGTCGTCTTCGTCGTCGTCGTCCGGCACAGAGGTGGGGAACGGTGGGGAAAGAGACGAGACGAGGGGTGATTCAAGGGTTGGCGGCGAATTAGGGATTTGAGCAATCTGGGCGCGGAAGGGGACGGTGGAGAAGAGAGATTTTGCAGGGATGGAATTGGGGCCGCCAGATATTTCAATCCGAAACATGGAAGCGCGAACTTATATTGTCGTCGTCCTTTTTTGGGGGGGATGGGGGTGGGTGGCTGGGTGCTACGCATCCGTCCGACACACGCGACCACCCCAATAGGACTATGCTTCGGTGCCTTAAGGCACCTGCCTTTGTGTCCATGTCAGTGACCCAAAGGCAGTTGCCTTTAAGGCACCGAAGCAGCGTCCACCCCGACACGACCCTGGTTTGCCTGGTGCATCTACATTTGAGAATGCAAACGAATCTTCTTTCATTTGCAAACGAATCTGTATGTATTACCATGCTCGTGTTTTCCTTGCAATAATATAGTCATTCGAAACGAGATACTCCATCCGTTCACTTTTGTAAGTCGTTTCAGACAACTTAAAATGAATTGTTTTGCACATTGTCTAAAATGTCTTCAAGGTCTTATAAAAGTGAACAGAGGGAGTACTATAAATTAATTAATGAGGAGTTATTTGAAAAAAATCGAAACGGTACCCACGCTAACGTGGATTAGAGTGTGTGTCACATAATTAGTTATTTGAATTAGAGTGTGTGTGTCACGTAGTTAGTTATTTGAATTAGAGTGTGTGTCACGTAGAGATCTCTAATTCTAACGTGGATTTCGCATTTCACTGTACCCACACTACTTTTTTAATACAAATTCATATGTATATGATTAACACCATGGTAGTGAGAAAACTTTTGGATGGATTCAAACATATGACCTACAAAATAGCACAACAAACTGAGTCAATGTCAACTTTTCAAAACTTAGTACGGCACGAATTATAAATAATTACCCGTATGCCTGGTCCTCGGTTCAAATCTTACAATGTACACCGAATTGAAACATTGATATTAAGTCTCGTACTATGTACATTCAAATGTTGTTTTTAGCCCCCCCCCCCCCCCGCACAAATGCTACATACTTCCTGTATCGGTCAATCTTCCTCTCCTAACCACCTTAGGAAGCTATCGGTTTCCAACACACGTTCATTCTTTCTCTCCATGTTTCGATCTCTAAGTCTCTCAACTACACAACCCCTTTTTCCACTCTGTTACCAAATGTATTTACCTCACACACCCGCCATTGCACCCCATGCCGAGCTCTCTCTCTCTTCCCCCCTCCCTCTCTCCCTATCACCCTCTCACGCTAAATACATGCATTGCCTATCTAGCCCCCCAACCTCTCGTGCATGCGCACGCACGCACGTTGTATATCTAGGTCACTCCCTCGAGATTGTCTCACTCTTTCTTCTGCATGGCGGGCCACACTCGCTCAATCTCGCTCTCTTTATCTGAGTCTCATTTAATCTCGTTTTCTTTCACACACAAATGATATATCTCCCTGTTCGGGCCTCGATCGACACACTCTATACTCTCTCACGCAGATTGTCTATCTAGGTCAGTCCATCCAAGCCGCCACCACTCTTTCGACCTCATGGTGGGCCACGCTCATTCAATCTCTCTCTCTCTCTGTGTATGTCTCGATTGACCTCGCTCTTTCTCGAACAAAAACGATATATCACCATGTTTGAGCCCAATTCGACCTATTCACATTGTATACTCTCTCACGCACATCGTCTATCTAGGTCACTCTCTCCAACCCGTCTCACTCTTTCGATCGCACAGCGACCCTATGTGATCGGTTGACCTTGCTTCCTCCCACTCACAAAATATATCTACACGTCTGTGACTGGATCATATCTCAAGCTCTATCTTACAGCCCTCACCCTTGCCAAAAAGCTCAATCGGACAATATCTCTCCAGAGCATATATATTTGTTCAATGAATGTCGGACCACACTCACTTTGTCTCTCTATCTATATGTCTCTCGATTGACCTCGCTTTCTCACACCGTATCTTCCACGTGTTGAAGCTACTACCTCTCCATCCCTCGCAAAGCCGGAGCTATTTACATTCCGAGGGGCACTCCAACCTTGGATTAATTTGTGTAGGCATTTATTCTGGTCGGTTTAGATTATATTTTCGTAGCATTCGGCCCACAACTACTCCAATCACCATAGCGGATAATTAAGCTACGGGGAGCACCTAATATGAGCACCGGGGAGCCGTTGGATCGAAGATTCAGCGGCACACACGAGGCCTGAATGTTTTATTTGCAAAAAAACCTTTGGAGAGTTTGGAAATTGCGCATAATTACAAAGACTATTCCCAAGCCATTGGATCTCACTTCCAACGGTGTAAAAACTCGTATCACCATAGTATCTAAGCTGCGGGTGGATGTGATATTCTATGCCGCTGTCTTTTTTGTTCGTAAACTTGCAAAAAACGTGTAACTCGTGTCATTACTTGTCTAACCGCACAAAGTGTTTGTTCAAAAAAACCATCCTACACTGAAATATCGGAACAACACACGGGGGTCCCACTTGTCATTAATCAAATTTGGACCTAAAACTAACAAATCTGAAAGACGAGATTCGAACTGGCAACCTGGACTACAAAGCGTAAGCCGATAGCCTGAAAAAATGAAGGTTGTTGGCTTTGTCCCATAACTTGATTTTATACAGTACTTGCGTTGAGTAGAGTAGAGGGAGTGCCTCGTCAACACGTGCATGAACGTTATCTCACTTACTGGTGGGTCCCAGGTTTGCAATCTCAATCTCTCTTCTCTCCATCATCTAACCTTTGCACGGGCACACACAAAGAGCGGCGCTAGCTTGCCGTGGTGTTATTACAACTAAAAAAACTTGGAAAATAGAAGAATCGCCTAGAACAAGAGACGTTGTGGCTGGTCGAGACGGAGCTAGCCACATCTATCCTCCGTGCCACGTTTGCATGATGAAGCTGTGTGGCTAGTGGGCTGTTTTCAACCGACTGGCTGGGTCCCGAGGTCGAACCATAGGTACTACGTCTGATACAGTATATTTTTACACGCACATTTTTCCTCCCTGCCGAGATGTGGCACACCCTACCACGCGGTTTCGGGGTCCTCCCGGGTGGTGCACGCATATATTCTTCCTGACGTGGGATGCCCTACCACGCGTTTTCTGGGTATTCCTCGGTCGTAGCGCCGAAGCAAGTAAATGAGTCGTCAAATCACGAAAGACCACCTTTCCCGCCGAGTACATCAGTGAAGCACGGTGGCTAGCTAGTTGGGCTAGTTCGACCGATTAGCTAGGCCGCCGCCACATTTGTTTTTTCACCCCTTTTTTATCTACTTGCCGGCAGGTAAATTTAAATATCCACCGCAGTGTTGCTCTGGTGTTTGGGTGCGACAGGATTTTTAATTTTTTGATTGACGGGAGCAAGCACAGCAGGATTTTTAATTTTTTGATTGACGGGAGCAGGCACGGCAGCAATTAGTCACAATGACTCCGCCTGTACCCACTGCTCCCTGATGTGAGAAGTCGTCGACTGGTGTTTTACCGTGGTGAAAACCAAAAGATTCCCCGCTCCCTCCGTCTTCCCGTAGATTGCATTGCCTTTAAGCCGTTTCGCCCCCTTTGCTTCCTCTCCCCATTGCTTCTACCTGGTGCCATGGCGGCGCAGCAGATCACGGAGTCCGAGGTGAGGCTCCTGACACAGGAACTCCATGCCAAGGATGCGGAGCTCGGGGCCAAGGACATGGAGCTCCGTGAGCTCAAGGAGGAGAGGAGTGCCATGCTCCTCCGTTATGTGCGGGAGTTCACGGAGCTTCAAAAGCGGCAGGCGTCCACCACAAAGATGCTCGAGGCGTCGGCGGCGTTGCTGCAGAAAGCGGGAGATACGATAGGCCGTCAGGGGAGCCGGCTGGAGTGCGAGCGGGCCGATCGTGACGAGGTCCAGGATCGCCTCAGCCACTTGGTGAACCAAGTTGCCACACACGTGTTGCGGCTGCGCGATGCCTACCATCATGTCAGCGCGACGATGCCGGCCGTCGGGCTAAACCCGTTCGACCACCCGGTCGACTTCAACGAGCTGCGGCTTCCTGACCTCGTCTCCTTCTTCACCTATATCTCCGAGGAGCTGAGCCGTCTCCACGCGATGGTGGGGGCTGAGCTGGACAAGGAGGTGTTGCGGGCTGCCGTCGCCGTTGCCGGGCGAATCCTTTCAGGGCTCCATCACCGGAATCCATTCGTGCCATTGGACGCCATCTTTGACGAGCTGGCTCCCGTCGACTGGGAGCGGGCTATGCGGGCGGTTGCACACTACATCACCAATGTTGTGCACCTCGAGAAGCAGAGGGACTTCGGTGGTGTTTAGGTGCCCTCTGCATGGGCATGTCCATGTCTCGGCGCAACATGACCGTTGGATCAAACTCAGACGGTGTAGATCAGTCACTGTAGCACAAAGCGTGTGGATGTGTTTGGTTGCATTCTCATCTCAATATAGTTGTTTCCTCTTCATGTATTTTTGTCAACCTACTAGTGTGGACTCATGCACCCTTCATGCACTCTGCCAAACACCCAAAAGTGGGTCGAGAAGGGAACTTTTGCTCCCATCCCGTGCACCCTTCATACACCTTGCCTAACACTATTTGTGCTTCATATGGTTCATGTTTCGTGGAATACTGTAGCACCATACTCTCCATGCGCTGTGGACCTAGTTCTGTTAACATTGATCTCACCGTCCATTCTCGACCGGACAGTCCAAAAAGCGGTACTATGTTACATATAGGAGTAGTTGACATGCACACAACATCATTTGTCATCGTCATATCTTACTACACTAGCAACAAGATTGTGTAGTACTGATGTATGAACCACTGCACATGCCTAGTAGTAGGAGCATTGTGTATGTTCAAGTGGCTGCCGTGTTTCGCACTCCTCCGTCGTAAGAGTGGAAACGCTTGCTGTAATCATTTTTTCTTCTGAAAAACAGTGGACATGCTCTACAGTGTGGATCCTCCTCCAGCCATGCACTAAATTACTCACTTTCGCTGACGTGTGGGACAGCCAGCATTGGGGTCCACCAGCCATGCACTAAATTACTCCGTAGTAGAGTGACGGTAGACTACCCCGATCGAAGCGCCGCAGTAATGCCCAATGAGCCATCAAATCACAAAACCCCCTCCTTTCAAGCAGTAAGTTGGACGGACGAAGCAACCATCATTTCACTCTTCTCTCTCAGCTTCCTCTCTACCCAACCCTCACTTCTGCCTCATCTTGTTCCTCATTTCTTCAAGAAAACCCCGACCTGCTTCTGCCATTGTTCTTCTCTCCCAAAGAAGGAAAGGTGAGCGCATCAATGGTGTTGATTCTGGCAAAGGCCCGGTCTTGCAACCCCGAGACTGATCCTATAACTCCCTCTCTTTTCTTCTTTTGGGTTTGTGATTATGGTTTATTTTCTTTTATTTCTATTTGACAGTTTCTTGATGGACGCTGGAGCACCGGCCGAAGTGATGTCTATGGCTCCGGCCAAAACCGTCGAGGCACATGGTACGAAGAAGCACAAGCACCCCGCCGAGACTACCGCAGACAAGCTCAAAGCCATCACCCTGTCCAAGCCCCCCTCTCCGGGATCCCTAATTAAGCAAGTCCAGGTAATGTCTCTTCTTGACAATCTTTTTCTCGATCTTGATCGTGCTTCATCTAACACGCAGTACTAGTACTAGTAGTACAACTTTCTGGGTGATCTTGCATGTGATTTTTGTGTTCCAAATCACGGTTCTAAATTCCTCTTTTGACCAAAACATGTGAGAGGTTGACAGTGATTTCTTATAGGTTACTTTCAACTACTCCCTCTGTCCCAAATTTGTTGTCTTAGATTTGTCTAGATACGGATGTATCTAATACTAAAATGTGACTTGATACATCCGTATCTAGACAAATCTAAAACAAGAATTTTGGGACGGAGGGAGTACTTTATGAACATCAATGCTACCTTTTAAGAGGGTTTTAAGAGGGTATATTTGCCTCAGTAACTTGTGTTATGGATATTGCATGTAATCCCTCTGCTCTCATGCCTTTGAAGACATGTTATAGTGTCTTTGTTCACTCATTTCTGTGCGTATATGTAGTCATATATGGAGTATAATATCAAAAATCATCTTATATTTCTGAACGAAGGTGGTAATAAAATATGGTTTCTGTTTGAATTAGAACCAGGTCCGCGGTGGAGATGAAGTTCTCAAAGTCATGCTGTGTGAACAGGAAGACCTAATGATGAGTTCTACTGCTGAACTATCCAGCTGTTGTGTCCTTGTCGCCACGTGTCCTGAACTAGTGTTTTCCTGTAGCATTGTTGTCAGGCGTGTTCTCGAGGTTGTACTTGACCACAACAATTTCCTGGCTGTGCCTTCGATTACAAAGGGTGTGGTTCTTGTAAAGCTTCCCAACAAATCTGATGTGGCCTGTCTTCATCATCATGTTTATGAGTGGAAAGACCACTCTATTAGGTTCTCCAAGGTTGACAAGATGGTGATGGTGCATGTAGACATCTCACACGAAGTCCATGGCCTAGTCAGTTATGCGGGGTTCATCCCGTAGGTCGGTGGCAAAAAATAGTCTGCAGAGTTTAGTTAGTGCAACTTTGCTTCTCTGTAGTAAGTACTATTGTTCAGTACTTGATTTGTGTTTGTGAACCCTGTATTGTTTATTAGTACTGCCGCTTTTGGTGTGTGGTCAGTCCTGAGAACGGTCTATGTTAATGTCTGTCCACTCAATTCAGTCTGTATATTTTGAAGTATCCATATCATATTTTTTGTGAGGACGGTCTATCAATTATGGTTACACTCCCATATCTGTATGCATTGCAGGGTTTATCGCACCCACCAGGATTTCCAGCCCCATGGATGTTCGGTCCATACGATTTGTCACGACCTTTGGACTGTCTTGCTTGTGGGAGTAGGCGGGGCCCCTGCATGCCACGCGTAGTTGGACGATCAATCTTCTGTTTAGTACTTCAACATAGTGATTTCCTGGTAAGGATTCACTCGTGTCACATCAAGTAAATCTTATTGATTTACTATCTAAATCTTATTGATTAATGTCATGTTTTCTTTCTTTTCCTGCAATTTTACGATGCAGGTTTTGCCATATGACATTCATCACAGAATAAACCATTTGGTTTGCTCTACGATGGCTATTTTTGCAGGTTTCACTTCTTATGTCGTGTCAGTAACGAAGGCACTGTCCATCACTTATATTACTGGAAAAAATTGGATCAGTCTGTTGTCTGAGTACAAGCTGAATCTCTATGATGAACTGCAGTTTGGTTTAACAAAAACGCCACAATTAGTCCTTCTCGCGTTTAAAAGAAATGAAGAAAAAAACAGGATCACGGTCACGGATCCTAGTCAAGTTAGAAAGCTGATCATAGCAGACCAGACACGATCGCTGCTGTCTCGCACAGATCGAGCACCGACAGTTACTCTAGCACTGACAGCGGCAGCAGCTCAGTCTGATCCAGCTGAGGATTGGGCACCGACCGCGTCAGCGGATCAGTCTGATCTACTGGAGGATCGGGCATCGACACCGGCACCTGCTCCGAAACCGGCACCAGCTCTACAAGGAGCACCATCTCCGGCAGCAGCAGTGGCTTCGGCACCTGCACCAACACTTGCACTTGCATCTGCTCTGGCCCGTGCAATTGCACCGGCAACAGACTGGGCTGTAGTTCGCACTTCATATACCAAAGTCCTTACAAAAACCAACATGTCCACCTTCTTGGTAAGCATTGGCCGCCCAAGTGCTTCGTTCTTTTTTCTTTCCATGTTGTTTCACATGATTCACTGTGTTGATCTAACTGTTTGGGTATGTCTTCTTGTTTGCAAACAGAGAATTCCTAGAGCAACGAGGGAGTCGTTCAACAATCCGGGCGACCGCGGCCAAGTTTCTCTTACCATGCGTAGCATTGGTGTGAATGAACCTGCTCAATATATCTGAAGTACAAAGGATGGTCGCATGATGATTGATGCTAAAGGATGGTCAAGGTTCAAATCTAAATCATATCTTGCGGTAGGGGATGATGTCAAAATCGAACTTTCTTGGCAAGGAGGGTTGGTCTAAATCAACTTTGAAATTCTTTAGTAGCAGCATGCAACTGCCTAACTAATCTATCCTCCGAGAGATTTTGATGTAATAATCTGGCATGGTGAAACAAGTGTCCTGTGTGTATAAGTAGTACGATAGTATTATTTATCACATGGTTTATTGTTGATAGAATTGCAACTCTGATTGCTGGTTAGGAACTGTCGTGCTTTATTCAATTTTGTGTATTCGCCTTGCGACGGCATCTAAAACCAGCACCGTACCGATCGCTTGCAATATGAAAAGCGCTGAGGTAGAACACATGGGCCCCCCGAACATGTAAGGTCGGCCTGCGGGCCAAAGTCCAGAACCTGGTTTTGAGAAGCACTAGCTCAGTGCAGAAGTGGCGTCCTCCTCCTGTTGTGGGTTGGGCGAAGATGAATGTTGATGCTGCGTTATCTCGCAATGGTGAAAGGGGAGCCCTGGCAGTTGTGAGCCGGGATCATATAGGCTTCTTCCTTGGAGCATCGGCACTTGTGTGCGAAAGTGTTACTGATCCAGAGATCCTAGAGGCAATGGCATGTTGCGAGGGGCTATCTCTGGCTCTTGACTTAAACCTGCAACAAGTTCAGATTAGCACCGATTGTTCAGCAACAGTCAAGCATATCGGAGAGGCATACTTGGGGCCCAGCAAAGTTATTATGGACGAGATCAAGATGAAGAAGAATATGTTCCAAACCATGGAGATCATACATGAAAAACGTGAGTGTAATGTTGAAGCGCATGTGCTCGCAAAAGCTGCTACTTCTTTGCCCTGTGGACGCCATCTTTGGCTCACAGGAACCCCCGAAATTATTTGTATACCTATGACTGTTAATCTTCAATAAAGCAGCTTTTATCCCTCAAAAAATCTGAGTATTATATTCTCAGCTAAACCCCCATAATGCCCATGCGTTGTAGAGGGAGTATATTTCTCGGCAAGGTGAGCCTGTGATATAAAAGATTTGTATATTTCTTTATAGAGGGAGTATCTCTCTGTCAAAAAATATATTTATGTATAACTAGTTACTCCTGTCTTTCTACTTCCTTTCGCTGATATGTGGGGCAACCGGCAATGGGGTCCACGTGCCATATGCACAAATTAGAGTGCACAACTTCACGGTAGACACACCCCGGTCGTAGCGCCGTAGTAATGCCCAATGAGCCGTCAAATCACAACCCCCCCTTCCAGCTTTAGCAGTAAGCTAGACGGACAAAGCGGCAATATTTCACTGGGCCTGAATCCCCTTCTCCCTCGTCTGTTTGTTCAGAGAAAACCCCCTCTCGGCGATTGCCTAGGGTTTTCTTCATCCATCCCCGATAAACCCAAGTCCCTTGGTCACAGGTAATCCTAGGATGGCAGCCGTTGATGCATTTTTCTTCCTACTGAATCTAGTGTGTTTCATTTGCAGTGCCCAAAGTGCGAGTACCCTACAGGTTTCTGCGCCCTCGGCGAGACGCCACACTTGTTCCTTCTCATCCTAACACAGCATTTTGAAATGCGCACAGTATGTTCCTAGAATCCTCTTTTCTATCCGGGAGGGTGGGGTTTTTTTGAACATGTTGTGTTCTCATATTATTTTTCCTGCAATGTATTATTTGCTCTGCCAGAAAACATGTACTCAAGATGCTCGGCCTTGCCATAACTGAATACACTAGTTTAATGGTCATAGTGAAGACAAGCCATGGATATAAGTTCCGAGTTGGGTTCATGAACCAAGAAGATCGCTGCTTTTTTTATGGCCAAACTTGGATAAACTTTCTCAAGTGTTACGGACTGAAAGTTGGCGCACAAATGTTGATGGAAATAGCAGAACCTGGTCTCATCTTCACTGCGATCTTCCACCCCGACGTCATTCCAATTGTTCATCCATGTTAGTTTTGTATCTGGTTCTTGCTTGTTGCCTCGATTACTTCTTAATCCACCTATTCTGTCTAACTAATCACAATTTAACTTTAGAAGTAGCAACGAATCTCTCACGAAGATGCTAATTCTAACTAATATTTTCTTATAATTGGTGGCACGTGTAGGTTTTTTCAGAGTTAAGCAGTCTGCTCGTTTGTTACTCTGTAATAACTCGGCTGTTACTAATGGCACTGAAGTTGACTGGATCGACATCCACAAGTTCCTACACTTTATTGATCGTCTTGAGGTCCTTGTGGGGCGTTTCAATGGTGGAAGGCCACGTGGGATATGTGTGCCACTGCTGCACTCGTTGAACAGGTCCAACTGTGTCGAGAAACTTATGGTACGAGTTGTTTTCTGTTATATATGTTGTTCATAAACTATTGCTTATACACAGTTTTACAACTGTGATCTTCTTAAAACAGGAACTATCGAGTTCTGTTGTTCCTATATAGATGCCTGACCATGGTCGGGTCAGACTTGCGCTTGGTCACAACATGATGTTTATGTCGACCTACTCAATTCCCCTTAGAGGTGAAAAGATACTTATTCATGGGTGGTAAATAATGAAGGCCCGTCCATCTTGGAGAATAGGACAGAAGATTATGTTCATGCTTTTCCATGGCTCTAAAGCGAATATCCTATTTATTGACCATGTTGCGAGATGAAGCCGCTTTCAGAAGGTTGTGGATGCGCGGGGTGGCGCCTGGGCCTTGTCCTGGGGCTTGGCGGCCTCATCCTTGGTTAACTGTAGGCAAAGTAGCACTGTTCGAGGCGTGCTTTGTACGGTTGAACCTGTATAAGTACTCATACTGCTTTCAGTTTTGGTTGTTAAGTGCCCCTGCTGGTTTCAGTTAAGGTTGTTAAGTACTCCTGCTGCTTTTATAGTCTGTCGTGTTTCTTTAGTCCTATCTTCCTCTAGCCGCCAAAACCAAACCAGCGCCGGCGGGGCCGCCTGCTTCCGCCTCCCACGGCTGGCTACACCTCAGCGCACGCATCGCCGCCCCACCGTCTCCTAAATTGTTAACACCGATGTCCTCCGTGCGCTTTGGTCCGCTCGCCGCGGCGCCGCCCTCTCGCGTTGTCAACATGGTCAACAAACAACAGGAATCGGCAGAAGTACGTGGACAGGATGACAGTAGGGGCCCACCACGTCAGCGTATGGAAAAATAAAATGTTTCCTCCTAGTGTTTTCCTGACATCTGGGACCCACGACATTGGGAGCGTATATAGTCAATAGACAAGAGAACAGCACAAGATCGGCTGACACCTGGGACGTAGCTACTCAAGCAGTATTTTTTTGTTTGGTATTGTTGAGACGGAGCAGGGTTTGAACTGGGATGTGGCCCATCTAGCCCAGGCTTATATTTTATGTTCACCATGTGACCAGCCCAGCTATTTTTTCTTTGTGAAATGAGCCAAGTTTATTTTTCTGAAGAATACCCAATCCAGGCCTACTTATTTTTCTACGCCCTGATGGGCTGCAACTCTTTCAAGACGCCTGCAAATCTTGAGAGTAATATGAAATGGGTTGTAAATATAAAAACAGATGACAAATTGGCAATTACTTTATAATTTCTGAATTTTATTACATTTTCAGATTCCTATTTCACTAGGCATTAACCTAATTTAAATATATCTTCAAAGTACTTTAAATCTAGCTGGACATTTCAGTATTAAAACTAGTTTGGAACCCACAGAAATATGTGAAATTGGCCCTGGCCAACCAAAAAAACGACTGCAATAAATTGCATAAGAAGTTGCCATGAGCTATATATAAATTATTAAAAAAAGAGAGAGTGGTCTGACTTATGGGCCTGTTTAGTTGACGCGTATGCAAGATTTTTTTAGTTATTATATACGTCAACAAACGATTCTAGCAGACGTAACCATTGGATGTCAATCCAACGGCCGTCGTGTTTCTTCAATCTCTGATCTTCTTGCTCCAGCCGCCAAAGCAGCGCCGGCGGGACCGCCTACTCCCGCCTCCCGTGGCCGGCTGTGCTGCCGCGCAGGCCTCAACGCCCCCTACTACTCCCACCGCTGGCCAGGGCATCCCTCTACTCACCAACACCCCCTGTTATTCTGCGGCGACGGCAGCCTCACACCGCAGCCGAACCGGTGAACGCTCGTACTCCTCTCCGCGTGGGCATCCACTGTCGCGTCTTCCCCGGCTCCACGTCGTCCCCTTCCAATGCCTCGCCGTCGTCCACCGCCGTGGTGCTCTTGGCGCGGCGTGGTCAATGTGGTCAACGACTGACTTCCATTGGAAGAGTACTGTACGTGGAGAGGCTGACAGCTGGGTCCACGGCAGCCGCAAGGAAGTGCCTCCTTATTACGCGGAAAATAATTATTCCTCCACCTGACAGCGGGGACCCACCGGTCGGGCCACCAGTATTTTGCAAAAAAAATCGTTTCCCCGTGACTGCTGGGACCCATCGTACAGGCCACCGTATTTCGCGAAAAAACGTTCCCCCCGCTGTCAGCTCGGACCCACCAGAAGTGCCTCCTTATTACGCACAAAAAAATGAATACTCCCCCGGCTAGCTAGGACCCACCTTGGTCGGAGGCTGACTTGTGGGCCTACTAAGTTGACGGGGACGAAGGGCTTTGTCAACTTAGTCAATATGAACGATTCTAGCTCCCGTGACCGTACGATGTCCATCCAACGGCCGTAGTGCTTCTTCAACATCTGGTCTTCTTGCTCCAGCCGCCCAAAGCAGCGCTGGTCGTGCTGCATGCTCCTGCCTCCCGTGGCCGGCTGTGCTGCCACGGAGGCCTCACCGCCCCCTACTATTCCCACCGTTGGCCAGGCCCTGCGGCGATGGTAGCCTCACACTGCAGCCGAACCAGTGAACCCTCGTACTCCTCTCCGCGCGGGCTTCCACTGCCGCGTCTTCCCCGGCTCCGTGTCGTCCCCTTCCTAGGCCTCGCCGTCGTCCACCGCCGTGGTGCTCTCGGCGTGGCGTGGTCAATGTGGTCAACGACCGACTTCCATCGGAACAGTACTATGCATGGAGACGCTGACAGCTGGGTCCACGGCCGCAGCAAGGAAGTGCCTCCTTATTACGTGCAAAATAATTATTCCTCCACCTGACAGCAGGGACCCACCGGATGGGCCACCAGTATTTTGCGAAAAAAATCGTTTCCCCCTGACTGCTGGGACCCACCAGACAGGCCACCGCATTCCGTGAAAAAAATGTTCCCCCCGTTGTCAGCTCGGACCCACCGGAAGTGCCTCCTTATTACGCATAAAAAAATGAATACTCCCCCGGCTAGCTGGGACCCACCTTGGTGGGAGGCTGACTTGTGGGCCTACTAAGTTGACGGGGACGAAGGGCTTTGTCAACTTAGTCAATATTAACGATCTAGCTCCAGTGACCGTATGATGTCCATCCAACGGCTGTAGTGCTTCTTTAACATCTGGTCTTCTTGCTCCAGTCGCCCAAAGCAGCGCCGGTCGTGCTGCGTGCTCCTGCCTCCCGTGGCCGGCTGTGCTGTCGCGGAGGCCTCACCGCCCCCACTATTCCCACCGCTGGCCAGGCCCTGCGGCGACGGCAGCCTCACACCGCAGCCGAACCAGTGAACCCTCGTACTCCTCTCTGCGCGGGCTTCCACTGCCGCGTCTTCCCCAGCTCCGCGTCATCCCCTTCCTAGGCCTCGCCGTCGTCCACCGCCGTGGTGCTCTCGGTGCGGCATGGTCAATGTGGTCAACGACCGACTTCCATCGGAAGAGTACTGTGTGTGGAGACGCTGACAGCTGGGTCCACGGCCGCAGCAAGGAAGTGCCTCCTTATTATGCGCAAAATAATTATTCCTCCACCTGACAATGGGGACCCACCGGACGGGCCACCGTATTTCACGAAAAAAACGTTTTCCCCTGACTGCTGGGACCCACTAGCTACATCTTCGCACGCAAGGAAGTGCCTGACAGTCGGGACCCACCTGGTCGAAGCGTACGTAGCGTTGTCATTCTGGTCACGAACATGTACGTACATATATACTGGTCGATGTAGAGGCGCGCACGTGTCGTAGTAGAGGCGCGCATGTAGCATGTACACGTACGTATAGCGGCTAGGGTGCAAGAAAGAAAATACGGCCACGTATGTGTACATACGGGCGGGGTCTCGAACGCCTACTCGCGCATACATACGGCCAGGGCTCATGTACATGGCTGGGCCGGAACGGAGAAACAGCGTCGTTGTCGTGTTCATGGGGAGGCAACGGAATGCGTCGTGTTCATGGGGAGGCAACGGAATGTGTCGTGTTCATGGGGAGGCAACGGAATGCGTCGTGTTCATCGGGAGGGCTTGGACGGAACAGGCGATGGAAACGAGGCCTGGCGTACCGCAGAACGGAGGAAACGGCCTTGTGTTCGACCGGCCACGTTCGGAACGGGATCCTGTTGATCAGGATGGATCTGGCGTACCGCAAAATGGAGGAAACGGACCTCCTACGATCAAAATGGGGGTCCTGTTCATCGGGAGGGGTGTGGTGTACCGCAAAACGGAGGAAACGGACTTGTGTTGGAGCGCTACGCTCGAAACGGGGGTCCTGTTCATCGGGAGGGGTGTGGCGTACCGCAAAACGGGACTCCACGGGATACTGTTCATCTCCACCGTCGACCCCCTCCAGCCTCCACGAGCTACTGTTCATCCACCGTCGACCTCCTCCAGCCTCCACATGCGACTGTTCATCCACGGGCTCCTGTTCATCCAGCCTCCACCGCTCGCTACTCCACCGGCTACTTTTCAACCAGCCCTCTCCATGGGCTCCTATTCAACCACCCCTCCACGGGGTACTGTTCATCCTGCACTCCACCATCTACTGTTCATCCTGCCCTCCACGGGGTGGTCCTGTTCATCCAGCCCTCCACGGGGTCCTGTTCATCCAGCATCAACCGGCTCGATCGATCGGGGTCCTGTTCATCCAGAGGCAACACCACGGGGTCCTGTTCATCCACCCCCACCAGGACTGTTCATCCAACCCCCCCCCCCCCCCCCCCGCAACGCTCACTGTTCATCCAGAGGCAGCATCGATCGGCTTCAGTTAGCAGCAGTAGCGAAGGAATCACTCAATCGGGTTCAGTTAACAGCCAACGATCGATCGCTCGGGTTCAGTAACGCGTAGCCTGCAGTGCAATCGCTCGGGTTCAGTTAGAGCCCAACGCCTCGCTCGGGTTCAGTTAGAGCCAACGCCTCGCACACACGCGCATACGTGTACAAGAGAAGCGCGCATCGCTCGGCCCCCGACCTCCCACCGTAACCGGGAACTCCCCGAAATTTTCCTCGCCCTCGCTTCTACCACGTTTTTTCCATCATGGACGGCCCAAAGAATGTCATGCAGCTGCATCTCCGGCCCGCCTAGGACGAAAAGCCCATTTTCTGTCATGATTTTTTGTCATAGAAGTAGGAGCCCACCACATCTATGATGATACCTGGTTTTGTCACAATTATCGTCATAGAAGTGTCATTTGTATGACAGAAAAAAAATTCGTTCGGCCCAAAATGTCACGGATGTGTCTTTTTTTTGTAGTGTGCACTACGGGTGTCCCCGAAAGTATCTGTTGGGTTGCCACAAATTGAGACTGGGATTTGTCACTCCGTATGACGGAGAGGTATCTCTGGGCCCACTCGGTAAGACATCATCATAATGAGCTCAATGTGACTAAGGGGTTGGTCACGGGATGATGTGTTATAGAACGAGTAAAGTGACTTGCCGGTAACGAGATTGAACAAGGTATTGGGATACCGACGATCGAATCTCGGGCAAGTAACATACCGATTGACAAAGGGAATTGTATATGGGATTGATTGAATCCTCGACATCGTGGTTCATCCGATGAGATCATCGTGGAACATGTGGGAGCCAACATGGGTATCCAGATCCTGCTGTTGGTTATTGGCTGGAGAGATGTCTCGGTCATGTCTGCATGATTCCCGAACTCGTAGGGTCTACACACTTAAGGTTCGATGACGCTAGGGTTATAGGGAAAGTTTGTACGTGGTTACCGAATGTTGTTCGGAGTCCAGGATGAGATCCCGGACTTAATGGGGAGTTCCGGAATGGTCCGGAGTCAAAGATTTATATATGGGAAGTCCTTATTAGGTCGCCGGAAGTGTTCGGGGGTTTATCGGTATTGTACTGAGACCGCCGAAAGGGTTCCGGGGGTCCACCGGGAGGGTCCACCTACCCCGGAGGACCATATGGGCTGAATATGGAGGGGGAACCAGCCCCTAGGTGGGCTGGGCACCAAACCCCTAGGGCCCATGCGCCTAGGATTTAGGGGAACCCTAAAGGGGGCGCCCCCCTTGGCTTGGGGGGCAAGCATCCCCCCCTTGGTCGCCGCCCCCCTCTAGATCCATCTGGAGGGGACCGGGCCCCCTCTCCCTTGCCCCTATAAATAGAGGGGAGGTAGGAGGGCAGCCGCACCACATCCAAGGCGCAGCCCTCCCCCTTCCCAACACCTCCTCCTCCTCCCACAACGCTTGGCGAAGCCCTACCGGAGTACCACGCTGCTCCAACACCACCACGTCGTCGTGCTGCTACTAGAGTTGTATTCCCTAACCTCTCCCTCTCTCCTTGCTAGATCAAGGCGTGGGAGACATCATCGGGTTGCACGTGTGTTGAACGCAGAGGCACCATTGTTCGGCACTTGGATCGGAATCAACCGCGATCTGAATCGCCACGAGTACGACTCCCTCATCCGCGTTCTTGTAACGCTTCCGTGTCGCGATCTTAAAGGGTATGAAGATGCCCTCCTCTCTCTCTCTCTCGTTGCTAGTTTCTTCATAGATTGATCTTGGTGATGTGTAGAAATTTTTTAATTTCTGCAACGATCCCCAACAATAGATATGAACGGAAACGTTTTCCCTGGATTGACTGTGTGGGATGTACATAAGAACGGAAACATATTCCTTGGATTGACTATGTGTGATATACACACGAATGGAAACGTTTTCCTTGGATTGATTGTGCGGGATGTACATAAGAACAAAAACGTATTCCTTGGATTCACCGTGTGGGATGTACATACCTACGGAAATGTTTTTCTGGGATTCACCATGTGGGATGTACATACCTATAGAAATGATTGGGTTTCGATGCCTGCCCGATCGCACATGGCCCCAGTCTGTGTCCCAGGAGGGCCTATCCCCGATGATTTGTAGGTCGTGTGGGAAGGACCCCCCTATCGCCCACACTCACTTGGCAACGGTTCCAAATGTCGTCCCGGAAAGGGGTTAAAACCCATTTGTATAGCACCGACGCATACGAGTGATAACAATACAAAATTGTACCCACAGCAAATGAAAATCAAATTCCAGAACCAAACCAAACAGTTAAATGGACAGCGGACCAAATGAACCAAAATAGTTAACTGAGCACGACATTGCAGAATAGAAACATGTACTAGAAGATAAGACAGTTAACAAAACAAAGAATGCTTGAGAATAGTACTATGAAATGTAGCAATTGTTGGACCAATGTGTTAACTGAACATTACATTTCAAAGGAACAAACTGTTAATTGAACATCAGATTGCATATTAACATTACAGAGGACAAATCACTAGAAGGCACTGGCAGTGGCCTCGAGAAAATAGCACGAACTATTTTTAAAGTAGACAACCACGTGGCGGTGTCGACGGTGGCCTCGAAGACGAGGTGCTCCTCCATGATCTGGCGGTCAGCACGCATGGCAGCCATAGCGACCTCGTGCGCACGTGCGGCCGCATCCTACTGAGCTCTACATTATATTGTGTGCAAAATGGTTGTGGGCGGCGCTTAATTGGAGGAGGGGGCTGGGATTTCGGTGGGAGGTGTCGCGCCGTCAGTCAGGGCATGTGGGACGGGAAAGGAGGAGGATGGTGTGGGTGGTGTGTGGATTACCTGACCATATCGACGAGGCCGCGCAGCAAGAAGAAGGGTCGCTGGCGAGGAGGCAGCACTGCAAGAAGAAGGGTCGCCGACGAGGAGGCGGCGCTGCAAGAAGAAGGGTAGCCGGCAAGCAGGTGGCGCTGCAAGAAGAAGGATCGCCGGCGAGGAGGCTGAGCTGCCAGTAAGCAGCAGTGAAGGTTTGAACTTGGAAAGCAAGGAGGAATAGTGGAAATGTGGCTTTTGGTGAGAGGAGGCAAAAAAATTGGCTCGGTGCCGCGAAAAACTGGCGCGCAAGTGTGGTTCAAGTGGCGGCGGTGGACTGTAGACGACGAAGCTTCCTGCGTAAGCCAGACAAGACGGTGCACCAAGATATTTTATATCGCATCCCACACGATTCTTTCTAGTAAACTGTTTGTGGTATACCTGATTTTTTTCATTATGTTTTGAAAGACAAAATGGTGTTACAGAGGGAAACGATGGTGTTTGAATTGCTAGAACATTTACGTACAGTGAACATGCAACTAGTACATGAGTGTCCTCTTTAAATTTGGAATTATTCCGGGTTTGTTTGGCATTTTTATGCATTAATTGTGTTTCTGGTCATTTAATGTGCATAATTCAAATTTGAACTACAAGCAAATGCTCCAGTGCACCAAAGTTTGTTGAAAAATCACATGTGTCTCCTAGGGTGAATTTATAGGTCCCATGCAAGAAATGGGAATGAAATTCAAACATGTGGGTGTCGTGGCTCGACCGGAAAGATTGAGAAACTTGGTTTTTTAATTCCTGTAAATCCAAAACACGACTGAAAATCATGAAACTTGGCATGGTGTCATGACATGGCACCAACATGCTGCTGTAATTTTTTTGGCCGAATTGGGACAAGCTTTGGTGTAAGCTTCTTGCAAACCGGAGCTTCCCTCAAGAAGACTCATGGTTCCGAGAGGGAACATGTCACCTCCGTGTGCGAAATGACATACGTACACTGCCTTCTCCCGCCTTAATTTTTTACACAGGCAGATTAGACCAAATTGGAGTATTGTGCTAAATTTTGGAATTACTCCAGGTTTGTTGTGCCTTTTTATACATTAATTGAGTTTCTGCGCATTTAATATGCATAATTCAAATTTGAACTACAAGCAGATGCTCCAGTGCACCAAAGTTGATTGAAAAATCACATGTGTGTCCTTGGGTGAATTTCTAGGTCCCATGCAAGAAATGGGAATGAAATTCAAACATCTGGGCGTCGTGGCTTGGCCGGAAAGATTGAGAAACTTGGTTTTTTAATTCGTGTAAATCCAAAACACGCATGTAAATCATGAAACTTGGCATGGTGTCATGACATGGCACCAATATGCTGCGGTAAATTTTTTGGCCGAATTGGGACAAGCTTTGGTGTAAGCTTCTTGCAAACCGGAGCTTTCCTCGAGAAGGCTTGTGGTTCCGAGAGGGAACGTGTCACCTCCGTGTGCGAAACGACATACGTACACTGCCTTCTCCCACCTTAATTTTTTTACACAGGCAGATTAGTCCAAATAGAAGTATCGTGCTAAATTTTGGAATTATTCCGGGTTCGTTTGGCCTTTTTTATACATTAATTGAGTTTCTGGGGATTTAATGTGCATAATTCAAATTTGAACTACGAGCACATGCTCCAGTGCACCAAAGTTTGTCGAAAAATCACATGTGTGTCCTAGGGTGAATTTCTATGTCCCATGCAATAAATGGAAATGAAATTCAAACATCTGGGCGTCGTGGCTCAGCTGGAAAGATTGAGAAACTTGGTTTTTTAATTCATGTAAAAATCCAAAACACGCCTGAAAATCATGAAACTTGGCATGGTGTCCTGACATGGCACCAACATGGTGCGGTAATTTTTTTCGCCGAATTGGGACAATCTTTGGTGTAAGCTTCTTGCAAACCAGAGGTTCCCTCCGAGAGGGAACATGTCACCTTCGTGTGCGAAACTACATACGTACACTGCCTTCTCCCGCCTTAATTTTTTTACACACGTAGATTAGACCAAATAGAAGTATCGTGCTAAATTTTGGAATTATTCCTTGTTCGTTTGGCCTTTTTTATACATTAATTGAGTTTCTGGGCATTTAATGTGCATAATTCAAATTTGAACTACAAACACATGCTCCAGTGCACCAAAGTTGGTTGAAAAATCACATGTGTGTCCTTGGGTCAATTTCTAGGTCCCATGCTAGAAATGGGAATGAAATTCAAACATCTAGGCATCATTGCTCGGCCGGAGATATTAAGAAACTTGGTTTTTTAATCCTGTAAATCCAAAACACGCATGGAAATCATGAAGGTTGGCATGGTGTCATGACATGGCACCAATGCTGTGGTAATTTTTCTGTCCGATTTGCGAAGGCGCACACATTAACAATCAAGAAAGTCATTTTAGAACAAGTGTTGTCACCTTACAAATCGGAAACACAAGTATTATTGAAACCATGGGCGTTCTACTTACCAATTACGTGCCGCCATGCGTCCCCTTTTTTATTGGCTAAGAGGTGTCGTGCGGGGTAGCTATTTGAGTATGGGGGGCATGCGATCAGACCCCTGCGTGTGCTCATCGGGAGGAGAGCCCTTTGACCTCTACCAGCCGCGCACCTCCCTCCCAATATCTCCATTAATGGCACCCGAGCCCCTGTTCTACGGCGTGGCTATATGTCTCACTGGACTGAGATTTAAGAGAGAAAAATGAAAATTTGAAAAGAAAGTTTTCCACGGATCTTGATGTAAGATCCGACGGACCTATATAGCATCGACAGCGACTTATAGCAAGCATGATGAATATAAGGACGATGGCAGTGGATAATAATTGTCTTACATATTTAGGAACATAATTAAAAATCCCCGCAAAAAGGAATATAATTAAAAAAGCCACATGTGGCAACGCCCAAAATACACAAGGGCAAAAGAAGAAGGAAGACAACAATCTAGCTCGCTGATCTCTACTTTCTTGATGTGTTGCTGCAGGCCGTGGGAACTAGTCTCCGCGGCGAGCGGCGATGGGCTCTTTCTTGTCCTCAAGATGCTGCTTGAGAGCATCCACGGATTCCTCCACTAGCCTTCTGCGCTCGATGTGCAGCATGGCATTCTCGTCCATAAGTTTCTCGACAATGACGCCGGTCCTCTTCAACAAGGCAGTAGTCTCCTCCTCCTGCTCCGCCCTTCCGACGATCTTCGCCCTCAGCAGGTCGCGCTCGACTCGGAGCTTCGCATTGCTCTCATTTAGTTGTCGGATGACGCCGGTAGCCTGTTCAAAAGGGGCTTTCATGTCATCCATCAACCTCGCCTAGCCGAACATCTGATCCATCAGGCTATGGACGATCGCTTGCATGCGCCTGTAAGAGTCCTCGCCTGCCCGCGAGACATTTTCCTAGGCTGCCGCGGCGCGGGAGGACATCTCTGCTGCATTCACGGCACGGCGGGACATTTCTTCTGCTTCCGTAGCGCGGCCGGAACAGTATGCCACATCGACGGCGTGGCGAGACCTACTTGCTACTTCGGCGGCACGGCGGGACATCTGTGCTACTACGGCCACGCGTCAGGACATGCCGGCTGCATTCGCGGCGAGGTGGGACATCTCTCGTGCTTCCGCTTCCATGCCCGCATCTCCCTGGTGGCAATCTCTCGACCCAGAATTCACGTTGGCCATGGCTGACGCAAGGGAACGATGATGAATGACTTGTTTGTTTTTGTGGATGAGGAGTTGCGGAGGAATGTGCAGTCATCTTGGAGTAGTAGTATTTATAACCGAGTACTAATTCGCTCCTAAGTGGGAAACCGTTTAGGTTTTGATCGGTATGAACAGGTTTGCAATTTGGAATGTGAAGGGACGCAGGCTCAAAATTTAATGACGGTTGTAAGTGCGGCACTATTCCCGGAAGGCATAACGTGGGCACGTATGCCTTCTTGGCCGCGTACGTCGCGTTTGCACCATAGAGTGCACCGCAATAGGCAATGTCAGCACACGTCTTGTTCCAAAAACCGTGCGCACTCGTTATTACCATCGTGCATGCTTCTTTTAATTAGAATGTGTGTGCCCGTCTAGCGCACACACGTTGATCTATCTAACTGTTTCAGTTTGTTGTGGCTAATCGCAAACAGTTCATCCGTGTGAAGTGTATGTGATGCGTCTCCAACATATCTATAATTTTTTATGTATTCATGCCATGTATATAATATTTTTACATGATTTTGGTATGATTTGGTTAGAACTAACCCGGACTGATGTTGTTTTCAGCAGAACTACCGTGGTGTTGTTTTTGTGCAGAAATAAAAGTTCTCAGAATGCGCTGAAAATCAACCGAGATTTTTTCTGGAGGGGGGATCCATGATCGGTGGCCATCTTCATCATCCCGACGCTCTCCATGACGAGGATGGAGTAGTTCACCCTCGGGGCTGATGGTATGTACCAGTAGCTATGTGTTTGATCTCTCTCTCTCTCTCGTGTTCTTTATATGGCACGATCTTGATGTCCGTGAGCTTTGCTATTATAGTTGGATCTTATGATGTTTCTCGCCCTCTATCTCCTTGTGATGAATCGAGTTTTCCCTTTGAAGTTATCTTATCGGATTGAGTCTTTAAGTATTTGAGAACACTTGATGTATGTCTTGCATGTGCTTATCTATGGTGACAATGGGATATTCACGTGATCCACTTGATGTATGTTTTGGTGATCAACTTGCGAGTTATGTGACCTTGTGAACTTATGCATAGGGGTTGGCACGCGTTTTCGTCTTGACTCTCCGGTAGAAACTTTGGGGCACTCTTTGAAGTTCTTTGTGTTGGTTGAATAGATGAATCTGAGATTGTGTGATGCATATCGTATAATCATACCCCGCGGATACTTGAGGTGACATTGGAGTATCTAGGTGACATTAGGGTTTTGGTTGATTTGTGTCTTAAGGTGTTATTTTACTACGAACTCTAGGGTTGTTTGTGACACTTATAGGAATAGCCCAATGGATTGATCGGAAAGAATAACTTTGAGGTGGTTTCGTACCCTACAATAATCTCTTCATTTGTTCTCCGCTATTAGTGACTTTGGAGTGACTCTTTGTTGCATGTTGAGGGATAGTTATATGATCTAATTATGTTATTATTGTTGAGATGCACTAATGAAAGTATGAACCCTAGGCCTTGTTTCAACGCATTGCAATACCGTTCTCGCTCACTTTTATCATTAGTTACCTTGCTATTTTTATATTTTCAGATTACAAAAACCTATATCTACCATCCATATTGCACTTGTATCACCATCTCTTCGCCGAACTAGTGCACCTATACAATTTACCATTGTATTGGGTGTTTTTGGGACACAAGAGACTCTTTGTTATTTGGTTGCAGGGTTGTTTGAGAGAGACCATCTTCATCCTATGCCTCCCACGGATTGATAAACCTTAGGTCATCCACTTGAGGGGAATTTGCTACTGTCCTACAAACCTCTACACTTGGAGGCCCAACAATGTCTACAAGAAGAAGGTTGTGTAGTTGATACGTTGGAGACGTATCAGCATCCCCAAGCTTAATTCTTGCTCGCCCTCGAGTAGGTAAATGATAAAAACAGAATTTTTGATGTGGAATGCTGCCTGACATGTCATCTCATATTCTTTTCTTTATAGCATGGACATTTTGACTTTTTATATGATTAAAAGCAATAGTCTAGTTTTGACATGAGACTTAAATACTCAAGCATATCAACAAGCAACCATGTCTTTCCAAATATCAATGCTAAAATAAGTTATCCCTAGCCCATCATGCTCAATCATTGATCCATTCATGAAACACACTCGCATATTAGCTACACTCAATGCTCAAGTACGATCATAGTGCCCCCTAGTTGGTGCTTTGTAGGAGAATATGGAGACTCAAATTAAAAATAAAAATTGCATAAAGTAAAGGAAAGGCCCTTCACAGAGGGAAGTACGGATTTGTAGAGGTGCCAGAGCTCAAAGCGAAAAACATAGAGATAAAAACATTTTGGGAGGCATGCTTTTCCTATCAACGAGAACGATCGAGAAGTTCCCAATACTTTCCATGCTAGATATATCATAGGAGGTTACCAAACAAAAATTAAAGTTTATTCCTTTTTCCACCATACTTTCACTTTCCATGGCTAGCCATATCCACGGGTGCCTTCCATACCAACAATTTCCAAGGAATTTACTATTTGACAACATAAAGTAAATTCATTTTTCATTTCGGGATTGGGCATCCCTAATACCTTTGCCTTACTCTCGTGCAATGACAAGTGAATAAACACTCATTGTGAGAATAACATATCTAGCATGGAAATATATTAGCCACCCCCTACCGATTCATGAGCAGTACGAGCACACAAAAGAGAAGTTTATTTTGAAAATTAGAGATGGCACATACAAATTTGCTTAGAACGGCAAAAGAATACCGCATATAGGTAGGTATGGTGGACTCATGTGGCAAAACTAGTTTAAAGGATTTTGGATGCACTAGTGATCATACTTAGTGCAAAATGAAGGGTAGCAAAAGATTGAGAAGCGACCAACCAAGAAACGAATAATCTCATAAGCGAGCATTAAGCATAATTAACACTGAATAATGCACCACAAGTAGGATGTAATTTCATTGCACAACTATTGACTTTCGTGCTTGCATAGGGAATCACAAACCTTAAGACCAATATTCTTACTAAAGCATAATTACTCATCAACATGACTCACATATCACATCGTCATATCTGAAAACTATTACAAGGAATCAAGTTTATTTTGTCCAATGATCTTCATGAAAGTTTTTATTATATCCTTCTTGGATATCTATCACTTTGGAACTAATTTTCATGAGTTGATTTTGATAAGCTCAAACAAATATAAGTGAAGATCATGAGCATAATATTTCTTTTCTCTCAAATTAATTTAAGTGAAGCAAGAGAGAATTTCTTAAAAAATTTACTAAGTCTCAAATAAATCTAAGTGGAGAAACAGAGCATTTCTTCAAAAATACTAAAGCACACCGTGCTCAAAAAGATATAAGTGAAGCACTAGAGCAATTCCATAGCTCATAAAAATTTAAGTAAAGCATAGAGAGCAATTCTAACAAGTCATGGCATAATTTTGGCTCTCTCAAATATGTGTGTCCATCAAGGATTCAAGACTTAAAACACAAATCAAAACAAGCAAAGACTCATATCATACAAGACGCTCCAAGCAAAACTCATAGTATGTGACGAATAAAAATATAGCTTCGAGTAAAATACCGATGGTCGTTAGAAGAAAGAGGGGATGCCACTCGGGGCATCCCCAAGGTTAGTTGCTTACTTCTCCTTGGATAATAGCTTGGGATGCCATGGGCATCCCCAATCTTAGGCTCTTCTTACTCCTTATTCCTTCATCCGTCATAACATCACCCAAAACTTGAAAACTTCAATCACACAAAACTCAACAAAACCTTCGTGAGATCCATTAGTATAAGAAAACAAATCACTACTATAAGTACGTTGCAACCCATTCATATTTTTTTATTGCATTATATCTAATGTATTCCAACTTTTCTATGGCAAAAACTCTTCAAAGAAAACCATAGAATCATCAAAACAAGCACACAACACAAAGAAAACTGAATCTGTCAAAAACAGAACAGTATGTAGCAATATGGAGATTTCGAATACTTTTGTAACTCCAAAAATTCTGAACAATTAGGAAGAGCTTAGAAATTTGTATATTAATATTCTGGAAAAATAATTGTTATTTTATCTCGCTTCTATAAAAAAGAAAATTATTTTCATGAGGGCAAAAGTTTATGTTTTTCAGCAAGATCAAGTCAACTATCACCCAAGAAGATCCTAAAGGCTTTGCTTGGCACAAACACTAACTAAAACACAAATACACAATCATAATAGTAGCATAATTGTGCAAACACTCAAGAACAGAAAGAAAAAGTCAAAAATAAATTTTAATCATTGGGTTGCCTCCCAACAAGCGTCATCGTTTCACGCCCCTAGCTAGGCATAAAGCAAGGATATAAGTTTTGTCATCTTTGTCATTAATGTCCTCAGAGGTGTTTTTTTCATGAGGTTTTGTAAAAACAACATAAAACATATTATCCATGCAAACCGTAGCACTATTAAGTTGCTTATCATCATAACCCATTTGATTTGCGGCAACAATTCAAGAGTAATGTTGATTAACACTATTGAAAACTTGTTGGATTGTATCTAAAATGGGGACTTCCTTTTTAAGATTCTCATCAAAGATTTGATTATCCCCAAGCAAATGTCTTAATGCATAATCACTATTGTAAAGAATTTCATCTATCACGGGCTTTTCATGATTCATACCATAAAAATCAAAGATTTCCCTAGCCTCCCGTATTATGTAGTCAAATTCATTCATAAGAACGAGAGTGTGGCCAACTTTTTAGCCTTAGGATTCCTTATAACGGCAAGCTCAAAAAACAATCTTTGCAAAGGAGGATGAGTACGGATAAATTTACTTTCAATTTTTAGAACTAGTGCTGAAATGGCATCCGCAAAAGATCTAGTATTTCTAAGTATAGGAGCATCATCAAGACTTAGATTTCCAACACAATTGAAAAATTCTAGTATACGTTCTTTTCCCATAACATTCCCTTGCCCCAAGATAAAAGTTTTAGCATCCATATTGCCCATTCATCCAATCTTAGGAGTTAGGCCATCATTTGTCGCTGCCATACGGAAATCACGCATGACTGCGAGCAAAAGATAGATCTAACGAGAGAACGGCGGACGAAAAGGAGGGCGAATAAAACGGAAATTTTTTGTGAAGTGGGGGAGAGGAAAACGAGAGGCAAATGGAAAATAATGTAAATTGCAAGGAGATGAGTTTCATGGTTAGGAACCTGGTAGACGTTGATGATGTCTCCCCGGCAACGGCGCCAGAAATTCATTTTGATGTCTGCTAGACTACGTCGGTATTTCCCCAAAGAGGAAGGGATGATGCAGCACAGCGACAGTAGGTATTTCCCTCAGTGATGAGACCAAAGTTATCGAACCAGTAGGAGAACCAAGCAACACTACGTAAATAGCACCTGCACACAAATAACAAATACTCGCAACCCGACGTGTTAAAGGGGTTGTCAATCCCTTTCGGGTAACGGTGCCAGAAATTGGCAAACGGACATGATAAAAATATGATAGATGGGATAAATAGATCTCATATAAAATAAATTGCAGCAAGGTATTTTTGTATTTTTGGTTTAATAGATCTGAAAATAAAATCAAAGAAAAATAGACCGCAAAGGCAAATATATTAAGGAAGAGACCCGGGGGCTGTAGGTTTCACTAGTGGCTTCTCTCGAGAAAAATAGCAAACGGTGGGTGAAGAAATTACTATTAGGCAATTCATAGAACTTCAGATAATCATGACGATATCCAGGCAATGATCATTATATAGGCATCACGTCCAAGATTAGTAGACCGACTCCTGCCTGCATCTACTACTATTACTCCACACATCGACCGCTATCCAGCATGCATCTAGTGTATTAAGTTCATGGAGAAACGGAGTAATGCAATAAGAACGATGACATGATGTAGACAAGATCTATTTATGTATAAATAGACCCCATCTTGTTATCCTTAATAGCAATGATACATACGTGTCGGTTCCCCTTCTATCACTGGGATCAAGCACCGTAAGATTGAACCCATCACAAAGCACCTCTTCCCATTGCAAGATAAATAGATCAAGTGGGCCAAACAAAACCCAAATATCGGAGAAGAAATACGGGGCTATAATCAATCATGCATATAAGAGATCAAAGAAGACTCAAATAACTTTCATGGATAAAAAGAGATAGATCTGATCATAAACTCAAAGTTCATCGGATCCCAACAAACACACCGCAAAAGAATTACATCATATGGATCTCCAAGAGACCATTGTATTGAGAATCAAACGAGAGAGGGGAAGCCATCTAGCTACTAACTACGGACCCGAAGGTCTACAAAGAACTACTCACACATCATCGGAGAGGCACCAATGGACATGATGAACCCCTCCGTGATGGTGTGTAGATTGCATCTGGTGGTTTCTGGAACTTGCGGCGGCTGGAATTGATTTTCGTCGACTCTCCTATGGTTTCTGGAATATTGGGGTATTTATAGAGTAAAAACGTGGTTCGGGGGGCACCCGAGGTGGGCACAACCCACCAGGGCGCGCCTGGGCCTCAAGGCGCGCCCTGGTGGGTTCTGCTCCCCTCGGAGCACCCCCCCCCCCCCAGGCGCTTCTCCGGCCCATTAGATGTCTTCTGGTCCAAAAAATCCACAAAAAGTTTCACTACATTTGGACTCCGTTTGGTATTGATTTTCTGTGATGTAAAAAATATGCAAAAAACAGCAACTAGCACTTGGCACTATGTTAATAAGTTAGTACAAAAATGATATAAAATGACTATAAAATTATTATAAAACATCCAAGAATGATAATATAACATCATGGAACAATCAAAAATTATAGATACGTTGGAGACGTATCAATGCATAGGATAAATTTTTTGGTAAAATTCCAATTTCAAACGATTCCAATTCCAAGATCCAATATCATCGCATAGACTATACCATGCCAATGGTTTTTCCTTCAAAGATAAAGGGAAAACCTTCTTCTTAGCTTCATCTCGGGGTAAACTTGCAAGCTTAAATAATCCACAAATTTCATCCACATATATCAAGTGCATATCAGGATCTTCAGTTCCGTCTCCTGCATAAGGATTAGCTAGCAGTTGTTCTATCATACCCAAAGGAATTTCATAACCAATATTTTTAGTAGGTGTAGAAGGTTGAGGGGCAACTAATTGTGGTTCTGGTTGAGGTGAAGATACCCCGTACAAATCCCTCAAACAATTGTTCTCCATAGTAACAAGTGACAATAATTTTCAGCGCGTAGTAATAATTTTTCCTTACCAAGAGTGCTTCACTCCCCGGCAACGGCGCCAGAAAAGGGACATGAGTGTTTGATTGATGTAATGCTATTTATGTACTTTGATTGACGTGGCGAGTGTAAGCCAACTATGTATCTCCCCTTTTATTATCTATATATTGCATGGGATGTTGTGAAGATTGCCTAACTTGTGCCATTGCTTTCAATGCGGTTATGCCTCTAAGTCGTGCCTCGACACGTGGGAGATATAGCCGCATCGAGGGCGTTACAAGTTGGTATCAGAGCCTTCCCCGACCTTAGGAGCCCCATTGCTTGATCATTTTTAGCGGCCGAGTTGTGTCTAGAAAAAAATTGTTTTGAGTCATTTAGGAATTATATATCGGAGAGTTTAGGAATTCTTTTTACTCCCCAGTCTCCTCATCGCTCTAGTAAGGCATCCTGACGTAGAGTTTTGACTATTCTCTTCTCAAATTTCACTAAAAAAATTTAGGATCACGCGGGTATCTTGGAATCGTTCCGATGGTTTTGTGACGAGAACATTGTTCTTGGTGCCTCCTGTCTTTAGGGGTTGTGGCAGTGTCCCGGGGAGTTGAGCTCCGAGGTGTTGTCGTCACAATTTTATCGTTGTAGTTCTAGAATACCTGAGTTTAGTACGCCGACATCAAAAATCTCTTTTATGCAGTTCGTTGGTGAGATAACCTCGACGCCACCCAGTACTGGGGCGGGAGTTCGGGAGTATCGCCATAACTTGTATAACGGATGCTTTTCGAAGGTTGAGGTAGATGGTTTCCGAAGTTTTTCTCGGTTATGTGTTGAAGGATGGATACAGCTGGATGTAGGATTTGCTAGATTTGGGTGAGATATTATGCTTCCCCTGTATCCCCAACACCTGATTGCATAACCGGAAAGGTTCGGGAGTTTCATAGGTGGAAATTCCTGTAGCTCTAGTTCTTCTTCCACGGATATTTGGTTTGAGATTGGGATTTCTTACCGAGTATTCGTTCTTGATCCGTACCTTGTTGATTTATTCCTCTACCAAAATTCTAAGTGGCTTCTCAATTTATGGATATGTGACCATTTCAAGTGGAATGCATTCGTTCATTTTGTTCGGATGTGAAGACTATATGTTGCAATTTCAACCCGTTTGATTCGGTTTCATTTTATCTGGCAATGTGCTAACGGTTGTCACCCTCTTCAGGATGGCTCCCGCTAAGAGCACCAATCAGAATCAGAATCAGGATCCGGCACCACCTCCACCTCCTCCGGAGGCATGGCAAGCTGTGATGGCCGCAACCAATGCAAACACACAGTTGATCATGCAAATTCTTCAAGAGCGCAATCAAGCGAACCAAGGCAACCAAGGCAACAATCAGAATCACTTTGCTACACTCAACCAGTTCCCTGATAACGGGCCAAAGACTTTCACCAATTGTGTTGAGGCAACCGATGCTGACGATTGGCTCGTGGATCTGTGCAAGCATTTCGAGTGCAATAACGTCAGGCCTGAGGATTTTGTCAAGTTCGCTGCCTTCCAGCTTAAAGACCAAGCTGCAGAATGGTTCCAGCAGTACAAGGATTCCAGAGGAGGCCGTGTGATTACTTGGGATGAATTCCGTCAAGACTTCAAAGCTCATCATATTCCTCAGAGCGTGGTTGAAAGCAAGCGTGAGGAATTCCGCAACCTGAAGCAAGGCACTTTGTCTGTCTATGACTACAACAAGTTGTTTCAGAAGCTCACCCGCTTTGCTAAGCAGGACGTCCCTGACGAGAAGAGCATGATATACCAGTTCAGGGGTGGTCTCAGAGAAGAAATTCAGCTAGCTCTTGTTCTCTTTGAGCCCTCGAGGTACGATGAGTTCTGCAACATGGCATTGAAGCAAGAGGCCGCTCAACTGAGGTGTGATGCTTCCAAGAAGCGAGTCAGAGATGCTACTCCTTCTTACTCTACTCAAGTGGCCAAGCAGCAGAAGTATTGGCTTCCTCCTCCTCCGTTCCGTCAGCCATATCAGAAGAGCAAAGGTGGCAGTGGATCTTCCCACCCACCCAACCCTGGCTTTCAGAACAAGACTTTGTCTCAAGCTCCAAGATCGAGTGCTCCGTATCACCGTCCGCTTTCAGAGGTCACGTGCAACAAGTGCCAACAGAAGGGTCACTATGCCAACAAGTGCTTCAATCAGAGGCGTCTTCCCCCTCCTCCTCCTGTGAGATCGGCAAGTACAGCTGTGGTCAAGCATAACCCCAAGTACGCCAAGGTTAATATGGTGAATGCAGCTCAGGCAGAGGATTCGCCAGATGTCATCATGGGTAACCTTCCTGTTAACGATATCCCTGCAAAAGTTCTTTTTGACACTGGTGCATCGCATTGTTTCATTTCCAAACCTTTTGCATCTAAGTATGAGTGCGATTATCAGTATCTGCAAAGTTCCTTGCAAATCATGTCACCGGGCAAGCAAATGACAGCTAATATATGCGTCCCGGATGTTACTATCATGTTGGGTGACTACAAATTTCTAGATTCTCCTATTGTTCTGGGTAACTCGGATATTGATCTTATTCTCGGGATGGATTGGCTTTCCAAGCACAAGGCGCATCTTGATTGTGCAGCCAGGCAGATTCAATTGACTCATTCGTCTGAGGATGTAATTGTCTTTGCCGCTCGTGATGATACCATCCATCTGTTTTCTCTCAATGAGAAGGGTGAACTGGATGCTATCTCGCAGATTCCAGTCGTTTGCGAATACCAAGACGTCTTTCCAGAAGAGCTTCCAGGAATGCCTCCACACCAGCCAGTTGAATTCGTCATCGATCTCGAGCCTGGCACGGAACCGGTGTGCAAACGTCCTTACAAGCTCGGACCTGAAGAGTTGAAGGAGCTGAAGAAGCAACTCGATATTCAAGAGAGAATGGGTCTCATCCGACCTAGTTCTTCTCCGTGGGGTTGTGGTGTTCTTTTTGTGAAGAAGAAGGATGGAACGGACCGACTTTGTGTTGATTACCGTCCATTGAACAAGAAGACTATCAAGAACAAATACCCACTTCCCAACATCAACGAGCTGTTCGAACAACTCAAAGGTGCCCAAGTATTCTCCAAGCTTGATCTTCGTATGGGTTATCACCAGATTCGAATCCGTGAGCAAGATATTCGCAAGATGGCTTTCAGGAAAACCTTTGGTTCATATGAATACAATGTCATGTCTTTTGGCCTCGTCAACGCTCCTCCGACGTTCTCTCGCATGATGAACTTCATCTTCAACGCCTACACCAATGACTTCATTTTGGTCTATCTCGACGACATTCTGGTCTTCTCGAAGAACAAGGAAGATCATGCCAAGCACTTGCGTTTGGTACTCGATAAGCTCAGGGAACACAAGTTCTACGCCAAGTTCTCCAAGTGCGAATTTTGGCTTGATGAGGTTCTTTATCTTGGTCATATCATCTCTGCCAAGGGCATTGCGGTGAATCCTGAGAAGGTGTCTGCAATTGTGAATTGGGAACCACCTCAGAACGTGAAGCAACTCCGTAGCTTCCTCGGTCTCGCAAGCTATTGTCGAAGATTCGTTGAAAACTTTTCTAAGATCACGAAGCCTCTCTCAAATCTTCTCCAGAAGCACGTCAAGTACGTTTGGTCTCTGGAGTGTGACATTGCTTTCAACACTTTGAAAGAGAAATTGGTCACTGCTCCAGTTCTGACTCCTCCTGATGAATCCAAACCGTACGAGGTCTTTTGCGATGCCTCTCTCCAAGGTCTCGGTGCAGTGTTGATGCAAGAGAAGAAAGTTGTGGCTTATACCTCTCGCCGGTTGAAGCCCAACGAGAAGAACTACCCCACTCATGACCTCGAGTTGGCAGCAGTTGTGCATGCTCTTTTGACTTGGAGACATCTCTTATTGGGAAGAAAAGTGGACATCTTCACTGACCACAAGAGTCTCAAGTACATCTTCACTCAGCCTAATCTCAACCTCAGGAAAACTCGATGGGTCGAAATGATTCAAGAGTATAATCCGAGTATTGAGTATACTCTAGGCAAGGCCAATGTGATTGTTGACGCATTGAGCAGGAAGGCTTATTGCAACAGTCTGATTCTCAAGCCTTATCAACCCGAGCTTTGTGAAGCTTTCCGCAAACTTAATTTGCAAGTTGTTCCTCAAGGTTTCCTCGCCAACCTTCAAGTCTCTCCTACCTTGGAAGACCAGATTCGCCAAGCTCAGCTTCTTGATGCTATGGTGAAAAAGGTGAAGATTGGGATTGCCAAGAGTCAACCCAAGTACAAGTGCTACCGCCTTGATGACAAGGATACTCTCTTCTTCGAGGATCGTATTGTCATGCCCAAAGGTGACCTTCGTAAAGTGATCATGAACGAGGCTCACAATTCTCTCCTCTCCATCCATCCTGGGAGCACGAAGATGTATCAGGACCTCAAGCAGGCTTATTGGTGGACTCGAATGAAGCGCGAGATTGCTCAGTTCGTGAATGAATGCGATGTCTGCAGAAGAGTGAAGGAAGAACACCAAAGGCCAGCTAGTCTCCTCCAACCTCTTGCCATTCCAGAATGGAAGTTTGACCACATTGAGATGGACTTCGTGACTGGGTTTCCAAAGTCCAAGCGTGGCAATGATGCTATATTCGTTGTCATCGACAAACTCACTAAAATGGCTCATTTTCTGCCTATCAAAGAGTCTATCACTGCAGCTCAATTGGAGGAGCTCTATACCTCTCAAATTGTCTCTCTGCACGGTATTCCACAAGTGATCTCTTCAGACCGTGGCAGCATCTTTACATCCAAGTTTTGGGATTCTTTTCAGAAGGCCATGGGCACCAACATCCGCTTCAGTATAGCTTTCCATCCTCAAACTAGTGGCCAAGTCGAGCGTGTCAACCAGATTCTTGTAGATATGCTCAGGGCTTGTGTGATCTCCTTCGGCATGAAGTGGGAGGATTGTCTTCCTTATGCTGAATTCTCCTACAACAACAGTTTTCAAGCAAGTTCGGGCAAGGCCCCATTTGATATTCTGTATGGCAGGAAGTGTCGTACCCCTCTCAACTGGTCTGAAACCGGTGAACGTCAACTTCTGGGAAATGACTTAATCACAGAGGCAGAGGAAATGTGCAAAGTCATTCGAGATAACCTCAAAGCAGCCCAATCCCGCCAGAAGAGCTACTATGATAGTAAGCACCGTGATTTGGCCTTCGAGATTGGAGATCATGTTTACCTCCGCGTCTCTCCTATGAAAGGTACTCGTCGCTTCGGTATCAAAGGGAAGCTTGCCCCTAGATACGTGGGACCTTTCAAGATTGTCAGCAAGAGAGGCGATCTCGCCTATCAACTCGAGCTTCCTTCAAACTTTGCAAATGTGCATGACGTGTTCCATGTCTCTCAGCTCCAAAAGTGCTTCAAGACCCCTGACCGCACCGTCAACTTTGAGGACATTGAGCTCCAAGAAGATCTCTATTATCGTGAGCACCCCATTGCTATTCTTGAAGAGATTGAACGCAAGACTCGCAACAAGTCAATCATATTCCTCAAAGTCAAGTGGTCACACCATTCCGACTGTGAAGCTACCTGGGAACGTGAGGATCACCTCCGTTCTGAATATCCAGCTTTCTTTCAGTCCTAGATCTCGGGACGAGATCCTTTCGTAGTGGTGGAGTGTTGTAACACCCCGGATATGATTTTCCCAATATGTAATCCGACTCTTGCCATTTCCGGCGTTAAGTTATTTTATTTTCTCGGGTTCGGGTTTTTGTCTCCGTGTGTTGTTATCGTTGTCATGCATCTCATATCATGTCATCATGTGCATTGCATTTGCATACGTGTTCATCTCATGCATCCGAGCATTTTCCCCGTTGTCCGTTTTGCATTCCGGTGCTTCGTTCTCCTCTGGTGGTCATTTCTACCTTTCTTTCGTGTGTGGGGTTTAAACATTTCTGGATTGGACCGAGACTTGCCAAGGGGCCTTGGTTTACTACCGGTAGACCGCCTGTCAAGTTTCGTACCATTTGGACTTCGTTTGATGCTCCAACGGTTAACCGAGGGACCGAGAAGGCCTCGTGTGTGTTGCAGCCCAACACCCCTCCAATTTGGCCCAAAACCCACCAAAACCCTCTCCATCATCTAGAGCGTTCGATCACGATCGCGTGGCCAAAAACCGCACCTCATTTGGACATTCCTAGCTCCCTCTACCTCTATATAAAGACCACCCTCCGAAATTCTCGTTCTCCTTCCTCCAAAACCCTAGATCCGCCACCTCGCGCCACGCCGGACACGTCCGCCGCCGCGCCCAGCCTACCACCGAGCGCCACGTGTCCCCGGGGGACCGCATCGCCGCAGCCACTGACGCGGGCCCGCAGGCCCAAGCGCCGGCCCCCTTCCTCCTCCACCCGGGCCAGAGGAGCCCCGCGGCCCGACAAGCATCCGCCGCCGCCCGCCTCCTTCCCGGCCGAGCCGGCGAACTCCAGCCGCCGCGCACCAAGTCCGGCGAGCCGCCCCGCTCCAGCGACGCCTACCTCCTCCGGCCGGAGTGCCACCAAGTCCGGCGAGCTCCACCCCGGCTCCTTCCTCCTCCCCACGAGCTCCTCCGGCGAAGCTTCGGCCCCCCACGACGAACTCCGGCCGCCGTGCCCCCAAGTCCGGCAAGTCCCACGACGAACCTCGGGAAGCATGCAAATCGGGCCAGATCTGGATCCAGTTCATCTCCCGGTTGACTTTTCGCCCCGAAACCCTAACTATTTTGCTATGTTCGTCGTGCCGTAACTTTGCATCTGTAGCTCCGTTTTGGGCATATAGCATATCAAAATGTTCGTCTCAGAGAGCACATCATTTCATCTCATGTGTCATTTTCATTTGAGTTCATCTTGATGCCTGAAATGTTGTTTGAAGAGTGCTATTTGGGATAATTGTCAAATCTGCTGCTCCATTTAGATATTTGTCATTTTTGCCATGATTATTGTGTGCATGATATGCCCCTGAGCTCTACATGTGTTTTGTTATATGTTTTTCCATCTTTCCAGAGGTGCAGTCCATGTATTTTTGTGATGTGTGTGGTGACTAGCACAAGCTTGCAAAGTGGAGCATTCGTTAATGCTGATTTCAGGGACTTAGCATTTCCACTAAGTCCTTAATCTGATTATCTTAATATGCCATATGTTCATGTTGTTTCCTAGTGATCCGTGCCTCTTTTGAGGATGATTAGTAAGGATGTTTTGTTAATATTGTAGTGCTCTATCCATCTATTTCTTTGTTTGCAATTATGGAGCACCCTAGCTTGAGTCAATCGAGCTCTACTTTTGTCATTTTGTGAATCTGGGCAGATTGTCTACTTGTTAGCGATTTTGCCGAGGATGTTGTAGTTGATCCGTGCATGCTATGTTATTATTCTTGCCATGTCTAGCTTGTATAATGTGTATTCTTGGTGGGTGCATGCTTAGATTGTCATGACTTTCTCTGTAGTGAGTGCATCGAGCTCGTAAACATGCCTACTTGATATCTGATTTTGCATGCTCCAGTTTTTCACTAAGTCTGAGAACTGATTATGTTTTTGCCATGTTCACATGCTTGCAATTGTATTTTCTGATCCCTTTTGGCTCAAGGTCACTAAGGGACTTTTGTTAAGCTCTTTGAGTAGCTCCATGCCATGCTTTACCTTGCCATGTTCAGGTCCAGTAGCATATAGTTTTCATGCTCCAAAGTGTGCTACCTGATCTGAAATTCCAGACAAGTATTAATTTCACTAAGTCTGAAATCTGTTTACCAAATGCATTTTTTCCATGCTTGTTTGAACCTGTTAATGGATGATTTGGCCGTAGCTCAGTGTTCCTCTTTTGTTAAGCATCATGAATGGATCCCTTCCATGTATTTTTATGCCATGTTTGGGTGCTGTAGCATGTTCATCTTGTTGCATTTAGATGGCTACTTGCTGTAAATCGCAGAACGTGGTCATATTTGAATTGCTTGTCATTTCCAAACCGCAACTCCGATTCTGGAGTTCTTTATATCGTTTTCAAGCGATTTCATCTCACCTTTCCATTGGCACACTTGGATTTCCATGTTGAGGCCAGGTTCATTCATTCCTTGTCAAATCTTGCATATGCATCGCATGTCGCATCCCGCATAGCATACCATGTTTGCATCATGTTGTTTGAGTTCTGCACGTGGTTGATTGTGTTCTTGTTGCTTGTTTGTCTTGTTTGGGTAGAGCCGGGAGACGAGTTCGCTAACGAGGAGCCCGTTGAGTTTGCTTTTGAGGATCCAGTCAACTCTGACAACTTTGCAGGCAAGATGATCATACCCTCGAAATCACTACTATCTTTGCTTTGCTAGATGCGCGCTCTTTTGCTATGCCTATGCTACGATGCCTACCACTTGCTTTCGAGGAACATTATTTACTTGTTGAGATATCATTATATTATCTTGTTATCTTAATGCATCTATATACTTGGTAAAGGGTGGAAGGCTCGGCCTCTCGCCTAGTGTTTTGTTCCACTCTTGCCACCCTAGTTTCCGTCATATCGGTGTTATGTTCCCGGATTTTGCGTTCCTTACGCGGTTGGGTGATAATGGGAACCCCTTGATAGTTCGCCTTGATTAAAGATTTTCCAGCAATGCCCAACCTTGGTTTTACCATTTGCCACCTAGCCTCTTTTTCCCTTAGGTTTCCGGAGCCCGAGGGTCATCTTATTTAACCCCCCCCCCCCCCCGGGCCAGTGCTCCTCTGAGTGTTGGTCCAAACTAAAGTCCTGTGCAGCGCCCCCTCGGGGAAACTCGAGGTTTGGTTTTAGTTGTATGGAGCGCTCATCCGAGTGTGCCCTGAGAACGAGATATGTGCAGCTCCTATCGGGATTTGTCGGCACATTCGGGCGGTGTTGCTGGATTTGTTTTAACTTGTCAAAGTGTCTTGTAGAACCGGGATACCGAGTCTGATCGGAATGTCTCGGGAGGAGGTCTATTCCTTCGTTGACTGTGAGAGCTTGTCATGGGCTAAGTTGGGACTCCCCTGCAGGGATTTGAACTTTCGAAAGCCGTGCCCGCGGATATGGGCAGATGGGAATTTGTTAATGTCCGGTTGTAGATAACTTGAACCTTAACTTAATTAAAATGAATCAACTGGGTGATTTACCGTGATGGTCTCTTCTCGGCGGAGTCCGGGAAGTGAACACGGTGTTGGAGTAATGCTTGCCGCAGGTTGTTCTCTAGTTATTCGTTCGCGCTTTGCCTCCTCTTCTCGCTCTCTTTTGCGAACAGGTTAGCCATCATATATGCTAGTCGCTTGCTGCAGCTCCACATATTTACCTTGCCTTACCTATAAGCTTAAATAGTCTTGATCGCGAGGGTGCGAGATTGCTGAGTCCCTGTGGCTCACAGATTACTTCCAAACCAGATGCAGGGCCTGATGATTCCGTTCCAGATGACGCGCTTGAGCTCAAGTGGGAGTTCGACGAGGACTCACGTCGTTACTATGTGTCTTTCCCTGACGATCAGTAGTGGTGCCCTGTTTGGGCGATCAGGACCGTGTCGCATGTTGGGTTTATCTTTTATTTTGGCGCCGTAGTCGGGCCATGAGTGTTTGATTGATGTAATGCTATTTATGTACTTTGATTGACGTGGCGAGTGTAAGCCAACTATGTATCTCCCCTTTTATTATATATATATATTACATGGGATGTTGTGAAGATTGCCTAACTTGCGACATTGCTTTCAATGCGGTTATGACTCTAAGTCGTGCCTCGACACGTGGGAGATATAGCCGCATCGAGGGCGTTACAGTGGAGGTCAAGGTGGGGTCAGAGGTAGAAGACGATTGGATGATTCAAAATATTAAGGTAATTTCATTGGTGTTCACCTGGTCAAAACAAAATCTTTAGCAACCTATATTTCGGAACGGATGGAGTATAACCTACATTTAGTTTATATTTTTTATTTATGATTGAAGTATAATTTAAACATCCATACAGGAATATAAATGGGCTTCAGTGAGCTGATGGCCCGCGTTGAAACAGTTTACATTTGAGAAAGTCCATGGGCCCCTTTGCAGAAATTTCTCCTAAGCGTTCTGACAAACACAACTTCTGCTAGGGCTATGACAGAGTAGAGTGGTGCTATCTTCAGGCAATCATGATCAAGTTTGGCTTCTATGAAAGGTGGGTAAATATTGTTATGATCTTTATGACCACTGTGAAGTTCTCAGTGATGTTTAACGGCAAGAAACTAGAAGAATTCAAACCTTCAAGAGGGATAAGACAAGGGGACCTGATTTCGCCATACTTGTTCTTGTTAGAAGCAGAGGGCATGTCGTGCCTTTTACTATCAAAAAGTGATCCATCCAATTTGCATGGTCTTCAGGTGGCACCCACAGCGCCGCTGGTAACCATATTTTTTGCTAATGACAACATGTTGTTCTTCGAGGCAAACGGTATGGGTGCGTCCGAGGTGAACCTAGTCTTGGATCTTTATTGTCAAGCCACTGAGCAGCGAATCAACCATGTAAAATCTTCCATTTATTTCAGCAAAGGAGTTCCGGAGAGCATAAGGCAGGAGATCAAGGGCTTACTTAATGTTCCTAATGAATCTCTCAATGAAAAATATTTGGGGATGCCATCAGATATTGGTTAAGAAAATGGTGCTTTTAAATACCTAAAGGACCACCTATGGAGTAAGATCCAGGGGTGGATTGCAGACACCATGTCATCGCCTGGGAAAGAGGTGTTGATTAAAGCGGTTGCTCAGGCAATTCCAGTTTACTCCATGTCTTGTTTTAAGCTGCCCAAAGGTCTGTGTGAACACCTCAAAATGCTCATAAGGAAATTTTTGTGGGGAATTAAAGAGGGATACCGCAAACCACATTGGGTCTCTTAGAAGTCGGTGCCACAACTGAAGAGCATGGGCGGCCTACGCTTCAAAGACTTCAAGCATATTTAACTTGGCCATGTTGGCGCAACTGAAGGAAATATGCCCTAGAGGCAATAATAAAGTTGTTATTTTATATTTCCTTATTCATGATAAAAATTTATTATTCATGCTAGAATTGTATTGATTGGAAACTTAAATACATGTATGAATACATAAACAAATATTGTGCCCCTAGTAAGCCTCTACTAGACTAGCTCGTTGATCAAAGATGGTTAAGGTTTCATAACCATGGACATGTGTTGTCGTTTGATAACGGGATCACATCATTAGGAGAATGATGTGATGGACAAGACCCGTCCGTTAGCTTAGCGTATTGATCGTTCAGCTTATTGTTATTGCTTTCTTCATGCCAAATACATATTCCTTTCGACTATGAGATTATGCAACTCCCGGATACCAGAGGAATACCTTGTGTGCTATCAAACGCCACAACGTAACCGGGTGATCATAAAGATGCTCTACAGGTATCTCCGAAGGTGTTTGTTGAGTTGGCATGGATCAAGATTAGGATTTGTCACTCCGAATATCCGAGAGGTATCTCTGGGCCCTCTCGGTAATACACATCATCAGAAGCCTTGCAAGCAAAGTGACTAATAAGTTAGTTACAGAATGATGTATTACATAACGACTAAAGAGACTTGCGAGTAACGAGGTTGAACTAGGTATGAAGATACCGATGATCGAATCTTGGGCAAATAACATACTAATGGACAAAGGGAATTACGTATGTTGTCATATGTTGGGGAACGTAGTAATTTCAAAAAATTTCCTACGCACACGCAAGATCATGGTGATGCATAGCAACGAGAGGGGAGAGTGTGATCTACGTACCCTTGTAGACCGACAGCGGAAGCGTTGGCACAACGCGGTTGATGTAGTCGTACGTCTTCACGACCCGACCGATCAAGCACTGAAACTATGGCACCTCCGAGTTTTAGCACACGTTCAGCTCGATGACGATCCCCTGACTCCGATCCAGCAAAGTGTCGGGGAAGAGTTCCGTCAGCACGACGGCGTGGTGACGATCTTGATGTACTACCGTCGCAGGGCTTCGCCTAAGCACCGCTACAATATTATCGAGGATTATGGTGGAAGGGGGCACCGCACACGGCTAAGAATATGATCACATGGATCAACTTGTGTGTCTAGGGGTGCCCCCTTCCCCCGTATATAAAGGATCAAGGGGAGGAGGCCGGCCGGCCCCTATGGCGCGCCAAGGAGGAGTCCTCCTCCTAGTAGGAGTAGGACTCCTACTAGGAGGGGGAAAGAAGTGGGGAGGGAGAAGGAAAGGGGGCGCCGCCCCCCCCCCCTCTCCTAGTCCAATTCGGACCAGGGGGAAGGAGGCGCGCGGCCCACCTTTGGCTGCCCCTCTCTCTCTCCACTAAGGCCCATATGGCCCATTACTTCTCCCGGGGGGGTTCCGTTAACCCTCCGGCTCTCCGGTTTTCTCCGAAATCACCCGCAACACTTCCGGTGTCCGAATATAGCCGTCCAATATATCAATCTTTATGTCTCGACCATTTCGAGACTCCTCGTCATGTCCGTGATCACATCCGGGACTCCGAACTAACTTCGGTACATCAAAACTCATAAACTCATAATATAACTATCATCTAAACCTTAAGCGTGCGGACCCTACGGGTTTGAGAACAATGTACACATGACTGAGACACGTCTCCGGTCAATAACCAATAGCGGAACCTGGATGCTCATATTGGCTCCTACATATCCTACGAAGATCTTTATCGATCAGACCGCATAACAACATACGTTGTTCCCTTTGTCATTGGTATGTTACTTGCCCGAGATTCGATCGTCGGTATCTCAATACCTAGTTCAATCTCGTTACCGGCAAGTCTCTTTACTCGTTCCGTAATACATAATCTCGCAACTAACTCATTAGTTGCAATGCTTGCAAGGCTTATGTCATGTGCATTACCGAGAGGGCCCAGAGATACCTCTCCGACAATCGGAGTGACAAATCCTAATCTCGAAATACGCCAACACAACATGTACCTTTGGAGACACCTGTAGAGCACCTTTATAATCACCCATTTACGTTGTGACATTTGGTAGCACACAAAGTGTTCCTCCGGCAAACGGGAGTTGCATAATCTCATAGTCATAGGAACATGTATAAGTCATGAAGAAAGCAATAGCAACATACTAAACGATCGGGTGCGAAGCTGATGGAATGGGTCATGTCAATGAGATCATTCACCTAATGATGTGATCCCGTTAATCAAATAAAAACTCTTTGTTCATGGTTAGGAAACATAACCATCTTTGATTAACGAGCTAGTCAAGTAGAGGCATACTAGTGACACTCTGTTTGTCGATGTATTCACACATGTATTATGTTTCTGGTTAATACAATTCTAGCATGAATAATAAACATTTATCATGATATAAGGAAATAAATAATAACTTTATTATTGCCTCTAGGGCATATTTCCTTCAGTCTCCCACTTGCACTAGAGTCAATAATCTAGATTACACAGTAATGATTCTAACACCCATGGAGCCTTGGTGCTGATCATGTTTTGCTCGTGGAAGAGGCTTAGTCAACAGGTCTGCAACATTCAGATCCGTATGTATCTTGCAAATCTCTATGTCTCCCACCTAGACTAGATCCCGGATGGAATTGAAGCGTCTCTTGATGTGCTTGGTTCTCTTGTGAAATCTGGATTCCTTTGCCAAGGCAATTGCACCAGTATTGTCACAAAAGATTTTCATTGGACCCGATGCACTAGGTATGACACCTAGATCGGATATGAACTCCTTCATCCAGACTCCTTCATTTTCTGCTTCCGAAGCAGCTATGTACTCTGCTTCACATGTAGATCCTGCCACAATGCTTTGTTTAGAACTGCACCAACTGACAGCTCCACCGTTTAATGTAAACACGTATCCGGTTTGCGATTTAGAATCGTCCGGATCAGTGTCAAAGCTTGCATCAACGTAACCTTTTACGATGAGCTCTTTGTCACCTCCATATATGAGAAACATATCCTTAGTCCTTTTCAGGTATTTTAGGATGTTCTTGACTGTTGTCCAGTGATCCACTCCTGGATCACTTTGGTACCTCCCTTCTAGACTTATAGCAAGGCACACATCAGGTCTGGTACACAACATTGCATACATGATAGAGCCTATGGCTGAAGCATAGGGAACATCTTTCATTTTCTCTCTATCTTCTGCAGTGGTCGGGCATTGAGTCTTACTCAACTTCACACCTTGTAACACAGGCAAGAACCCTTTCTTTGCTTGATCCATTTTGAACTTCTTCAAAACTTTGTCAAGGTATGTGCTTTGTGAAAGTCCAATTAAGCGTCTTGATCTATCTCTATAGATCTTAATGCCTAATATGTAAGCAGCTTCACCGAGGTCTTTCATTGAAAAACTCTTATTCAAGTATCCCTTTATGCTATCCAGAAATTCTATATCATTTCCAATTAGTAATATGTCATCCACATATAATATCAGAAATGCTACAGATCTCCCACTCACTTTCTTGTAAATACAGGCTTCTCCAAAAGTCTGTATAAAACCAAATGCTTTGATCACACTATCAAAGCATTTATTCCAACTCCGAGAGGCTTGCACCAGTCCATAAATGGATCGCTGGAGCTTGCACACTTTGTTAGCTCCCTTTGGATCGACAAAACCTTCTGGTTGCATCATATACAACTCTTCTTCCAGAAATCCATTCAGGAATGCAGTTTTGACATCCATCTACCAAATTTCATAATCATAAAATGCGGCAATTGCTACCATGATTCGGACAGACTTAAGCATCGCTACGGGTGAGAAGGTCTCATCGTAGTCAATCCCTTGAACTTGCCGAAAACCTTTTGCGACAAGTCGAGCTTTGTAGACAGTAATATTACCGTCAGCGTCAGTCTTCTTCTTGAAGATCCATTTATTCTCAATTGCTTGCCGATCATCGGGCAAGTCAACCAAAGTCCATACTTTGTTCTCATACATGGATCCCATCTCAGATTTCATGGCTTCAAGCCATTTTGCGGAATCTGGGCTCACCATCGCTTCTTCATAGTTCGTAGGTTCATCATGATCTAGTAGCATGACTTCCAGAACAGGATTACCGTACCACTCTGGCGTGGATCTCACTCTGGTTGATCTACGAGGTTCAGTAGTATCTTGTTCTAAAGTTTCATGATCATCATCATTAGCTTCCTCACTAACTTGTGTAGGTGTCACAGAAACAGGTTTTTGTGATGTACTACTTTCCAATAAGGGAGTAGGTACAGTTACCTCGTCAAGTTCTACTTTCCTCCCACTCACTTCTTTCGAGAGAATCTCCTTCTCCAGAAAGTTTCTGAATTTAGCAACAAAAGTCTTGCCTTCGGATCTGTGATAGAAGGTGTATCCAATAGTTTCCTTTGGATATCCTATGAAGACACATTTCTCCGATTTGGGTTCGAGCTTATCAGGTTGAAGCTTTTTCACATAAGCATCGCAGCCCCAAACTTTCAAAAATGACAACTTTGGTTTCTTGCCAAACCATAGTTCATAAGGCGTCGTCTCAACGGATTTTGATGGTGCCCTATTTAACGTGAATGCGGCCGTCTCTAGAGCGTATCCCCAAAATGATAGCGGTAAATCAGTAAGAGACATCATAGATCGCACCATATCTAGTAAAGTACGATTACGACGTTCGGACACACCATTACGTTGTGGTGTTCCGGGTGGCGTGAGTTGCGAAACTATTCCACAATTTTTCAAATGTACACCAAACTCGTAACTCAAATATTCTCCTCCACGATCAGATCGTAGGAATTTTATTTTCTTGTTACGATGATTTTCAACTTCACTCTGAAATTCTTTGAACTTTTCAAATGTTTCAGACTTGTGTTTCATTAAGTAGATATACCCATATCTGCTTAAGTCATCTGTGAAGGTGAGAAAATAACGATATTCGCCACGAGCCTCAACGTTCATCGGACCACATACATCTGTATGTATGATTTCCAACAAATCTGTTGCTCTCTCCATAGTACCGGAGAACGGTGTTTTTGTCATCTTACCCATAAGGCACGGTTCGCAAGTACCAAGTGATTCATAATCAAGTGGTTCCAAAAGCCCATCAGTATGGAGTTTCTTCATGCGTTTTATACCGATATGACCCAAACGGCAGTGCCACAAATAAGTTGCACTATCATTATCAACTCTGCATCTTTTGGCTTCAACACTATGAATATGTGGGTCACTACTATCGAGATTCAATAAAAATAGACCACTCTTTAAGGGTGCATGACCATAAAAGATATTACTCATATAAATAGAACAACCATTATTCTCAGATTTAAATGAATAACCGTCTCGCATCAAACAAGATCCAGATATAATGTTCATGCTTAACGCTGGCACCAAATAACAATTATTTAGGTCTAATATTAATCCTGAAGGTAGATGTAGAGGTAGCGTGCCGACTGCGATCACATCGACTTTGGAACCGTTTCCCACGCGCATCGTCACCTCGTCCTTAGCCAATCTTCGCTTAATCCGTAGTCCTTGTTTCGAGTTGCAAATATTAGCAACAGAACCAGTATCAAATACCCAGGTGCTACTGCGAGCATTAGTAAGGTACACATCAATAACATGTATATCACATATACCTTTGTTCACCTTGCCATCCTTCTTATCCGCCAAATACTTGGGGCAGTTCCGCTTCCAATGACCAGTCTGCTTGCAGTAGAAGCACTCAGTTTCAGGCTTAGGTCTAGGTTTAGGTTTCTTCTCTTGAGTAGCAACTTGCTTGTTGTTCTTTTTGAAGTTCCCCTTCTTCTTCCCTTTGCCCTTTTTCTTGAAACTAGTGGTCTTGTTGACCATCAACACTTGATGCTCCTTCTTGATTTCTACCTCCGCAGCTTTCAGCATTGCGAAGAGCTCGGTAATAGTCTTATTCATCCCTTGCATATTATAGTTCATCACGAAGCTCTTGTAGCTTGGTGGCAGTGATTGGAGAATTATGTCAATGACGCAATCATCTGAAAGATTAACTCCCAATTGAATCAACTGATTATTATACCCAGACATTTTGAGTATATGCTCACTGACAGAACTGTTCTCCTCCATCTTGCAGCTATAGAACTTATTGGAGACTTCATATCTCTCAATCCGGGCATTTGCTTGAAATATTAACTTCAACTCCTGGAACATCTCATATGCTCCATGACGTTCAAAACGTCGTTGAAGTCCCGATTCTAAGCCGTAAAGCATGGCACATTGAACTATGGAGTAGTCATCAGCTTTGCTCTGCCAGACGTTCATAACATCTGGTGTTGCTGCAGTAGCAGGCCTGGCACCCAGCGGTGCTTCCAGGACGTAATTCTTCTGTGCAGCAATGAGGATAATCCTCAAGTTACGGACCCAGTCCGTGTAATTGCTACCATCATATTTCAACTTTGCTTTCTCAAGGAACGCATTAAAATTCAATGGAACAACAGCACGAGCTATCTATCTACAATCAAGCATAAACAAGCAAGATACTATCAGGTACTAAGTTTCATGATAAATTTAGGTTCAATTAATTTACTTAAAGAACTCCCACTTAGATAGACATCCCTCTAATCCTCTAAGTGATTACGTGATCCAAATCAACTAAACCATGTCCGATCATCACGTGAGATGGAGTAGTTTCATTGGTGAACATCACTATGTTGATCATATCTACTATATGGTTCACGCTCGACCTTTCGGTCTCTGTGTTCCGAGGCCATATCTGTATATGCTTGGCTTGTCAAGTATAACCTGAGTATTCCGCGTGTGCAACTGTTTTGCACCCGTTGTATTTGAACGTAGAGCCTATCACACCCAATCATCACGTGGTGTCTCAGCACGAAGAACTTTCGCAATGGTGCATACTCAGGGAGAACACTTCTTGATAATTAGTGAGAGATCATCTTATAATGCTACCGTCAATCAAGGCAAGATAAGATGCATAAAAGATAAACATCACATGCAATCAATATAAGTGATATGATATGGCCATCATCATCTTGTGCTTGTGATCTCCATCTTCAAAGCACCATCGTGATCACCATCGTCACCGGCACGACACCTTGATCTCCATCGTAGCATCGTTGTCGTCTCGCCAATCTTATGCTTCCACGACTATCGCTACTGCTTAGTGATAAAGTAAAGCAATACAGCGCGATTGCATTGCATACAATAAAGGCGACAACCATATGGCTCCTGCCAGTTGCCGATAACTCGGTTACAAAACATGATCATCTCATACAATAAAATTTAGCATCATGTCTTGACCATATCACATCACAACATGCCCTGCAAAAACAAGTTAGACGTCCTCTACTTTGTTGTTGCAAGTTTTACGTGGCTGCTACGGGCTTAAGCAAGAACCAATCTTACCTACGCATCAAAACCACAACGATAGTTTGTCAAGTTGGTGCTGTTTTAACCTTCGCAAGGACCAGGCGTAGCCACAGTCAGTTCAACTAAAGTTGGAGAAACTGTCACCCGCAAGCCACCTATGTGCAAAGCACGTCAGGAGAACCGGTCTCGCGTAAGCGTACGCGTAATGTCGGTCCGGGCCGCTTCGTCCAACAATACCGCCGAACCAAAGTATGACATGCTGGTAAGCAATATGACTTATATCGCCCACAACTCACTAAGTCTGAAAACTGATTATGTTTTTGCCATGTTCACATGCTTGCAATTGTATTTTCTGATCCCTTTTGGCTCAAGGTCACTAAGGGACTTTTGTTAAGCTCTTTGAGTAGCTCCATGCCATGCTTTACCTTGCCATGTTCAGGTCCAGTAGCATATAGTTTTCATGCTCCAAAGTGTGCTACCTGATCTGAAATTCCAGACAAGTATTAATTTCACTAAGTCTGAAATCTGTTTACCAAATGCATTTTTTCCATGCTTGTTTGAACCTGTTAATGGATGATTTGGCCATAGCTCAGTGTTCCTCTTTTGTTAAGCATCATGAATGGATCCCTTCCATGTATTTTTATGCCATGTTTGGGTGCTGTAGCATGTTCATCTTGTTGCATTTAGATGGCTACTTGCTGTAAATCGCAGAACGTGGTCATATTTGAATTGCTTGTCATTTCCAAACCGCAACTCCGATTCTGGAGTTCTTTATATCGTTTTCAAGCGATTTCATCTCACCTTTCCATTGGCACACTTGGATTTCCATGTTGAGGCCAGGTTCATTCATTCCTTGTCAAATCTTGCATATGCATCGCATGTCGCATCCCGCATAGCATACCATGTTTGCATCATGTTGTTTGAGTTCTGCACGTGGTTGATTGTGTTCTTGTTGCTTGTTTGTCTTGTTTGGGTAGAGCCGGGAGACGAGTTCGCTAACGAGGAGCCCGTTGAGTTTGCTTTTGAGGATCCAGTCAACTCTGACAACTTTGCAGGCAAGATGATCATACCCTCGAAATCACTACTATCTTTGCTTTGCTAGATGCGCGCTCTTTTGCTATGCCTATGCTACGATGCCTACCACTTGCTTTCGAGGAACATTATTTACTTGTTGAGATATCATTATATTATCTTGTTATCTTAATGCATCTATATACTTGGTAAAGGGTGGAAGGCTCGGCCTCTCGCCTAGTGTTTTGTTCCACTCTTGCCACCCTAGTTTCCGTCATATCGGTGTTATGTTCCCGGATTTTGCGTTCCTTACGCGGTTGGGTGATAATGGGAACCCCTTGATAGTTCGCCTTGATTAAAGATTTTCCAGCAATGCCCAACCTTGGTTTTACCATTTGCCACCTAGCCTCTTTTTCCCTTAGGTTTCCGGAGCCCGAGGGTCATCTTATTTAACCCCCCCCCCCCGGGCCAGTGCTCCTCTGAGTGTTGGTCCAAACTAAAGTCCTGTGCAGCGCCCCCTCGGGGAAACTCGAGGTTTGGTTTTAGTTGTATGGAGCGCTCATCCGAGTGTGCCCTGAGAACGAGATATGTGCAGCTCCTATCGGGATTTGTCGGCACATTCGGGCGGTGTTGCTGGATTTGTTTTAACTTGTCAAAGTGTCTTGTAGAACCGGGATACCGAGTCTGATCGGAATGTCTCGGGAGGAGGTCTATTCCTTCGTTGACTGTGAGAGCTTGTCATGGGCTAAGTTGGGACTCCCCTGCAGGGATTTGAACTTTCGAAAGCCGTGCCCGCGGATATGGGCAGATGGGAATTTGTTAATGTCCGGTTGTAGATAACTTGAACCTTAACTTAATTAAAATGAATCAACTGGGTGATTTACCGTGATGGTCTCTTCTCGGCGGAGTCCGGGAAGTGAACACGGTGTTGGAGTAATGCTTGCCGCAGGTTGTTCTCTAGTTATTCGTTCGCGCTTTGCCTCCTCTTCTCGCTCTCTTTTGCGAACAGGTTAGCCATCATATATGCTAGTCGCTTGCTGCAGCTCCACATATTTACCTTGCCTTACCTATAAGCTTAAATAGTCTTGATCGCGAGGGTGCGAGATTGCTGAGTCCCTATGGCTCACAGATTACTTCCAAACCAGATGCAGGGCCTGATGATTCCGTTCCAGATGACGCGCTTGAGCTCAAGTGGGAGTTCGACGAGGACTCACGTCGTTACTATGTGTCTTTCCCTGACGATCAGTAGTGGTGCCCTGTTTGGGCGATCAGGACCGTGTCGCATGTTGGGTTTATCTTTTATTTTGGCGCCGTAGTCGGGCCATGAGTGTTTGATTGATGTAATGCTATTTATGTACTTTGATTGACGTGGCGAGTGTAAGCCAACTATGTATCTCCCCTTTTATTATATATATATATTACATGGGATGTTGTGAAGATTGCCTAACTTGCGACATTGCTTTCAATGCGGTTATGACTCTAAGTCGTGCCTCGACACGTGGGAGATATAGCCGCATCGAGGGCGTTACAGTGGAGGTCAAGGTGGGGTCAGAGGTAGAAGACGATTGGATGATTCAAAATATTAAGGTAATTTCATTGGTGTTCACCTGGTCAAAACAAAATCTTTAGCAACCTATATTTCGGAACGGATGGAGTATAACCTACATTTAGTTTATATTTTTTATTTATGATTGAAGTATAATTTAAACATCCATACAGGAATATAAATGGGCTTCAGTGAGCTGATGGCCCGCGTTGAAACAGTTTACATTTGAGAAAGTCCATGGGCCCCTTTGCAGAAATTTCTCCTAAGCGTTCTGACAAACACAACTTCTGCTAGGGCTATGACAGAGTAGAGTGGTGCTATCTTCAGGCAATCATGATCAAGTTTGGCTTCTATGAAAGGTGGGTAAATATTGTTATGATCTTTATGACCACTGTGAAGTTCTCAGTGATGTTTAACGGCAAGAAACTAGAAGAATTCAAACCTTCAAGAGGGATAAGACAAGGGGACCTGATTTCGCCATACTTGTTCTTGTTAGAAGCAGAGGGCATGTCGTGCCTTTTACTATCAAAAAGTGATCCATCCAATTTGCATGGTCTTCAGGTGGCACCCACAGCGCCGCTGGTAACCATATTTTTTGCTAATGACAACATGTTGTTCTTCGAGGCAAACGGTATGGGTGCGTCCGAGGTGAACCTAGTCTTGGATCTTTATTGTCAAGCCACTGAGCAGCGAATCAACCATGTAAAATCTTCCATTTATTTCAGCAAAGGAGTTCCGGAGAGCATAAGGCAGGAGATCAAGGGCTTACTTAATGTTCCTAATGAATCTCTCAATGAAAAATATTTGGGGATGCCATCAGATATTGGTTAAGAAAATGGTGCTTTTAAATACCTAAAGGACCACCTATGGAGTAAGATCCAGGGGTGGATTGCAGACACCATGTCATCGCCTGGGAAAGAGGTGTTGATTAAAGCGGTTGCTCAGGCAATTCCAGTTTACTCCATGTCTTGTTTTAAGCTGCCCAAAGGTCTGTGTGAACACCTCAAAATGCTCATAAGGAAATTTTTGTGGGGAATTAAAGAGGGATACCGCAAACCACATTGGGTCTCTTAGAAGTCGGTGCCACAACTGAAGAGCATGGGCGGCCTACGCTTCAAAGACTTCAAGCATATTTAACTTGGCCATGTTGGCGCAACTGAAGGAAATATGCCCTAGAGGCAATAATAAAGTTGTTATTTTATATTTCCTTATTCATGATAAAAATTTATTATTCATGCTAGAATTGTATTGATTGGAAACTTAAATACATGTATGAATACATAAACAAATATTGTGCCCCTAGTAAGCCTCTACTAGACTAGCTCGTTGATCAAAGATGGTTAAGGTTTCATAACCATGGACATGTGTTGTCGTTTGATAACGGGATCACATCATTAGGAGAATGATGTGATGGACAAGACCCGTCCGTTAGCTTAGCGTATTGATCGTTCAGCTTATTGTTATTGCTTTCTTCATGCCAAATACATATTCCTTTCGACTATGAGATTATGCAACTCCCGGATACCAGAGGAATACCTTGTGTGCTATCAAACGCCACAACGTAACCGGGTGATCATAAAGATGCTCTACAGGTATCTCCGAAGGTGTTTGTTGAGTTGGCATGGATCAAGATTAGGATTTGTCACTCCGAATATCCGAGAGGTATCTCTGGGCCCTCTCGGTAATACACATCATCAGAAGCCTTGCAAGCAAAGTGACTAATAAGTTAGTTACAGAATGATGTATTACATAACGACTAAAGAGACTTGCGAGTAACGAGGTTGAACTAGGTATGAAGATACCGATGATCGAATCTTGGGCAAATAACATACTGATGGACAAAGGGAATTACGTATGTTGTCATATGTTGGGGAACGTAGTAATTTCAAAAAATTTCCTACGCACACGCAAGATCATGGTGATGCATAGCAACGAGAGGGGAGAGTGTGATCTACGTACCCTTGTAGACCGACAGCGGAAGCGTTGGCACAACGCGGTTGATGTAGTCGTACGTCTTCACGACCCGACCGATCAAGCACTGAAACTATGGCACCTCCGAGTTTTAGCACACGTTCAGCTCGATGACGATCCCCTGACTCCGATCCAGCAAAGTGTCGGGGAAGAGTTCCGTCAGCACGACGGCGTGGTGACGATCTTGATGTACTACCGTCGCAGGGCTTCGCCTAAGCACCGCTACAATATTATCGAGGATTATGGTGGAAGGGGGCACCGCACACGGCTAAGAATATGATCACATGGATCAACTTGTGTGTCTAGGGGTGCCCCCTTCCCCCGTATATAAAGGATCAAGGGGAGGAGGCCGGCCGGCCCCTATGGCGCGCCAAGGAGGAGTCCTCCTCCTAGTAGGAGTAGGACTCCTACTAGGAGGGGGAAAGAAGTGGGGAGGGAGAAGGAAAGGGGGCGCCGCCCCCCCCCCCCCCTCTCCTAGTCCAATTCGGACCAGGGGGAAGGAGGCGCGCGGCCCACCTTTGGCTGCCCCTCTCTCTCTCCACTAAGGCCCATATGGCCCATTACTTCTCCCGGGGGGGTTCCGTTAACCCTCCGGCTCTCCGGTTTTCTCCGAAATCACCCGCAACACTTCCGGTGTCCGAATATAGCCGTCCAATATATCAATCTTTATGTCTCGACCATTTCGAGACTCCTCGTCATGTCCGTGATCACATCCGGGACTCCGAACTAACTTCGGTACATCAAAACTCATAAACTCATAATATAACTATCATCTAAACCTTAAGCGTGCGGACCCTACGGGTTTGAGAACAATGTACACATGACTGAGACACGTCTCCGGTCAATAACCAATAGCGGAACCTGGATGCTCATATTGGCTCCTACATATCCTACGAAGATCTTTATCGATCAGACCGCATAACAACATACGTTGTTCCCTTTGTCATTGGTATGTTACTTGCCCGAGATTCGATCGTCGGTATCTCAATACCTAGTTCAATCTCGTTACCGGCAAGTCTCTTTACTCGTTCCGTAATACATAATCTCGCAACTAACTCATTAGTTGCAATGCTTGCAAGGCTTATGTCATGTGCATTACCGAGAGGGCCCAGAGATACCTCTCCGACAATCGGAGTGACAAATCCTAATCTCGAAATACGCCAACACAACATGTACCTTTGGAGACACCTGTAGAGCACCTTTATAATCACCCATTTACGTTGTGACATTTGGTAGCACACAAAGTGTTCCTCCGGCAAACGGGAGTTGCATAATCTCATAGTCATAGGAACATGTATAAGTCATGAAGAAAGCAATAGCAACATACTAAACGATCGGGTGCGAAGCTGATGGAATGGGTCATGTCAATGAGATCATTCACCTAATGATGTGATCCCGTTAATCAAATAAAAACTCTTTGTTCATGGTTAGGAAACATAACCATCTTTGATTAACGAGCTAGTCAAGTAGAGGCATACTAGTGACACTCTGTTTGTCGATGTATTCACACATGTATTATGTTTCTGGTTAATACAATTCTAGCATGAATAATAAACATTTATCATGATATAAGGAAATAAATAATAACTTTATTATTGCCTCTAGGGCATATTTCCTTCAGTCTCCCACTTGCACTAGAGTCAATAATCTAGATTACACAGTAATGATTCTAACACCCATGGAGCCTTGGTGCTGATCATGTTTTGCTCGTGGAAGAGGCTTAGTCAACAGGTCTGCAACATTCAGATCCGTATGTATCTTGCAAATCTCTATGTCTCCCACCTAGACTAGATCCCGGATGGAATTGAAGCGTCTCTTGATGTGCTTGGTTCTCTTGTGAAATCTGGATTCCTTTGCCAAGGCAATTGCACCAGTATTGTCACAAAAGATTTTCATTGGACCCGATGCACTAGGTATGACACCTAGATCGGATATGAACTCCTTCATCCAGACTCCTTCATTTTCTGCTTCCGAAGCAGCTATGTACTCTGCTTCACATGTAGATCCTGCCACAATGCTTTGTTTAGAACTGCACCAACTGACAGCTCCACCGTTTAATGTAAACACGTATCCGGTTTGCGATTTAGAATCGTCCGGATCAGTGTCAAAGCTTGCATCAACGTAACCTTTTACGATGAGCTCTTTGTCACCTCCATATATGAGAAACATATCCTTAGTCCTTTTCAGGTATTTTAGGATGTTCTTGACTGTTGTCCAGTGATCCACTCCTGGATCACTTTGGTACCTCCCTTCTAGACTTATAGCAAGGCACACATCAGGTCTGGTACACAACATTGCATACATGATAGAGCCTATGGCTGAAGCATAGGGAACATCTTTCATTTTCTCTCTATCTTCTGCAGTGGTCGGGCATTGAGTCTTACTCAACTTCACACCTTGTAACACAGGCAAGAACCCTTTCTTTGCTTGATCCATTTTGAACTTCTTCAAAACTTTGTCAAGGTATGTGCTTTGTGAAAGTCCAATTAAGCGTCTTGATCTATCTCTATAGATCTTAATGCCTAATATGTAAGCAGCTTCACCGAGGTCTTTCATTGAAAAACTCTTATTCAAGTATCCCTTTATGCTATCCAGAAATTCTATATCATTTCCAATTAGTAATATGTCATCCACATATAATATCAGAAATGCTACAGATCTCCCACTCACTTTCTTGTAAATACAGGCTTCTCCAAAAGTCTGTATAAAACCAAATGCTTTGATCACACTATCAAAGCATTTATTCCAACTCCGAGAGGCTTGCACCAGTCCATAAATGGATCGCTGGAGCTTGCACACTTTGTTAGCTCCCTTTGGATCGACAAAACCTTCTGGTTGCATCATATACAACTCTTCTTCCAGAAATCCATTCAGGAATGCAGTTTTGACATCCATCTACCAAATTTCATAATCATAAAATGCGGCAATTGCTACCATGATTCGGACAGACTTAAGCATCGCTACGGGTGAGAAGGTCTCATCGTAGTCAATCCCTTGAACTTGCCGAAAACCTTTTGCGACAAGTCGAGCTTTGTAGACAGTAATATTACCGTCAGCGTCAGTCTTCTTCTTGAAGATCCATTTATTCTCAATTGCTTGCCGATCATCGGGCAAGTCAACCAAAGTCCATACTTTGTTCTCATACATGGATCCCATCTCAGATTTCATGGCTTCAAGCCATTTTGCGGAATCTGGGCTCACCATCGCTTCTTCATAGTTCGTAGGTTCATCATGATCTAGTAGCATGACTTCCAGAACAGGATTACCGTACCACTCTGGCGTGGATCTCACTCTGGTTGATCTACGAGGTTCAGTAGTATCTTGTTCTAAAGTTTCATGATCATCATCATTAGCTTCCTCACTAACTTGTGTAGGTGTCACAGAAACAGGTTTTTGTGATGTACTACTTTCCAATAAGGGAGTAGGTACAGTTACCTCGTCAAGTTCTACTTTCCTCCCACTCACTTCTTTCGAGAGAATCTCCTTCTCCAGAAAGTTTCTGAATTTAGCAACAAAAGTCTTGCCTTCGGATCTGTGATAGAAGGTGTATCCAATAGTTTCCTTTGGATATCCTATGAAGACACATTTCTCCGATTTGGGTTCGAGCTTATCAGGTTGAAGCTTTTTCACATAAGCATCGCAGCCCCAAACTTTCAAAAATGACAACTTTGGTTTCTTGCCAAACCATAGTTCATAAGGCGTCGTCTCAACGGATTTTGATGGTGCCCTATTTAACGTGAATGCGGCCGTCTCTAGAGCGTATCCCCAAAATGATAGCGGTAAATCAGTAAGAGACATCATAGATCGCACCATATCTAGTAAAGTACGATTACGACGTTCGGACACACCATTACGTTGTGGTGTTCCGGGTGGCGTGAGTTGCGAAACTATTCCACAATTTTTCAAATGTACACCAAACTCGTAACTCAAATATTCTCCTCCACGATCAGATCGTAGGAATTTTATTTTCTTGTTACGATGATTTTCAACTTCACTCTGAAATTCTTTGAACTTTTCAAATGTTTCAGACTTGTGTTTCATTAAGTAGATATACCCATATCTGCTTAAGTCATCTGTGAAGGTGAGAAAATAACGATATCCGCCACGAGCCTCAACGTTCATCGGACCACATACATCTGTATGTATGATTTCCAACAAATCTGTTGCTCTCTCCATAGTACCGGAGAACGGTGTTTTTGTCATCTTACCCATAAGGCACGGTTCGCAAGTACCAAGTGATTCATAATCAAGTGGTTCCAAAAGCCCATCAGTATGGAGTTTCTTCATGCGTTTTATACCGATATGACCCAAACGGCAGTGCCACAAATAAGTTGCACTATCATTATCAACTCTGCATCTTTTGGCTTCAACACTATGAATATGTGGGTCACTACTATCGAGATTCAATAAAAATAGACCACTCTTTAAGGGTGCATGACCATAAAAGATATTACTCATATAAATAGAACAACCATTATTCTCAGATTTAAATGAATAACCGTCTCGCATCAAACAAGATCCAGATATAATGTTCATGCTTAACGCTGGCACCAAATAACAATTATTTAGGTCTAATATTAATCCTGAAGGTAGATGTAGAGGTAGCGTGCCGACTGCGATCACATCGACTTTGGAACCGTTTCCCACGCGCATCGTCACCTCGTCCTTAGCCAATCTTCGCTTAATCCGTAGTCCTTGTTTCGAGTTGCAAATATTAGCAACAGAACCAGTATCAAATACCCAGGTGCTACTGCGAGCATTAGTAAGGTACACATCAATAACATGTATATCACATATACCTTTGTTCACCTTGCCATCCTTCTTATCCGCCAAATACTTGGGGCAGTTCCGCTTCCAGTGACCAGTCTGCTTGCAGTAGAAGCACTCAGTTTCAGGCTTAGGTCTAGGTTTAGGTTTCTTCTCTTGAGTAGCAACTTGCTTGTTGTTCTTTTTGAAGTTCCCCTTCTTCTTCCCTTTGCCCTTTTTCTTGAAACTAGTGGTCTTGTTGACCATCAACACTTGATGCTCCTTCTTGATTTCTACCTCCGCAGCTTTCAGCATTGCGAAGAGCTCGGTAATAGTCTTATTCATCCCTTGCATATTATAGTTCATCACGAAGCTCTTGTAGCTTGGTGGCAGTGATTGGAGAATTATGTCAATGACGCAATCATCTGAAAGATTAACTCCCAATTGAATCAACTGATTATTATACCCAGACATTTTGAGTATATGCTCACTGACAGAACTGTTCTCCTCCATCTTGCAGCTATAGAACTTATTGGAGACTTCATATCTCTCAATCCGGGCATTTGCTTGAAATATTAACTTCAACTCCTGGAACATCTCATATGCTCCATGACGTTCAAAACGTCGTTGAAGTCCCGATTCTAAGCCGTAAAGCATGGCACATTGAACTATGGAGTAGTCATCAGCTTTGCTCTGCCAGACGTTCATAACATCTGGTGTTGCTCCAGTAGCAGGCCTGGCACCCAGCGGTGCTTCCAGGACGTAATTCTTCTGTGCAGCAATGAGGATAATCCTCAAGTTACGGACCCAGTCCGTGTAATTGCTACCATCATATTTCAACTTTGCTTTCTCAAGGAACGCATTAAAATTCAATGGAACAACAGCACGAGCTATCTATCTACAATCAAGCATAAACAAGCAAGATACTATCAGGTACTAAGTTTCATGATAAATTTAGGTTCAATTAATTTACTTAAAGAACTCCCACTTAGATAGACATCCCTCTAATCCTCTAAGTGATTACGTGATCCAAATCAACTAAACCATGTCCGATCATCACGTGAGATGGAGTAGTTTCATTGGTGAACATCACTATGTTGATCATATCTACTATATGGTTCACGCTCGACCTTTCGGTCTCTGTGTTCCGAGGCCATATCTGTATATGCTTGGCTTGTCAAGTATAACCTGAGTATTCCGCGTGTGCAACTGTTTTGCACCCGTTGTATTTGAACGTAGAGCCTATCACACCCAATCATCACGTGGTGTCTCAGCACGAAGAACTTTCGCAATGGTGCATACTCAGGGAGAACACTTCTTGATAATTAGTGAGAGATCATCTTATAATGCTACCGTCAATCAAGGCAAGATAAGATGCATAAAAGATAAACATCACATGCAATCAATATAAGTGATATGATATGGCCATCATCATCTTGTGCTTGTGATCTCCATCTTCAAAGCACCATCGTGATCACCATCGTCACCGGCACGACACCTTGATCTCCATCGTAGCATCGTTGTCGTCTCGCCAATCTTATGCTTCCACGACTATCGCTACTGCTTAGTGATAAAGTAAAGCAATACAGCGCGATTGCATTGCATACAATAAAGGCGACAACCATATGGCTCCTGCCAGTTGCCGATAACTCGGTTACAAAACATGATCATCTCATACAATAAAATTTAGCATCATGTCTTGACCATATCACATCACAACATGCCCTGCAAAAACAAGTTAGACGTCCTCTACTTTGTTGTTGCAAGTTTTACGTGGCTGCTACGGGCTTAAGCAAGAACCAATCTTACCTACGCATCAAAACCACAACGATAGTTTGTCAAGTTGGTGCTGTTTTAACCTTCGCAAGGACCAGGCGTAGCCACAGTCAGTTCAACTAAAGTTGGAGAAACTGTCACCCGCAAGCCACCTATGTGCAAAGCACGTCGGGAGAACCGGTCTCGCGTAAGCGTACGCGTAATGTCGGTCCGGGCCGCTTCGTCCAACAATACCGCCGAACCAAAGTATGACATGCTGGTAAGCAATATGACTTATATCGCCCACAACTCACTTGTGTTCTACTCGTGCATATAACATCAACATATAAAACCTGGGCTCGGATGCCAGTGTTGGGGAACATAGTAATTTCAAAAAAATTCCTACGCACACGCAAGATCATGGTGATGCATAGCAACAAGAGGGGAGAGTGTGATCTACGTACCCTTGTAGACCGACAGCGGAAGCGTTAGCACAACGCAGTTGATGTAGTCGTACGTCTTCACGGCCCGACCGATCAAGCACCGAAACTACGGCACCTCCGAGTTTTAGCACACGTTCAGCTCGATGACGATCCCCGGACTCCGATCCAGCAAAGTGTCGGGGAAGAGTTCCGTCAGCACGACGGCGTGGTGACGATCTTGATGTACTACCGTCGCAGGGCTTCGCCTAAGCACCGCTACAATATTATCGAGGATTATGGTGGAAGGGGGCACCGCACACGGCTAAGAATATGATCACGTGGATCACCTTGTGTGTCTAGGGGCGCCCCCTGCCCCCATATATAAAGGATCAAGGGGAGGAGGCCAGCCGGCCCCTATGGCGCACCAAGGAGGAGTCCTCCTCCTAGTAGGAGTAGGACTCCTACTAGGAGGGGGAAAGAAGTGGGGAGGGAGAAGGAAAGGGGGGCGCCGCCCCCCCTCTCCTAGTCCAATTCGGACCAGGGGGGACGAGGCGCGCGGCCCACCTTTGGCTGCCCCTCTCTCTCCACTAAGGCCCATATGGCCCATTACTTCTCTCGGGGGGGTTCCGGTAACCCTCCGGCTCTCCGGTTTTCTCCGAAATCACCCGCAACACTTCCGGTGTGTGAATATAGCCGTCCAATATATCAATCTTTATGTCTCGACCATTTCGAGACTCCTCGTCATGTCCGTGATCACATCCGGGACTCCGAACTAACTTTGGTACATCAAAACTCATAAACTCATAATATAACTATCATCGAAACCTTAAGCGTGCGGACCCTACGGGTTTGAGAACAATGTAGACATGACCGAGACACGTCTCCAGTCAATAACCAATAGCGGAACCTGGATGCTCATATTGGCTCCTACATATCCTATGAAGATCTTTATCGGTCAGACCGCATAACAACATACGTTGTTCCCTTTGTCATCGGTATGTTACTTGCCCGAGATTCGATCGTCGGTATCTCAATACCTAGTTCAATCTCGTTACCGGCAAGTCTCTTTACTCGTTCCGTAATACATCATCTCGCAACTAACTCATTAGTTGCAATGCTTGCAAGGCTTATGTCATGTGCATTACCGAGAGGGCCCAGAGATACCTCTCCGACAATCGGAGTGACAAATCCTAATCTCGAAATACACCAACACAACATGTACCTTTGGAGACACCTGTAGAGCACCTTTATAATCACCCATTTACGTTGTGACATTTGGTAGCACACAAAGTGTTCCTCCGGCAAACGGGAGTTGCATAATCTCATAGTCATAGGAACATGTATAAGTCATGAAGAAAGCAATAGCAACATACTAAACGATCGGGTGCGAAGCTGATGGAATGGGTCATGTCAATGAGATCATTCACCTAATGATGTGATCCCGTTAATCAAATAAAAACTCTTTGTTCATGGTTAGGAAACATAACCATCTTTGATTAACGAGCTAGTCAAGTAGAGGCATACTAGTGACACTCTGTTTGTCTATGTATTCACACATGTATTATGTTTCTGGTTAATACAATTCTAGCATGAATAATAAACATTTATCATGATATAAGGAAATAAATAATAACTTTATTATTGCCTCTAGGGCATATTTCCTTCATCATAATATTCGACCGATAAAGATCTTCATTGAATATGTAGGAGCCAATATGGGCATCTAGGTTCCGCTATTGGTTATTGACCGAAGAGGTGTCTCGGTCATGTCTACATAGTTCTCGAACCCGTAGGGTCCGCATGCTTAACGTTCGTTAACGATATAATATTATATGAGTTATGTATGTTGGCGACCGGATGTTGTTCAGAGTCTCGAATGAGATCACATACATGACGAGGAACTTCGGAATGGTCCGGAGGTAAAGATTGATATATGGGATAATAGTGTTTGGTCTTCGGAAAGGTTCCGGAATTCACTGGAAGGGGTTTCGGATGTTTCCCGAAATGTTTGGGCATGAGAACACTTTATTTGGGCCAAGGGGTAAAGCCCACGAGGATTTTGGAAAGTGCAAAAGGAAGTTTTGCGGAGGCCAGGGGGCAGACGCCAGGAACCCTGGCGTCTGGGGGGGTAGACACCGGGAACCCTGGCGTCTAGCCCTGCAGTCCGAGAAGGACTCTTCCTTTCAGGAAAAACCGACTTTGAGGAGGCTTTTACTCCAAGTTTTGACCCCAGGGCTCAACATATAAATAGAGGGGCAGGGCTAGCACCCAAGAGACATTAACAATCACCAAGCCGTGTGCCGGCAACCCCGTCCCTCTAGTTTATCCTCCGTCATAGTTTCCGTTGTGCTTGGTGAAGCCCTGTGGAGATTGTTCTTCACCAACACCGTCACCACGCCGTCGTGCTGCCGGAACCCATCTACTACTTCGCCCATCTTGCTGGATCGAGAAGGCGAGGACGTCATCGAGCTGAACGTGTGCTGAACACGGAGGTGCCGTATGTTCGGTACTTGATCGGGACGGATCGTGAAGGTGTACGACTACATCAACTGCGTTGATAAGCGCTTCCGCTTTGCAATCTTCAAGGGTATGAAGATGCTCTCCCCTCTCGTTGCTATGCATCTTCATGGATAGATCTTGCGTGTGCGTAGAATTTTTTTTGTTTTCCACGCAACGTTTCCCAACAGGAGCAAGCATGGAGGTTGCTTCAAAATCCAGAGTCGCTAAGTGCCCGAATACTCAAGAGCATCTGCTATCCAAATGCAACAATCCTGACTGCGGCCTTGGGAGGTCACCCAAGTCAAGTTTGGAGGGTTGTGATCGAAGGCCAAGACACACTAAAATTAGGCTTGATCAAAAGAATAGGCAATGGTCAGACTGTTAGGGAACGTAGTAATTTCAAAAATTTCCTACGCACACTCAAGATCATGTGATGCATAGCAACGAGGGGGAGAGTGTTGTCTACGTACCCAACGCAGACCGACTGCGGAAGCGATGACACGACGTAGAGGAAGTAGTCGTACGTCTTCACGATCCAACCGATCAAGCACCGAAACTACGGCACCTCCGAGTTCGAGCACACGTTCAGCTCGATGACGATCCCCGGACTCCGATCCAGCAAAGTGTCGGGGAAGAGTTCCGTCAGCACGACGGCGTGGTGACGATCTTGATGAACTACAACAGCAGGGCTTCGCCTAAACTCCGCTACAGTATTATCGAGGAATATGGTGGCAGGGGGCACCGCACACGGCTAAGGAATAGATCACGTGGATCAACTTGTGTGTTCTAGGGTGCCTCTACCTCAGTATATAAAGGAGCCAAGGGGGGAGGGGGCGCCGGCCAGAGAGAGAGGCGCAGGAGGAGTCCTACTCCTTCCGGGAGTAGGACTCCCCTCCAATCCTATTCCAACTAGGATTCCCCAAGTGGGAAAGAGGGAGAGGGGTGGCCGGCCACCTCTCCTAGTCCTAATAGGACAAGGGGAAGGGGGGGAGGCGCGCAGCCCTTGTGGGCAGCCCTTTCACCTTTCCACTAAGGCCTATGAAGGCCCATATGGCTCCCGGGGGGGTTCCGGTAACCTCCCGGTAACCCGGTAAAATCCCGATTTCACCCGGAACACTTCCGATATCCAAATATAGGCTTCCAATATATCAATCTTTATGTCTCGACCATTTCGAGACTCCTCGTCATGTCCGTGATCACATCCGGGACTCCGAACAACCTTCGGTACATCAAAATGCATAAACTCATAATATAACTGTCATCGTAACCTTAAGCGTGCGGACCCTACGGGTTCGAGAACAATGTAGACATGACCGAGACACGTCTCCGGTCAATAACCAATAGCGGGACCTGGATGCCCATATTGGCTCCTACATATTCTACGAAGATCTTTATCGGTCAGACCGCATAACAACATACGTTGTTCCCTTTGTCATCGGTACGTTACTTGCCCGAGATTCGATCGTCGGTATCCAATACCTAGTTCAATCTCATTACCGGCAAGTCTCTTTACTCGTTCCGTAATACATCATCTCACAACTAACATATTAGTTGCAATGCTTGCAAGGCTTATGTGATGTGCATTACCGAGAGGGCCCAGAGATACCTCTCCGACATTCGGAGTGACAAATCCTAATCTCGAAATACGCCAACCCAACATCTACCTTTGGAGATACCTGTAATGCTCCTTTATAATCACCCAGTTATGTTGTGACGTTTGGTAGCACCCAAAGTGTTCCTCCGGCAAACGGGAGTTGTATAATCTCATAGTCATAGGAACATGTATAAGCCATGAAGAAAGCAATAGCAACATACTAAACGATCGGGTGCTAAGCTAATGGAATGGGTCATGTCAATCAGATCATTCAACTAATGATGTGACCTCGTTAATCAAATAACAACTCTTTGTCTATGGTTAGGAAACATAACCATCTTTGATTAACGAGCTAGTCAAGTAGAGGCATACTAGTGACACTCTGTTTGTCTATGTATTCACACATGTATTATGTTTCCGGTTAATACAATTCTAGCATGAATAATAAACATTTATCATGAAATAAGGAAATAAATAATAACTTTATTATTGCCTCTAGGGCATATTTCCTTCACAGACAACTAGTATCTGGGATGACAATTGGCTACCCTATGGGGAGATCCTAAGACCATACGGATGTGTGGCACTTAACCCATTGCACATGGTTTTGGAGCTCATAGATGAATGACAGCAACATGGAACAAGCAACTTGTTACCGGGGTATTCATGCCAATGGACGTCCAGGTAATCATGGGGATACCTTCATGCACTAGAAACATACCAAATTTCTGGAGCTAGTTTTTTGAAAAGAATGGAACATTCACAGTGCGGTCAGGTATAACATGTTTTCAGAAACACCTCAAAGGAGGGAGGCGTGGCTACAAGGAAACAATGGCTCCTCTAGCACCGCTCGGGAAGAGCAAGCATGGAAAACCCTTTGGAGAACACAAGTACCGGATAAGGTTCGGATGTTCTTATGGCGTCTATCGAAACATTCAATTCCAACCCCAACGACATAAGGGCCCACAGGCACATGAGCAGCTCCGATGCATGTGGAATTTGCGGGTTACCAGACTCATGGAGGCATTCGTTAATTGATTGCACCATGTCGAGGTGCACTTGGACACTTGTTGATGAAGATATGGAGCAAACCTTAGTTTGAACTACAAAAAACAAACGCCAATGATTGTTTTTTCACACACATGGAATCATTACCACATGAGCTCTTCGTGAAGTTATCAGTGACACTATGGGCGATCTAGGCAGGGAGAAGGAAGGGTATCCATGAGGGTATTTTTCAAAGCCCCCAATCGATACATTTTTTGTCAAACGATTCATTGAAGAACTTGATATGATCAAAGAAGTCAAGCCGGTGCCTGCTGCGGCTACGACCGCACCTCCAGGGGACCCCCTTCCGCGCCCAAAGGCTCCACGTGCCGGCTATAACAAAATACATGTTGATGCTGGCGTCCATTCAGGCAGGAGGGGATCGGTTGTATCTGTGTGTAGAGACAGTGAGGGCAACTATGTTGGAAGCTTCACTCTGGTTATTGATGAACTTCACGACCCAAGTGTTCTAGAGGTCATTGCATGCAGAGAGGCACTTGCAGTGGCAAGAGACTTGCATTTTCAATAGATTGTTATTATTTCTGACTCTAAACAAGCTGTCTATGAAATAAACAAAAGGAGTAGGAGGAAAATATGAAGCCATCATCAATGAAATAAAACTTCAAAAGTCTGTTTTTACATGTAAATTTTACTTTTGAAAGCCGTGCCGTGAATTATGTATTGGGGAACGTTGCAGAAAACAAAAATTTTCCTACGGTTTCACCAAGATCCATCTAGGAGTTCATCTAGCAACGAGAAATTGGGTTGCATCTACATACCTTTGTAGATCACACGCGGAAGCGTTCAAAGAACGGGGATGAGGAAGTCGTACTCAACGTGATCCAAATCACCGGAGATCCTAGCGCCGAACGGACGGCACCTCCGCGTTCAACACACGTACGGTCAGCGTAACGTCTCCTCCTTATTGATCCAGCAAGGGGAAAGGAGAGGTTGAGGAAGATGGCTCCAGCAGCAGCACGACGGCGTGGTGGTGATGGAGCTGCAGTACTCCGGCAGGGCTTCGCCAAGCTCTATGGAGGAGGAGGAGGTGTTGGAGAGGGAGAGGGAGGCACCAAAGGCAAAGGTAAGAGGTCCTCCATCCCCCCCACTATATATAGGGGGGCCTAGGGGGGGCGCTGGCCCTAGGAGATGCAATCTCCTAGGGGGCGGCGGCCAAGGGGTGGGGGGCTTGCCCCCCAAGCAAGGGGGCGCCCCCCCTTTAGGGTTTCCCCCACCCTAGGCGCATGGGCCCTAGGGGAAGTGGCGCCCCAGCCCATTTTGGGCTGGATCCCTTCCCACTTCAGCCCATGGGGCCCTCCGGGATAGGTGGCCCCACCCGGTGGACCCCCGGGACCCTTCCGGTGGTCCCGGTACAATACCGGTGACCCCGAAACTTGTCCCGACGGCCGAAATAGCACTTCCTATATATAATTCTTTACCTCCGGACCATTCCGGAACTCCTCGTGACGTCCGGGATCTCATCCGGGACTCCGAACAACATTCGGGTTACTGCATATACATATCCCTACAACCCTAGCGTCACCGAACCTTAAGTGTGTAGACCCTACGGGTTCGGGAGACATGTAGACATGACCGAGATCGCTCTCCGGTCAATAACCAACAGCGGGATCTGGATACCCATGTTGGCTCCCACATGCTCCTCGATGATCTCATCGGATGAACCACGATGTCGAGGATTCAAGCAACCCCGTATACAATTCCCTTCGTCAATCGGTATGTCACTTGCCCGAGATTCGATCGTCGGTATCCCAATACCTCGTTCAATCTCGTTACCGGCAAGTCACTTTACTCGTACCGTAATGCATGATCCCGTGACCAGACACTTGGTCACTTTGAGCTCATTATGATGATGCATTACCGAGTGGGCCCAGTGATACCTCTCCGTCATACGGAGTGACAGATCCCAGTCTTGATCCGTGTCAACCCAACAGACACTTTCGGAGATACCCGTAGTATACCTTTATAGTCACCCAGTTACGTTGTGACGTTTGGTACACCCAAAGCACTCCTACGGTATCCGGGAGTTACACGATCTCATGGTCTAAGGAAAAGATACTTGACATTGGAAAACTCTAGCAAACGAACTATACGATCTTGTGCTATGTTTAGGATTGGGTCTTGTCCATCACATCATTCTCCTAATGATGTGATCTCGTTATCAATGACATCCAATGTCCATAGTCAGGAAACCATGACTATCTGTTGATCAACGAGCTAGTCAACTAGAGGCTTACTAGGGACATGTTGATGTCTATTATTCACACATGTATTACGATTTCCGGATAACACAATTATAGCATGAATAAAGACAATTATCATGAACAAGGAAATATAATAATAATGCTTTTATTATTGCCTCTAGGGCATATTTCCAACAGTCTCCCACTTGCACTAGAGTCAATAATCTAGTTACATTGTGATGAATCGAACACCCATGGAATTCTGGTGTTGATCATGTTTTGCTCTAGGGAGAGGTTTAGTCAACGGATCTGCTACATTCAGGTCCGTATGTACTTTACAAATATCTATGTCTCCATCTTGAACATTTTCACGAATGGAGTAGAAGCGACGCTTGATGTGCCTGGTCTTCTTGTGAAACCTGGGCTCCTTGGCAAGTGCAATAGCTCCAGTGTTGTCACAGAAGAGTTTGATTGGCCCCGACGCATTGGGTATGACTCCTAGGTCGGTGATGAACTCCTTCACCCAAATTGCTTCATGCGGTGCCTCCGAGGCTGCCATGTACTCCGCTTCACATGTAGATCCCGCCATGATGCTCTGCTTGCAACTGCACCAGCTTACTGTCCCACCATTCAAAATATACACGTATCCGGTTTGTGACTTGGGGTCATCCAGATCTGTGTCAAAGCTAGCGTCGACGTAACCTTTTACGATGAGCTCTTCGTCACCTCCATAAACGAGAAACATTTCCTTAGTCCTTTTCAGGTACTTCAGGATATTCTTGACCGCTGTCCAGTGTTCCTTGCCGGGATTACTTTGGTACCTTCCTACCAAACTTACGGCAAGGTTTACATCAGGTCTGGTACACAGCATGGCATACATAATAGAACCTATGGCTGAGGCATAGGGGATGACACTCATCTCTTCTATATCTTCTGCCGTGGTCGGACATTGAGCTGAGCTCAATTTCACACCTTGTAACACAGTCAAGAACCCCTTCTTAGACTGATCCATATTGAATTTCTTCAATATCTTATCAAGGTATGTGCTTTGTGAAAGACCTATGAGGCGTCTTGATCTATGTCTATAGATCTTGATGCCTAATATATATGCAGCTTCTCCAAGGTCCTTCATTGAAAAACTCTTATTCAAGTAGGCCTTAATGCTGTCCAAGAGTTCTATATCATTTCCCATCAAAAGTATGTCATCTACATATAATATGAGAAATGCTACAGAGCTCCCACTCACTTTCTTATAAACACAGGCTTCTCCATAAGTCTGCGTAAACCCAAATGCTTTGATCATCTCATCAAAGCGAATGTTCCAACTCCGAGATGCTTGCACCAGCCCATAAATCGAGCGTTGGAGCTTGCACACCTTGTCAGCATTCTTAGGATCGACAAAACCTTCCGGCTGCATCATATACAATTCTTCCTTAAGAAAACCATTAAGGAATGCCGTTTTGATGTCCATTTGCCATATTTCATAATCATAGAATGCGGCAATTGCTAACATGATTCGGACGGACTTTAGCTTCGCTACCGGTGAGAAAGTCTCATCGCAGTCAACCCCTTGAACTTGTCGATAACCCTTAGCAACAAGCCGAGCTTTATAGATGGTCACATTACCATCCGCGTCTGTCTTCTTCTTAAAGATCCATTTATTTTCTATGGCTCTCCGCTCAACAGGCAAGTCATTCAAAGTCCATACTTCGTTTTCATACATGGATCCTATCTCGGATTTCATGGCTTCTAGCCATTTGTCGGAATCCGGGCCCGCCATCGCTTCTTCATAGTTCGAAGGTTCACCGTTGTCTAACAACATGATTTCCAAGACAGGGTTGCCGTACCACTCTGGTGCGGAACGTGTCCTTGTGGACCTACGAAGTTCAGTAGCAACTTGATCTGAAGTTTCATGATCATCATCATTAACTTCCTCTCTAGTTGGTGCAGGCACCTCAGGAACATTTTCTTGAGTTGCGCCATTTTCCGGTTCAAGAGGTAATACTTCATCAAGTTCTACTTTCCTCCCACTTACTTGTTTCGAGAGAAACTCCTTCTCTAGAAAGGATCCATTCTTGGCAACAAAGATCTTGCCTTCGGATCTGAGGTAGAAGGTATACCCAATAGTTTCATTAGGGTATCCTATGAAGACGCATTTTTCCGACTTGGGTTCGAGCTTTTCAGGTTGAAGTTTCTTGACATAAGCATCGCATCCCCAAACTTTTAGAAACGATAGCTTAGGTTTCTTCCCAAACTATAATTCATACGGTGTCGTCTCAACGGATTTTGACGGAGCCCTATTTGAAGTGAATGCGGCAGTCTCTAAAGCATAGCCCCAAAAAGATAGCGGTAAATCGGTAAGAGACATCATAGATCGCACCATATCTAATAGAGTGCGATTACGATGTTCGGACACACCATTACGCTGAGGTGTTCCAGGCGGCGTGAGTTGTGAAACTATTCCATATTTTCTTAAGTGTGTGCCAAACTCGTGACTCAAGTATTCTCCTCCATGATCTGATCGCAGGAACTTGATTTTCCTGTCATGTTGATTCTCAACCTCACTCTGAAATTCCTTGAACTTTTCAAAGGTCTCAGACTTGTGTTTCATTAAGTAGACATACCCATATCTACTCAAGTCATCAGTGAGGGTGAGAACATAACGATAGCCACCGCGAGCCTCAACACTCATTGGACCGCACACATTAGTATGTATGATTTCCAATAAGTTGGTTGCTCGCTCCATTGTTCCTGAGAACGGAGTCTTGGTCATTTTACCCATGAGGCATGGTTCGCACGTGTCAAATGATTCGTAATCAAGATACTCTAAAAGTCCATCAGCATGGAGCTTCTTCATGCGTTTGACACCTATGTGACCAAGGCGGCAGTGCCACAAGTATGTGGGACTATCATTATCAATCTTACATCTTTTGGTACTCACACTATGAACATGTGTAGCATTACGCTCGAGATTCATTAAGAATAAACCATTCACCATCGGAGCATGACCATAAAACATATCTCTCACATAAATAGAACAACCATTATTCTCGAATTTAAATGAGTAGCCATCTCGAATTAAACGAGATCCTGATACAATGTTCATGCTCAAAGCTGGCATTAAATAACAATTATTAAGGTTTAAAACTAATCCCGAAGGTAAATGTAGAGGTAGCGTGCCGACGGCGATCACATTGACCTTGGAACCATTCCCGACGCGCATCGTCACCTCGTCCTTCGCCAGTCTCCGCTTATTCCGCAGCTCCTGTTTTGAGTTACAAATGTGAGCAACCGCACCGGTATCAAATACCTAGGAGCTACTACGAGTACTAGTAAGGTACACATCAATTACATGTATATCACATATACCTTTCGTGATGCCGGCCTTCTTGTCCGCTAAGTATTTGGGGCAGTTCCGCTTCCAGTGACCACTTCCCTTGCAATAAAAGCACTCAATCTCGGGCTTGGGTCCATTCTTTGGCTTCTTCCCGGCAGCTTGCTTGCCGGGCGCGGCAACTCCCTTGCCGTCCTTCTTGAAAGCTTTCTTACCCTTGCCCTTCTTGAACTTAGTGGTTTTATTCACCATCAACACTTGATGTTCCTTTTTGACTTCTACCTCTGCTGATTTCAGCATTGCAAATACTTCAGGAATGGTCTTTTCCATCCCCTGCATATTGAAGTTCATCACAAAGCTCTTGTAGCTTGGTGGAAGCGACTGAAGGATTCTGTCAATGACCGCGTCATCCGGGAGATTAACTCCCAGCTGAGTCAAGCGGTTATGCAACCCAGACATAGTGAGTATGTGCTCACTGACAGAACTGTTTTCCTCCATCTTACAGCTGAAGAACTTGTCGGACACTTGATATCTCTCGACCCGGGCATGAGCTTGGAAAACCATTTTCAGCTCTTCGAACATCTCATATGCTCTGTGTCTCTCAAAACACTTTTGGAGCCCTGGCTCTAAGCTGTAAAGCATGCCGCACTGAACGAGGGAGTAGTCATCGGTACGTGCCTGCCAAGCGTTCATAACGTCTTGTTCTGCAGGGAGAACAGGTGCGTCACCTAGCGGTGCTTGTAGGACATAATCTTTCTTGGCAGCTATGAGGATGATCCTCAGGTTCCGGACCCAGTCCGTGTAGTTGCTGCCATCGTCTTTCAGCTTGGTTTTCTCTAGGAACGCGTTGAAGTTGAGGACTACGTTGGCCATTTGATCTACAAGACATATTGTAAAAAAAAATTAGACTAAGTTCATGATAATTAAGTTCATCTAATCAAATTATTCAATGAACTCCCACTTAGATAGGCATCCCTCCAGTAATCTAAGTATAACATGATCCGAGTTAACTAGGCCGTGTCCGATCATCATGTGAGACGGACTAGTCAACATCAGTGAACATCTTCATGTTGATCGTATCTTCTATACGACTCATGCTCGACCTTTCGGTCTTCTGTGTTCCGAGGCCATGTCTGTACATGCTAGGCTCGTCAAGTCAACCTAAGTGTTTGCATGTGTAAATCTGTCTTACACCCGTTGTATGTGAACGTTGGAATCTAACACCCGATCATCACGTGGTGCTTCGAAACAACGAACTGTCACAACGGTGCACAGTTAGGGGAAACACTTTCTTGAAATTATTATGAGGGATCATATTATTTACTACCGTCGTTCTAAGTAAACAAGATGCAGAAACATGATAAACATCACATGCAATCAAATAATAATAGTGACATGATATGGCCAATATCACATAGCTCCTTTGATCTCCATCTTGGGGCTCCATGATCATCTTATCACCGGCATGACACCATGATCTCCATCATCGTGTCTCCATGAAGTTGCTCGCCAACTATTACTTCTACTACTACGGCTAACGCGTTTAGAAATAAAGTAAAGTAATTTACATGGCGTTTCTCAATGACACGCAGGTCATACAAAAAATAAAGACAACTCCTATGGCTCCTGCCGGTTGTCATACTCATCGACATGCAAGTCGTGATTCCTATTACAATAGCATGAACATCTCATACATCACATATATATCATTCATCATTCATCACAACTTTGGCCATATCACATCACAGAACACTTGCTGCAAAAACAAGTTAGACGTCCTCTAATTGTTGTTGCAAGTTTTACGTGGCTGCAATAGGGTTCTAGCAAGAACGTTTTCTTACCTACGTGAAAGCCACAACGTGATTTGTCAACTTCTATTTACCCTTCATAAGGACCCTTTTCATCGAATCCACTCCAACTAAAGTGGGAGAGACAGACACCCGCCAGCCACCTTATGCAACTTGTGCATGTTAGTCGGTGGAACAGGTCTCACGTAAGCGTACGTGTAAGGTTGGTCCGGGCCGCTTCATCCCACAATACTGCTGAAGCAAGATAAGACTAGTAGCGGCAAGAAAGTTGACAACATCTACGCCCATAACAAATTGTGTTCTACTCGTGCAAAGAGAACTACGCATAGACCTAGCTCATGATGCCACTGTTGGGGAACGTTGCAGAAAACAAAAATTTTCCTACGGTTTCACCAAGATCCATCTAGGAGTTCATCTAGCAATGAGTGATTGGATTGCATCTACATACCTTTGTAGATCACGCGCGGAAGCGTTCAAAGAACGGGCATGAGGAAGTCGTACTCGACGTGATCCAAATCACCGGAGATCCTAGCGTCGAACGGACGGCACCTCCGCGTTCAACACACGTACGGTCAGCGTAACGTCTCCTCCTTCTTGATCCAGCAAGGGGAAAGGAGAGGTTGAGGAAGATGGCTCCAGCAGCAGCACGACGGCGTGGTGGTGATGGAGCTGCAGTACTCCGGCAGGGCTTCGCCAACCTCTATGGAGGAGGAGGAAGTGTTGGAGAGGGAGAGGGAGGCACCAAAGGCAAAGGTAAGAGGTCCTCCATCCCCCCACTATATATAGGGGGGCCTAGGGGGGGCGCCGGTCCTAGGAGATGCAATCTCCTAGAGGGGCGGCGGCCAAGGGGTGGGGGGCTTGCCCCCCAAGCAAGGGGGCGCCCCCCTTTAGGGTTTCCCCCACCCTAGGCGCATGGGCCCTAGGGGAAGTGGCGCCTCAGCCCATTTTGGGCTGGATCCCTTCCCACTTCAGCCCATGGGGCCCTCCGGGATAGGTGGCCCCACCCGGTGGACCCCCGGGACCCTTCCGGTGGTCCCGGTACAATACCGGTGACCCCGAAACTTGTCCCGACGGTCGAAATAGCACTTCCTATATATAATTCTTTACCTCCGGACCATTCCGGAACTCCTCGTGACGTCCGGGATCTCATCCGGGACTCCGAACAACATTCGGGTTACTGCATATACATATCCCTACAACCCTAGCGTCACCGAACCTTAAGTGTGTAGACCCTACGGGTTCGGGAGACATGTAGACATGACCGAGATCGCTCTCCGGTCAATAACCAACAGCGGGATCTGGATACCCATGTTGGCTCCCACATGCTCCTCGATGATCTCATCGGATGAACCACGATGTCGAGGATTCAAGCAACCCCGTATACAATTCCCTTCGTCAATCGGTATGTCACTTGCCCGAGATTCGATCGTCGGTATCCCAATACCTCGTTCAATCTCGTTACCGGCAAGTCACTTTACTCGTACCGTAATGCATGATCCCGTGACCAGACACTTGGTCACTTTGAGCTCATTATGATGATGCATTACCGAGTGGTCCCAGTGATACCTCTCCGTCATACGGAGTGACAAATCCCAGTCTTGATCCGTGTCAACCCAACAGACACTTTCGGAGATACCCGTAGTATACCTTTATAGTCACCCAGTTACGTTGTGACGTTTGGTACACCCAAAGCACTCCTACGGTATTCGGGAGTTACACGATCTCATGGTCTAAGGAAAAGATACTTGACATTGGAAAACTCTAGCAAACGAACTATACGATCTTGTGCTATGTTTAGGATTGGGTCTTGTCCATCACATCATTCTCCTAATGATGTGATCTCGTTATCAATGACATCCAATGTCCATAATCAGGAAACCATGACTATCTGTTGATCAACGAGCTAGTCAACTAGAGGCTTACTAGGGACATGTTGGTGTCTATTATTCACACATGTATTACGATTTCCGGATAACACAATTATAGCATGAATAAAGACAATTATCATGAACAAGAAAATATAATAATAATGCTTTTATTATTGCCTCTAGGGCATATTTCCAACATTATGAACCATATAGTTTAGACACTTTTAATCTCAGGCAGGGCAATGGAGGAGCCCGGGGTATTCTTGGGCATTCCATGGAATACCCATGATTTGGCCCAATAAAAAATCAGATATACATATCCATTCTCCAGGCTCCAGCCCAGGCAACAGGCCACGCGAAGTCGAGCCCACGGCACGCAGCCCTCAACTCGTTCACCAGCAGGATCGACCTAGCTGCCGCTGCCGGCGTCGGCGCTGCAGCGACAACCGCACCAGCCACCAGCACGGCAGCACCTCCAGGCGTCCAGCCATCCGCAAGTCCCATTCTCTCGGCTACTCTGCTCGCGGCCTCGCGCTCGTCCCCTCGTTGGTTGTGACTGTATAGCAGCAACAGTAAATTGATTTAGAAAAGTATGCTCCTGAACCTGCAAACAACAATTAACATAGACGCTTAGGAGTATCCTAACTGCCTCACATGAGCAGCAAATAGATTACATAGATAGTTATCCTACATATGAATTTTTGTACAGGGTTATTGAGAAGAGTACGATTTCTCAAATCGGTTCGATCCTCTCCAAAGGAAGTTTCACAGTGCAAAAAAAAAAAGGTGTGAAAGAGCAGATTTAGCTGAATCGCTCCTGGGGCTTTCTACCCCAGGAAGCTTAGTGATTTAGTATACATTTACATTGTATTGCAAAAAAAATTACAATGAATATCCAACACCAAATTCCTGGCTCCGCCACTAGGGCAGGGGCATCACATCTGGTTTGGCCAACCCGATTTGTATCCCATCTTTGTTGGTTTTTGTTTGTTGAATAAAGTAAAAGCTTCGGCTAGGGCCTAGGGCGGACGGAGAGCCGCTGCCGAACCTGGTACACGATGAAGCTCCCCGATGCATGGCGCCATCCCCAACGTGTCCCCGCACCACGCCTACCCGACCGCGCCGCGAAGACCACGTGTGCGGGGCCGCTTCGCCACGTGCACAGCCACGCACTCAAACGGGTCCCACTTCAAACCACCACCTCCCACCTTCACTTATTCGCGCCTCCGCCCTTCCCAGTCTCGACGGTCAGACATCCCTCCGCTCCCGACCAGGAATCGCGCGCGAGCTCCAAATACGCAAAAACTGAAGCGCCCGCGTGCAAACCAGGGCGGCATGATGACGCGTGCGCGCTCCCGCTAAAACCTTTCTCCCGGCGTTCGGCGAGCGAGCTGAGAGCGCGACACTACGACACAGATACTCCCTGACCCATGCCGCGAACGAGCCTGCCTGAATATTCGTGAGAATTGGCGCGACAGGACAAGGTCGACCCATGGCAGGAGATCGCCGGGCTCTGTGTCTGGTCGCCGGCGCGATCCTCCTCTGCTCGTGCTTTGCTCGGGTGCTGTGCGGCGACGAGTAGGAGCAGCAGCAGGAGATTCAGAGGCTCAGGTCCAAGGTCGCGTCGCTAGGTCAGCTGCCTGCCGGTTTATTTGTTGAGCACAAGATATGAAATGTAATCGTTTCGTGTGTTCCTGCTTTGCTGGGCGAAGAAAGAATTGACAGTTGAGTTTATCTGGTTGGGTTCAGAGGACGAGGTCGGCTGGAGGAAGGAGGAGACCTCGCAGCTGGAGAGCGTCGTCAGGGAGAGGACGGCGCAGATCGCGGCGTTGGTCGGCGGGCTAGAAGCTATGCAGGTGAGGAATGTGGCAGATGATGAATCCGTGGTGAAGGCGAGCACCAACAGTGCGATGATCGAGAAGCAGGTAAGGAAATGGACCATTAATTCCAGTCTCCAGTTTCAGCAAGTAGCTAGGTAGTGATCGATATTGCAGTGGCAATCAATCCCAAATTCATATGGCAACCGAACTGACGAAGGATACAAAAGGAGAACAGATTGAGAGGCTGGGCAGTGATTTGGAAGACCAGGTTAAGAAAGGGGAGTTGTTGGAAACCCGGGCTAGCGAAGCAGAGAAAAGCCTGCTTGAGCTTGGTCAGAAGTTGGATCGTGTAAGTACAGTCATGTTGGCCGGGACAGGTTATAGTGGGTGGTTGTTGGCAGAATTCTGATGTGATTCGTGTCGTATTCAGGTTGAGAAGATAAACGCTGAGCAGAGGAAGAAAATTGAGGAGCTGGAACAAGATCTTCAGCATTCAAAAGTTGGTACACATGCAAGGAAAATACAGTAATTGAGAAGAACCCTCAACGTGCTAATTATATGCTTCATGTTCAGGATAAACTGTCTGGGGTGCAAAGACAAGCAAAATTGAAGGCTCAGGAGTTGGCAAATGTATGGGCAACTAGAAGTACAATATTTTTGCTTAGAAGTCAGTGATCTGCAGAGAACTTAACGCATGACGGCTCATTTTCAGGTTCATGGCATGTGGCTTCCGTATTGGTTCGCATCGCGCTCTGTACATTGTCAGGTATAGGTGGATCCATCCAGTAGTATGGAACTTTATGTAGATTTCGAGACTTCCATTTAGGTTTACTTGCTGCATTTGCAGGAACTAGCATCTGCCAAATGGCATCTCCATGGGAAGCCTGTGCTTGATGCTCTGTTGGAGAAAGTTTGTTTGTTTCATATGGATATTTAGTTAAATATCGTACAAGTGCTACTTGCTAGTAGTATTTCTAAATGCAACCACCACCGTTTTACAATGCCAAGTTGACAGGTTGCTAAGACGTTGGCACATGCACAAAGACTGGTGGAACCACACTTGCAGGCAACAAAAAATGTAGGCTAATGTTCTGAACCAACACTCCCCCTCACCTCTTTGTGAAACACTCTGACACGCCATCTCTTGCTTCATGAAGAAACTGGTGCCTGTTGCCAAATTTCATTTCAACTCACTGAAGAACAGCACTAAGCCGGTAGCTGCCAGGATGGCCACAGCCTATAGAGCATGCAAGGATGCCATCCAGCCATGTATGGTGAAGTCTCAAGAGTTTGCAGATCACTACTGGCAGGTGACGCTGATGCATAGCAAGCGATTTCATCTCATTGTATGCATGGTTGACCCACCTAAGTCTGATCCTGAACACGAACGGTTTCACTCTAGTAGGAATGCAGGAAGTTCTCCGAGCCACACGTCGCACGGATCGCGGCAGCGTCTGAACCTCACCTTTCGGCTGTTGAACCTTACACGAGGCCTGTCAAGTCTGTTTGGAGGCAGCTCGTTATGGCGACGAGCTTCTACCATAGTCAGGTGCAGCCTTTTTCTCCCTCAAAACATGGCACTGGCCGTATACACTTTGGGCTAAAAATTAATCGCTGTTGAAATGCAGGTTCAGAAAGGAATCAGTGGCTTCCTGGAGGACAGTGAGCTGCTGGACCAACTTTCAGCTTATAGACTTGCGTGGTGGATGGTAACTAAAATAAGTACTTTGTTTCCATAACACCGTTGGTATCACAACAAAAAAATCCACAGCACAAATTTCACCATGCTTACTGAACTCACACCTATTCGCTTCGTCGTGCGCAGGCGTCCGCCATGTTTGCGCTGCCGATGTTGTACGCCTGCAAGATCTTCTCGGCTACTGTCCGGTAAACTAACACTTCTGCTTCGATACACCCCTCCTAAACACAAGGACGGCTCAGATTAGCCCATACCTCTTCATAAGTAGGGGCATGATAGCCATTTTTTATAAACTCTTCACGTATACGCTGTACTTTTTTTTTAAATCACGTATACGCTGTACATTAACGGACGTGCACACCCTGCCGTGCTGGGCTGGCCCATTCAGCACATTCATCATTTCTTTTTTCTGAAACCGCAAAAAAAAGGTGCTTGCTACAGGTTTCGAACCTAGGCCCTTCAACAATTAGCACAGCCGCAATAACCAGCTAGGACACCGGACCTCAAGTGCTACGTAAGTTTTTTTATACTTAAAATATAACACTGGAAAAGCGCAACATTTTCTGGTTGTTTTTTCTTTTCTTTTTTTGTTTCTTAAATGCGTGAAGTTCTTATAATTCGTGATTTTTTTAATCGAAAATGACGAAAAAGTTTCAAACTCTTGAATTTTTCTTTCAAATCAGTGAACTTTGTCCCCCAAAATTGATCAGTTTTCTTCACAAATTCGTGAACTATTTCGCAAGTTGGCAATTTGTTTTTGAAAATTGTTGGTCTTTTTTATAAATTGATGGACTTTGTTTCTAAATCAATGGATTTTTTTAAAATTTTGTTAATTTTTTTTCCAAATCAATGAACTTAATTTGAATTATTGATGAACTTTTTTCAAAATCAATAAAAGAAAAGAAAAACAAAATAATATAGAAACCCATGTAAAAACTGAAGAAAAAACCAGCCCGGTTGAAAAGGAAAACCACAGTCTTTCTTTTTAGCGTTATATTTGACGCACTACAAAAGATGGAAAAAGGAAACTTAGACCATGATCAATGGAGGTGTTCGAGTAGGCGAGATGGCTCCGTCTAAGAGCACGTCGTTTCCCGACATGCTTGAAATGGCCCAAAAAAATTTCATGCCTTGTATGACCAATTCAAGGCACCATGCCAAGTTGTTTTGGTTTTCGACAAGTTTTGCATTTTCCGTAGTTTTCTCGGTAAAAAAAATGCTTGATAATGGGCGGCCGTGTCGCAACTTGCATACGTTGTCAGAAATCGTACAAACCTGGCATGGATGACTGCCATGGTCATGCCGACCTGCTTGAAAAGGTTGGGGTTATTTTAAGAATCTTCAAAAGTAGACCATGTTTAATGAAGGGTGTACAGGTTGGCTAGAAGGCTCTACCTGAGGGTGCGTTGTTTCTCAACATCCTTCGAAAGGCCTAATTTTTTCCACCTCCTTCTATGATCAAATCATGGCACCATGTCAAGTTGTTTAAGTTTTCTACAATTCTTTCGTTTTCTAGAGTTCTCTCGATGAAAACAAGCTGATAAATGGCCGGACGTGACACAACATGCATACGTTGTGGGAAATTCATTCAAACCCGGGATGGATGCCTACCATGTGCATGCCCGCCTACTGGAAAAGGTTGGGATGATTTCATGCATGTTCAAAAATAGATCATGTTCAACAGAGGGTGTTCGGGTAGGCGAGAAGGGTCCATTTGAAAGCATGTTTTTGCGGCATCCATTAACTCACCCCAAATCTTTCCATGATCTTATATTACCGGTTAAACGCACCATGCCAAGTTGTTTTGGTTTCGACAAATTTGACTTTTCCGGAGTTCTCTCGGTTAAAAAAGGTAGATAAATGGCTGGACGTGTCGCAACTTGCATATTTTCTCGGAAATCATTCAAACCTGGCATGGATCCTTACCACAGGCATGCCCCTTGCCTGCAAAAGTTGGTGTCGCTTAAAAAATGTTTAAAACTAGACCATGTTCAATGGAGGATGCACCCGGATGGAAATGACCATGGTAGGCAACCATGCTAGGTTAAACAATTTTTGACACCGTATGCAAGTTGCAACATGTTCGACCATTTTATCGGTCTTCTTCTACAAAGGAGACTCCGGAAAATGCAGAATTTGTCGAAAACCAAATGAACTTGGCATGGTGCCTTGAATTGCTCGTAAAAGGCCATGAAAAAAATCGGATCCATTTCTTCATCATTTTTGGTGGGGAAATTGGGGCCATTTCAAAGATGTTGAAAAATAAAGTGCTCTCAGATGAACCGTTCTGACCTTACCGAATAATCTCCATTCAACATGGTGTTTTCTGGACATCCTTGAAATGACCCCAACTAATAAATACAAAGGGATAAAATTGAAAACAGTAAGTGTTTTTTAAAACATTTTATAAACATTTTATATTTTTTTAAATCACTAGTTTAAAAAGTTAGTTAAAACTTGTATTTTGGTATTCAAAAAAAGAGATAAATGAATTAAAAAATAAGAAATCAAATGAAAAAATAGAAAAGAAAATAAAACGCTTAGGCCTTGGCCCAACTGGGCGACGACATTGCTCTCGTCGGGCACGTGTTGGGCCGGTCCAAGAGCTCGCGGATTTGAAAAGTTCATCAATTGTTTTAAAAATATTCATGGATTTGAATATTTTCACAGAAATTCAAAACAAAGTTCACTATGAAATTTGCAAAAAAGTTTTCTCGGTCTTGGGAACCTCGGGTTCCCATCCATTTTTTTCCTGTTTTGGGACCTTCTCAAAGGTCGTGAACCGTGTTTTTCTTTTTCTTTTTCTTTTTATCTTCTCTCCTGTTTATTTTTTTGTCTTCTTTGACTTTTCGTTTATTTTTTAAAAACTGTTCGTATTTTGACATTCTGAGCGTGTTTGAAAGGCATGGACATTTATTTTGAAATTTATGTATAAATTTAAAAAATACAAATATTACTATTTTATGAGCAAAACAGGAAAATTAGATACCCTAAAGAAAACCGTGCAAAAAAAAGAGAGAGACGTAAACTAAAGAGTGGAGGTGCTGTGTTTTTTTCATGGTGTTATGTCTCCCGCACAAGAAATGAAAAACAAGCCAAGAAAGCAAATGTGATGTGCTGTCCAGGATGGTTTGTGTTGTTACAAGTAGTGCGTGAGGGCGCTGGTTCGAATCAAGCCGAGGGCATCCATTTTTTAAAAATTAAAACTAAAAAGACGTAAATGGGCTGAGCCCATGAGGGAGGGCTGTTCGCCGGGTATCATACGAACCTACAGTGTATATATTTTCTATGTAGAAAAGTGAATACAATTTGTGAAAAGTCCATACTGCCCTTTATACGTTTTGTGAGGGGGGTGTACCGAAGCACTTCTCCTAACTAATCAAATGATCCATGTTGTTAGACCATTCATTTATTCATCATTCATAGAAGGATTCATGTTATGCATTGTTCACTTCCCTTTCCCCGAATAATCCACGGCACTTTGCCTGTTCCTGTATGCTTGTCTGCAGCAAAAAAAATCAGGCGAGAGCCGACAGAGGTGGAGGCACATCTTCGAGCCGCAAGCACGCGCGCAGGGTCGAGGAGTAGAGGGCACGGGTCGCTGTTACCCACGAGCTGTTTCTCCCCTGGTGATGTATGCTGAACGGCGGAAGCTTCCTTCGTGTAGAACTCTGATCAGAAATCGTAGACGCTACTGCAGCAGTGTAAATTATAGGCGCTAGGCAGGGGATAGTTATGATTTAGCGGCTGAGCATATGCGCGTGTATGTAGCTCTACAGTGAACTCTACGGTTCATGCTGTTGTCTGTTGATATGTATATGTATGTACACGGTGTATAAAATGGAGATTAACCACATGACACACGTGGTAAGCAATGCAAATTATTCATAAAAGTTAAGTAGAAATTACTTGTGTGGGGTAACAAGGTGAGAGTGGATCCACCATTTATGGTTGTAAAAAATTATGTTGTTTTAAAATGTTCAGTTCATTTTCTTTTTGTTTCAGGATGCATCATCATGTTTCATCATCGTACCAATTACAAAGAATACACTTGTTTCACATTCAGCTTTGTTGTTTCATTGTAACAATAAGAAAGAACACATTTGTTACGCATCAGGTTTGCTGATACACAATGAGGCATTAACATGCGCTACAGACAATGACACATTAAGACAAATTTAGGAACAAGAAAAAAATCAACTTGAAACGAGAAGGAAAATCCAAAGTAACGCTTTGCAATAAGACAAAGTAGAACAAATTGTCATGCAACCACCGACGATGGACCCATGCACGGTAGAATTGTTTTCGGGTCCCTATGTATGTCTTGCTTATAGTGATACGTAAGGAAGGCTCCTGTCAGGGGAGCGCTAAATGGGTCGGCGCATGCGCACGGGAGGCCATGGCCTTGTTTCTTTGGTTCTTTTCACGTTTTGTGATTATTTTTATACTTCTGTTTATACTTCTAAATATTCTAAGTAGATACTCCCTCCGTAAAGATTGGTTATAGAGGGAGTATATTTAAAAAAACATTTTACATAAAATATTTGAATAAATATTAATCAAGCATTTAAAAAATATTGAATATGTATTAAAAATATGAATTTATATTTAAAAAATTTAAACATCTATTTGAAAAATATTCTTGATATACTCAAAAAACGTAGAACTAAAGCAAAAAGAAACAAAGAAAAATGAAAAAAAAACAGTGAAAAGCGAAAAGAAACAAAAGAAAACAAAGAAAAAAAACAAAGAGAAAATGAAGTAAAAAGTGTAAAAATAATGAAAAATGAAAAGAAACAAAGAAAAATAAGAAAATATTAAAAACCAAGAAACAAACAAAATAGAAGAAAAATGAGGAAAAAAAGAAAAACCAATAAAAGCATGAAAGAAACAAAGAGAAACCAAGGAAAAATGAAAGAAAAATCAATGGGCTGAGCCCATGAGGGAGGGCTGTTCGCCGGGTATCATACGAACCTACAGCGTATATATTTTCTATGTAGAAAAGTGAATACAATTTGTGAAAAGTCCATACTACCCTTTATACGTTTTGTGAGGGGGGGGGGTGTACCGAAGCACTTCTCCTAAACTAATCAAATGATCCACCATTTATGGTTGTAAAAAATTATGTTGTTTTAAAATGTTCAGTTCATTTTCTTTTTGTTTCAGGATGCATCATCATGTTTCATCATCGTACCAATTAGAAAGAATACACTTGTTTCACATTCAGCTTTGTTGTTTCATTGTAACAATAAGAAAGAACACATTTGTTACGCATCAGGTTTGCTGATACACAATGAGGCATTAACATGCGCTGCAGACAATGACACATTAAGACACATTTAGGAACAAGAAAAAAAATCAACTTGAAACGAGAAGGAAAATCCAAAGTAACGCTTTGCAATAAGACAAAGTAGAACAAATTGTCATGCAACCACCGACGATGGACCCATGCACGGTAGAATTGTTTTCGGGTCCCTATGTATGTCTTGCTTATAGTGATACGTAGGGAAGGCTCCTGTCAGGGGAGCGCTAAATGGGTCGGCGCATGCGCACGGGAGGCCATGGCCTTGTTTCTTTGGTTCTTTTCACATTTTGTGATTATTTTTATACTTCTATTTATACTTCTAAATATTCTAAGTAGATACTCAAGATTGGTTATAGAGGGAGTATATTTAAAAAAACATTTTACATAAAATATTTGAATAAATATTAATCAAGCATTTAAAAAATTTTGAATATGTATTAAAAATATGAATTTATATTAAAAAAATTTAAACACGTATTTGAAAAATATTCTTGATATACTCAAAAACGTAGAACTAAAGCGAAAAGAAACAAAGAAAAATGAAAAAAAAACAGTGAAAAGCGAAAAGAAACAAAAGAAAACAAAGAGAAAAAGACAAAGAGAAAATGAAGTAAAAGTGTAAAAATAATGAAAAATGAAAAGAAACAAAGAAAAATAAGAAAATATTAAAAACCAAGAAACAAACAAAATAGAAGAAAAATGAGGAAAAAAGAAAAACCGATAAAAGCATGAAAGAAACAAAGAGAAACCAAGGAAAAATGAAAGAAAAATCAATGGGCTGAGCCCATGAGGGAGGGCTGTTCGCCGGGTATCATACGAACCTACAGCGTATATATTTTCTATGTAGAAAAGTGAATACAATTTGTGAAAAGTCCATACTACCCTTTATACGTTTTGTGAGGGGGGGTGTACCGAAGCACTTCTCCTAAACTAATCAAATGATCCACCATTTATGGTTGTAAAAAATTATGTTGTTTTAAAATGTTCAGTTCATTTTCTTTTTGTTTCAGGATGCATCATCATGTTTCATCATCGTACCAATTACAAAGAATACACTTGTTTCACATTCAGCTTTGTTGTTTCATTGTAACAATAAGAAAGAACACATTTGTTACGCATCAGGTTTGCTGATACACAATGAGGCATTAACATGCGCTGCAGACAATGACACATTAAGACACATTTAGGAACAAGAAAAAAAATCAACTTGAAACGAGAAGGAAAATCCAAAGTAACGCTTTGCAATAAGACAAAGTAGAACAAATTGTCATGCAACCACCGACGATGGACCCATGCACGGTAGAATTGTTTTCGGGTCCCTATGTATGTCTTGCTTATAGTGATACGTAGGGAAGGCTCCTGTCAGGGGAGCGCTAAATGGGTCGGCGCATGCGCACGGGAGGCCATGGCCTTGTTTCTTTGGTTCTTTTCACATTTTGTGATTATTTTTATACTTCTATTTATACTTCTAAATATTCTAAGTAGATACTCAAGATTGGTTATAGAGGGAGTATATTTAAAAAAACATTTTACATAAAATATTTGAATAAATATTAATCAAGCATTTAAAAAATTTTGAATATGTATTAAAAATATGAATTTATATTAAAAAAATTTAAACACGTATTTGAAAAATATTCTTGATATACTCAAAAACGTAGAACTAAAGCGAAAAGAAACAAAGAAAAATGAAAAAAAAACAGTGAAAAGCGAAAAGAAACAAAAGAAAACAAAGAAAAAAAAACAAAGAGAAAATGAAGTAAAAGTGTAAAAATAATGAAAAATGAAAAGAAACAAAGAAAAATAAGAAAATATTAAAAACCAAGAAACAAACAAAATAGAAGAAAAATGAGGAAAAAAGAAAAACCGATAAAAGCATGAAAGAAACAAAGAGAAACCAAGGAAAAATGAAAGAAAAATCAATGGGCTGAGCCCATGAGGGAGGGCTGTTCGCCGGGTATCATACGAACCTACAGCGTATATATTTTCTATGTAGAAAAGTGAATACAATTTGTGAAAAGTCCATACTACCCTTTATACGTTTTGTGAGGGGGGGGTGTACCGAAGCACTTCTCCTAAACTAATCAAATGATCCACCATTTATGGTTGTAAAAAATTATGTTGTTTTAAAATGTTCAGTTCATTTTCTTTTTGTTTCAGGATGCATCATCATGTTTCATCATCGTACCAATTAGAAAGAATACACTTGTTTCACATTCAGCTTTGTTGTTTCATTGTAACAATAAGAAAGAACACATTTGTTACGCATCAGGTTTGCTGATACACAATGAGGCATTAACATGCGCTACAGACAATGACACATTAAGACACATTTAGGAACAAGAAAAAAATCAACTTGAAACGAGAAGGAAAATCCAAAGTAACGCTTTGCAATAAGACAAAGTAGAACAAATTGTCATGCAACCACCGACGATGGACCCATGCACGGTAGAATTGTTTTCGGGTCCCTATGCATGTATTGCTTATAGTGATACGTAGGGAAGGCTCCTGTCAGAGGAGCGCTAAATGGGTCGGCGCATGCGCACGGGAGGCCATGGCCTTGTTTCTTTGGTTCTTTTCACGTTTTGTGATTATTTTTATACTTCTGTTTATACTTCTAAATATTCTAAGTAGATACTCCCTCCGTAAAGATTGGTTATAGAGGGAGTATATTTAAAAAAACATTTTACATAAAATATTTGAATAAATATTAATCAAGCATTTAAAAAATATTGAATATGTATTAAAAATATGAATTTATATTTAAAAAATTTAAACACGTATTTGAAAAATATTCTTGATATACTCGAAAAACGTAGAACTAAAGCGAAAAGAAACAAAGAAAAATGACAAAAAAACAGTGAAAAGCGAAAAGAAACAAAAGAAAACAAAGAAAAAAAAACGAAGAGAAAATGAAGTAAAAAGTGTAAAAATAATGAAAAATGAAAAGAAACAAAGAAAAATAAGAAAATATTAAAAACCAAGAAACAAACAAAATAGAAGAAAAATGAGAAGAAAAAAGAAAAACCGATAAAAGCATGAAAGAAACAAAGAGAAACCAAGGAAAAATGAAAGAAAAATCAATGAAACGAAATATAACAGCGAAAAAATAAACCAAAGAAAACCAGAGAAGAAATAAGAAAAGCAAAAAACAAAAAAAGAAAGAAAAGAAACTGAAGAAAACCTACGGCGACCAAAGCTGCAACGCGCAAGCGGCAACAGCGAATCTACACTAACAGGTCGGCCCATCTGGAAGAAGCATTTCCTATTCGACGCTTCAGGCGCCTGTTACAGCACGATGTGCAAACGAGCGCACACCTCTCCTCCATGCTGGGTCGGCCCATCTTCCCTTTTTTCAGTTTTAAATAAACATCCAAACGACTGTGCGGCTGGTCGTTCCTATGCTGCACAATCACCCCACCACCCACACATGACGTGCTCAACGAAAAAGGTGTAACAGCTCCCGGGTGCCCCCACACCCTCACGAACAATAAATTCATAAAAAAATGAAAAAAATGTAACTTTCTGGGATCAAAGATGATAAAAAATTCCATGTTCTTGCAAAGTTTCAGCAACAAACGTGGAGCCCTCACCAAGTAAAACAAAATCACTGCTTAAAAGTGTACACAAACTTTGAACAATGATTTTGTTTTTTAGGTGAGGGCTCCTCGAATGTTATCTTTAGCTAGAGTTTTGCAAGATCGTCAAAAGTTTGATCATGTTTAATGTCCAAAAGTTTCATTTTTTCCTTTTTTTGAATTTACTGTTCAGTGTAGGGGCACCCGGGTGCTGAAAAGCATGTCTTTGTGCTCAATTACATCTTCTCTTTTCTTTTCTTCCTTTTTTCTTTCTTATTTCTTTTTTTTCTTTTCTCCTTTCCCTCTTTTCTTTTCTCTTTTCTATTTTTTCTTGTCCCACTTTTGCAACGGTTTTGTTCAGTTTTTTTAATTCTTTTTCTTTGTCTAGTTTTCTCTTCCTCTTTTACTAAATTGAATGAACTTTTTCTTTGAATTGAATGAAATTTTTAGAAATCAATGAGCTTTTTACAGAATCAATGAACTTTTTTCAAATCAATGATTTTTTTTCAAAATCAATGATTTTGTTTCCAATTTTGTGATTTTTTTAAGTTTTGATGAACTTTTTTCAAATTTGATGAACTTTTTAAAAATCAATGATTTTATTTCAAATTTATCATTTTTCCAGTTTCATGAAATCCACAAACTTTTTCCGAATACATGTAAGTTTTTCAATATGTGAACTTTTTTAGAAAAAAGGCGTGAGTTTTTTTTCAAATTCATGACCTATTCTCAAATTCGTAATTTTTAGATCCATATTTGTTTTTCAAAGTCAACCAGTCACTGACTAAACGTTTGGATAGTGAACCGATCGTACGATACGGTCATTGTACGAGCAAAGAAAAAGGCTGGAGCGAGCAAACGAAAAGAGGAACGAGCGACCAACTCGCTTGCTACTAATAAGGATCCGGGGGAGGAAGTTGTTTCTCCGCATAAGAACATGCAGCCGCCGAAACGCAAAGAGGCTCCCACGCGGGTGTATAGGGCAGTGGCAAAGGCCTTGCTTCTTACTGATGGGGGGACATGTGCTGATGGTGTGGGCACAAGCTTGACCAAAGATGATACAACTTCAGCTAGCAATAGCACTGAGGGTGATGGATCTTTCCGTGAACCGAAGAAGAAGAAACCCACTCCAAATAACTCGGTAGAGACCGCATCGCGGTCCTGCCAGGATCAATGAGCTGCTTGAGCTGGAACTGTCGGGGGCTTGGGAACCCCGAGGCAGTTCGTGAACTTCGCAGTATTGTGAAGTTGGAAGGCCCCACTCTTCTCTTTGTAATGGAAACAAAAATTAAAGCAAAAAGAGTTGAGGATTTGAAGCATACACTAGGTTTTAGCGGATGTTTTGCAGTGGACAGTGCTGGCCTTAGTGGTGGCATTGGTCTTTTTAGTCTCGAGATGTAACAGTCGAGTTAAAGAACTATAGTCAAAGTCATATTGATGTGGTTGTTCAGTGTAATAATCGAGATTTGACTTGGCGTTTCACTGGTTTTTACGGAGCTCCGCGAGCAGAAAATAGGCATCATTGTTGGTGGTTCTTGCGTACACTTCATTCGTTACCACATGCAGCTTGGTTGAGCATGGGGGATTATAACGAAACTATGTACTCCTCTGAACACTTTAGTAGATCAGCGAGGTATGAAAATCAGATGCGTGCTTTCAGAGAGGTTATAGATGAGATTTCTTTCCAAGATTTAGGCTGGTCTGGTACGGCTTATACTTGGGATAATCATCAAGCTGGAGGAGCTAATGTCAAAGCCAGATTGGATCGAGCATTTGCTAATGAAGCTTTTCGTCAGCTCTTTCAGCATATACGTGTCGGGCATATCCCTTCGGTGGAGTCTGACCATTGCTTTGTGTTTGTAGAGATTAAAGAGAGCTTGCCATCTACTACTCTGAAAAAAGAAGCAATTCAGATGCGAAAATGTTTGGCAAACTCATGTAGATTATGACCGCTTGGTTTGTGACACCTGACGGGGCATACAACGCACTCCGGGGCTCCAAGGTGTAGCATCAGCGTTGAGCACCTTGCAGGCTACATTAGAACCCTGGGGTTCCAGGGAGTTCGGCAGTCTGACGCGCTCTGTCAGGCAGCTCCAGAAGAGGTTGGATTGCCTCCGTTGCCGGTCTATTGGCACCGGGCCGACAGAGGAGGAGAAATCCGTAGTAAAGAGGTTAAAGGAGGCTTTACACCAGGAAGAAATCTGGTTACGACAATGTTCTCGAGTCCCATGGCTCCGGGATGGAGATCGAAATACTTCCTACTTTCAGGCTCAAGCTGCTCAACGCAAACAAATGAATAGAATATCAGGGCTAAGACGTGCTGATGGCTCCACTTGTGCTACTGAAAGTGAGGACAAGGAAGAGGTGCAAACACTTTATCAAAGCTTGTATTGTTCTTAGGGTTTTAGTGACTCCAACTACCTGTTATCACATGAACCGGAGAGAGTCACTCCATCCATGAACGATGAACTGAATAAACCATAGGCGGGAGAGGAGGTCAAGGTGGCGCTGTTTCAAATGGCGCTGTCAAAAGCCCCCGGTGTGGACGGATTTACAACAAGGTTTTATCAACGTCATTGGGATTTGCTTGGCAATGAAGTGACCTTGGTTGTTCTGGATTTTCTTAATGGAGGGGAATTACCTACGGGTCTGAATGATACTTCCATAACTATAATACCAAAGGTACGTCACCCCCAATCAATCACACAATATCGTCCCATAGCTTTATGCACAGTGCTTTACAAGATTGTGGCAAAGGCTATAACGAACAGGTTGCAGAGTCTGATGGATATGATCATTAGCGAGGAGCAAAGTGCTTTCATTCCCGGACGACTCATTACAGACAACGTACTTGTTGCATATGAAAGTATCCACACAATGAAAAGGAGGAAGAAGGGAAAGAACATCTCTTGTGCAGTTAAGCTAGATATGATGAAAGCCTATGACCATGTCGAGTGGCACTATCTCGAAGCTATACTGTCACGTTTGGGTTTCAGTATGGGTTTCGTCAGGATGATAATGAAGTGTGTCTCCTCCGTCCGTTTTTCTTTCAAAATCAATGGGGAGCTACTTCCGTATTTTACACCTACCGGAAGTTTTCGGCAAGCAGATCAGTGTCACCATATCTATTCTTGTTGTGTGCCGAAGGCCATTCCTCATTGTTGAAATATTACAATGGTGCAACTATCGATAGGGGACTGCGGGTGAGCTATAGATCACTGTGGGTCACCCATTTGCTCTTTGCAGATGACAGCCTCATCTTCATTAATGCAAGTAATCCGAGTGCGCTCAGGCTAAATGACATCTTGAGGATATATGGAGAGGCCTCGGGTCAGTGTATCTGAAAGTGCTAGTGATCGACTAGAAGGGGGGGGGTGAATAGGCGATTTTTATGAAAGTCTTCAAAACATGGAAGTTTCGAAGACAAACGATAGAAATAAACGTATTACCATGCAGGGGAAGGTAGACTACACTAGGAAAACCATAGTCAAGTATTCAATGAAGTGAAAGCACAATGACTAATAGCAGCTAGGCAGTAAAGATCAGGTAGGAAGATATTGTGAAGCCAATCAGAACAAGCAGTCACTCAGTGAAGACAAAAGATAATGCAATCATACAATGACTTCACAAGGACCAACAGTAAGCAAAGGGAAGGGAAGGATGAAACCAGTGACTCATTGAAGACAATGATTTGTTGGACCAATTCCGGTTGCTATGACAACTGTACGTCTGGTTAGGGAGGCCGAGATTCAACTCAGAAGACCTCGTCTTCACCTTATTCCCCTTGAGCTAAGGACACCTAGTCCTCGCCCAATCACTCTGGTAAGTCTTCAAGGTAGACTTCCAAACCTTCACAGACTTCGTTCACCGGCGATCCACAATGACTCTTGGATGCTCAGAACGCGACGCCTAACCGGCTGGAGGATTCACAGTCCTCAAGTGTAATAAGTCTTCAGATCACACAGACAGGAAGACTTAAGTGATGCCTAACACTCTTTGGCTCTGGGTGTTCAGGGCTTTATCCTCGCAAGGAATTCTCTCTCAAAGGCTTCGAGGTGGGTTGCTCTCAAACGACAAAAGGCGTACTCTAACTCTAAGCAGCCAACCGTTTATGGTTGTAGGGGGTGGGCTATGTATAGCCACTAGGCAACCCGACCTGATTTGTCCGAAATGACCCTGGGTCACTAAGGAACTGACATGTGTTCCAACGGTCAGATTTCAAACACACATGACAACTTTACTTGGGATACAAGCAAAGCTGACTTATCCAACTCTGGAAAAGATTTGCTCTCATAGTCTTCACTCGAAGACATAGGATTTTGGTTAAGCATCACTTCAGTCATTTTGACTGGTTCTCTTGGACCCCACTTAACAGTACGGTGGTTCCTATGACTCAACAAAAAAGAAAAAGAACGACGAAAGAACTAAGTCTTTGTCGTGGTTCTAAGTCTGACAGTAATGTAGGGGGGTAAGTATGGAGAGGCGAGATCTTAGCTATGGAGAAGTTGTAAGGACGCAAGGTTTACGAGTTCAGGCCCTTCTCGGAAGAAGTAAAAACCCTACGTCTCGGGGCCCGGAGGCGGTCGACTGGATTATGTGAGTATGAGTTACAGAGGTGTGAACCCTTGTCTCGGAGGAGGGGGTGGCTTATATAGAGTGCGCCAGGACCCCGGCCAGCCCACGTTACGAAGGGTTCAATGTACATTAAGGCAGGGCGTTACTGGTAACGCTAGTAATAAAGTGCTATGATGACCATAAAAGCTATTTAATGACCGACCGTTAGCGTGCGGGGTGACTTTAGGTCTCCTGGCCGTCGAGTGGTTGGATCTTGGTCGAGTGATCGCTTCTTGGTCGAGTGACTTCGAGTCTGTCGAGTGGAACACCTTCAAGTCGATTGAAAGGTGATTTCTTCTAGAGATGTCCTTGGGTAGGGCAGTTAGGACAGGTCCATGACCCTACCCTAGGTACATAGCTTCATCATTAGCCCCCGAATGGATCGAGGTTTGAGTGGGGAAGGAGTTGAGGACCTCTCCGACTCATTTTTCATGCCGTGAGCATATCGTGCTCTAGATCAATGGACCCGAGTGATGGCAGCAACTTCCTTTTCAGTCGCCTTGATCCATTCTTAATTCTTCGTCGAGTGAGTTTCTTTACTTTTAAGGCTCCGAGTGACGGTGCGGAGGAGATCTTTGGTCTGACAAGTTATTTGCTGCCCGCGGATTTAGTGGGATCCGAATTTTCGGAAGCGCGCGGGACGGGGGAGGCCGCAGTAATCGGACGAGATAGAGCGGAGCCGCCTCGATCCCCGCGCCACCTTTTTCGCCATGTATCACTCGTGCGGTCGTTACGGGATTTGACAGAGCCATCTGGGCCTACCTGTCAGCCACTCGGAAGCGGCCTCATATAAGGCGTTGGACCGGAGTCTCCCGAACAGTGCGCCCCATTATCTCTTCTCCTCCTCACGCCTCTCCTTTGCGCTCGCTCTCGCTCCAGCGCCACCACGCCACACGCGCCTCGTCGGCGACAATGGTGAAGGAGAAGACAGCGGCTCTGGAGCGGGCAAAGAAGGCGACGGCGAGGTCAAAGGGGAAGGCGACGAGCCGGGGCGGATCTTCCTCGCGGACTGGCCTGCCGAGGGGTTGGATCCAGGGCGACTGGATCCACTCGAGGATCTCCCAAGAAGACCTCGACGACCTGGCCGAGGGAGGGCTGATCCCCTACGACTCGGCACAGCTTCCGGGGAAGGAATCCGAGCCGCAACCCCGGGAGGGTGAGCGCGTTCTTCTTGCCACCCACGTCGACCGTGGGTTTTCCTTGCCTCCTCATCCTTTCTTCCGAGGGTTTCTGAACTTCTTTGGGGCTCAACTCCACCATTTTACCCCCAACTCAATCGTTTATCTTGCCGCGTTCATTTCCTTGTGTGAGAACTTCTTGGGTTGTCGACCTCACTGGGGTCTTTTCAAGCATATTTTCACTTGTCGCTCCCAGACAGTGAAAAAGGCTAATCCGAGTGACGAGAGGACCCAAGTGATCCAGATGTGTGGGGGTCTTGGCATCCAGACGAGGGGAAAAAGCTCCTTTCCGGCCATGATTCTTCCCGATTCAGTTCGCGGATGGCAGTCGACCTAGTTCTACTACAAAGACCAGTCGACGCCAGGGCAATCGACTGGCCTCCCTCCCTTTACCATGGACCGAGTGGAAAAACCCTCCCCTTTGAAGGTGCTCCCGGAGGAGAAGGCACACATGAAGGTGTTGGTCAACCGAGTGGTCCAGCTCATTCGTGACGGGGTCACTGGTATGGATCTCTTGGAGGTCTTCCTTCAGCGGCGCATCCAGCCTCTCCAAGCCCGAGACCACCCGATGTGGATGTATTCGGGTCTAGAAGACTCCACTCGGATCCACCCGGAGGAGGTCGATGACAACACGCTGGAGAAGTGGCTGTCGAGCATTACCGGGAAGAAGGACAATCCCAGAGGAGCCAGGAGAGTTCCCCCATTCGACCAGTCGCGTGCACCAGAGCAGGTCTGATTCTGAGTTTTTGCTTGTAATCTGAATTCACTCGCGCATCTGTCTGTATTGCATCGACTGGCTTTGTTCTCCCTGCTTTCTTTCAGGCCATTATTGAAATGTATTCGATGCCCAACGGGGAGCAAGAGCAAGCTCTGGAAGGCGAGGCGAGTGGTGGCGAAAGTGGCGAGTGGACTTCTGATGGTGAAGGGGATGGTGGAAGTGACGACTCAAGTGATGGGGAAGAAGTCGAGTCGCCTCCTCACATAGGGAGACGATCCAAGCTTGACCAAGAACAGCCGAGTGCCCGCGACAAGGCAACTGCTAAGGCTGGTCAGTCTTCGAAGCGTCCTCGGGTCTCTTCACCAACCCCGACTGAGAAGGCGCCAAAGCACCCCAAAGTTGCAGAGCCGAAGACTCGGAAGGCGCTGCCGAAGATCAAGATCGATATCCCTGTCGCCTTCGCGTGAGTGTCTCTCCTTGTATTCACTCGACGCTCCGCGCTGTTTGTTTTTCTTGTTTTAACTGGACGAACTTTGGAATTGTTAGCGCTGCCACTTCTGAGACCTCAGCTTACAGGGATGATGATGAGGTGATGGAGGATGCGGTCACTTCTAATCCGGGTATGATTTCTGCCATACTATCTTTCTTTGGTCGATTCAACTGCATCATGCATCATTGGGTGACGTGATTTTGGCAATTTGAACTTTGTACAGCTCCCAACATTATTGACCTCCCTGATGATGATGAAGAGCCCGAGAGGTCTTTGACGAGGAAGAGTAGGCGAGCTCCTGTAAGTGAGGCGCTACAGTTGACGCCGAGGGCGGAACCAGTCGTTCAGGACACTGGTGACGTCAATCGGGGTACTGTTACCTTCGCGGAGCCCCTGTCGAGTGCCTTGCCTTCTTCTTCGACTGCTCAGGCCCCTGTCGACCCACCTTCACTTTTTGCAACCCATCATGTCCCGGAGGACGAGGTGAATGCTGCTAGGGAAGCCATACGCCAGGCAGGCATTATGATGGAGAATATTAAGACGGTGCGGGACGCCAGCCAAGCCGCCTATGATGCCAGCTCGGCTCTCCAGAGCAATGTTCAGGTTAGTTGGTCGCCGCTTGTTCTGTTAGGATATGCTATCTGAAGATTCTTTCCGAAAATCCTTTCATCTGTACACCCACTGGGTGTGTCGATTGAATTTTTGGGACTAGTGGGGGCACGCTGAGTGCACCCACTGGGTGTAGTCCCCGAGGCTACGGCGGACTGCTGGCAGTCGACCGTAGTCTTTGTATTTTGTCGAGTAAAACCGAACTGGTAGTTTGTTTCTTCCGCTCGATCCGGTCGAGTGGGATCAGAACCGGTGGGGGCACGCTGAGTGCACTGTAACACCCTCGATGCGACTATAGCTCCCACGTGTCGAGGCACGACTTAGAGACATAATCGCATTGAAGGCATATGTCGCAAGTGAGGTAATCTTCACACAACCCATGTAATACGTAAGGAAAAGGGATACATAGTTGGCTTACAATCGCCACTTCACACAATTACAGGAATAAACATTACATCATTCAAATACACTCATGGTCCGACTACGGAACCAAAATAAAAGAAGAACCCCAAATGCGACAAAGGTCCCCGATCGACCCCAACTGGGCTCCACTACTGATCAACTGGAAATGGAACAACACAAAGGACAAGATCTTCATGGAGCTCCTCCTGAGCTTGGTTGCATCATCTGCACGGACTCATTGGCACCTGCAAGCTGGTTTTGGAAGTATCTGTGAGCCACGGGGACTCAGCAATCTCGCACCCTCGCGATCAAGACTATTTAAGCTCATGGGTAAGGTAAAGGTATGAGGTGGAGCTGCAGCAAGCGACTAGCATATATGGTGGCTAACATACGCAAATGAGAGCGAGAAGAGAAGGCAGAGCACGGTCGATAAAAGTATGATCAAGAAGTGATCCTGGACTACCTACGTCAAGCATAACTCCAACAACCGTGTTCACTTCCCGGACTCCGCCGGAAAGAGACCATCACGGTTACACACACGGTTGATTCATTTTAATTAAGGTCGACTTCAGGTTTTCTACAACCGGACGTTAACAAATTCCCATCTGCCCATAACCGCGGGCACGGCTTTCGAAAGTTCAAATCCCTGCAGGGGTGTCCCAACTTAGCCCATCACAAGCTCTCACGGTCAACGAAGGAATAGACCTCCTCCTGAGACATTCCGATCAGACTCGGTATCCCGGTACAACAAGACATTTCGATAGGGTAAAACTAAACCAGCAACACCGCCCGAATGTGCCGACAAATCCCGATAGGAGCTGCACATATCTCTTTCTCAGGGCACACTCAGATTGTCCTAGGTACGGGTAGGCCAGCCCAGAGTTGCCCCTGGTGGTCACCGGTAGCTGACAGTTGGACCAACACTCAGAGGAGCACTGGCCCGGGGGGGTTAAAATAATGATGACCCTTGAGTCCGCGAAACCCAAGGGAAAAAGAGGCTAGGTGGCGAATGGTAAAACCAATGTTGGGCATTGCTGGAAGAGATTTACTTAAGGCGAACTGTCAAGGGGTTCCCATTATAGCCCAACCGCGTAAGGAACGCAAAATCCGGGAACATAACACCGATATGACGGAAACTAGGGCGGCAAGAGTGGAACAAAACACCAGGCATAGGGCCGAGCCTTCCACCCTTTACCAAGTATATAGATGCATTAATTAAATAAGATATATAGTGATATCCCAACAAGTAAATAAATATGTTCCAACAAGGAACGACCTCCAATCTTCACCTGCAACTAGCAACGCTATAAGAGGGGCTGAGCAAAGCGGTAACATAGCCAATCAACGGTTTGCTAGGACATGGTGGGTTAGAGGTTTGACATGGCAATTTGGGAGGGTGACAAGCAAATGGTAGGCATCGTAGCATTGGCATAGCAAGAGCGAGCAAACTAGCATAGCAAAGATAGTAGTGATTTCGAGGGTATGATCATCTTGCCTGAAATCCCGCAAGGAAGAAGAACGAGTCCATGAAGAAGACAAACGGACGTAGTCGAACGGTTCCTCACAATCACGACGTTAACGGAACCAACCCGCAGAAGCAACCACCGGAAAAGCAAACAACATAGTAAACAACTATCACACGATCATGGCATGATGCACAATCGAGTATGATGCATGTCCGGTTTAAAGAAGCATGGCATGGCAAAGTGCACAAACAATCCTACAAATTAAGTGGAGCTCAATATGCAACGAGTTGCATATTGACGAAACACCACGATGAGTTATTTAGTTTGATCCCGTTTATGTACCAAACAATATTAAATGTTGTTAAGCATGGCAAGAGGGTGAAGCAAATGAAAACTACCTATCTAGTCAAGGTTAAATGAGGCCGGAAGCAACGAACAACAAATCCAGAAACTCCTCATGTGCATATTTTAGGTTTGGTACTGTTCTGCCTAAAACCATATTTTATTGTTGATAAACAGGAAAATAAAGTGCAACATGGTAATCTATGCATTTTTCTACCCCATTTACATATAAAGTTTATTAAATTCGGAGCTACGGTTAATTAGTTATGAATTAAATCATATTAGCATGGCATAGGAGCAAATTAATGCAAACAACATTTTAATCATTTTAAACATAGATGAAAGTTGGATATTATTAATCTACACAAAATTCTGAGCAAGTTTCATATATAATTCATTTTAATCCGATGCACCAATTGTGAGTTATTATATGCATGAACAAAAGGTCTAATCTGTAAAACAGCAGTATCCTGGAAATTAGCTAAAAACACAGAGACTGGAAAAAAAAACATCCACGGGCTGAAACTGGTTGGCCCATCAGTGCACAGGAGGGGCTGGGGGTTCTCACATTGGGCCAAGCCCAGCTGAATCCGTCGCTGGGCAGGGTGGCGCTGCGAAGCTGGGCCGTTCGGGGCATGGCCCAGGTGGAGGTGCGTGAGGAGGCAGCCTGGCAGGATCGAATCGAAGCAGAGGCTGAGCGAGGCCGGTTGGGGAGGTCGGACGCGGGCCAGCTGGAGCCTGGCGCGGCTGGGCTTGGGTCTTGACTCGATCGAACGAGGAGGAGAAGGGGGCACGGTCAACGCTCGAGGACGAGCGTGCGAGCGGGCGCCTCATCCTGGAAGAAGCAGAGGACGCAGGCAGAGGCAGGTGTTCGGCGGCGCTCCTCCGCGCGGATCGGGACGACGGCGATGGCTTGGCATGTCTCCGGCGAAGGAGGGAGGCAGATCCCATCGAAGATGGAAGGATCCGGGCGGTGGGGGCCGGATCCCGCCGGATCCGTCGCCGGAGCAGGGCGGCAGCAGGGAGCCAACGACGAACTCCATGGCGGTGGCGGCGAGGAGCACTGCAGGGGAGAGGAGAGAGGTTAGGGAGAGGCAGGGAGATGTAGAGGAGGGCGGCGGAGCTGGCCTGAGGCTCGGCAGCGGCGGAGATGACCGGCTGGGCTGCCACTCGGGTTGGCGTGGCAGCGAGGCAAAGGAGCTCGTTCTCCTTGGCGACGGGAGGCTCAGGCACGGCGTCGCTGCACCGGCGGGATGCAGGCACGGCTCGCAGATCGAGGTGGGTGGATGGATCGGAGGAGTTGCACCGGTTGGTTGGGCGGAGGAAAACGAGGAGGAGAGGGATCCCGAGGTGGATCGAAGGATTGGGCAGATGGATCCCGAGGTGAAAGAGGACTGGCGGCGGCGGCTGGGAGGATGGGACAAGGGCCCTCGGTTTTAGGGTTTTGTCCAAAGAGCACTAGGAGTATATATATAAAAAGGAAAAGGGAGACATTTAGGGGCTAAACCGTCCCTCCAAATAAATTGAGCGGTCAAGAAAAATAGGGTAGGAAGTCCAATTAACAAAACGGAGACGTTTTGTAGATGTTTGGGGATGATCCGGACACAACGGTGGCGACAGTCCGGGTCGGGTCCGGGACAGATTTCGGACGCGCGCGGGAGGAGGTCCGCGGGCAGACGAGAGGGGTTAGGTTGGACCTGGCGGTAGGTAGTGAGTTGTGTAGACGGTCTCGAGCTGAGAGAAGAGAAGAGAGGGAAAACCCGACAACAGTTTTCGGAGACCGAAGACGTCCGACGTTAGACCGGCTATACTGCCGCTATAGTTATCCGTTGGGGCATCAAACGAACTCCGAATGCGATGAAATTTGACAGGCGGTCTATCTACACTATAATAAGACCACACGTCAAATCTCATCCCATTCCGAGAACATTTTCCAGCCACTTATAAAATAATATTTCGGACATGCCGCGGGCGCGTGCAAGTGTGTCTGGGCTCAAAACGGACAACGGAGAGAACTCGGAGAACCCGGACGAATGCAAGTTTTAAAAACATGATGATGCAATGCACATGATGACATGATAAAATGCAACACGCAAGCGAATGACACGGCAACGACAACGAATAACTGAACGACACCTGGCACATCGGTCTCGGGGCGTTACAACACTCCACCACTACGAGAGGATCTCGTCCCGAGATCTAGAATGGCACCGGAGGGAAAACGGAAAAGGAAGAGAAATGGTAAAACTAAGTTGCTTCTTTGACAAACGAGTGAAACCAAAGAACCTTGAAAAGGTTGAACAAGTTCGAGAAAAGAATACAACGAAGGTGAACTAGGTCGAAAACACTCCGTTAGAAAAAAGGGACAAAGAGCATTACGAAAAACCTTGAGGTTGAAGGGCAAGATATATATTGAAAACACTCCGGTTAAAGAAGGGGATCAAGGAAGACCAAATTCGGGCAGCGCTCCGATTGAAACGGAAGGCAAAAACTTGATAAAATGAAAAGAACTTGAGCAAAAGGGCACGGCACTTCGGTTTAATGGATAGGCATGAAAAAACACGATCCTGACAAAGCAAGAAGATGGGTTGGAGAGAGCAACATCACCATGCCTCCGGAATGCAGGGAAACAAGATCTTGAGGGAGCACGCTTACAACAAATGCTAAAACGGAGTTGTTGGAAAACCAACAACGAAAAGAATAAGCTTGGTATGGTCTTATGAAATGCATCTCAATTTAAGAGATGAAAAACCTGCCACTTCACGGGAAAAGAATTGGATTGATAAGAACAAGAAGATGAGAAACTATTTCACCTGGAGGGTAAATGAAGAGCTTGGGTCAATTATATGTCTCACAGTAGCAAGATCCTTAGGGAAAGCTTTAGGTGAAACATAACTCACGATAACTCCAATGACGAGATTGATGGATTTAAAATACCTCATTCTTAATAACAAGTGAATCATGAAACATGAACTCAGATTATCAAGAATGACATAATACCAGCTCCAATGATACGGTTGAAAGAATTGCACTCCGGATTACAATATGAAGGAAGCTTGAGCTTCTTAGAAAAGAATCTCGATGAACACCTCGAGAGAGAGTTAAATCCTTGATGAACCATCATGTAGAACCTTCATGACGAACTCCGGTAAACAAAAGAATGATCCAAACTAATTGAATGATGAAAAGAATAAGATTTAAGCCTTGCAATGATTTAGATAGAGATCTCCGTGACAAATGATTGAGAGAACTTGGCACTCCGGGAAAGAAAGAAGAGCACTTGAAACCAAGAATAAGTATGATGAACCACTCCGGAAAACAGGAATTAAATAAACTCGATGAAACAAGAATAAGAATTATATTATGCGTATCCTTCACCAATTAAATTGATGACAATCAACGGATTTGGCATATTACTTATACCCGTTGAAAGGATTAAGAGAGATATAGCATAAACTCAATGGACCACCGGTAGGATTTGAAAGAACAAAAGAATGCATTGATATGATAACGAATGACGAGAGCTCTTGAATGAACCACCGTAAGAATTTAAATGAACGAAGTAAAGATAAAGAAATACCAGGAAGAATTAGAGAACGAATGAAAATACTTGATGGAAATTAGATCCACGAGAACAAAAGATCATGAGCTGATTAGAGAATATTGAATGATGCACCGGTGAGATTTGGGGAACGAGAGCTGAAAGCTGAGAATGAACAAGTCTTCTGAAATGATGGACTCCGGATAATCAAACTGAAAATACCCTTGAAATGCTCCGGATGGGTGAAAAGAATTCTCACAATCGAATATAATTATGAGAGGATGGCAACAAGGTGGAATCACGAATCTTGAAGAGAATGGAGCAATATATGGAGGAACAAACCTTCTTCGGTCTTCAAAATCTGAGAATGACGACGAGAAATACCATCATGACTTATTTACGCACTCCGGAAGAATCAATATGAAGAGGTTGAGCCCACGATGAAAAGAATTTGAAAGGTTTTAGAGGAGGACATTTGACTGATGGCAATTCATTCTTACGTCAAAACTTTTGAAAAGAATTTGAGAACAACTCCGGGAAAATAAGAAGAGTCAGGTAAGATCCTGGGAAAAGACCTGTGGGTTAAGGCCCACTCAAAAGAAGCACCGTTGAAAGATTTACTTGAAAAGAGATATTGCACCGGTAGAATTAAAAGGCTTGAATGAGATAAACATCCTCAAAATAGGATTAACGGATCTTGAATGACAAGACGATCCTTCTGAGATATCTTCAGCACTCCGGAACAATTGAATAGCAAGAGGTGAATGATAAAGAGGTGCACCGGTAAGAAAAGGTTTTGAAATACGGAAAAGAATATGATCAACACCGAAAGCTTGAATTGAATCCATCGGAGAAGAAAACGATTGAAGAGTGACGAACTTGACGCTCCGTTAGAATCTTCCTGATAAACACCGGATAAGAATATTGACTTCGCTCCGTTAGAATTTTATCTGAACTTGGTTTACCGTTGAATATCTTTATGAATCTCCTGCTGAGTGAACCCAATCTTTATTCGAGACAACTTTCTGTATTCGCAGCGCAGCCCCGAAGGAGGGGGAAGCAGTTGACCCATGTCTTGTATTTGTGGCGAAGCTCCCCAGGGGCGGGCGGCGGTCGACCCACACCCTGTTACTGCAGAGTGGGACGGAGTGCACATTGTATTTGTGGCAAAGCTCTCTAGGAGAAGGTGGCAGTCGACCCGTACTTCGTTACTGTAGAGCGGGATGAATCGCCCATGTATTTGTGGCGAAGCTCTCCAGGAGAAGGTGGCAGTCAACCTGCCCCTCGTCGTCCTTGAGGATTGAGATGTGTTTGGGAGAACTTAGGCGAGTACTGGACTGCAGCTAAGCCCCCGAGTGAGAGGATCGCTCTCCACTCGGTAGGATTGTTTTCAAACTTAGGCGAGTGCCTGACTGCGGCTAAGTCCTCAAGTGAGAGAACTTAAGCGAGTACTGGACCGCAGCTAAGCCCCCGAGTGGGAGGACTGCTCTCCACTCGGTAGGATTTTTTCAAACTTAGGCGAGTGCTTGACTGCAGCTAAGTCCTCAAGTGAGAGAATTTAAGCGAGTACTGGACTGCAGCTAAGCCCCCGAGTGGGAGGACTGCTCTCCACTCAGTAGGATTTTTTCAAACTTAGGCGAGTGCCTGACTGCAGCTAAGTCCTCAAGTGAGAGAACTTAGGCGAGTACTGGACTGCAGCTAAGCCCCCGAGTGGGAGGATTGCTCTCCACTCGGTAGGATTTTTTCAAACTTAGGCGAGTGCCTGACTGCAGCTAAGTCCTCAAGTGAGAGAACTTAGGTGAGTACTGGACTGCAGCTAAGCCCCCGAGTGGGAGGATTGCTCTCCACTCAGTAGGATTTTTTCAAACTTAGGCGAGTGCCTGACTGCAGCTAAGTCCTCAAGTGAGAGAACTTAGGCGAGTACTGGACTGCAGCTAAGCCCCCGAGTGGGAGGATTGCTCTCCACTCGGTAGGATTTTTTCAAACTTAGGCGAGTGCCTGACTGCAGCTAAGTCCTCAAGTGAGAGAACTTAGGCGAGTACTGGACTGCAGCTAAGCCCCCGAGTGGGAGGATTGCTCTCCGCTCGGTAGGATTTTTTCAAACTTAGGCGAGTGCCTGACTGCAGCTAAGTCCTCAAGTGAGAGAACTTAGGTGAGTACTGGACTGCAGCTAAGCCCCCGAGGGGGAGGATTGCTCTCCACTCGGTAGGATTTTTTCAAACTTAGGCGAAGCGGATTCGTGGCTAAGCCACCCACTGGGGAATTTCTTACGCAAACAAAAACAATAATGATCACTGGAAGAATTATAACGCTCTTGTCTTTTGATAAATAAACTACAGGAGTTTTTCTTATTACATCTCATCCGAGTGAGAATTCAAGTATAAAAGGGGCGGAGTAGCTCCGCATTCCAGGCTCGTGGCTCATCAATCTGGCGATCGACATTGTAGAGGTGGTATGCTCCATTGTGGAGGACTCTGGTGACTATGAAGGGGCCTTCCCAAGTAGGAGCAAGCTTGTGTGGTTTCTGCTGATCCACTCGAAGGACTAAGTCTCCTTCTTGGAAGGCTCGGCTCTTCACGTTTCTGGCATGGAATCGACGCAAGTCTTGCTGATAGATGGTCGATCGGATCAGGGCCATTTCTCTTTCTTCTTCTAGGAGGTCGACTGCGTCCTGTCGGGCTTGTTCTGCTTCATCTTCTGAGTAGAGCTCGACTCTGGGAGCGTTGTGAAGCAGGTCACTCGGTAAGACTGCCTCGGCTCCGTAGACCAGAAAGAATGGGGTTCTTCCGGTCGATCGATTCGGGGTTGTCCTCAATCCCCAAAGGACTGATGAGAGCTCGTCGACCCATGCACCTGGTGCGTTCTTGAGATCGCGCATCAATTGGGGTTTCAGTCCTTTGAGAATTAGGCCATTTGCCCTTTCTGCTTGTCCATTCGACTGGGGGTGAGCGACCGAAGCGTAGTCGACCCGAGTGCCCTGAGAGGCGCAAAAGGCCCCGAACTTGTCGGAATCGAAGTTTGACCCATTGTCCATGATGATACTGTGCGGAACTCCATATCTGAATATCAACTCTCTAATGAAACTGATAGCGGTGCAAGCATCGAGATTCTTGATAGGCTTGGCTTCAATCCATTTGGTGAACTTGTCGACTGCTACCAGCACATGAGTGAAGCCGCTCCTGCCTGTTCTCAGTGGCCCAACCATGTCCAGCCCCCAAACAGCGAAGGGCCAGACGAGTGGAATGGTTTTCAGGGCTGACGCGGGCTTGTGCGGCATATTGGAGTAATACTGACACCCTTCACATTTGTCGACTATCTCTTTAGCCATCTCATTGGCCCTTGGCCAGTAGAACCCCGCTCGGTATGCTTTAGCCACAATGGTCCGAGAGGACGCATGATGACCACAGGTCCCTGAGTGGATATCGTTAAGGATCATCTGACCTTCTTCTGGTGTGATACACTTCTGGCCGACCCCAATCGCGCTTTCCCTATATAACTGTCCCTTTATGACTGTAAAGGCCTTGGATCGATGGATGATCTGTCGAGCCTCTTCCTCGTCTTCTGGGAGTTCTTTCCTTAGGATGTACGCGATGTACGGTTCTATCCAGACGGGAGTGATAACCAGCACTTCCATTATCAGATCGACCACAGCTGGAACTTCAACTTCAGTCGGATCCGTGGCGCTTTTTGGCTGCGGGGCATCTTCCATGAAGGGATCCTCCTCGACTGATGGTGTGTGGATGTGTTCCAAAAACACATTGCTGGGAATGGCTTCTCTTTTGGAACCTATTTTTGCCAAATCATCAGCTGCTTGATTTTTCAGTCGGGGTATGTGATGAAGCTCTAACCCCTCGAATTTCTTCTCCAGCTTTCTCACTGCATTGCAATAACCAGTCATGGCTGGACTTCTGACATCCCACTCCTTCATCACCTGATTAACCACCAAATCTGAGTCGCCATAGACCATGAGGCGACGGACGCCGAGTGAGATGGCCATGCGCAACCCATATAAAAGTGCATCATATTCTGCCTCATTATTGGAGGAATCAAAATGGATTTGAAGAACATATCTGAGTTTATCTCCTCTGGGGGAGACCAACACCACTCCGGCACCGGAACCACTCAGCATCTTGGAGCCGTCGAAAAACATAGTCCAATGCTCCGAGTGAATCTGAGTCGGCAGCTGCTGTTCAATCCACTCGGCGACGAAATCTGCGATCGCTTGGGACTTGATAGCTTTCTTTGCCTCAAACTTGATATCAAGGGGAAGGAGTTCAATCGCCCATTTTGCCACTTGACCAGTTGCATCCCTGTTATGCAGGATCTCTGATAATGGAGCGTCGCTGACGACTGTAATGGAATGATCAGAGAAGTAGTGAGCAACTTTCTTGGTGGTCATATAAATCCCATATACAAGCTTCTGATAGTGAGGATATCTTTGCTTCGATGGGGTCAAGACTTCAGAAATATAATATACTGGGCGCTGAACTTTGAAGGTTTTCCCTTCTTCTTCCCGCTCGACCGTAAGTACCGTACTGACGACTTGTCCTGTGGCTGCAATGTAAAGCAGCAAAGGCTCTTTGCTGATTGGGGCAGCAAGCACCGGCTGGGTGGAGAGCAGAGCTTTGAGCTCTGCAAACGCTGCATCAGCTTCGGGAGTCCACTCGAACTTGTCGGACTTCTTCATCAATCGGTAAAGAGGTAATGCCTTTTCACCGAGACGAGATATGAATCGACTTAGGGTGGCCAAACAACCAGTAAGCTTCTGGACGTCGTGCACTCGCACAGGGCTTTTCATTCGGAGTATAGTGCCAACTTTTTCTAGATTGGCGTCGATTCCCCGTTCGGAAACGAGAAAGCCGAGTAACTTTCTGCCAGGGACTCTGAATGTACACTTTGATGGATTAAGCTTGATATCATACCTCCTGAGGTTGGCGAAGGTTTCAATAAGGTCAGTCAGTGGGTCGGAACCCTTCCGTGACTTGACCACAATATCATCCATGTATGCTTCCACGTTCCGACTGATTTGAGTGAGTAAACACTTCTGAATCATCCTCATGAATGTGGCTCCGGCATTCTTGAGGCCGAACGGCATGGTAACATAACAGAAGCACCCGAATGGAGTGATGAAAGCTGTCTTGATCTCGTCAGGTCCATAGAGACGGATCTGATGGTACCCGGAATAGGCGTCTAAGAAAGACAGTCCCTCACATCCCACAGTCGAGTCGACTATCTGGTCGATGCGGGGGAGAGGAAAATGATCTTTCGGGCAGGCCCGATTGATATGTTTAAAGTCAATGCACATGCGAAGTGACTTGTCCTTCTTGGGGACCATGACAATGTTGGCGAGCCACTCGGAGTGGTAGATTTCTCGGATGAACTCCGCTGCTAAGAGCCGAGCCACCTCTTCGCCAATAGCTTTTCTCTTTTGGACGGCGGACCGTCGAAGATATTCCTTTACAAGTTTTACTTTTGAGTCGACTCTCAGGCGATGCTCAGCCAGCTCCCTGGGAACACCTGGCATGTCAGAAGGCTTACATGCGAAGATGTCCCAGTTCTCATGGAGGAACTGGATGAGCGCTTCTTCCTATTTGGAGTCGAGTGTTGTCGAGATATGAGTCGGGGCGGCGCTGGGGTCGGTCGGGTGGATGTGAGGTGTCTTCGTGTCGCCAGTCGACTGGAAAGCTGACTCTATAGCGGGCTTCTTGGCTCGCAACAGATCACTCGGGTCTGCAGTCTTGTGGTATTCCTGCAACTCCACCACTGCCATCTGTGCGTCGGCGATCTTCGAACCCTTCTGAAAACATTCTTCCGCTTTCTTCCGATTGCCCGTAATGGTGATCACACCTTTGGGGCCAGGCATCTTCAATTTGAGATACACGTAACATGGTCGGGCCATGAAGCGTGCATAAGCCGGCCTGCCCAAAATAGCATGATAGGCACTCTGGAAGTCTACAACTTCAAATGTCAATTTTTCTTCGTGGTAATTCTTGGAATCACCGAAAACCACATCAAGAGCAATCTGGCCGAGTGATTCAGCCTTCTTCCCAGGAATGACTCCATGGAAGCTCATGTTGCTGGCACTGAGTTTGGACATCGGAATGCCCATCCCCTTCAACGTCTCAGCGTATAATATGTTCAAACCACTGCCACCATCCATCAGGACTTTGGTCAGTCGAGTGCCTTCAACAACTGGGTCGACCACCAAAGCTTGCCTCCCAGGGGTGGCAATGTGCATTGGGTGGTCGGACTGGTCGAATGTTATGGCAGTCTGAGACCATTTCAGGTAACTAGGTGTCGCCGGAGCGACCATATTCACCTCTCGGTTAATAACTTTCAGTCGACTTTTGCTCTCAACATCGGCAAAAATCATCAGGGTGGAATTGACTTGAGGGTATCCGTCATCACTGTCCTCTTTGTCCTCGACCTTGTCTGACTCCTTTTCCTTTCCCTTGGGCTGCTTGCCCTGGAACTGCTGGATCAAGAGTCGACACTGCCGAGTGGTATGTTTCAGGTAAATAAAATTACCCTCTTCATCTTTCTTCGTGTGGATGAGACACGGTAAGTCCAACACATCATTTCCCTCCTGGTCTTTAACCTTTTTGGGGTTCCAAGGCCCTTTAGGTTTCCCTTTAGACTTTCCTTGGGCCAAAGCTAAGGCTTCCCCGGGAGCCGCTGGCTCGGCTTTCCGCTTCTGTTTCCGACTGGAATTGCCTCCGGTTTCTTGGGCGACTGACTTGAGCTTGCCACTCCTGAGTCGATCCTCATCTTCGCCATTAGCGTACTTGGTGGCAATCTCCATCATCCGATTCAGGGACATATCTCCGGTTCGACCGAATTTCAAATTCAGTTCTCTGTATTTGACGCCTTCCTTGAAGGCACAAACTGCTTGGTGGTCAGGCACATTCTCCACCGAGTGATGTAACATGATCCATCTCTGGATGTAATCCCTCAAAGTTTCATTCGGCTTTTGCACACAAGACCGCAGTTCCGTCAGTCCTGCTGGTCGCTTGCATGTGCCTTCAAATGTGGTGACGAACACTCGGGAGAGATCTTCCCAAGTGTAAATGCTACTAGGCGCTAGCTGGTTTAGCCACGCTCTGGCCGAGCCCTCCAACATGAGAGGCAGGTGCTTCATGGCCACTTCATCATTGCCGCCGCCAATCTGGACGGCCACTCGGTAGTCCTCAAGCCAAGTATCGGGCTTGGACTCGCCGGTGAATTTACTGACTCCAGTCGCCAACCTGAAATTGGGAGGAATCACAGCAGCCCTGATGGCTCTACTAAAGCACTCTGGCCCCGAAATATGTACTCTGCTGCTGGCAGGTGCATCTCTGTCGTGGCCTTCTCAGTGAGCCCTGTTCCTGTCGACCAGACCTTGGACGAGGATGGATCTCGCATCAAAGCCTGGCCCTCTAGGGTCGACTGGAATCCTTCGCCCACCACTATGAGGGCGCCTGTCATCCTGCTGGCGGGGCACATACGACCCGCTCCTCGGGGGAGGCGTGGGCACTCGATGTCGACCGTCACGATCGACTCGGTGGTCATACTGCTCATGGTTCCCATACTGGTCACGCCGGTCTCCACGTCCCTCATGCCTCGGGGGCGATCTCGGGCTGTGAGCCGACTAGACTGTGTCCGCAGCAACGGATCTGCTGTGAATTCTGTTCCGCGACTGAGAAACAGCGGAATTCTGATCTCCTGCTGCCCGGAGTAACGCTCTGATCTGTAGCAAGCCTCTGCCAGCCTCCGACTGGGAAGGCTGAATCGACTCCGCTATACGGGCCGCAGCTGCTAAATTCTGAATCAGAGTCCGATATACCTGCGGGGGCGGGAAGAGCTGACGTCGACTGGATTCGGGAACCCGTTGTCGCGCCCGCTCGTCGAGTGCTTGCTGGAGGTTCTCCAGTCGAGTGCGCTCAGCCAAGTTTGCCAGGCGCGCGTCCTGCAAGGCGCGAGCCTCGGGGGTTTCTCCAACGATAGGAGTGTGCAGCGCATCCACATTCCGGTGGCGAAGTTCTTCTCTCTGCAGCGACATGAGAGGCTCGGGAAGATACTCCTCATGGGGACGCGACGGGTCACCTCCTCCCGCGCCTCCGTCGGTGCGGGTAAAACCGGGGGGACTGGGCGCTCCGTCGACCATCAGAACCTCTGCCGCTGGATCGCTGCTGTCGCACTCGGATGCAGTCTCTTCGAAGCTAGTCGACAGGTCGAACAGGCCGTAGAGGGATTCGTCGGGCTCGATCGCCGCGACTTGAGGGATGGCCGACTAACGGGCCACCGCGTGTCTCACCCACCACTGAAGTCTCGACCGACCGGAGCGCTTGCGCCGGCGGGAAACGGGGAGGGAGGACAACACATGAGCCGACCGGTAGGGGGTCGACGGTTGCCGCAGGAGAACGCCACGGACGCACGTGCTAAAGTGCGTTGCCCCACGGACAGGGAGTGCGTCCACGTCGAGCGGAGCCTCCTGAAGCCAGGCGGAGTCGTCGGCGATGAACGTGAGCGCGCCGAGACGGATCTCGCGGCCCTCCACCAAAACTCCGTCGAAAACCATGATGATTCGGGTCGGAAAAGATCGCAACTCCTCCAACAAAATGCTAAAACACTTGCCCCAAGGTGGGCACCAACTGTCGTGGTTCTAAGTCTGACAATAATGTAGGGGGGTAAGTATGGAGAGGCAAGATCTTAGCTATGGAGAAGTTGTAAGGACGCAAGGTTTACGAGTTCAGGCCCTTCTCGGAAGAAGTAAAAACCCTACGTCTCGGGCCCGGAGGCGGTCGACTGGATTATGTGAGTATGAGTTACAGAGGTGCGAACCCTTGTCTCGGAGGAGGGGGTGGCTTATATAGAGTGCGCCAGGACCCCGACTAGCCCACGTTACGAAGGGTTCAATGTACATTAAGGCAGGGCGTTACTGGTAACGCTAGTAATAAAGTGCTATGATGACCATAAAAGCTATTTAATGACCGACCGTTAACGTGCGGGGTGACTTTAGGTCTCCTGGCCGTCGAGTGGTTGGATCTTGGTCGAGTGATCGCTTCTTGGTCGAGTGACTTCGAGTCTGTCGAGTGGAACACCTTCAAGTCGATTGAAAGGTGATTTCTTCTAGAGATGTCCTTGGGTAGGGCAGTTAGGATAGGTCCATGACCCTACCCTAGGTACATAGCTTCATCAGTCTTCGCGCTCCATAGTCTTCATGCGATGTCTTCTCTTGTCATAGTCTTCAATGTGAATGTCTTCACATACCACCTTTGACTTCAATGTCTTCTTACATTTTTAGGGGTCATCTCTGGTAGGAAAACCGAATCAATGAGGGACTTCTACCTGTGTTATCCTGCAATTCTCACAAACACATTAGTCCCTCAACTAGGTTTGTCGTCAATACTCCAAAACCAACTAGGGGTGGCACTAGATGCACTTACAATCTCCCCCTTTTTGGTGATTGATGACAAACTAGTTGAAGTTTTCAACGGGGAATAAAATATGTGAAATTTTAAAGGATAGGTTATTGTCTTCATAAGTGGCAAAGGCCCCCCCTGAAGATGTGCATATAAGTAATTTGCTTTTGGAATGCAAATGCACATGGCAGGTTGTACTTGTGGAGATCCTCTTCAACTTATGATGACAATTCATCATGCATGAAAAGTATGTGAAGATAATGACATGCATAATGAAAAATGGATGTCTGCAAAATGATCTAAGTGCGGAATTTATCGTCGCACATGCGGAATTTATCATCGCATCACAGTAAAGCAAATAAGTAGCAGACGACCATCGAGTTTGAGTGTTACAACTCAAAGAACCAAATGTATCAAAACGCAAGAGTTGTAAACACTAGGCAAAATATAAAGCAACCGCCCATATGGACCCGCTTGAAGACTATCAAACTCATATGCTTCTCCCCCTTTTGTCAGTAAGGACCAAAAAGGTTTGAAGACATAGAGCATCTACTCGTTCCCATGAGGAGTAGGTGAAGCAGCAGGGTCGTCGGTGTTGATAGGCGGTGCAGACGAACTTGGGGCAGTGTCGATGCATGCAGAAGTAGGGGGCAGTGAAGTAGCATCGTCTTCATCATCGATCACTCTGGCATTCACAGTTGTAGCAGAGGAGGAGAACTCAGAGTCTTCAAGAGACGGAGTTCGTCGCAGCACAGTCCTTCTTGGAGGTGTTGAGTCAAACTTGAAGTGTTCAGAGAATCCATCCTCTTGAAGATCATCTTCAGAGCACATAAGCGTCAACCCTTTCCATGTACACCGACAGGTTTCATGGGCAACAAAGGCATTCTTGGTGGCAAGATTGCGAATCCTGTTTACGTCCACCAAGAGACTTTGCATTTGGCGCTTGAGCCAGTCATGATGCTTATCCTGTTTCTGATGAAGGGAAACCAGAATTTCTCGGTCATTGAGAACACGAGATCACTTCTTGGGCCGTTGGGCAATGGTGCTTTCAGTGGCTTCAGTGAGGGCACGATGAGGCGCACGTGTAGTACCAGCCAGAGGATAAACACGAGTGACTGCTTGAACCCCTTCAATGTTTTGAGAGAAGCTTTGATTCTCAGCATTCTGAAGACTAAGAGGCTCCTTGGCAGGCTCTGGATAGATGGCTTCAACTGACATATCAACGTCAGGCAGAAAGATCTGATGATTGCGAGCAGAGGGCTGATAGGTGACAGTTGAGTGTAGTTTGATCAGCCGCATAATCCATGGAGCGTAAAACTTCAAGCCAAAAATGTCAGATCCTGATGCAGCAAGCTGGTGAATAAACAAGTCTTGTGCATTGAAGCTTTTGCCATGAAGAATATGAAAGACCAACGTCTTCATTGCGCCTTCTAGCTTGGCATGTGGAGAATGTCCTTTGATGGGCCAGAGAGTTCGCCTTATGATGTGATAGATAGTACGTGGCAGATACTCAAGGTCTTCAACAAAGAACTCCTTAGGATATTCAACATCTGGAGGCAAAGGCTTCATCATGCTGAGCATCTGACTCATATTGGGCTCAGGATTGTGGAAGATGCTTTCCATAGCAGCACTATGAAGCTGACAACCAGGTTCATATAGATCTCCTAGAGTGGGCAGGCCAGTAAGCTCAATGATATCAAAGGCTTTGGCTTCATGATGAACATTGCCTGTCATCGACTCAAGGACCCAAGTCTTCGGATCCCGGTTGTAGCCACGGATATGAAGAGTGGCATAAAATTGGAGCAGCAATTCTTCATTCCAGTGCTCCTTATCAGTGACGAACTACAGCAAGCCAGACTCTCTGAAGCAATCCAGAGCTTCTTCCAAACAGGGCAGTCCAGTTATGGCTTCAGTGTCAAGACGCATATGTGGGAAAATGCGACCTTGATTATACAGAATGCATGAGTAATAACTGCGCTGCTGATACCTCCAGAACCGATCAGAAGATATTCTTGCCTTGGTGTAGGGGTTCTTGGCGCTATCAAATAAGGTGTTGTGTGCCTTGAAGCCATTGATATTGAACGATCCGGGTGCAGATGCAGTGCCTGGAAACCTGGGCAACCTTGGTATTGGCTTCTGAACCTGAGGCCTGTGCTCAACGTGATAGTCAAACTGAGGACCAGCAGCAGGCGGAGGAGTCAGAAAAGGCCATTTGACAGTGACAAGTTGGCCATAGTTGAATGCTTGCTCGATAGTGTGTGGCCTTGGTGGCGGAACAGGAGCAGTGGCATCAACAGAGGCGTTAGGCTGCACAACAGAGGCTTCAGGAGCGGTTGCATCATTGGCTTCATTGGCTTCTGGCACATTGGTTGGTGCAGGCTCCACATTTGCTTCAGCCATGACTACGTCATTGGCTTCATTTGTGTTGGTGGTGGCAGCCTCAAGATTCTCAACCTCCACTTGATGAGCTGCAGGGTCGGGCACAGACATGTTCTCCTCGAGAACAGCTTCTTCAGTAATGGGGGGAGTAGGGACACGTTCTTCTTCTTGTTTGTCGTCGGCTGATGCAGCCGGAATGTCTTTAGCAGCTTTAGCCTCAGACTCGAAGGCATTCACAGTAGGAGTGGCATCTAGAAACACTTGACGTGCAACAGATTGGTGGGGCACTTCTCCTTCTGGAACGCTCGAAAGAGGGACTTGAGGCCTTGGTCCTTTGCGAAGCCTGCATAGTGCTGGCGACGCCTATGGAGATGGAGTTGGCTGGGCCTCAAAGTCATCTTCTTCTTGCACTGATGGGGTTGCTTGCGGTTGGGGAGAGCTTGGAGTGTCTTGTCTCTATGGGTGATCAGCCCACGATGCATCCTGAGCAGTTGGCATCAGAGGACGACCAATGCTGATGAGTCCGCTGTGCGTGAGCACAGGCAATGATACCAGTTGGTGCTCGATCTAAGGAAGGACTTCATCATCTTCAACATTGTCATGGTGACCAATGTCTTCAGCAGCGGTGGGATTAACTACTGGAATGTCTTCAGCTTCATGAGTCTCTGTGGAAGCAGGCTCATGAACAATCAGTTGGCGCTCGTGGTGTTCAGATGCAGGGCGAAGCATTGAGATAGGTTCAACAACTAAGGGCTCTGTGGGAGCAGCCCGATCCTTCTTAGTTTTGTGCTTCTTCTTAAAGGGAGCGACATCAGAAGCTTCAGGATTTTTCCTTTTTTGGCTTCAGCCTCGGCAGTCCTCGTCTTCTTCAGTTCTGAAGTGGTTGACCTGACCTTTGGCTTCGAGCCAGTCATGCTGCTTGGGAAGACTATGCGAGGTTCTTCCTGCCTTGAAGGTGCATATTGGTCAGTTGAGGGCTTCTTCTTCTTTGCAGCCATTCTGGGGTCGATGCCAGGACAACCAAGAGCCTTGCGCTTCTCAGCCTCATTGTAGGCTTGCACACACTTGTCAGCCAGGCTCTTCATGCGCTTACGAGAACCTTTAGCTTCTTCACGCTTCTTGAGAAAGGCTTCTTTGAGCTCGTGCAGCATGATCTTAAAGTTTTTGACATCTTGCACGCTGAGCTTGGCCATGTGCTTCTTGAACTGAGCTTTCTCATAGTCAATCTTTTGCTTCAGTTCAACGATGCGTTGAGCTAGAGCTAGCTCAGAAGCAATGGCGCCAGTGAAGGCGACACTGAGGCTAATTGGAAGTTGCAGATCTTCAAAGCTTAGGTTGGGCATGTCAAACCACTCATCAATGAAGTCATGGATGATTGCCACATCAAAGAGAGGCAAATCATTGAAAATTTCTGCTTCTTCTTTGCTCTTAATCAGTTGCTCAAGAGCGTCATCTGCAAGATCTTCATCACTGGACAGATCAATGGTGCCATTGCGCAGAATAGCAGCAGCAGTCAGTGCCTGATCAGTATTCTTTCTCATCTCAGTCTTCTTGGAGATACGTGATAGATCTTCAAACTGTACACTGTCTTCAAGAGGTGCAGTAGCCAGTGGCTTCGCATGTAAGACCTTTGGTGCTGGAGCAGGCTTTGAAGCTTTAGGCTTCTTCAGTTTCTTTGGATTCGGCGGTGCAGGTGCTTCATCAGATTCAACATCATATGCAGGCTCATCCACGGCTGTCCCTTGAACCATAATATGAGTGATGAGACCTTCTAGGTTGTAGAAGGGCCCAACAAGATTGGGTTCAGCTTCGCGGGTGCCGTCGGCATGGGGAGCAGAGGGACCAGGGTTGAAGTCTAGTCCCAATGACTTCTTGCTTTGCTTAGCCGAATTCTTGGCAAACTGGAAGTTGCGCTTGAACAGATTGTCGTCACGACACCATAGCAATGACGATGGGTCAGCATCTGCAGGCTGTGGTCCATGGACCATGCAGGGATAGAAGCCTTGTTCAATGGCTTCATCTCTGGACTTGGGTTGAAGATTTCTGTATAGGATGTCTCCCCATGGTCACTTGATGGCATTCTTCTCAGCATATTCCTGGGTCACAAACCAGTACTTGAACCACTGTTCTGCCCAATATCTTCGAATCCATTGGATTCGTGTCTTGCGCTGATTGTAATCCTCTTCTGGATCTGTCTTGTACAGCTCTGAGAGGTCATCAGGCAAATCTCTTGATGTTCCCCCTCGACGCTGTCTGCCACCCTTCCTTGCTGATTTCTCTGTAGCCATGAACTTCAAACTAAATGGCTTCAACACGTTCAAAGGTTTCAAAGGCTTCCGCTTGCTGGTCAAACAGGAACTGGCTTCGGGAGAATTTATATGATGCTGTAAGAATTCTGCAAATGAATGCAGACTATGAGAACCAAGGGATTCTCCCACGGACATGTACCTGTGACAGCATTAAGGTGCGAGGGAAGGGGAAGAGGTCATATGCATTCTCAGAAGATTTTGAAGATAAATCAGTTTAGAAGACATTGACCTCATAGTGCGAAGACATTCACTCATAGATAGAGAGTTGGTTCCAGATTTGTACGAATCCACGAATAAGTACAAGTGAGGAATCTAACTACTTTGTGAAGCATAAGTGAACATACTAGGCATATTATGAGATGCAGTATGAAATAGATCCAACTTGTGTGAACGGAAACTACTTGTGGTAGAAAGTGATGAATCTATAGGATCAAAGGGGCCATAAAAAGGAAGTTTTATTTACCACACAAAGAACTACTAGACGGAGTGGGAGAGGAGGCCGAGCAGTTCGATCGTCCGTGCCCTAACTTGGCGACGGCGGAGAAGACGATGTCCGCGGCCGGTGTGAAGACGGCGTCGGTGAGGTCGCGGCAGCTAAGCGCTTCGTCACCGGCGTCGTCGAGGGCTAGCGGTGGCGCTAGGGTTTGTGCGAGAGTGGAAGAAAGGATAATGACTGGGGTGAGACGTGTATTTATAGAGACAGGGACGGCACAGTGTTATTACACAGGTGCCCCTGGCGATTCACATCTGAGGGACACGTGGCTATCATGCAACATATAGGAGGTTGTTCCACGTTCCCACGCACGCCTGGATTGTCGGGTGGTCGTTCCCACTTCTCCGGGTTTCAGGTGAAAGGATTTAGCATTGAAAACAGACTTAATGTTTGTCTCTGTATCTTCTGCTGACAAGGACGTAGAGAAGATATTCGACAGTTTCAATAGAATGCATATGATTTGGAGAGATGGAGTTTGAGATAGAAAGCATAGAGAGGTTAGGGTCCGATCACATTCACTTTGTTCAAAAGATTCAACAAGAAGACATAGCTATAAGTGAATGCTGTAGAGGACAGAACACTAGTATATATATATATATGAGAAAGACAATCAAATCAACATAGTGAAGATAATCATGAAGACAAGTTGAGACTGAAGCCAAACCCAAAAGTGAAGACATACCAAACGTAACGCCATGAGTGAAACACTTCAAACAGAAAAATTTGGTGGTGGCGTTACCCACCGTATAGGAAGTATTAGACCCAGACACGGCGCACAATTATCGTGGCGCTCCAAAGTCATATTCCACATTAATGTATTCACACTTAGAATGTAAGTCTTCATTGATTGAAGATATACTTTACTTCGTGTGTTGCACATCTAAGTCATCAATATGCATAAGTGTTAGGATGTGTGCCTGATCACAGGACATTTGAGGATTCCAAGATATTTAGCTCACACCGTAACTTGCAAAACCTCTTCTCATCCAAGGGCTTGGTGAAGATATCTGCCAATTGCTCTTCAGTGTTGACATGTATAATATCAATATCTTCCTTCACAACATGATCTCTGAGAAAGTGATGACGAATTTCAATGTGCTTTGTCTTCGAGTGTTGAACTAGGTTGTTAGCAATCTTGATGGCGCTTTCGTTGTCGCAGTAGAGTGGCACTTGCTTCAGATGAATGCCATAGTCTTTGAGTGTTTGCTTCATCCATAGAAGCTGAGCGCAGCAAGATCCAGCAGCAATGTATTTGGAGAGAGATACACAGTTCTGCTTCTTTGAAGACCAACATACAAGTGATCGTCCCAGAAATAACATGTGCCTGATGTAGACTTGCAATCTACCTTGTCACCAGCATAATCAGCATCCGAGAATCCAACTAGATCAAACTCTGAGCCCTTTGGATACCATAATCCTAGTGTTGGGGTGTGAGCCAAATATCGAAGAATTCGCTTCACAGCTAAGTGATGTGATTCCTTTGGTGCCGCTTGGAATCGAGCACACATGCAAACACTAAGTATAATATCTGGCCTAGATGCACATAGATAAAGTAAAGAACCAATCATGGAGCGGTATACCTTTTGATCGAACTCTTTACCATTGTCGTCGGGACCCAGATGATGTTTGGATGGCATCGGCGTTGTGAAGCCTTTGCAGTCTTGCATCCCAAATTTCTTCAGGCAATCTTTGAGGTACTTCTCTTGAGATATGAAGATGTCGTTGCGTTGCTAACGTATTTGAAGACCAAGGAAGAACTTCAGCTCACCCATCATGGACATCTGATATTGCTCTTGCATCATATATCCAAACTCGTTTGTGTATTTCTGATTGGTGCAGCCGAAGATAATGTCATCCACATATATTTGGCACACAAATAGTTCACCATCATATGTCTTCATGAAGAGAGTGGGGTCGAGGGAACCAGGTTTGAAGCCTTTGCTCTTCAGGAAGTATTTGAGTGTGTCATACCAAGCCCGAGGGGCTTGCTTGAGGCCATACAGTGCCTTGTTGAGCTTGTACACCATGTCAGGATGTTTTGGATCTTCAAAGCCAGGCGGTTGTGCAACATACACTTCTTCGTCAATCTTGCCATTGAGAAAAGTGCTCTTCACATCCATTTGATACAGAAGAATGTTATGATGATTTGCATAGGCCAGCAGTATGTGTATGGCTTCAAGTCTATCCACAGGAGCAAATGTTTCATCGAAGTCAATCCCTTCAACTTGAGTGTACCCTTGAGCAACGAGACGAGCTTTGTTTCTGACAACTTGACCATGCTCATCTTGCTTGTTGCGATATATCCATTTGGTGCCTATTATATTGTTCTTGCAAGGATCAGGACGCTTAACCAGTTCCTATACATTATTCAGCTCAAACTGTTGAAGCTCTTCTTGCATAGCTTGAATCCATTCAGGTTCCATGAAGGCTTCTTCAACTTTCTTGGGTTCAGATATTGAGACGAATGCGAAGTGCCCACAGAAATTTGCTAGCTGTGTTGCCCTTGAACGAGTGAGTGGACCTGGTGCATTGATGCTATCAATTATTTTCTCAATCTGTACTTCATTTGCAACATGAGGATGTACATGACGAAGATTTTGCTCTTGCTGATCATTGTCATCGTTAGAGGGATTGTCTTCACGCTGAGCATTGTCTTCAGTTTGATCAGGTGCGGAGATGATAAGTTCCTCTTCAGGCTGAGCTTCAGAAGATATGATTTCTCCAGTTCCCATAAGTTTGATTGATTCACTGGATGGAACTTCATCTAGCACATTTGGCAGGTGCTCTCTTTGTGAGCCGTTAGTCTCATCGAACCGCACATCCACTGTTTCAACCACTTTATAGTGAAAAAGGTTGAAGACTCTGTAGGAGTGCGAATCCTTTCCATATCCAAGCATAAAACATTCATGTGCTTTTGGTGCAAATTTTGAAGTGTGATGTGGATCCTTGATCCAGCACCTGGCACCAAATACTCTGAAGTAACTGACATTTGGCTTCTTGCCAGTAAGGTGCTCATAGGATGTCTTGTTGAGAAGCTTTTGAAGATAAACACGGTTGATGATATGGCATGCAGTATCAATGGCTTCAGGACAGAATTTTCTTGGAGTCTTGTATTTGTCAAGCATCGTCCGAGCCATCTCAATAAGTGTTCTGTTCTTGCGTTCGACGACGCCATTCTGCTGTGGCGTGTACGGAGCTGAGAATTCATGTGTGATGCCCAAAGTATCAAGATATGTATCTAGGCCAGTGTTCTTGAATTCAGTGCCATTGTCACTTCTAATGTGCTTGATCTTGACGCCATAGTTGTTCATGGCTTGATTGGCGAAGCGTCTGAAGACATCCTGCACTTCAGTCTTGTAGAGAATTATATGCACCCAAGTATATATTGAATAATCATCAAAAATGACAAAGCCATAGAGACAAGCAGTAGTAGTAAGAGTTGAGTAATGAGTGGGACCAAAAAGATCCATGTGGAGCCGTTCGAAGGGTTGAGTCGTTGTCATGATTGTCTTCGAGGGATGCTTGGCCCTCGTCATCTTTCCTGCTTCACAGGCACCGCATAAGTGATCCTTCTTGAACTTGATGCCCTCGATGCCTATGACATGCTTCTTCCTTGCAAGGGTGTGGAGGTTCCTCATGCCAGCATGCCCTAGCCTCCGATGCCAGAGCCAACATTCAGAAGCTTTTGCTAGAAGACATACGGCAAGTTGTGGTCCTGCTGAGAAATCTACCACGTACAAATCATCTTTCCGATACCCTTCAAATACTAGAGACTTGTCAGATTCCATTAGAACAAGGCAACGATATTTTCCAAACATTACAATCATGTTTAAATTGCAAAGCATTGAGACAGACATTAAGTTGAAACCAAGGGATTCAACAAGCTTGACTTTATCCATGTGTTGATCCTTTGAGATTGCAACTCTACCTAGACCCAATACCTTACTTTTACCAGTGTCAGCAAATGTGATGTGACTTTTGTCAGATGGACGTAGTGTTGAGTCCATAAGAAGGCTTCGCTTGCCAGTCATGTGATTGGTACACCCACTATAAATAATCCATTCTGAAGCAGCTGGTGTCGTACCCTTGGCACCGCGTGCCATGAAGCTGTAAGTAGGAGCGGAGTAGTCCTTGTCATTTGCATCGGTGTCGGTGATGTAGTCATTGTCTTCAGTGTTGAAGATGGACTTGGCAACGTATGCTGTAGCCAGACTCGCAACGCCAGAATCGGACTCCTCCTCAGACTCCACCTCAGACTCCTCAGAAGCGGACTCCTCCTCTGAATCCATCTCCTTGCCAAAAAACACACGTGCCTTTCCAGATGAGCTCTTCTTGTGTGATGAAGACTTTGAGGAAGACTTGGAAGAAGACTTTGAGTATTTCTTCTTCTTCTTGTCGTCAGAGTCATATTCCTTGCTCTTCTTCTTGTTGATGTTCTCATTGTCCCACTGAGGACACTCAGAGATGTAGTGGACAGGTTTCTTGCACTTGTGGCATGTTCTCTTCTTGTAGTCATGAGCAGAAGCTTCATCATTCCTTGAGCTTGATCGTGAAGACTTTCTGAAGCCTTTCTTCTTGGTGAATTTTTGGAACTTCTTCACAAGCATAGCAAGCTCCTTTCCAATGTCTTCAGGATCATCAGAACTGCTGTCAGATTCTTCTTCAGATGAGGAGACAGCTTTTGCTTTCAAGGCACGAGTTCGCCCATAGTTGGGACCGTAGATGTCTCTTTTCTCAGAAAGCTGAAACTCGTGTGTGTTGAGCCTCTCAAGTATGTCAGACGGATCAAGTGTCTTGAAGTCAGGACGTTCTCGAATCATCAGGGCTAGGGTGTCAAACGAGCTGCCAAGTGATCTCAGGAGTGTCCTGACGACTTCATGCTTGGTGATCTCAGTGGCGCCGAGAGCTTGAAGCTCATTTGTGATGTCAGTGAGTCGATCAAACGTGAGCTGGACGTTCTCATTGTCATTTATCTTGAAGCGGTTGAAGAGGTTGCGAAGGACACAGATTCTCTGATCTCTCTGGGTTGAGGTGCCTTCATTGACTTTGGAGAGCCAGTCCCAGACTAGCTTAGATGTTTCCAAAGCACTCACGCGGCCATACTGTCCTTTGGTCAGATGACCACAGATGATGTTCTTGGCAGTGGAGTCCAGTTGAACGAACTTCTTGACATCAGCAGCGGTGACACCTTCACCAGTCTTGGGAACGCCATTCTTGACGACATACCATAGGTCGACATCAATGGCTTCAAGATGCATGCGCATCTTATTCCTCCAGTAGGGATATTTAGTTCCATCGAAGACGGGGCAAGCAGCGGAGACCTTAATTATCCCTGCAGTCGACATAGCTAAAACTCCAGGTGGTTAAACCGAATCACACAGAACAAGGGAGTACCTTGCTCTGATACCAATTGAAAGTGCTAGTGATCGACTAGAGGGGGGGTGAATAGGCGATTTTTATGAAAGTCTTCAAAACATGGAAGTTTTGAAGACAAACGATAGAAATAAACCTATTACCATGCAGCGGAAGGTAGACTACACTAGGCAAACCATAGTCAAGTATTCAATGAAGTGAAAGCACAATGACTAATAGCAGCTAGGCAGTAAAGATCAGGTAGGAAGATATTGTGAAGCCAATCAGAACAAGCAGTCACTCAGTGAAGACAAAAGATAATGCAATCATACAATGACTTCACAAGGACCAACAGTAAGCAAAGGGAAGGGAAGGATGAAACCAGTGACTCGTTGAAGACAATGATTCGTTGGACTAGTTCCAGTTGCTGTGACAACTGTACGTCTGGTTAGGGAGGCTGAGATTCAACTCAGAAGACCTCGTCTTCACCTTATTCCCCTTGAGCTAAGGACACCTAGTCCTCGCCCAATCACTCTGGTAAGTCTTCAAGGTAGACTTCCAAACTTTCATAGACTTCGTTCACCGGCGATCCACAATGACTCTTGGATGCTCAGAACGCGATGCCTAACCGGCTGGAGGATTCACAGTCCTCAAGTGTAATAAGTCTTCAGATCACACAGACAGGAAGACTTAAGTGATGCCTAACACTCTTTGGCTCTGGGTGTTAGGGCTTTATCCTCGCAAGGAATTCTCTCTCAAAGGCTTCGAGGTGGGTTGCTCTCAAACGACAAAAGCCGTACTCTAACTCTGAGCAGCCAACCGTTTATGGTTGTAGGGGTGGGCTATTTATAGCCACTAGGCAACCCGACCTGATTTGTCCGAAATGACCCTGGGTCACTAAGGAACTGACACGTGTTCCAACGGTCAGATTTCAAACACACACGACAACTTTACTTGGGCTACAAGCAAAGCTGACTTATCCAACTCTGGACAAGATTTGCTCTCATAGTCTTCACTCGAAGACATAGGATTTTGGTTAAGCATCACTTCAGTCATTCTGACTGGTTCTCTTGGACCCCACTTAACAATACGGTGGTTCCTATGACTCAACAAAGAAGAAACAGAACGACGAAAGAACTAAGTCTTCGCACTCCATAGTCTTCATGCGATGTCTTCTCTTGTCATAGTCTTCAATGTGAATGTCTTCACATACCACCTTTGACTTCAATGTCTTCTTACATTTTTAGTGGTCATCTCTGGTAGGAAAACCGAATCAATGAGGGACTTCTACCTGTGTTATCCTGCAATTCTCACAAACACATTAGTCCCTCAACTAGGTTTGTCGTCAATACTCCAAAACCAACTAGGGGTGGCACTAGATGCACTTACAGTATCAATAGGGATAAAAGCTCTATATATTTCAGTACAAATACTCCCATAGATTTGAGGCAACTTTTGGAGACAACCTTGAATATTTAGGTTGAAGCTTTTAATGAGAAATATCTGGGTCTCCCTACTGCTGTGGGTCGGATCACCAGCGGGACCTTCGAGCACATCAGTGAGAGATCCCAGGCGAGAATGCAGGGATGGTCGGAGAAATTACTAGCTTGTGCTGGCCGTGAGACTTTGTTGAAATCAGTGGTTCAAGCCATCCCCACCTACCCGATGAGCACATTCTTGTTAACGAAGAAAATTTGTAAGAGTTTGACATCTCCAATGGTGAAATTTTTCTGGAGTAGTTCTCTTGACAAACGTTCAATGCATTGGGTTTCTTGGAAGGAACTTTCAAAGCCCAAGTGTAAAGGTGGGATGGGTTTCAGAGACCCGCATCTGTTTAATCTTGCCATGTTGGGGAAGCATGGATGGCGTTTTTTGACGAATCCTAACTCCCTATGTGCAAGAGTTTTGAAGGGGCGTTATTTTCCTGACACTGATTTCATGCACGCTGCTTTACCTAAGTCGGCCTCGGCCACTTGGAAGGCCATTATAGCAGGAAGAGAAGCCCTAGGATGTGGTTTGATCTCCCGCGTTGGAGATGGTACCACCATCGATGTCTGGACTGATAAATGGATTCCAAGCACTATATCCATGTCACCTATATCGAGACCACAGAACACTGCTATCCAGAGGGTGGCAGACCTCATTGATACATCAAACTGGTCGTGGAAACATGATGTGGTTATGGAGACTTTCATTGCCCCGGATGCTGATGCCATTCTTAATATTCCCATTCAGCAAGGGGGAGGTGATGATTATCTTGCTTGGGCATTTGAAAACACAGGCAACTGTTGGGGAACGCAGTAATTTCAAAAAATTTCCTACGCACACGCAAGATCATGGTGATGCATAGCAACGAGAGGGGAGAGTGTGATCTACGTACCCTTGTAGACCGACAGCGGAAGCGTTACGACAACGCAGTTGATGTAGTCGTACGTCTTCACGGCCCGACCGATCAAGCACCGAAACTACGGCACCTCCGAGTTTTAGCACACGTTCAGCTCGATGACGATCCCCGGACTCCGATCCAGCAAAGTGCCGGGGAAGAGTTCCGTCAGCACGACGGCGTGGTGACGATCTTGATGTTCTACCGTCGCAGGGCTTCGCCTAAGCACCGCTACAATATTATCGAGGATTATGGTGGAAGGGGGCACCGCACACGGCTAAGAAAACGATCACGTGGTTAACTTGTGTGTCTAGGGGTGCCCCCTGCCCCCGTATATAAAGGAGCAAGGGGAGGAGGCCGGCCGGCCCTATAGGCGCGCCAAGGAGGAGTCCTCCTCCTAGTAGGAGTAGGACTCCTACTAGGAGGGGGAAGGAAGTGGGGAGGGAGAAGGAAAGGGGGCGCCGCCCCCCTCTCCTAGTCCAATTCGTACCAGGGGGGAGGAGGCGCGCGGCCCACCCTGGCTGCCCTTCTCTTTCTCCACTAAGGCCCATATGGCCCATTACTTCTCCCGGGGGGGTTCCGGTAACCCTCCGGTACTCCAGTTTTCTCCGAAATCACCCGGAACACTTCCGGTGTCCGAATATAGCCGTCCAATATATCAATCTTTATGTCTCGACCATTTCGAGACTCCTCGTTATGTCCGTGATCACATCCGGGACTCCGAACTAACTTCGGTACATCAAAACTCATAAACTCATAATATAACTGTCATCGAAACCTTAAGCGTGCGGACCCTACGGGTTCGAGAACAATGTAGACATGACCGAGACAAGTCTCCGGTCAATAACCAATAGCGGAACCTGGATTCTCATATTGGCTCCTACATATTCTATGAAGATCTTTATCGGTCAGACCGCATAACAACATACGTTGTTCCCTTTGTCATCGGTATGTTACTTGCCCGAGATTCGATCGTCGGTATCTCAATACCTAGTTCAATCTCGTTACCGGCAAGTCTCTTTACTCGTTTCGTAATACATCATCTCGCAACTAACTCATTAGTTGCAATGCTTGCAAGGCTTATGTGATGTGCATTACCGAGAGGGCCCAGAGATACCTCTCCGACAATCGGAGTGACAAATCCTAATCACGAAATATGCCAACCCAACATTTACCTTTGGAGACACCTGTAGAGCTCCTTTATAATCACCCAGTTATGTTGTGACGTTTGGTAGCACACAAAGTGTTCCTCCGGCAAACGGGAGTTGCATAATCTCATAGTCATAGGAACATGTATAAGTCATGAAGAAAGCAATAGCAACATACTAAACGATCGGGTGCTAAGCTAATGGAATGGGTCATGTCAATCACATCATTCTCCTAATAATGTGATCCCGTTAATCAAATGACAACACATGTCTATGGTTAGGAAACATAACCATCTTTGATTAATGAGCTAGTCAAGTAGAGGCATACTAGTGACGTATAGTTTGTCTATGTATTCACACAAGTATTATGTTTCGGGATAATACAATTCTAGCATGAATAATAAACATTTATCATGATATAAGGAAATAAAATAATAACATTATTATTGCCTCTAGGGCATATTTCCTTCAGTCTCCCACTTGCACTAGAGTCAATAATCTAGATTACACAGTAATGATTCTAACACCCATGGAGCTTTGGTGCTGATCATGTTTTGCTCGTGGAAGAGGCTTAGTCAACGGGTCTGCAACATTCAGATCCGTATGTATCTTGCAAATCTCTATGTCTCCCACCTGGACTAGATCCTGGATGGAATTGAAGCGTCTCTTGATGTGCTTGGTTCTCTTGTGAAATCTGGATGCCTTTGCCAAGGCAATTGCACCAGTATTGTCACAAAAGATTTTCATTGGACCCGATGCACTAGGTATGACACCTAGATCGGATATGAACTCCTTCATCCAGACTCCTTCGTTTGCTGCTTCCGAAGCAGCTATGTACTCTGCTTCACATGTAGATCCCGCCACAACGCTTTGTTTAGAACTGCCAACTGACAGCTCCACCGTTTAATGTAAACATGTATCCGGTTTGCGATTTAGAATCGTCTGGATCAGTGTCAAAGCTTGCATCAATGTAACCATTTACTATGAGCTCTTTGTCACCTCCATATATGAGAAACATATCCTTAGTCCTTTTCAGGTATTTCAGGATGTTCTTGACCGTTGTCCAGTGATCCACTCCAGGATTACGTTGGTACCTCCCTGCTAGACTTATAGCAAGACACACATCAGGTCTGGTACACAGCATTGCATACATGATAGAGCATAGGGAACGTCTTTCATTTTCTCTCTATCTTCTGCATTGGTCGGGCATTGAGTCTTACTCAATTTCACACCTTGTAACACAGGCAAGAATCCTTTCTTTGCTTGATCCATTTTGAACTTCTTCAAAATTTTGTCAAGGTATGTGCTTTCTGAAAGTACAATTAAGCGTCTTGATCTATCTCTATAGATCTTAATGCCCAATATGTAAGCAGCTTCACCGAGGTCTTTCATTGAAAAACTCTTATTCAAGTATCCCTTTATGCTATTCAGAAATTCTATATCATTTCCGATTAGTAATATGTCATCTACATATAATATCAGAAATGCTACAGAGCTCCCACTCACTTTCTTATAAATACAAGCTTCTCCAAAAGTCTGTACAAAACCAAATGCTTTGATCACACTATCAAAGCGTTTATTCCAACTCCGAGAAGCTTGCACCAGTCCATAAATGGATCGCTGGAGCTTGCATACTTTGTTAGCTCCCTTTGGATCGACAAAACCTTCCGGTTGCATTATATACAACTCTTCTTCCAGAAATCCATTCAGGAATGCAGTTTTGACATACATCTGCCAAATTTCATAATTATAAAATGCGGCAATTGCTAACATGATTCGGACAGACTTAAGCATCGCTACAGGTGAGAAGGTCTCATCGTAGTCAATCCCTTGAACTTGTCGAAAACCTTTTGCGACAAGTCGAGCTTTGTAGACAGTAATATTACCGTCAGCGTCAATCTTCTTCTTGAAGATCCATTTATTCTCAATTGCTTGCCGATCATTGGGCAAGTCAACCAAAGTCCATACTTTGTTCTCATACATGGATCCCATCTCAGATTTCATGGCTTCAAGCCATTTTGCGGAATCTGGGCTCACCATCGCTTCTTCATAGTTCGTAGGTTCATCATGATCTAGTAGCATGACTTCCAGAACAGGATTACCGTACCACTTTGGTGCAGATCTTACTCTGGTTGATCTACGAGGTTCAGTAGTATCTTGTTCTGAAGTTTCATGATCATCATCATTAGCTTCCTCACTAATTGGTGTAGGTGTCATAGAAACTGGTTTCTGTGATGTACTACTTTCCAATAAGGGAGCAGGTACAATTACCTCGTCAAGTTCTACTTTCCTCCCACTCACTTCTTTCGAGAGAAACTCCTTCTCTAGAAAGTTTCCGAATTTAGCAACAAAAGTCTTGCCTTCGAATCTGTGATAGAAGGTGTATCCAATAGTTTCCTTTGGATATCCTGTGAAGACACATTTCTCCGATTTGGGTTCGAGCTTATCAGGTTGAAGTTTTTTCACATAAGCATTGCAGCTCCAAACTTTCAGAAACGACAACTTTGGTTTCTTGCTAAACCACAGTTCATAAGGCGTCGTCTCAACGGATTTTGATGGTGCGCTATTTAACGTGAATGCGGCTGTCTCTAGAGCATATCCCCAAAACGATAGCGGTAAATCAGTAAGAGACATCATAGATCGCACCATATCTAGTAAAGTACGATTACAATGTTCGGACACACCATTACGCTGTGGTGTTCTGGGTGGCGTGAGTTGTGAAACTATTCCGCATTGTTTCAAATGTACACCAAACTCGTAACTCAAATATTCTCCTCCACGATCAGATCGTAGGAATTTTATTTTCTTGTTATGATGATTTTCAACTTCACTCTGAAATTCTTTAAACTTTTCAAACGTTTCAGACTTATGTTTCATTAAGTAGATATACCCATATCTGCTTAAGTCATCTGTGAAGGTGAGAAAATAACGATATCCACCATGAGCCTCAACATTCATCGGACCACATACATCTGTATGTATGATTTCCAACAAATCTGTTGCTCTCTCCATAGTACCGGAGAACGATGTTTTTGTCATCTTACCCATAAGGCACGGTTCGCAAGTACCAAGTGATTCATAATCAAGTGGTTCCAAAAGTCCATCAGCATGGAGTTTCTTCATGCACTTTACACCGATATGACCCAAACGGCAGTGCCACAAATAAGTTGCACTATCATTATCAACTCTGCATCTTTTGGCTTCAACATTATGAATATGTGTGTCACTACTATCAAGATTTAATAAGAATAGACCACTCTTCAAGGGTGCATGACCATAAAAGATATTACTCATATAAATAGAACAACCATTATTCTCTGATTTAAATGAATAACCGTATCGCATCAAACAAGATCCAGATATAATGTTCATGCTTAATGCTGGCACCAAATAACAATTATTTAGGTCTAATACTAATCCCGAAGGTAGATGTAGAGGTAGCGTGCCGACCGTGATCACATCGACTTTGGAACCATTTCCCACGCGCATCGTCACCTCGTCCTTAGCCAATCTTCGCTTAATCCGTAGTCCCTGTTTCGAGTTGCAAATATTAGCAACAGAACCAGTATCAAATACCCAGGTGCTACTGCGAGCATTAGTAAGGTACACATCAATAACATGTATATCATATATACCTTTGTTCACCTTGCCATCCTTCTTATCCGCCAAATACTTGGGGCAGTTCCGTTTCCAGTGACCAGTCTGCTTGCAGTAGAAGCACTCAGTTTCAGGCTTAGGTCCAGATTTGGGTTTCTTCTCCTGAGCAGCAACTTGCTTGTTGTTCTTTTTGAAGTTCCCCTTCTTCTTCCCTTTGCCCTTTTTCTTGAAACTAGTGGTCTTATTGACCATCAACACTTGATGCTCCTTCTTGATTTCTACCTCCGCAGCTTTCAGCATTGCGAAGAGCTCGGGAATTGTCTTAACCATCCCTTGCATATTATAGTTCATCATGAAGCTCTTGTAGCTAGGTGGAAGTGATTGGAGAATTCTGTCAATGACGCAATCATCTAGAATATTAACTCCCAATTGAATCAAGTGATTATTATACCCAGACATTTTGAGTATATGCTCACTGACATAACTGTTCTCCTCCATCTTGCAGCTATATAACTTATTGGAGACTTCATATCTGTCAATCCGGGCATTTGATTGAAATATTAACTTCAACTCCTGGAACATCTCATATGCTCCATGACGTTCAAAACGTCGTTGAAGTCCCGATTCTAAGCCGTAAAGCATGGCACACTGAACTATTGAGTAGTCATCAGCTTTGCTCTGCCAGACGTTCATAACATCTGGTGTTGCTCCAGCAGCAGAACTGGCACCCAGCGGTGCTTCCAGGACGTAATTCTTCTGTGCAGCAATGAGGATAATCCTCAAGTTACGGACCCAGTCCGTGTAATTGCTACCATCATCTTTCAACTTTGCTTTCTCAAGGAACGCATTAAAATTCAACGGAACAACAGCACGGGCCATCTATCTACAATCAAACATAAACAAGCAAGATACTATCAGGTACTAAGTTCATGATAAATTTAAGTTCAATTAATCATATTACTAAAGAACTCCCACTTAGATAGACATCCCTCTAATCCTCTAAGTGATCACGTGATCCAAATCAACTAAACCATGTCCGATCATCACGTGAGATGGAGTAGTTTCATTGGTGAACATCACTATGTTGATCATATCTACTATATGATTCACGCTCGACCTTTCGGTCTCTGCGTTCCGAGGCCATATCTGTATATGCTTGGCTCGTCAAGTATAACCTGAGTATTCCGCATGTGCAACTGTTTTGCACCCGTTGTATTTGAACGTAGAGCCTATCACACCCGATCATCACGTGGTGTCTCAGCACGAAGAACTTTCGCAACGGTGCATACTCAGGGAGAACACTTCTTGATAATTAGTGAGAGATCATCTTAAAATGCTACTATCAATCAAAGCAAGATAAGATGCATAAAAGATAAACATCACATGCAATCAATATAAGTGATATGATATGGCCATCATCATCTTGTTCTTGCGATCTCCATCTTCGAAGCACCGTCATGATCACCATCGTCACCGGCGCGACACCTTGATCTCCATCGTAGCATCGCTGTCGTCTCGCCAATCTTATGCTTCCACGACTATCGCTACCGCTTAGTGATAAAGTAAAGCATTACAACGCAATTGCATTGCATACAATAAAGCGACAACCATATGGCTCCTGCCAGTTGCCGATAACTTGGTTACAAAACATGATCATCTCATACAATAAAATTTAGCATCATGTCTTGACCATATCACATCACAACATGCCCTGCAAAAACAAGTTAGACGTCCTCTACTTTGTTGTTGCAAGTTTTACGTGGCTGCTACGGGCTTAAGCAAGAACCAATCTTACCTACGCATCAAAAACCACAACGATAGTTTGTCAAGTTGGTGCTGTTTTAACCTTCGCAAGGACCGGGCGTAGCCACACTCGGTTCAACTAAAGTTGGAGAAACTGACAACCGTCAGCCACCTGTGTGCAAAGCACGTCGGTAGAAGCAGTATGACTTATATCGCCCACAACTCACTTGTGTTCTACTCGTGCATATAACATCAACACATAAAACCTAGGCTCGGATACCACTGTTGGGGAACGTAGTAATTTCAAAAAATTTCCTACGCACACGCAAGATCATGGTGATGCATAGCAACGAGAGGGGAGAGTGTGATCTACGTACCCTTGTAGACCGACACCGGAAGCGTTATGACAACGCGGTTGATGTAGTCGTACGTCTTCACGGCCCGACCGATCAAGCACCGAAACTACGGCTCCTCCGAGTTTTAGCACATGTTCAGCTCGATGACGATCCCCGGACTCCGATCCAGCAAAGTGTCGGGGAAGAGTTCCGTCAGCACGACGGTGTGGTGACGATCTTGATGTTCTACCGTCGCAGGGCTTCGCCTAAGCACCGCTACAATATTATCGAGGATTATGGTGGAAGGGGGCACCGCACACGGCTAAGAAAACGATCACGTGGATCAACTTGTGTGTCTAGGGGTGCCCCCTGCCCCCGTATATAAAGGAGCAAGGGGAGGAGGCCGGCCGGCCCTATAGGCGCGCCAAGGAGGAGAGGGGGGCGCCGCCTCTCTCTCCTAGTCCAATTCGGACCAGGGGGAGGAGGCGCGCGGCCCACCCTGACTGCCCTTCTCTTTCTCCACTAAGGCCCATATGGCCCATTACTTCTCCCGGGGGGGTCCCGGTAACCCTCTGGTACTCCGGTTTTCCCCGAAATCACCCGGAACACTTCCGGTGTCCGAATATAGCCATCCAATATATCAATCATTATGTCTGGACCATTTCGAGACTCCTCGTTATGTCCGTGATCACATCCGGTACTCCGAACTGTAAGTGCATCTAGTGCCACCCCTAGTTGGTTTTGGAGTATTGACGACAAACCTAGTTGAGGGACTAATGTGTTTGTGAGAATTGCAGGATAACACAGGTAGAAGTCCCTCATTGATTCGGTTTTCCTACCAGAGATGACCCCTAAAAATGTATGAAGACATTGAAGTCAAAGGTGGTATATGAAGATACTCACATTGAATACTATGACAAGAGAAGACACCACATGAAGCCTATGGAGCTCGAAGACTTAGATCTTTCGTAGTTTTCTTTCTTCTGTGTTGAGTCATAGGAACCACCATACTGTTAAGTGGGGTCCAAGAGAACCAGTCAGAATGACTGAAGTGATGCTTAAACAAAACCTATGTCTTCGAGTGAAGACTTTGAGAGCGAATCTTGTCCAGAGTCGGGCAAGTCAGCTTTGATTGAAGCCCAAGTAAAGTTGCCGTGTGAGTTTGAAATCTGACCGTTGGAACACGTGTCAGTTCCTTAGTGACCTAGGGTCATTTCGGACAAATCAGGTCGGGTTGCCAAGTGGCTATAAATAGCCCACCCCCTACAACCATAAACGGTTGGCTGCTCAGATTCAGAGTACGGCTTTTGTCGTTTGAGAGCAACCCACCTCGAAGCCTTTGAGAGAGAATTCCTTGCGAGGATAAAGCCCTAACCACCCAGAGCCAAAGAGAATTAGGCATCACTTAAGTCTTCTTGTCTGTGTGATCTGAAGACTTATTACACTTGAGGACTGTGCATCCTCCAGCCGGTTAGGCGTCGCGTTCTGAGCATCCAAGAGACATTGTGGATTGCCTGTGAACGAAGTCTGTGAAGGTTTGGGAGTCTACCTTGAAGACTTACCAGTGTGATTGGGCGAGGTCTGTATGACCTTAGCTCAAGGGGAATACGGTGAGGACTGGGTGTCCTGAGCTGCGTGTTCAGGACTGGGTGTCCGGGACAGTGTGTCCTAAGGTTTAAATACCTAGCCGCCCTAACCAGACGTACAGTTGTCACAGCAACTGGAACTGGTCCAACAAATCATTGTCTTCAGCGAGTCACTGGTTTCATCTTCCCTTCCCTTTACTTACTGTTACTCCTTGTGAAGTCATTGTATGTTCGCACTATCTTTTGTCTTCACTGAGTGACTGCGTGTTCTGTGTGGCTTCACAATATCTTCCTACCTCATCCTTACTACATTGCTGCTATTAGTCATTGTGCTTTCACTCTATTGAATACTTGACTATGGCTTACCTAGTGTAGTCTACCTTTCGCTGTAGGGTAATAGGTTTATTTCTATCGTTTGTCTTCATAACTTCCACGTTTTGAAGACTTTCATAAAAATCGCCTATTCAACCCCCCTCTAGTCGATATAACGCACTTTCAATTGGTATTAGAGCAAGGTGCTCCCTTGTTCTGTGTGATTTGGTTTAACCACCTGGAGTTTTAGCTATGTCGACTGCAGGGATAATTAAAGTCTCCGCTGCGTGCCCCGTCTTCGATGGAACTGAATATCCCTACTGGAAGAATAAGATGCGCATGCATCTTGAAGCCATTGACGTCGACCTATGGTATGTCGTCAAGAACGGCGTTCCCAAGGCTGGAGAAGGTGTCACTGCTGCTGATGTCAAGAAGTTCGTTCAACTGAACTCTACTGCCAAGAATATCATCTGTGGTTATCTGACCAAAGGACAGTATGGCCGTGTGAGTGCTTTGGAAACATATAAGCTGGTCTGGGACTGGCTCTCCAAGGTAAATGAAGGCGTCTCAACCCAGAGAGATCAGAGAATCAGTGTCCTTCGTAACCTCTTCAACCGCTTCAAGCGAAATGACAATGAGAATGTCCAGCTCACATTTGACCAACTCACTGACATCACAAATGAGCTTCAAGCCCTCGGTGCTACTGAAATCACCAAACATGAAGTCGTCAAGACACTACTGAGATCACTTGATAGTTCGTTTGACACCCTAGCCCTGATGATTCAAGAACGTCCTGATTTCAAGACACTCGATCCGTCTGACATACTTGAGAGGCTCAACACACATGAGTTTCAGCTTTCTGAGAAAAGAGATATCTACGGTCCAAACTATGGGCGAACTCGTGCCTTGAAGGAAAAAGTTGTCTCCTCATCTGAAGAAGAATCTGACAGCAGTTCGGATGATCCTGAAGACATTGGAAGGGAACTTGCTATGCTTGTGAAGAAGTTCCAAAAATTCACCAAGAAGAAAGGTTTTAGAAAGTCTTCCCGATCAAGCTCAAGGAATGATGAAGCTTCTGCTCACGACTACAAGAAGAAGTGCAAGAAACCTGGCCACTTCATCTCTGAGTGTCCACAGTGGGACAATGAGAACAAAAAGAAGAAGAAGAGCAAGGAATATGACTCTGACGACAAGAAGAAGAAGAAATACTCAAAGTCTTCTTCCAAGTCTTCCTCAAAGTCTTCATCACACAAGAAGAGCTCATCTGGCAAGGCACGTGTGTTTTTTGGCAAGAAGAGCAAGGAATGATGAAGCTTCTGCTCATGACTACAAGAAGAGAACATGCCACAAGTGCAAGAAACCTGTCCACTACATCTCTGAGTGTCCTCAGTGGGACAATGAGAACAACAACAAGAAGAAGAGCAAGGAATATGACTCTGACGACAAGAAGATGAAGAAATACTCAAAGTCTTCTTCCAAGTCTTCCTCAAAGTCTTCATCACACAAGAAGAGCTCATCTGGCAAGGCACGTGCGTTTGTTGGCAAGGAAATGGAGTTAGAGGAGGAGTCCGCTTCTGAGGAGGCGGAGGTGGAGTCTGAGGAGGAGTCCGATTCAGGCGTCGCAAGTCTGGCTACAGCATACGTTGCCAAGTCCATCTTCAACACTGAAGACAATGACTTCATCACCGACACCGATGCAAATGACAAGGACTACTCCGCTTCTACCTACTGCTTCATGGCACGCGGTGCCAAGGTAAACACACGCACTACTCACTATCAAACATCTAGTGACGATGACTCTGATTGTGGTTCAAAACCCAGCTACAAAACACTTGCTAAAATTGCAACTGAACAACAGAAAGCTATGGAACATATTCAAAAACTGTTAGATAGAAGCAATGATCTGTTAGGTGCTGAAATGACTCGATTTGAATCCTTAATTGAAGACATAAAAAATCTTCACGTTAAGTATGAGGAACTTGAAAGTCATCATGAAACTCTCTCAACAACTCATGAAAAGCTTTCCTATGATTATCTTCAAAGGAAGCAAGATCTTGAGAAATTGAGAGCGGCTCATGAAGATCTTCAAAAGGAAAACGAGTCACTTCGCGCCGAACAGATCAACTCCGCTCAGGAAGGATTTGAACCACCATGTCTTAAATGCATTGAGCGTGATAATTCTACTACTGTTGCTGAATGTTCTACTGCTGCTACTGTTGCAATATCTTCAACTGCTGATGTGGGAACTAACCCCTCTGCTGAGGATTCCACTGCTATTGCTGATGAGAATGCTAGGTTGAAGACATTGCTTGAAACAGGGATGCACAAAAGTCTTAAAGGGCATCAGACACTATGTGATGTCCTCAAAAAGCAGATTTTGAACCGAAACCCGAGGAAAGAGGGTGTTGGGTTCGTAAGGAAAATGAATGTTGATGGCTCTTACTGGAAACTTGAGCAGTACCCCAAAACCACATGGGTTGCTGCAAAGGAATTTTCAGCAGATCCATCCACTCTATATGGGTTCACTTGTGCTAACCCCGTTGTCATTGATGAATCCTTTGATGCAAACTATAAACTGTTTAAGAATCAGAATGGTGAAGTGTTTGCCAGGTACATTGGTACTAACTGCAGGAATGGACCGCCTATGAAGAAGATCTGGGTTCCGAAAAGGTGTCTGGAGAATCTTCCTGTGAATGTCATCATGACTCCTCACGTGAAGAAGACAAACCTCAGACCAAAGGCTTCATACGGTCCAAAGGCTTCATACAGACAGAGGACTCACCTGAGTCGCACTAACGCGAATGTTTTGCAGGGAAACCATACTCAGGCATATGGATATGAGAGCGGTTCATCAAACCGCCATGTTCATAAGACCAAGAACTATTCTGCTTATTCTTATGAGTATTATTGTCCGCCTGCAAGACTGTTTGCTAGGGCTCCAAAGCCAAAGTTCTCAGATGCTGCACTTAGACTTATTGCTTCTAAGCCACCCTTGAAGATGTGGGTGGCTAAGAAAGCTTAACTCTCTTTTGCAGGAAAAGGTCTCCAGCAGAAAACCAAAATCGTCTGACGCTATTGCTGGGGACCTTAAACATCTTGTAGGGCGCAAGATCAAATGCCCGAATGGTCTTACTATGTACTTCGTTCCTGAATCGCTTGCTACTCTCCCTATTAGTCCTAATCTGGATCTAAGCTTTCATAACCCACTGGTTCGTCAAATGTTTTTGCTTCACAATGCTCTTCGTGAAGCCTATCCCCCTAACTGCATTGTAGGGTACGACACCAGCGTCTTCAGAATGGATTATTGATAGTGGGTGTACAAATCACATGACTGGCAAAAGAAGCCTTCTTATGGACTCAACCTTACGTCCATCCGACAAGAGCCACATCACATTTGCTGACACTGGTAAAAGTAAGGTATTGGGTCTAGGTAGAGTTGCAATCTCAAGGGATCAACACATGGATAAAGTCATGCTTGTTGAATCCCTTGGCTTCAACTTAATGTCTGTCTCAATGCTTTGCGATTTAAACATGATCGTAATATTTGGAAAATATCGTTGCCTTGTTCTAATGGAATCTGACAAGTCTCTAGTATTTGAAGGGTATCGAAAAGATGATTTGTACATGGTAGATTTCTCAGCAGGACCACAGCTTTCCATATGTCTTCTAGCAAAATCTTCAGAATGCTGGCTCTGGCATCGGAGGCTTGGGCATGCTGGCATGAGGAACCTCCACACCCTGGCAAAGAAGAAGCATGTCATAGGCATCGAGGGCGTCAAGTTCAAGAAAGATCACTTATGCAGTGCCTGTGAGGCAGGAAAGATGACGAGGGCCAAACATCCCTCGAAGACAATCATGACCACTACTCGACCCTTCGAACTGCTTCACATGGATCTTTTCGGTCCCACTCATTACTCAACTCTCACTACTACTGCTTGTCTCTATGGCTTTGTCACTGTTGATGATTATTCTAGATATACTTGGGTGCACATAATCCTTTACAAGACTGAAGTGCAGGATGTCTTCAGACGCTTCGCCAATCGAGCAATGAACAACTATGGCGCCAAGATAAAGCATATCAGAAGTGACAATGGCACTAAATTCAAGAACACTGGCCTTGATACATATCTTGATACCTTGGGCATCACACATGAATTCTCAGCCCCGTACACGCCACAGCAGAATGGGGTCGTCGAACGCAAGAACAGAACACTCATTGAGATGGCCAGAACAATGCTAGATGAATACAAGACTCCAAGAAAATTCTGGCCTAAAGCCATTGATAATGCATGCCATACAATCAATCATGTTTATCTTCACAAGCTTCTGAAGAAGACATCTTATGAGCTCCGTACTGGCAAGAAGCCAAATGTCAGTTACTTCAGAGTATTTGGCGCCAGGTGCTGGATCAAGGACCCACATCACACCTCAAAGTTTGCACCAAAAGCACATGAGGGTTTTATGCTTGGATATGGAAAGGATTCGCACTCCTACAGAGTCTTCAATCTCTTTCATTACAAAGTGGTTGAAACAGTGGATGTGCGGTTCGATGAGACCAACGGTTCATAAAGAGAGCAACTGCCAAATGTGCTAGATGAAGTTACATCCAGTGAATCAATCAAGCTAATGGGAACTGGAGAAATTATACCTTCTGAAGCTCATCCTGAAGAAGAACTTATCATCTCAGCACCTGATCAACATGAAGACAATGCTCAGCCTGAAGACATTCCTTCTAACAACGACAATGATCAGCAAGAGCAAAATCTTCGCCCTGTACATCCTCGCGTTGCCAATGAAGTGCAGATTGAAAGAATAATTGATGGCATCAATGCACCCGGTCCACTCACTCGTTCAAGGGCAACTCAGCTAGCAAATTTCTGTGGGCACTTCGCATTCGTCTCAATAACAGAACCCAGGAAAGTTGAAGAAGCCTTCATGGAACCTGAATGGATTCAAGCTATGCAAGACGAGCTTCAACAGTTTGAGCTGAATAATGTATGGGAACTGGTCAAGCGTCCCGATCCTTGGAAGCACAACATAATAGGCACCAAATGAATATACCGCAACAAGCAAGATGAGCATGGTCAAGTTGTCAGAAACAAAGCTCGTCTCGTTGCTCAAGGATATACTCAAGTGGAAGGCATTGACTTCGATGAAACATTTGCTCCTGTGGCTAGACTTGGAGCCATACGCATACTGCTGGCCTATGCAAATCATCACAACATACTTCTTTATCAAATGGATGTGAAGAGCGCCTTCCTCAATGGCAAGATTGAAGAAGAAGTGTATGTTGCACAACCTCCTGGCTTTGAAGATCCAAAACATCCTGACATGGTATACAAGCTCAACAAGGCACTGTATGGCCTCAAACAAGCCCCTCGGGCCTGGCATGACACACTCAAATACTTACTGAAGAGCAAAGGCTTCATACCTGGTTCTCTCGACCCCACTCTCTTCACGAAGACATATGATGGTGAACTGTTTGTGTGCCAAATATATGTGGATGACATTATCTTCGGTTGCATCAATCAGAAGTACAGTGAAGAGTTTGGATATATGATGCAAGAGCAATATCAAATGTCTATGATGGGAGAGCTGAAGTTCTTTCTCGGTCTTCAAATACGACAGCAACGCAACGGCATCTTCATATCTCAAGAGAAGTATCTCAAAGATTGCCTGAAGAAGTTCGGTATGCAAGACTGCAAAGGCTTCACGACGCCAATGCCAGCCAAGCATCATCTGGGTCCTGACGACAATGGTAAAGAGTTCGATCAAAAGGTATACCGCTCCATGATTGGTTCTTTACTTTATCTATGTGCATCTAGGCCAGATATTATGCTTAGTGTTTGCATGTGTGCTCGATTCCAAGCGGCACCAAAGGAGTCGCATCACTTAGCTGTGAAGCGAATTCTTCGATATTTGGCTCACACCCCAACTCTAGGATTATGGTATCCAAAGGGCTCAGAGTTTAATCTGGTTGGATTCTCGGATGCTGATTATGCTGGTGACAAAGTTGATCGCAAGTCTACATCAGGCACATGTCACTTTCTGGGACGATCACTTGTATGTTGGTCTTCAAAGAAGCAGAACTATGTATCTCTCTCCACTGCTGAATCTGAATACATTGCTGCTGGATCTTGCTGTGCTCAGCTTCTGTGGATGAAGCAAACACTCAAGGACTATGGCATTCATCTAAAGCAAGTGCCACTCTACTGCGACAACGAAAGCGCCATCAAGATTGCCAACAACCCAATTCAGCACTCGAAGACAAAGCACATTGAAATTCGTCATCACTTTCTCAGAGATCTTGTTGTGAAGGAAGATATTGATATCATACACGTCAACACTGAAGAGCAATTGGCAGATATCTTCACCAAGCCCTTGGATGAGAAGAGATTTTGCAAGTTACGGTGTGAGCTAAATATCCTGGAATCCTCAAATGTCATGTGATCAAGCACACATCCTAACCCTTATGCATATTGATGACTTAGATGTGCAACACACGAAGTAAAGTATATCTTCAATCAATGAAGACATACATTCTAAGTGTGAATACATTAATGTGGAATTTGACTTCGGAGCGCCACGATAATTGTGCGCCGTGTCTGGGTCTAATACTTCCTATACGATGGGTAACGCCACCACCAAATGTTCTATTTTAAGTATTTCACTCATGGCGTTACCTTGCTATGTCTTCACATTTGGTTTGGCTTCAATCTCAACATGTCTTCATGATTATCTTCACTATGTTGATTATATATATATACTAGTGTTCTGTCCTCTACAGCATTCACTTATAGCTATGTCTTATTGTTGAATCTTTTGAACTAAGTGAATGTGATCGGACCCTAACCTCTCTCTGCTATCTATCTCAAACTCTATCTCTCCAAATCATATGCATTCTATTAAAACTGTCGAATGTCTTCTCTGCGTCCTTGTCAGCAGAAGATACAAAGACAAACCTTAAGTCCACTTTCAATGCTCATTCCTCCACATGAAACCCGGAGAAGTAGGAACGACCACCCGACAATCCAGGCGTGCGTGGGACGTGGAACAAACCCCAAAATTCTGCATGATGGCCACGTGTTCCTCAGATGCGAATCGCCAAGGGCACCTGTGTAATAACGCAGTGCCGCCCCTGTACCTATAAATACACACTTCACGGCGGTCATTATCTCCTCTTCCACTCTCACACGAACCCTAGCGCCACTGCTAGCCCTCGACGACGCCGGCGACGAAGCGCTTCGCTGCCGCAACCTCTCCGACGCTGTCTTCATGCCGACCGCGGACATCGTCCTCTCCGCCATCGCCGTAGGTGTCCTCCGTCGCCAAGTTAGGGCACGGAAGATCGAACTGCTCGGCCTCATCTTCCACTCCGTCTAGCAGTTCTTAGTGTGGTAAATAAAACTTCCTTTTTACGGCACCGTTGATCCTATGGCTTTGTCACTTTCTACCACAAGCAGTTTCTATTCACACAAGTTAGATCTCTCTCATACTGCATCTCATAACATGCCTAGTATATTCACTTATGCTTCACAAAGTAGTTAGATTCCTCACTTGTACTGATCTCTGGATTCGTACAAATCTGGAACCAACTCCTTATCTATGAGTGAATGTCTTCGCACGATGAGGTCAATGTCTTCTAAACTGATTTATATTCAAAATCTTCTGAGAATGCATATGACCTCTTCCCCTTCCCTCGCACCTTAATGCTGTCACAGGTACATGTCTGTGGGAGAATCCCTTGGTTCTCATAGTCTGCATTCATTTGCAGAATTCTTACAGCATCATATAAATTCTCCTGAAGCAAGTTTCTGTTTGTCCAGCAAGCGAAAATCTTTGAAGCCTTTGAACGTGTTGAAGCCTTTCAGTTTAAAGTTCATGGCTTCAGAGAAATCAGCAAGGAAGGGTGGCAGAAAGCGTCGTGGAGAAACATCTAGAGATCTGCCAGATGACCTCTCAGAACTGTACAAGACAGATCCTGAAGAGGATTACAATCAGCGCAAGACCCGAATCCAATGGATTCGAAGATATTGGGCAGAACAATGGTTCAAATACCGATTTGTAACCCAGGAATATGCTAAGAAAAATGCCATCAAGAGACCGTGGGGAGACATCCTATACAAGAATCTTCAACCCAGGTCCAGAGATGAAGCCATTGAACAAGGCTTCTATCCCTGCATGGTCCGTGGGCCACAGCCTACTGATGCACACCCATCGTCACTACTATGGTGTCGTGACGACATTCTGTTCAAGCGCAACTTCCAGTTTGCCCAGAACTCAGTGAAGCAAAACAAGAAGACATTGGGACTAGACTTCAACCCTGGTCCCTCAGCTCCAAGGGCTGATGGCACACGAGATGCAGAACCCAATGTCGTCGGTCCTTTCTACAACCTTGAAGGCCTCATCACCCATATCTTGGTTCAAGGGACTGCAGTGAATGAGCCTGCAGCTGACGCTGAATCAGATGAAGCGCCTGCAGCGCCGAAGCCAAAGAAGTTGAAGAAGCCTAAAGCTTCAAAGCCTGCCCCTTCACCAAAAATCTCACGGGCGAAGCCACTGGCAACTGCACCTCCTGAAAACAGCGTGAGGGCCTCGGCCATGGCCCAGCAATTGGCTCCATGCCTCCCGGCGGTGCGCAACCCGCAGTCCGCGCCGACGAGCAGCTGCTGCGTGGGTGTGCGCAACATCAACATGAGGAGCCCCGGTTGCGTGTGCTCCGTCATGTCCGACGTCTTCAAACTGGCCGGACTGAAGCCTCAAGTCGCAATCGCAATCCCCAAGCGTTGTGGCATTGCCGACTGCGGAGGTACGTACCTAGTACTGCGTAAGATGCGTAGGCGTATGCTAGTAGTATACGTATACTTCTCAACGAATAATATGTGTGCTACTAGCTTTTCTTTCTTGGAGCTGATGAATAGTGTTCTGAAACTGTTGGCAATGGAGTATAATGCTTCTTTGATTTCGCAGGTAACACGTTTCCTTGATGGCCTACTTATAAAGATTGAACGACGTGCGTGCGTGGAAGGCTTTGTGTGGGAATAAAAAGTCCTGCGGATGAATGGAATTGGCGGCGGATGTTACGCCATTGGCCTGCTCTGTTTCATCCTTATTCAAACTTGTAACAATGGATGTCTTTTTATATATTACTCCTTTCCAATTTAGAAGGTTTCACATGTACCTCACGTTGACGATTTAACCAACATAAGGATAGTTCTATATCACAAAAGCTCTATTATCAAAAACTCCAAATGTTCTATTTTGTAATGGTATAATTTTGGTGATATACAGCTTTTATTAGATCGATTAAATTAGCAATTTAGAGATACACGCAGGCCTTTAAACCAGAGAAGAGGGAGTAAAATTTTTCCTTTTCAAATCAAAAAAGGAAAAAATGAGTCCTGCACATGTATGCTTCTATAAGTGGACGGAGCCCGGTACAACATACGTGTTGCATGTGCTGCTCAGTATGACACACGCCACCATCGTTCCTCCCCACATGCAGCTTACATTAACGATGATTATGGTCAATGATCGCTTTTCCGTTATTCCTCTATCAGTTGCTCCGGGAAGGAAGGGAGGATATTATTGTCGTCTCTTCACCTCTGCATCCCACCATTGCAATGATAGTTAAGGGCAATTGTTGAGTGGTCGACTTCATCTAAGATCAGAAAGATTATTAAGATAAACAGACAAAAGATGATGTCGAATCCTATCGGCGTTCAACACCTAAACATACTAGGGTCCCTCATTATCCCCGAGGACAACGAGTTTTACTTAGACATAGAGACAACAAGCATAGAAGGGGTAATCATGGTAATAATGGGTGATAGAGGGGGGCCAATGATGATGATAGCGGTTGATGTTGAAGTCTTCTTGACCAGGTTGATGGCGTAGCGGAGCCCTTCCATCCTTTCCCCCCTCCGGAGCCCTTCCACAGGCTAGGTTTATTGGTTTTGGTGGAGTTTCTGATCTTGTGTCTCTGTTGTGTGATCCGAAGTCATCGGGGTAAAGTAGTCGACCAGGGGTGACTCATTTGGCGCCGGCGAAAAAATTCCTTCATATTTATTTTAAGGATTTCGGAGCAACATAAAGGCAGTGGAAAGAAGTCCCATGGAGCCCACACGTCCAAGTCCCTAGCCATACCGCATGACCATGTGGGGCCCAAAGGGCTGCCCATGAGAAGCCAGGTGCCTCTGAAAGCTTCCTGGCTCAAAACATTTTTGTAGATTTTTTTCTGGATTTTTTGGGTTCCTTAAAATTGATTTTCCTAAAAGAAAGACAAAACAACAAAAAAAAGGCAACTGGCCCTTGGTACTGAATTAATAGGTTGGTCTAGAAAAATAATAAAAATTGATGCCAAAATAATATAATTGTAGCACCAGACAAGAAAAAGTATATATGTATCAGCATCCCTAGGTTTAATACCTACTCATCTTATGAGTCATTAAACAACAACAACAAAAAATTATATCACTAAACATAAAAAATATAGATACACAGTGGTGGCGGCGGCGTGAGGCAGCGTGCGACGGTCGTGACTCTCGATGTGGCCCTGCATCGCCATGGCGAACGACAACTTCAGCAGCGAGCCAGTGACGTGAGAGCCCATGGTGGATGGTAGGGGTGGGATGAACCATGAGGACCCATTCCCGGGGTGGGATGAACCATGAGGACCCATTCCCACGACATTCGAGGGCGTCGGCGGCGCCGGGTCGGATGGGAGCTAAACGGGAAATGGGAAGGGTCGAGCGGATTCCTTTTTTTTATGAGTAGTATCTTTTATGGAACAAGTTTGCCCTAGTGGAGGAAACTTTGAGGAGGAAAGCTCTTGTTTAGGTCCCTAAAACTTTTGGGAGAAGGCTAGGTGGATGTTAATCCCCCAAACAAGAAAAAAGGGGGCACTAGGGAAGGCTCATGGATGCTCATAAAGCATACACTCAGAAGACAACATATATTCCTAAGAAAATGTGATGAAATCGACATTCCTTGGCTGCTCACCGGTTTAACTGCTTTCTTAGCTGCTCGTCCTTTAACAAACTCAAAAGGATAATTATTTCTAAACTACTTGTCCTCTTAACCAAGATTCATAATTAGCGGGCGATTGTCCCCACGAATAAGTCTGATAAATATATTTTTTAAAAGAAGGTTAAACCCTTGGCCTTCATCATTGTGATACACACAACCATTTTTTTTTTCGAAACGGACACACGTCCATTCTTATTCATTATTAAACAAGGTAAAGAACAAATGTAACCACAATAAAACCATTACAATACATAACAAAAACACCTATAACTATGTCGACGGCTTCTGCAACAACGTGTTTAAAAAGAAATAAGCGTCCTCGCATCGCCGTCGTTATGTCCGGGCCGCAGAGGAACGAGACAAGAATTTTTCATCCCCGTTCGCACGCGTTTTACCGGTTTCTCCTAGAGAAATTTCTGTAGCGTCGAGTTTCAACCCAGTTCGGGTTGTAGCTTAGCATCATGGAGAAGGTTTGTTTCACATGAATTTTTTAATTAGATATCTCCCCAGAGTGTTAGTGCTGCTCCTGCTGGCTTATAATAATCTATAATATCTAAATAGTTCATCCCCATTATGCTATTTCTCTAGACATGCAGCCTATCCACCTCAGCAAACTGCCACATCAGCGATTATTTTCCATTTTAACCAATTTTTATTGACATTTTTATATGCCGCTTCGTTGCTCCGTTTTCCAGGCTTAAAGTGCATACCGAAGCCCAATGGTCTCCAAACGCAAACATAAGAAAGAAGCCCAACTGTCTGTCCCCACGCCCACGGCATACCCTTCGTTTCCACCTCCCAGCCGTAATGTCAAAACAAAAAACGCAGCAGTCGCACCCGCTGCCGCCCGTGATGGCGGAGGGGGCGGCGGCCTGCCCGGGCCGGCAGAGGCGCCGCGGCCGTACGAGCTGGTGTTCGCGGCGGCGGAGCTCCGCTCCATGGACTGCAACCTCTCGGCGCTCTGCGACAACGTCCAGGCAGAGGGATTCGGCTCCGGCGGCTTCTCCAATGTCGTTGTCAAGGCCATGGGCGTCACCTACCGTCTTCACCGTCTCCTCATCTCCCGCAGCACCCATTTCAGGTGGGCTTCCTTCTCGAATACAGATGCGGCGACCGAGTATTTAGGATTCCATATACTGTCAATGCATCAGTACGTCTATTGGGCTGCGCCGTGTGGATGTTTCAGTACGTCTCATCCCCTCCCTTCAGCAAGCAGCACACTGTACATGAGGAGATTGACCCCAAAGTCCTAAGTTGGCTATGGTTATCCCATCCTCAAATCCCCAAAAGTATGCAGTTTCTATTTTCCTTTGTCATGTGCATGTCAACAAAAAAGAGATTAGTGTTAGATTCTCATGTACCAGATTCAGTTGTTTGCCTTGAAGTTGTTTATATTTATGAGGAGGAAGAGGTCAGTCTTTCCCATCCAAACTTAATTGAGTACAATTTCGAATTTTAATCTTCCCAAGCCTGCACAATGAATGATAATGGTTTTTGTGATACATGAGCCGGTACCATCGCTCATCTTGATCTGCTATTTGGATGACAACACTTTGGTGGAATTGTACTTCTCTCCATGTTGTTTGCAGGCAAGCCAATGTTACAGATCTAGCCAGGATAACTTGACTTCGGTGGACATGTACTTCTCTCCGTGTTGTTTGCAGGCAAGGCATTGTTACAGATCTAGCCAAATTAAATTAACATGTTTGTTCTCCTCATATTCCCTATCTAATGGCTGGTTGTACGTGGGATGTGGCTTGGGCAAAATATTATTTTCGTAATTGTTCAATCATTTGAATGTTTATGGCACATGTAAGTGTTTGTACACAAGTATCAACTGCAGATAGTGTTGATGAAAGTCTGAGGTATGTTCTCCACATTAAAAAATATAGATAAGTTCAATTGAGCTATCTGGATTGATGTCTTTCTTATATTTACAGTATGTATATCATTGTATCATGACCCGTGTAGCTGTATGCCCATGAAATATTTGGTAATAACAGTATTGAGCATCCCTAAGTGATCTTAGATATGCCTTTGCAGGTTGTGCTTTACGATATACCAAGTGAGAGATTCGACAAGAACTGGTATTTTCCAATCGGAGAGGTTTCTTCATCATTTTGTGGGAAGTACAACATTTAACATGTGTTTGTCTTAGTTATGTTTCCAACCAGTGTATCATCGAGTAATTTCTATTCCAAAAGTGTCGGTAGTTTTCCCTTGAAAAAAGAACAATTCTACTTAATCGACAACAGTGGTCATAGGCTAGCATTCAAAGATGTGCTTCCCTTTTAGCTTTTGCCAAATATCTTCAGAATTGTACCGTCACTCACCTGAATAATCTTTTGATCTCCATAGATGCTATGTTTGTCACCATATTTAATCCCAGTCTACTACTCCCTCCTTCCCAAAATAAGTGACTCAACTTTGTATAGCCATTCATTGGCCCATGCTTTGCTGATTGATTCAGATCAAGTCTATTGTTTGCTTGAATTTGTACTGTGAGAAGTTTCCAAAGAAGACAAGTTCTTCTTAACCCATTTCAGTTGAAAGTCAACTCCCATAATTCAGAGGGAAAAGGAATAAGTCTTCATCAGTATCGACTATCGAGGCACCGTTCCATACGTCAATCCTCTGATACACTATTGTAGTGCAATTTAGATATATCAAATCATGTTGACACTCAAGAATTGTTAATACAATAAGATCGAAAATTGATATCTATACTCTGGACGACATCCATTAAGGCCTCCTTTGGTTTGTAGGAATTTTATAGGAATTCTATACGATAGGATTTGCAAAGGAAAAATTCCTTTGAAGCCCTTTGGTTTGTAGGAATGAATTCCTATTTCTATGTAGGATAGGATTCAATCCTTCACATTTTGGAGGAAAAAAACATTAGCCTAGACTCAATGGAAAAATTCCTATCCTATGCACCAAATGACATCTCTTCCTCTATAGGAATTGAGATGCATGTCATCTCACTTCCTATGATTTTCCTATTCCTATAAAAATTTTATCCTATGAACCAAAGGAGGCCTAAGACTCTGTCTATTACCAGTGAAGAACCTATTCTCTTTGTTATTAAATTGTAGACCTTGGAAATTTTAGTGCTGATTTGTGCTTCTATTTAGTTGCAATGCTGCTTTTAATGACTACCAAGAGATCCCGCAGCAACGCGCGGGGTGTCATCTAGTATATGAAACGAACAGGCCACTGAGACGTTGGCACATGCACAGAGACTAATGGAACCATACTTGCAGGCACAAATTAAGGGCCACCACCACGAAGACTAGTGGAGCCACACTTTTCTGGTGCACGTTGCCCAAGGGCATTTCAACTCCCTGAAGAACAGCCGCAAAACAAACAAACAAAAAACTTCCTGAAGAACCCATACGAATGCACTGAATTTGCATTCTGAACACGAACGGCTTGGAGCCACACATTGGTCGTCGGGTTGCTGCGGCCTCTAAACTGAACGTCGCCTCTGTAGAGCACGTGCGGCTCTTAAAAAAATGAGACCAACCTAAGGACTAACTCTTGTTGACTTTTCTTTGTATGAGAAACTCCGTGAGCATCGTGCGTTCGTGTCGGGACTCGAACTCGGGTGGACTGGCAGCAACGGGTCGACGCCCCATCCTCTCACGTGCGGCTCTTGAACCTTGCACGAGGCCCGCCCGTAAACGGCCTGCGACTCTCCCCTGACTGACTAGTCGCACCGCGCCTGTCTGTTCCTGTGGAGTACCTGTCCGCAGCAAGAAAACTCAGGCGAGTTGCGATCACGAGCCGGTTTTCCCTTGACGATGCTGAACCGGCGGGAAGCTTCCCTGGTGGCGTTCAGTGCGCGCGTAGCTTTTCTCCGCCGTACGTACGATCGCTTGCTCCCACGCCTGGGTCTGTTCGGCACGCACGACGGCGGCTCGCTTCGCTGTCGTGCGGTCACTGCGGTGGGCGAAGCTATCGGGCGGGGAGTCGACCCGATCGACGGCGACGGGTGCCCGACCCGGTAGTCGCCGTTAATCTGGAGGCTGGTCGTCGCGCGACCGCGGCTTCTCGGGGAGCTTTGCGCCGGTCAGATCCCCGAGGTGATCAAAAGGAAGGAAGATGCGCCGATCCGCGTGTTGACTGATAGTCTAGTGCAGCAGGAGTAGTATACTCGCCGCATTCCCTGTGATGCGCCACCGTAGGGTTGGACGAAAATCGATTATGTGGCACAACTACAGTACAGTATATATAACATTATTGTATTGTAAAATACCTCTGTAATGCGTATCATAAATTAGTATTTTAGATAATCTAATTTATTGCTATGTGGACATAGGAGTAGCCTAAACGGGTTCTTCTGGGATGATGGACTCGTCATGCGAGACCGATACTTCTCCACTTGTGCGAACATACTGTTAATCCTCACGGTACTATGATCATTAAATTAAACAAAATTTGTGACTAAGAGCAACCCTAACAATATCATTATATCGGCGATTGCCTATATAGTTTTGGTCGTATATGACTTTGTTATCTGTTGGCGTGTTTTTATGAGCGCGTGTTGGTGTTAGCTGTGTGATTCCTAACTATACAAAGGTCGGGTGTGTATTCACTGTGTTTGTGTCCTCTTTGTGCTTCATTGTAAGCCAATAAAATTCATCCTTTGTCCAAAAAGATATGCATATGGAGAGTGACTAGGCGATACACGCAAACTCAGAGTCATCAAAAAGCTACCGCCATAGCATGGGATCCACTCCTCACTTGCCAGTGGGACATCCACCCCCTCCCCCATTCTTCGATACATAATTAGTTGAACACAAGCACGAGGGCGGGGGTTTGTACGACCACAAGCAACATGTCGAGGACGATTCCGGCGGCGACTTTGGGGTATTGATTCTGATTGCGTCTATGTTTGGACGGTGATGTTTAAAATTATGATGAGCATTAAGGCAGGCATCCACGCGGATGTCCCACCTAATGCTTATCAAAATTTTGAACAACAATGTCATTTTTGGGGGCGCACGCTACTCAATTTTGGTGGCCTCTCACGTTTCAAAAAATTGGCGCTGATTTCACTCTCCCTGATGATAAAAATTATGCAAACATTTAGGGGGACACATACAATATTCTCTACGGAGATCATTAAGCGTCTCCCCAAATGGTTGATATAATTTTTACCGACACCTCACCTTCGAGAACAACACTGAGTCCGTCGACGGTGATAGTGAAAGCCGTGGGCAAGTAAAAGGGGAGAGGGATTTTTTATAGCCGCGGGCGGCAAACAACGGGAAAATAGGGCGAGCGGGGGGGGGGGGGGGGGGATTGGCGGAAGACATGGAGAGTCGATGCTAAATCCGACATATCTCGAGGTAGGGGTCCTAAGCTAGACGTCTTGGAACGATGGTAACATGGACACCGGATTTTACCTAGATTCGGGCTCTCTCCAAGAGATAATACTCTACGTTCTGCTTTTGATTGTATTGATATGAGGGATGAAAGTGCGTTATATCGACTAGAAGGGGGTGAATAGACGATTTTTACAAGTTCGTCACTGAGGAAATTCAACTTGAGGAATTTGCTAAGCAGCGAAATACATGCAACGGAATAAGTACTCAGGTGCAAGCATAACATGGCAGTAACACAATCATCATGATAATATGACACAAGCACAGAGCATAGATAGCGTGTAAACAGGATAAGCATGCTGAAAATAAGATGAATGAAGAATTAGGATTGAGGAAATTGATAAAGTCTTCAGCCGAAGTCTTCAAACAGTAACGATCAAGTTCATCAACACATGAATGAGGAAATGAAAGGGTTGAGAAAATAGAACCGGTAGCTTGGTGAAGACAATGATTTGGTAGACCAGTTCCAACTGCTGTGACAGTTGTACGTCTGGTTAGAACGGCTAGATATTTAAACCTGAGGACACACAGTCCCAGACACATAGTCCTCATCGTATTCTCCTTGAGCTAAGGTCACACAGACCTCGCTTAATCACTCGTGGTAAGTCTTCAGGTGACTTCCAAATCTTCACAGACTGGGTCACTCGACGATCCACAATTCCTCTTGGATGCTCTAGACCATGACGCCTAACCGTCTGGAGGATGCACAGTCCTCAAAGGTAACAAGCGTCGGTTCCACACAAGAACAATCTCTTCAGTGATGCTCAATCACTTTGGGTTGTAGGTGTTTGGGTTTGGTTTTTTCCTCACTTGATGATTTTCGCTCAAAGTCCTCGGAGGATGGGATGCTCTCAATGACAAGTGTCAGTTTCTCTCGGAGCAGCCAACCAACTAGTGGTTGTAGGGGGCGGCTATTTATAGCCGGGAGCAGTCTGACATGATAAGACATAAATGCCCTTCAATGATATAATTGTTAGGTGGATAAGATATTTTGGGCCAGTTAGCGCGTAGCACAGCAACAACCGGAAATTTGTGCTCTCAAATTCCTCAGGGCTATCATGTTCCTCACTTGTAGGAAATCCGCACTAGCGAATTCCTAACTCCTCACTCAGAACAAATTCCTCAGAGACAGAAAATCTTTGTCTCTGTCACTGAAGAAATTGACTGAACTGTATGAGATCTTCAATGGCTTCACTCGAAAGGACTGGGTATGTGTAGGCTTTGAGATGAACATCACTTGGAAAGTGTTTCCTTAGTTTTACCTCGACCCCTTTAATAGTACGGTGTTTCCTATGACTCAAGAAAGAGAGTATGGAACTACGAAAACAAAAGTCTTCGCGCTTCATACTCCTCGCATCAATATCAAAGTCTTCAAGGTCACACCAATTTCCTCATTTTCAAAGTCTTCAAGAAAACCAAAGTCTTCAACTGAAGACATTCATTTTTAGGAGTCGACTTTCTTCATAAATATCAAACTCCTCAGAGACTTATAGAACCTGTGTACACTCATAAACACATTATCCCCTTAACCTATAAGTCTTCAATACACCAAAATCACTAAGGGGCACTAGATACACTTACAAGGGATAGTACAGAGTATAGGTATCTACCACAAGATTGTTGTGTATGATTCTAATGATCTAGAATATGATCTATCAACTAGCTTGGCCTCGGTTTATATAATGCACCGGAGGCCTAGCCTTCTGCATCAACTCTGGTGGAATTTTCCTTGTATACGTCATGGGATACCTGAAGTGACCCATTAGTGAACCGCCATGGCGGTCCTCGGCCCGACCCACCTGGTCGAGAGACGACGTGATGAATACCTCCTAGTCCAGAACTCTATCAAGGAGGGAGCTGCAATTTCCCTCCCACTCGAGCGGTTGGTCAATGACGCACTCCATATCCAGGCCCCTAGCAACCAAATATGGAGGCTCGCGGGTTTTATATGAAGGAAATATGCCCTAGAGGAAATAATAAAGTTATTAATTATTTCCTTATATCATGATAAATGTTTATTATTCATGCTAGAATTGTATTAACCGGAAACGTAATACTTGTGTGAATACATAGACAAACAAAGTGTCACTAGTATGCCTCTACTTGACTAGCTCGTTAATCGAAGATGGTTATGTTTCCTAACCATAGACATGAGTTGTCATTTGATTAACGGGATCACATCATTAGGAGAATGATGTGATTGACATGACCCATTCCATTAGCTCAGCACCCGATCGTTTAGTATGTTGTTGTTACTTTCTTCATGACTTATACATGTTCCTATGACTATGAGATTATGCAACTCCCGTTTACCGGAGGAACACTTTGTGTGCTACCAAACGTCACAACGTAACTGGGTGATTATAAAGGTGCTCTAAAGGTGTCTCCAAAGGTACATGTTGGGTTGGCATATTTCGAGATTAGGATTTGTCGCTCCGATTGTCGGAGAGGTATCTCTGGGCCCTCTCGGTAATACACATCACTTAAGCCTTGCAAGCAATGCAACTAATAAGTTAGTTGCAAGATGATGTATTACGAAACGAGTAAAGAGACTTGCCGGTAACTGTTGGGGATCGTAGCAGAAATTTAAAATTTTCTACGCATCATCAAGATCAATCTATGGAGTAATCTAGCAACGAGGGGAAGGGGAGTGCATCTACATACCCTTGTAGATCGCTAAGCGGAAGCGTTGCAAGAACGTGGATGAAGGAGTCGTACTCGCAGTGATTCAGATCGCGGTTGATTCCGATCTAGCACCGAACGGACGGCGCCTCCGCGTTCAACACACGTACAGCCCGGGGACGTCTCCTCCTTCTTGATCCAGCAAGGGGAGAGGAGAAGTTGAGGGAGAACTCCAGCATCACGACGGCGTGGTGGTGGAGCTTGTGGTATTCCTGCAAGGCTTCACCAAGCTCTACGGAGGAGGAGGAAGAGTTGGAGGAGGGAGGGCTGCGCCAGGGAAGAGGTCATGGCTTCCCTCCCACCCCTCCACTATATATAGGGGCAAGGGGAGAGGGGGAGGCGCCCTAGGGTTTCCCCTAGGGGGCGGCGGCTAGGCAGATTGGATCTCCCTAGGGAAAATCCTAGGGAGACTTGCCCCCCAAGCCAAGCAGGTGGAGGCTTGCCTCCCAAGCCAGGTGGAGGCGCCCCAACCCCCCAAGTAACGTGGGAAAGGGTGTGGGGGGCGCACCACCCCTTAGTGGGCTGGTTTGCCCCTTCCCCTTTGGCCCATGAGGCCCTCCCACACTTGTCGGGGCTCCCGAAACACCTTTCGGTCATGCTGGCCATAGCCTGATACCCCCGGAACACTTCCGGACTCCAATACCCTTCGTCCAATATACCGATCTTCACCTCCGGACCATTCCGGAGCTCCTCGTCATGTCCGGGATCTCATCCGGGACTCCAAACAACCTTCGGTAACCACATACTATTTCCCATAACAACTCTAGCATCACCGAACCTTAAGTGTGTAGACCCTACGGGTTCGGGAACCATGTAGACATGACCGACACAACTCTCCGGCCAATAACCAACAGCGGGATCTGGATACCCATGTTGGCTCCCACATGTTCCATGATGATCTCATCGGATGAACCACGACGTCGAGGATTCAATCAATCCCGTATACAATTCCCTTTGTCCAGCGGTATTGTACTTGCCCGAGATTCGATCGTCGGTATCCCGATACCTTGTTCAATCTCGTTACCGGCAAGTCTCTTTACTTGTTCCGTAACACATCATCCCATGATCAACTCCTTGGTCACATTGTGCACATTATGATGATGTCCTACCGAGTGGGCCCAGAGATACCTCTCCGTTTACACAGAGTGACAAATCCCAGTCTCGATTCGTGCCAACCCAACAGACACTGTCGGAGATACCTGTAGTGTACCTTTATAGCCACCCAGTTACGTTGTGACGTTTGGCACACCCAAAGCACTCCTACGGTATCCGGGAGTTGCACAATCTCATGGTCTAAGGAAATGATACTTGACATTAGAAAAGCTTTAGCAAACGAACTACACGATCTTGTGCTAGGCTTAGGATTGGGTCTTGTCCATCACATCATTCTCCTAATGATGTGATCCCGTTATCAACGACATCCAATGTCCATGGTCAGGAAACCGTAACCATCTATTGATCAACGAGCTAGTCAACTAGAGGCTTACTAGGGACATGGTGTTGTCTATGTATCCACACATGTATCTGAGTTTCCTATCAATACAATTCTAGCATGGATAATAAACGATTATCATGAACAAGGAAATATAATAATAACCAATTTATTATTGCCTCTAGGGCATATTTCCAACAGTCTCCCACTTGCACTAGAGTCAATAATCTAGTTCACATCGCCATGTGATTAACACTCACAGGTCACATCGCCATGTGACCAACATCCAAGAGTCTACTAGACTCAATGATCTAGTTCACATCACTATGTGATAAACACTCAAACAGTTCTGGGTTTGATCATGTTATGCTTGTGAGAGAGGTTGTAGTCAACGGGTCTTGCCATATTCAGATCCCTATGTATTTCGCAAAACTTTATATTGTAGATGCTGCTACCACGTTCCACTTGGAGCTATTCCAAATTATTGCTCCATTGTACGTATCCGGTATCTCTACTCAGAGCTATCCGGATAGGTGTTAAGCTTGCATCGACGTAACTCTTTATGTCGAACTCTTTATCACCTCCACAACCGAGAAACATTTCCTTATTCCTCTAAGGATAATTTTGACTGCTATCTAATGATCCAGTCCTAGATCACCTTTGTACCTTCTTGCCAGACATGTGGCAAGGCACACATCAGGTGCGGTACTCAGCATGGCATACCGTATAGAGCCTATGACAAGAGCATAGGGGACGACCTTCGTCCTTCCTCTTTCTTCTGCTGTGGTCAATCTTTGAGTCTTACTCAACTTCACACCATACAACTCAGGTAAGAACCCCTTCTTTGACTGATCTATTTTGAACTTCTTCAAAAACATGTCAAGGTGTGCGTTCTTTGAAAGTATCATCAGGCGTCTTGATCTATCTCTATAGATCTTGATGCCCAATTTGTAAGCAGCTTTATCCAGGTCTTCCTTTGAAAAACACTCTTCAAACAACCGATTATGCTTTCCAGAAATTCTACATTATTTCGGATCTTACAATATGTCATCCACATATACTTATCAGAAATGTTGTAGTGCTCCCACTCACTTTCTTGTAAATACAAGTTTCTAGCAAACATTGTATAAACCTAAAAGCTTTGATCACTCCATCAAAGCATGTATTCTGACTCCGAGATGCTTGCTCTAGTCCATAGAAGGATTGCTGGAGCAAGCATACCTTTTAGCATCCTTAGGATCGACAAAACCTTTTATTGTATCACATACAAACTTTTCTTACGGAAACTGGTAAGAAAACTTGTTTTGGCATCCATCTGTCAGATTTCATAATCGAAAAATATAGCTAATGCTAACATGATTCCGACGGACTTAAGCATCGCTACGGGTGAGAAATTCTCATCGTAGTCAACTCCTTGAACTTGTGAAAAGACTCTTTCCCACAAGTCGCACTTCATAGACGGTAACATTACCGTCCATGTCCGTCTTCTTCTTAAAGATCCATTTATTCTCAATGGCTTGCCGATCATCGGCCAAGTCCACCAAAGTCCATACTTTATTCTGATACATGGATCCTATCTCGGATTTCATGGCTTCCAACCATTTGTCGGAATACGGGCCCACCATCGCTTCTCCATAGCTCGTAGGTTCATTGTTGTCTAACAACATGATATCTAAGACAGGATTACCGTACCACTCAGGAGTAGTACATATCCTTGTCGACCTACGAGGTTCGATAGCAACTTGATCCGAAGCTTCATGATCACTATCATTAACTTCCTCTTCAACAGACGTAGGCGCCACAGAAAACATCTTTCTGTGTTGCATCACTCTCTGGTTGAAGTAAAGGTTCGACAACCTCATCAAGTTCGATCTTCCTCCCACTCAATTCTTTCGAGAGAAACTCCTTCTCGAGAAAGGACCCGTTCTTAGTGACAAACAATTTGCCCTCGGATCTAAGATAGAAGGTATACCCTACTGTCACCTTTGGGTATCCTATGAAGATGTGTTTGTCCGCTTTGGATTCGAGCTTCTCTGGCTGAAGCTTTAAGCATCGCAGCCCCAAACATTAAGAAACGACAACTTTGGTTTCTTGCCAAACCAATGTTCATACGACGTCGTCTCAACGGACTTAGATGGTGTCCTATCTAAAGTGAATGCAGCTGTCTCTAACGCATAACCTCAAAATGAAAACGGTAGATTGGTAAGAGACATCATAGATCGCACCATATCTCATAGTGTTCGATTACGACGTCCGGATACACCATTACCTTGTGGTGTTCCAGGTGGCTTCAACTGTGAAACAATTCCACAATGTCTTAAGTGATTGCCAAACTCATAACTCAGAAAATCCCCTTTTGATCAGATCGTTGGAACATGATCTTATTGTTATGATGATTCTTAACTTCACTCTAAAATCGCTTGAACTTTTCAAATGTTTCAGACTTGTGCTTCATTAAGTAGATATACCTATATCTACTCAAATCGTCAGTGAAGATGAGAAAATAGCGATATCCACTGCACGCTTCAATTCTCATTGGATCACACGCATCAGCATGCATGATCTCCAACAAGTCACTTGCCCATTTCATTGTACCTGAAAATGGGGTCTTAGTCATCCTGCCCATGAGGCATGGCTCGCATGTGTCAAGCAATTCAAAATCAAGTGACTCCAAACATCCATCGACATGGATTTTCTTCATGCATCTTACGCCAATATGACTTAAGCGGCAATGCCACGAGAAAGTGGTACTATCATTATTAACTCTACATCTTTTGGCGTGAACATGTGTATTACCACGACCGAGATTCAATGAACAATTCACATAGGGTGCATGACCATGAAAGGTATCATTCATGTAAAACAGAATAACCATTATTCTCTAACTTAAATGAATGACCGTATTGCAATGAACATGATCTAATCATATTCATGCTCAACGTAGACACCTGATAACATGTATCTAGGTTCAATACTAATCCCGAAGGCAGATGGAGCGTGCGATGGTGATCTCATCAACTTTGGAAACACTTCCAACACACATCGTCACCTCGCCCTTAGCCAGTCTCCGTTTAGTCCGTAGCTTTTGCTTCAAGTCACCAATAATAGCAACTGAACCGGTATCCAATACCCAGGTGCTACCAGGAGTACTAGTGAGGTACACATTAATAACACGTATATACTTTGTTGAAGCTGCCAACCTTCTTATCTACCATGCATTTGGGGTAATTCCGCTACCAGTGACCGTTCCCCTTACAATAGAAGCACTTAGTCTCGGGTTTGGGTTCAACCTTGGGTTCCTTCACTGGAGCGGCAACTGGTTCGCCATCCATGAAGTTTCCCTTTTACCCCTTGCCCTTCTTGAAACAAGTGGTCTTGTTAAACCATCAACACTTGATTCTCCTTCTTGATTTGTAACTTTTGCGGTCTTAAGCACCGCGAACAGCTCCGGGATCAACTCCATCCCTTGCATGTCATAGTTCATCACGAAGATCTAGTAGCTTAGTGATAGTGGCTAGAGAACTCTATCAATCACTATCTTATCTGGAAGTTTAACTCCCACTTGATTTAAGTGATTGTAGCACCCAGACATTCTAAGCACATGCTCACTAGCTGAGCTATTCTCCTCCATCTTGTTGGCAAAAAGAACTTGTCAGAGGTCTCACACCTCTCAACACGGGCATGAGCCTGAAATCCCAATTTCAGCTCTTGGAACATCGCATATGTTCTATGGCGTTTAAAACGTCATTGGAATCCCGATTCTAAGCCGTAAAGTATGGTGCACTAAACTATCAAATAGTCATCAGGATGTGTCTGTCAGGTGTTCACAACATCCACAAACGACGTTGTAGGGGTTTGCACATCGAGCGGTGCATCAAAGACGTAAGCCTTCTGTGTAGCAGTGAGGACACTCCTTGGACTATGGACCTAGTCCGCATCATTGCTTACAATATCTTTCAACTTAATATTTTTCTAGGAACATATTGAAACAGGGAGCTACAACGTGAGCTATTTATCTACAACATATTTGCAAAGACAATTTAGACTATGTTCATGATAATTGAGTTCATCTAATCAAATTATTTAATGAACTCCCACTCAGATAGACATCCCTCTAGTCATCTAAGTGAAACATGATCCGAATCGACTAGGCCGTGTCCGATCATCACGTGAGACGGACTAGTCATCAACGGTGAACATCTCATGTTGATCGTATCTTCTATACGACTCATGTTCGACCTTTCGGTCTTCCGTGTTCCGAGGCCATGTCTGTACATGCTAGGCTCGTCAAGTCAACCTAAGTGTATTGCGTGTGTAAATCTGGCTTACACCCGTTGTATTCGAACGTTAGAATCTATCACACCCGATCATCACGTGGTGCTTCGAAACAACGAACCTTCGCAACGGTGCACAGTTAGGGGGAACACTTTCTTGAAATTTTAGTGAGGGATCATCTTATTTAAGCTACCGTCGTTCTAAGCAAATAAGATGTAAAACATGATAAACATCACATGCAATCAAATAGTGACATGATATGGCCAATATCATTTTGCTCCTTATGATCTCCATCTTCGGGGCTCCATGATCATCGTTGTCACCGGCATGACACCATGATCTCCATCATCATGATCTCCATCATCGTGTCTTCTTGAAGTTGTCTCGTCATCTATTACTTCTACTACTATGGCTAACGCTTTAGCAATAAAGTAAAGTAATTACATGACGTTTATGTTGACACGCAGGTCATAAATAAATTAAGACAACTCCTATGGCTCCTGCTGGTTGTCATACTCATCGGCATGCAAGCCGTGATTCCTATTACAAGAACATGATCAATCTCATACATCACATATATCATTCATCACATCCTTTTGGCCATATCACATCACAAGGCATATGCTGCAAAAACAAGTTAGACGTCCTCTAATTGTTGTTGCAAGTTTTTACGTGGCTGCTATAGGTTTCTAGCAAGAACGTTTCTTACCTACGCCAAAACCACAACGTGATATGCCAATTTCTATTTACCCTTCATAAGGACCATTTTCATCGAATTCGATCCGACTAAAGTGGGAGAGACAGACACCCGCTAGCCACCTTATGCAACTAGTGCATGTCAGTCGGTGGAACCAGTCTCACGTAAGCGTACGTGTAAGGTCGGTCCGGGCCGCTTCATCCCACGATGCCGCCGAATCAAGATAAGACTAGTAACGGCAAGCAAATTGGCAATATCGACGCCCACAACTGCTTTGTGTTCTACTCGTGCATAGAAACTACGCATAGACCTAGCTCATGATGCCACTGTTGGGGATCATAGCAGAAATTTAAAATTTTCTACGCATCACCAAGATCAATCTATGGAGTAATCTAGCAACGAGGGGAAGGGGAGTGCATCTACATACCCTTGTAGATCGCTAAGCGGAAGCGTTGCAAGAACGCGGATGAAAGAGTCGTACTCGCAGCGATTCAGATCGCGGTTGATTCCGATCTAGCACCGAACGGATAGCGCCTCCGCGTTCAACACACGTACAGCCCGGGGACATCTCCTCCTTCTTGATCCAGCAAGGGGAGAGGAGAAGTTGAGGGAGAACTCCAGCATCACGACGGCGTGGTGGTGGAGCTTGTGGTATTCCTGCAAGGCTTCGCCAAGCTCTACGGAGGAGGAGGAAGAGTTGGAGGAGGGAGGGCTGCGCCAGGGAAGAGGTCATGGCTGCCCTCCCACCCCTCCACTATATATAGGGGCAAGGGGAGAGGGGGAGGCGCCCTAGGGTTTCCCCTAGGGGGCGGCGGCTAGGCAGATTGGATCTCCCTAGGGAAAATCCTAGGGAGACTTGCCCCCCAAGCCAAGCAGGTGGAGGCGCCCCAACCCCCCAAGTAACGTGGGAAAGGGTGTGGGGGGCGCACCACCCCTTAGTGGGCTGGTTTGCCCCTTCCCCTTTGGCCCATGAGGCCCTCCCACACTTGTCGGGGCTCCCAAAACACCTTTCGGTCATGCTGGCCATAGCCTGATACCCCCGGAACACTTCCGGACTCCAATACCCTTCGTCCAATATACCGATCTTCACCTCCGGACCATTTCGGAGCTCCTCGTCATGTCCGGGATCTCATCCGGACTCCGAACAACCTTCGGTAACCACATACTATTTCCCATAACAACTCTAGCATCACCGAACCTTAAGTGTGTAGACCCTACGAGTTCGAGAACCATGCAGACATGACCGAGACAACTCTCCGGCCAATAACCAACAGCGGGATCTGGATACCCATGTTGGCTCTCACATGTTCCACGATAATCTCATTGGATGAACCACGATGTCGAGGATTCAATCAATCCCGTATACAATTCCCTTTGTCCAGCGGTATTGTACTTTCCCGAGATTCGATCGTCGGTATCCCGATACCTTGTTCAATCTCGTTACCGGCAAGTCTCTTTACTCGTTCGGTAACACATCATCCCATGATCAACTCCTTGGTCACATTGTGCACATTATGATGATGTCCTACCAAGTGGGCCCAGAGATACCTCTCCGTTTACACGGAGTGACAAATCCCAGTCTCGATTCGTGCCAACCCAACAGACACTGTCGGAGATACCTGTAGTGTACCTTTATAGCCACCCAGTTACGTTGTGACGTTTGGCACACCCAAAGCACTCCTACGGTATCCGGGAGTTGCACAATCTCATGGTCTAAGGAAATGATACTTGACATTAGAAAAGCTTTAGCAAACGAACTACACGATCTTGTGCTAGGCTTAGGATTGGGTCTTGTCCATCACATCATTCTCCTAATGATGTGATCCCGTTATCAACTACATCCAATGTCCATGGTCAGGAAACCGTAACCATCTATTGATCAACGAGCTAGTCAACTAGAGGCTTACTGGGGACATGGTGTTGTCTATGTATCCACACATGTATCTGAGTTTCCTATCAATACAATTCTAGCATGGATAATAAACGATTATCATGAACAAGGAAATATAATAATAACCAATTTATTATTGCCTCTAGGGCATATTTCCAACAGTAACGAGATTGAACTAGGTATTGAGATACCGACGATCGAATCTTAGGCAAGTAACATACCGACGACAAAGGGAACAACGTATGTTGTTATGCGGTCTGACCGATAAAGATCTTCGTAGAATATGTAGGAGCCAATATGAGCATCCAGGTTCCGCTATTGGTTATTGACCGGAGACGTGTCTCGGTCATGTCTACATTGTTCTCGAACCCGTAGGGTCCGCACGCTTAACGTTACAATGACAGTTTCATTATGAGTTTATATATTTTGATGTACCGAAGGTTGTTCGGAGTCCCGGATGTGATCACGGACTTGACAAGGAGTCTCGAAATGGTCGAGACATAAAGATTGATATATTGGACGACTATATTTGGACACCGGAAAGGTTCCGGGTAAGATTGGGACAATACCGGATCACCGGGAGGTTATCGGAACCCCCCGGGAGGTATATGGACCTTATTGGGCCTTAGTGGAAAGTGTTGGGGAACGTAGTAATTTCAAAAAAATTCCTATGCACACGCAAGATCATGGTGATGCATAGCAACGAGGGAAGAGTGTGATCTACGTACCCTTGTAGACCGACAGCGGAAGCGTTAGCACAACGCGGTTGATGTAGTCGTACGTCTTCACGGCCCGACCGATCAAGCACCGAAACTACGGCACCTCCGAGTTCTAGCACACGTTCAGCTCGATGACGATCCCCGGACTCCGATCCAGCAAAGTGTCGGGGAAGAGTTCCGTCAGCACGACGGCGCGGTGACGATCTTGATGTACTACCGTCGCAGGGCTTCGCCTAAGCACCGCTACAATATTATCGAGGATTATAGTGGAAGGGGGCACCGCACACGGCTAAGAATATGATCACGTGGATCAACTTGTGTGTCTAGGGGTTCCCCCTGCCCCCGTATATAAAGGAGGAAGGGGAGGAGGCCGGCCCTAGGAGGGGCGCGCCAGGGAGTAGGATTCCTACTCCTAGTTGGAGTAGGTTTCCTCCTTTCCTAGTCCAACTAGGAGAAGGGGGGAAAGGGGGAAAGAGGGGAAGGAAGGGAGAGAGGGGCCGCGCCCCAAACCCCTTGTCCAATTCGGACTGGGCTTGGGAGGGGCGCGCGCCACCTCCTGGTCCTTCCACTAAGGCCCATTAAGGCCCATTTCTTCTTCCTCGTATTCCCGTAACTCCCCGGTACCTTCGAAAATATCCGAATCACTCGGAACCTTTCCGATGTCCGAATATATTCGTCCAATATATCGATCTTTACGTCTCGACCATTTCGAGACTCCTCGTCATGTCCCCGATCTCATCCGGGACTCCGAACTCTTTCGGTACATCAAAACTCATAAACTCATAATATAACTGTCATCGAAACCTTAAGCGTGCGGACCCTACGGGTTCGAGAACAATATAGACATGACCGAGACATGTCTCCGGTCAATAACCAATAGCGGAACCTGGATGCTCATATTGGCTCCCACATATTCTACGAAGATCTTTATCGGTCAGACCGCATAACAACATACATTGTTCCCTTTGTCATCAGTATGTTACTTGCCCGAGATTCGATCGTCGGTATCTCAATACCTAGTTCAATCTCGTTACCGGCAGGTCTCTTTACTCGTTTCGTAATACATCATCTCGCAACTAACTCATTAGTTGCAATGCTTGCAAGGCTTATGTGATGTGCATTACCGAGAGGGCCCAGAGATACCTCTCCGACAAACGGAGTGACAAATCCTAATCTCGAAATACGCCAACCCAACATGTACCTTCGGAGACACCTGTAGAGCTCCTTTATAATCACCCAGTTACATTGTGACGTTTGGTAGCACACAAAGTGTTCCTCTGGCAAACGGGAGTTGCATAATCTCATAGTCATAGGAACATGTATAAGTCATGAAGAAAGCAATAGCAACATACTAAACGATCGGGTGCTAAGCTAATGGAATGGGTCATGTCAATCACATCATTCTTCTAATGATGTGACCCTGTTAATCAAATAACAACTCTTTTGTTTATGGTTAGGAAACATAACCATCTTCAATTAACGAGCTAGTCAAGTAATGGCATACTAGTGACACTCTGTTTGTCTATGTATTCACACATGTATTATGTTTCCGGTTAATACAATTCTAGCATGAATAATAAACATTTATCATGATATAAGGAAATAAATAATAACTTTATTATTGCCTCTAGGGCATATTTCCTTCAGTCTCCCACTTGCACTAGAGTCAATAATCTAGTTCACATCGCCATGTGATTCAACACTAATAGTTCACATCACCATGTGATTAACACCCATAGTTCACATTGTCATGTGACCTATACTCAAAGGGTTACTAGAGTCAGTAATCTTGTTCACATCGTTTTCTGTGATTAACACCCAAAGAGTACTAAGGTGTGACCATGTTTTGCTTGTGAGATAATTTTAGTCAACGGGTCTGTCACATACAGATCCGTAAGTATTTTGCGAATTCTATGTCTACAATGCTCTGCACGGAGCTACTCTAGCTAATTGCTCCCACTTTCAATATGTATCTAGATCGAGACTTAGAGTCATCCAGATCAGTGTCAAAATTTGCATCGATGTAACTTTTTATGACGAACCTTTTTGTCACCTCCATAATTGAGAAATATTTCCTTATTCCACTAAGGATAATTTTGACCGTTGTCCAGTGATCTACTCTTAGATCACTATTGTACTCCCTTGCTTAACACAGTGTAGGGTATACAATAGATCTGGTACACAGCATGGCATACTTTATAGAACCTATGGCCGAGGCATAGGGAATGACTTTCATTCTCTTTCTATCTTCTGCCGTGGTCGGGCTTTGAGTCTTACTCAATTTCACACCTTGTAACACAGCCAAGAACTCTTTTTTTGACCGTTCCAATTTTTAAACTACTTCAAAATATTGTCAAGGTATGTACTCATTGAAAAAAAACTTATCAAGCGTCTTGATCTATTTCTATAGATCTTGATGCTTAATATGTAAGCAGCTTCACCGAGGTCTTTCTTTGAAAAACTTCTTTCAAAAACACTCCTTTATGCTTTGCAGAATAATTCTACATTATTTCCGATCAACAATATGTCATTCACATATGCTTATCAGAAATGATGTAGTGCTCCCACTCACTTTCTTGTAAATACAGACTTCACCGCAAGTCTGTATAAAACTATATGCTTTGATCATCTCATCAAAACGCATATTCCAACTCCGAGATGCTTGCACCAGTCCATAGATGGATCGCTGGAGCTTGCACATTTTGTTAGCACCTCTAGGATTGACAAAACCTTCTGGTTGTATCATATACAACTCTTCTTTAATAAATCCATTAAGGAATGCAGTTTTGTTTATCCATTTGCCGAATTTCATAAATTGCGGCAATTGCTAACATGATTCGGACAGGCTTAATCATAGATACGAGTGAGAAACTCTCATCGTAGTCAACACCTTGAACTTGTCAAAAACCTTTTTTGCGATAATTCTAGCTTTGTAGATAGTAACACTACTATCAGCGTCCGTCTTCCTCTTGAAGATCCACTTAATCTCAATGGCTCTCCGATCATTGGGCAAGTCAATCAAAGTCCATACTTTGTTCTCATACATGGATCTCATCTCAGATTTCATGGCCTCAAGCCATTTCACGGAATCTGGGCTCATCATCGCTTCCTCATAGTTCGTAGGCTCGTCATGGTCAAGTAACATGACCTCCAGAACATGATTACCGTACCACTCTGGTGCGGATCTCACTCTGGTTTACCTACGAGGTTCGGTAGTAACTTGATCTGAAGTTACATGATCATCATCATTAGCTTCCTCACTAATTGGTGTAATAGTCACATGAACAGATTTCTGTGATGAACTACTTTCCAATAAGGGAGCAGGTACAGTTACCTCGTCAAGTTCTACTTTCCTCCCACTCACTTCTTTCGAGAGAAACTCCTTCTCTAGAAAGGATCCATTCTTAGCAACGAATGTCTTGCCTTCGGATCTGTGATAGAAGGTGTACCCAACAGTCTCCTTTGGGTATCCTATGAAGACATATTTCTCCGATTTGGGTTTGAGCTTATCAGGATGAAACTTTTTCACATAAGCATCACAACCCCAAACTTTAAGAAACGACAACTTTGGTTTCTTGCCAAACCATAGTTCAGATTGTGTCGTCTCAACGGACTTAGATGGTGCCCTTTTTAATGTGAATGCAGCTGTCTCTAATGCATATCCCCAAAACGATATCGGTAAATCAGTAAGAGACATCATAGATCGCACCATATCTAGTAAAGTACGATTACGACGTTCAGACACACCATTATGCTCTGGTGTTCCGGGTGGCGTGAGTTGCGAAACTATTCCACATTGTTTCAAATGTACACCAAACTCGTAACTCAAATATTCTCCTCCATGATCAGATCGTAGGAATTTTATTTTCTTGTTACGATGATTTTTAACTTCACTCTGAAATTCTTTGAACTTTTCAAACGTTTCAGACTTATGTTTCATTAAGTAGATATACCCATATCTGCTTAAGTCATCTGTGAAGGTGAGAAAATAACGATATCCGCCACAAGCCTCAACATTCATCGGACCACATACATTTGTATGTATGATTTCCAACAAATCTGTTGCTCTCTCCATAGTACCGGAGAACGGTGTTTTTGTCATCTTACCCATAAGGCACGGTTCGCAAGTACCAAGTGATTCATAATTAAGTGGTTCCAAAAGCCCATCAGTATGGAGTTTCTTCATGCGCTTTACACCGATATGACCCAAACGGCAGTGCCACAAATAAGTTGCACTATCATTATCAACTCTGCATCTTTTGGCTTCAATACTATGAATATGTGTGTCACTACTATCGAGATTTAATAAGAATAGACCACTCTTTAAGGGTGCATGACCATAAAAGATATTACTCATATAAATAGAACAACCATTATTCTCTGATTTAAATGAATAACCGTCTCGCATCAAACAAGATCCAGATATAATGTTCATGCTTAACGCTGGCACCAAATAACAATTTTTTAGGTCTAATACTAATCCCGAAGGTAGATGTAGAGGTAGCGTGCCGACTGCGATCACATCAACTTTGGAACCATTTCCCACGCGCATTGTCACCTCGTCCTTAGCCAATCTTCGCTTAATCCGTAGTCCCTGTTTCGAGTTGCAAATATTAGCAACAGAACCAATATCAAATACCCAGGTGCTACTGCGATCATTAGTAAGGTACACATCAATAACATGTATATCACATATACCTTCGTTCACCTTGCCATCCTTCTTATCTGCCAAAAACTTGGGGCAGATCCGCTTCCAGTGACCAGTCTGCTTGCAGTAGAAGCACTCCGTTTCAGGCTTAGGTCCAGGTTTGGGTTTCTTCTCTTGAGTAGCAACTTGCTTGCTTTTCTTTTTGAAGTTCCCCTTCTTCTTCCCTTTGCCCTTTTTCTTGAAACTGGTGGTCTTGTTGACCATCAACACTTGATGCTCCTTCTTGATTTCTACCTCCGCAGCTTTCAGCATTGCGAAGAGCTCGGGAATAGTCTTATTCATCCCTTGCATATTATAGTTCATCAAGAAGCTCTTGTAGCTTGGTGGTAGTTATTGGAGAATTCTGTCAATGACGCAATCATCTGGAAGATTAACTCCCAATTGAATCAAGTGATTATTATACCCAGACATTTTGAGTATATGCTCATTGACAGAACTGTTCTCCTCCATCTTGCAGCTATAGAACTTATTGGAGACTTCATATCTCTCAATCCGGGCATTTGCTTGAAATATTAACTTCAACTCCTGGAACATCTCATATGCCCCATGACGTTCAAAACATCGTTGAAGTCCCGATTCTAAGCCGTAAAGCATGGCACATTGAACTATCGAGTAGTCATCAGCTTTGCTCTGCCAGACGTTCATAAAATCTGGTGTTGCTCCAGCAGCAGGCCGGGCACCCAGCGGTGCTTCCAGGACGTAATTCTTCTGTGCAGCAATGAGGATAATCCTCAAGTTACGGACCGAGTCCGTGTAATTGCTATCATCATCTTTCAACTTTGCTTTCTCAAGGAACGCATTAAAATTCAACGGAACAACAGCACGGGCCATCTATCTACAATCAAACATAAACAAGCAAGATACTATCAAGTACTAAGTTCATGATAAATTTAGGTTCAATTAATCATATTACTAAAGAACTCCCACTTAGACAGACATCCCTCTAATCCTCTAAGTGATTACGTGATCCAAATCAACTAAACCATGTCCGATCATCATGTGAGATGGAGTAGTTTCAATGGTGAACATCACTATGTTGATCATATCTACTATATGATTCACGCTCGACCTTTCGGTCTCCGTGTTCCGAGGCCATATCTGTATATGCTTGGCTCGTCAAGTATAACCTGAGTATTCCGCATGTGCAACTGTTTTGCACCCGTTGTATTTGAACGTAGAACCTATCACACCCGATCATCACGTGGTGTCTCAGCACGAAGAACTTTTGCAACGGTGCATACTCAGGGAGAACACTTCTTGATAATTAGTGAGAGATCATCTTAAAATGCTACCGTCAATCAAAGCAAGATAAGATGCATAAAAGATAAACATCACATGCAATCAATATAAGTGATATGATATGGCCATCATCATCTTGTGCTTGTGATCTCCATCTTCGAAGCACCGTCGTGATCACCATCGTCACCGGCGCGACACCTTGATCACCATCGTAGCATCGTTGTCGTCTCGCCAATTTTATGCTTCCACAACTATCGCTACCGTTTAGTGATAAAGTAAAGCATTACAGCGCAATTGCATTGCATACAATAAAGCGACAACCATATGGCTCCTGCCAGTTGCCGATAACTTGGTTGCAAAACATGATCATCTCATACAATAAAATTCAACATCATGTCTTGACCATATCACATCACAACATGCCCTGCAAAAACAAGTTAGACGTCCTCTACTTTGTTGTTGCAAGTTTTACGTGGCTGCTACGGGCTTAAGCAAGAACCAATCTTACCTACGCATCAAAACCACAACGATAGTTTGTCAAGTTGGTGCTGTTTTAACCTTCGCAAGGACCGGGCGTAGCCACACTCGGTTCAACTAAAGTTGGAGAAACTGTCACCCGCTAGCCACCTTTGTGCAAAGCACGTCGGGAGAACCGGTCTCGCGTAAGCGTACGCGTAATGTCGGTCCGGGCCGCTTCGTCCAACAATACCGCCGAACCAAAGTATGACATGCTGGTAAGAAGTATGACTTATATCGCCCACAATTCACTTGTGTTCTACTCGTGCATATAACATCAACACATAAAACCTGGCTCTGATACCACTGTTGGGGAACGTAGTAATTTCAAAAAAATTCCTACGCACACGCAAGATCATGGTGATGCATATCAACGAGGGAAGAGTGTGATCTACGTACCCTTGTAGACCAACAGCGGAAGCGTTAGCACAACACGGTTGATGTAGTCGTACGTCTTCATGGCCCGACCGATCAAGCACCGAAACTACGGCACCTCCGAGTTCTAGCACACGTTCAGCTCGATGATGATCCCTGAACTCCGATCCAGCAAAGTGTCGGGGAAGAGTTCTGTCAGCACGACGGCATGGTGGCGGTCTTGATGTTCTACCGTCACAGGGCTTCGCCTAAGCACCGCTACAATATTATCGAGGATTATGGTGGAAGGGGGCACCGCACACGGCTAAGAATATGATCACGTGGATCAACTTGTGTGTCTAGGGGTTCCCCCTGCCCCCGTATATAAAGGAGGAAGGGGAGGAGGCCGGCCCTAGGAGGGGCGCGCCAGGGAGTAGGATTCCTACTCCTAGTTGGAGTAGGTTTCCTCCTTTCCTAGTCCAACTAGGAGAAGGGGGGAAAGGGGGAAAGAGGGGAAGGAAGGGAGAGAGGGGCCGCACCCCAAACCCCTTGTCCAATTCGGACTGGGCTTGGGAGGGGCGCGCGCCACCTCCTGGTCCTTCCACTAAGGCCCATTAAGGCCCATTGCTTCTTCCTCGTATTCCCGTAACTCCCCGGTACCTCCGAAAATACCCGAATCACTCGGAACCTTTCCGATGTCCGACTATAGTCGTCCAATATATCGACCTTTACGTCTCGACCATTTCAAGACTCCTCGTCATGTCCCTGATCTCATCTGGGACTCCGAACTCTTTCGGTACATCAAAACTCATAAACTCATAATATAATTGTCATCGAAACCTTAAGCGTGCGGACCCTACGGGTTTGAGAACAATGTAGACATGACCGAGACACGTCTCCGGTCAATAACCAATAGCGGAACCTGGATGCTCATATTGGCTCCCACATATTCTACGAAGATCTTTATCGGTCAGACCGCATAACAACATACGTTGTTCCCTTTGTCATCGGTATGTTACTTGCCTGAGATTCGATCGTCGGTATCTCAATACCTAGTTCAATCTCGTTACCGGCAAGTCTCTTTACTCGTTTTGTAATACATCATCTCGCAACTAACTCATTAGTTGCAATGCTTGCAAGGCTTATGTGATGTGCATTACCGAGAGGGCCCAGAGATACCTCTCCGACAAACGGAGTGACAAATCCTAATCTCGAAATACGCCAACCCAACATGTACCTTCGGAGACACCTGTAGAGCTCCTTTATAATCACCCAGTTACGTTGTGACGTTTGGTAGCACACAAAGTGTTCCTCTGGCAAACGGGAGTTGCATAATCTCATAGTCATAGGAACATGTATAAGTCATGAAGAAAGCAATAGCAACATACTAAACGATCGGGTGCTAAGCTAATGGAATGGGTCATGTCAATCACATCATTCTTCTAATGATGTGATCCCGTTAATCAAATAACAACTCTTTTGTTTATGGTTAGGAAACATAACCATCTTCGATTAACGAGCTAGTCAAGTAGAGGCATACTAGTGACACTCTGTTTGTCTATGTATTCACACATGTATTATGTTTCCGGTTAATACAATTCTAGCATGAATAATAAACATTTATCATGATATAAGGAAATAAATAATAACTTTATTATTGCCTCTAGGGCATATTTCCTTCAGAAAGGAGGGGAAAGGAGCAAGGGATGGGGCGCTCCCCCAAGCCCAATCCGAATTGGGAGGGGGGCCGCCCCCCCTTTCCTTCCTCCCTCCTTCCTCTTCCTTCCCTCTCCTACTCCTAATAGGAAAAAGGGGAGTCCTACTCCCGGTGGGAGTTGGAATCCCCCCTGGGCGCGCCACCCTCCTTGGCCGGCCCCCTCCTCTACTCCTTTATATACGGGGGCAGGGGGGCATCCCAGAGACACAACAATTGATCATTGATCTCTTAGTCGTGTGCGGTGCCCCCCTCCACCATAATCCTCGATAATATTGTAGCGGTGCTTAGGCGAAGCCCTGCGACGGTAGAACATCAAGATCGTCACCACGTCGTCGTGCTGACGGAACTCATCCCCAACACTTTGCTGGATCGGAGTCCGGGGATCATCATCGAGCTGAACGTGTGCAAAAACTCGGAGGTGCCGTAGTTTCGGTGCTTGATCGGTCGGGCCGTGAAGACGTACGACTACATCAACCGGGTTGTTATAACGCTTCCGCTTCCGGTCTACGAGGGTACGTAGACAACACTCTCCCCTCTCGTTGTTGTGCATCACCATGATCTTGCGTGTGCGTAGGAATTTTTTTGAAATTACTACGTTCCCCAACAGTGGCATCCGAGCCTAGGTTTTATGTGTTGATGTTATATGCACGAGTAGAACACAAGTGAGTTGTGGGCGATATAAGTCATACTTTGGTTCGGCGGTATTGTTGGACGAAGCGGCCCGGACCGACATTACGCGTACGCTTACGCGAGACCGGTTCTACCGACGTGCTTTGCACACAGGTGGCTGGCGGGTGTCAGTTTCTCCAACTTTAGTTGAACCGAGTGTGGATATGCCCGGTCCTTGCGAAGGTTAAAATAGCACCAACTTGACAAACTATCATTGTGGTTTTTGATGCATAGGTAAGATTGGTTCTTGCTAAGCCCATAACAACCACGTAAAACTTGCAACAAACAAAGTAGAGGATGTCTAACTAGTTTTTGCAGGGCATGTTGTGATGTGATATGGTCAAGGCATGATGCTAAATTTTATTGTATGAGATGATCATGTTTTGTAACCAAGTTATCGGCAACTAGCAGGAGCCATATGGTTGTCGCTTTATTGTATGCAATGCAATCGCCCTGTAATGCTTTACTTTATCACTAAGCGGTAGCGATAATCGTAGAAGCATAATATTGGCGAGACGACAACGATGCTACGATGGTGATCAAGGTGTCGCGCCGGTGACAATGGTGATCACGACGGTGCTTCGAAGATGGAGATCACAAGCACAAGATGATGATGACCATATCATATCACTTATATTGATTGCATGTGATGTTTATCTTTTATGCATCTTATCTTGCTTTGATTGACGGTAGCATTATAAGATGATCTCTCACTAAATTTCAAGATAAAAGTGTTCTACCTGAGTATGCACCGTTGCCAAAGTTCGTCGTGCCCAGACACCACGTGATGATTGGGTGTGATAAGCTCTACGTCCATCTACAACGGGTGCAAACCAGTTTTGCACACGCAGAATACTCAGGTTAAACTTGACGAGCCTAGCATATGCAGATATGGCCTCGGAACATTGAGACCGAAAGGTCGAGCATGAATCATATAGTAGATATGATCAACATAGTGATGTTCACCATTGAAAACTACTCCATTTCACGTGATGATCGGTTATGGTTTAGTTGATTTGGATCACGTGATCACTTAGAAGATTAGAGGGATGTCTTTCTAAGTGGGAGTTCTTAAGTAATATGATTAATTGAACTTAAATTTATCATGAACTTAGTACCTGATAGTATCTTGCGTGTTTATGTTTGATTGTAGATAGATGGCCCGTGATGTTGTTCCGTTGAATTTTAATGCGTTCCTTGAGAAAGCAAAGTTGAAAGATGATGGTAGCAATTATACGGACTGGGTCCGTAACTTGAGGATTATCCTCATTGCTGCATAGAAGAATTACGTCCTGGAAGCACCGCTGGGTGCCAGGCCTGCTGCTGATGCAACTAACGACGTTAAGAACATCTGGCAGAGCAAATCTGATGACTACTCGATAGTTCAATGTGCCATGCTTTACGGCTTAGAACCGGGTCTTCAACGACGTTTTGAACGTCATGGAGCATATGAGATGTTCCAGGAGTTGAAGCTAATATTTCAAGCAAATGCCCGGATTGAGAGATATGAAGTCTCCAATAAGTTCTATAGCTGCAAGATGGAGGAGAACAGTTCTGTCAGTGAGCATATACTCAAAATGCCTGGGGTATAATAATCACTTGATTCAACTGGGAGTTAATCTTCCGGATGATTGCATCATTGACAGAATTCTCCAATCACTTCCACCTAGCTACAAGAGCTTCGTGATGAACTATAATATGCAAGGGATGGATAAGACGATTCCCGAGCTCTTCGCAATGCTAAAAGCTGCGGAGGTAGAAATCAAGAAGGAGCATCAAGTGTTGATGGTCAACAAGACCACTAGTTTCAAGAAAAAGGGCAAGGGGAAGGAGAAGGAGAACTTCAAGAAGAATAGCAAGCAAGTTGCTGCTCAGGAGAAGAAACCCAAGTCTGGACCTAAGCCTGAAACTGAGTGCTTCTACTGCAAGCAGACTGGTCACTGGAAGTGGAACTGCCCCAAGTATTTGGCGGATAAGAAGGATGGAAAGGTGAACAAAGGTATATGTGATATACATGTTATTGATGTGTACCTTACTAGAGCTCGAAGTAGCACCTGGGTATTTGATACTGGTTCTGTTGCTAATATTTGCAACTCGAAAAAGGGACTACAGATTAAGCGAACACTGGCGAAGGACGAGGTGACGATGCGCGTGGGAAATGGTTCCAAAGTCGATGTGATCGCGGCCGGCACGCTACCTCTACATCTACCATCGGGATTAGTATTAGACCTAAATAATTGTTATTTGGTGCCAGCGTTGAGCATGAACATTATATCTGGATCTTGTTTGATGCGAGATGGTTATTCATTTAAATCAGAGAATAATGGTTGTTCTATTTATATGAGTAATATCTTTTATGGTCATGCACCCTTGAAGAGTGGTCTATTTTTGATGAATCTCGATAGTAGTGATACACATATTCATAATGTTGAAGCCAAAAGATGCAGAGTTGATAATGAAAGTACAATTTATTTGTGGCACTGTCGTTTAGGTCATATCGGTGTAAAGCGCATGAAGAAACTCCATACTGATGGACTTTTGGAACCACTTGATTATAAATCACTTGGTACTTGTGAACCGTGCCTCATGGGCAAGATGACTAAAACACCATTCTCCGGTACTATGGAGAGAGCAACAGATTTGTTGGAAATCATACATACAGATGTATGTGGTCCAATGAATGTTGAAGCTCGTGGCGGATATCATTATTTTCTCACCTTCACAGATGATTTAAGCAGATATGGGTGTATCTACTTAATGAAACATAAGTCTGAAACATTTGAAAAGTTCAAAGAATTTCAGAGTGAAGTTGAAAATCATCGTAACAAGAAAATAAAGTTTCTACAATCTGATCGTGGAGGAGAATATTTGAGTTACGAGTTTGGTTTACATTTGAAACAATGCGGAATAGTTTCGCAACTCACGCCACCCGGAACACCACATCGTAATGGTGTGTCCGAACATCGTAATCGTACTTTACTTGATATGGTGCGATCTATGATGTCTCTTACAGATTTGCCGCTATCGTTTTGGGGTTATGTTTTAGAGACGGCCGCATTCACGTTAAATAGGGCACCATCAAAATCCGTTGAGACGACGCCTTATGAACTATGGTTTGGCAAGAAACCAAAGTTGTCGTTTCTGAAAGTTTGGGGCTGCGATGCTTATGTGAAAAAGCTTCAACCTGATAAGCTCGAACCCAAATCGGAGAAATGTGTCTTCATAGGATACCCGAAGGAGACTGTTGGGTACACCTTCTATCACAGATCCGAAGGCAAGACATTTGTTGCTAAGAATGGATCCTTTCTAGAGAAGGAGTTTCTCTCGAAAGAAGTGAGTGGGAGGAAAGTAGAACTTGATGAGGTAACTGTACCTGCTACCTTATTAGAAAGTAGTACATCACAGAAACCGGTTTCTGTGACACCTACACCAATTAGTGAGGAAGCTAATGATGATGATCATGAAACTTCAGAATAAGTTACTACTGAACCCCATAGATCAACCAGAGTAAGATCCGCACCAGAATGGTACGGTAATCCTGTTCTGGAAGTCATGCTACTAGATCATGATGAACCTACGAACTATGAAGAAGCAATGGTAAGCCCAGATTCCGCAAAATGGCTTGAAGCCATGAAATCTGAGATGGGATCCATGTATGAGAACAAAGTGTGGACTTTGGTTGACTTTCCCAATGATCGGCAAGCAATTGAAAATAAATGGATCTTCAAGAAGAAGACTGACGCTGACGGTAATGTTACTGTCTACAAAGCTCGACTTGTCGCAAAAGGTTTTCGACAAGTTTAAGGAATTGACTGCGATGAGACCTTCTCACCCATAGCGATGCTTAAGTCTGTCCAAATCATGTTAGCAATTCCCGCATTTTATGATTATGAAATTTGGCAGATGGATGTCAAAACTGCATTCCTAAATGGATTTCTGGAAGAAGAGTTGTATATGATGCAGCCGGAAGGTTTTGTCGATCCAAAAGGAGCTAACAAAGTGTGCAAGCTCCAGCGATCCATTTATGGACTGGTGCAAGCATCTCGGAGTTGGAATAAACGCTTTGATAGTGTGATCAAAGCATTTGGTTTTGTACAGACTTTTGGAGAAGTCTGTATTTACAAGAAAGTGAGTGGGAGCTCTGTAGTATTTCTGATATTATATGTGGATGACATATTACTAATCAGAAATGATATAGAATTTCTGGATAGCATAAAGGGATACTTGAATAAGAGTTTGTCAATGAAAGACCTCGGTGAAGCTGCTTACATATTGGGCATTAAGATCTATAGAGATAGATCAAGACGCTTAATTGGAATTTCACAAAGCACATACCTTGACAAAGTTTTGAAAAAGTTCAAAATGGATCAAGCAAAGAAAGGATTCTTGCCTGTGTTACAAGGTGTGAAGTTGATTAAGACTCAATGCCCGACCACTGCAGAAGATAGAGAGAAAATGAAAGATGTTCCCTATGCTTCAGCCATAGGCTCTATCATGTATGCAATGCTGTGTACCAGACCTGATGTGTGCCTTGCTATAACTCTAGCAGGGAGGTACCAAAGTAATCCAGGAGTGGATCACTGGACAACGGTCAAGAACATCCTGAAATACCTGAAAAGGACTAAGGATATGTTTCTCATATATGGAGGTGACAAAGAGCTCATCGTAAATGGTTACATTGATGCAAGCTTTGACACTGATCCGGACGATTCTAAATCGCAAACCGGATACGTATTTACATTAAACGGTGGAGCTGTCAGTTGGTGCAGTTCTAAACAAAGCATCGTGGCGGGGTCTACATGTGAAGCGGAGCACATAGCTGCTTCGGAAGCAGCAAACGAAGGAGTCTGGATGAAGGAGTTCATATCCGATCTAGGTGTCATACCTAGTGCATCGGGTCCAATGAAAATCTTTTGTGAAAATACTGGTGCAATTGCCTTGGCAAAGGAATCCAAATTTCACAAGAGAACCAAGCACATCAAGAGACGCTTCAATTTCATCTGGGATCTAGTCCAGGTGGGAGACATAGAGATTTGCAAGATACATACGGATCTGAATGTAGCAGACCCATTGACTAAGCCTCTTCCACGAGCAAAACATGATCAGCACCAAGGCTCCATGGGTGTTAGAATCATTATTGTGTAATCTAGATTATTGACTCTAGTGCAAGTGGGAGACTGAAGGAAATATGCCCTAGAGGCAATAATAAAGTTATTATTTATTTCCTTATATCATGATAAATGTTTATTATTCATGCTAGAATTGTATTAACCGGAAACGTAATACTTGTGTGAATACATAGACAAACATAGTGTCACTATTATGCCTCTACTTGACTAGCTCGTTGATCGAAGATGGTTAAGTTTCCTAGCCATAGACATGAGTTGTCATTTGATTAACGGGATCACATCATTAGGAGAATGATGTGATTGACTTGACCCATTTCGTTAGCTTAGCACTTGATCGTTTAGTTTGATGCTATTGCTTTCTTCATGACTTATACATGTTCCTATGACTATGAGATTATGCAACTCCCGTTTACCGGAGGAACACTTTGTGTGCTGCCAAATGTGACAACGTAACTGGGTGATTATAAAGGTGCTCTACAGGTGTCTCCAAAGGTACATGTTGGGTTGGCGTATTTCGAGATTAGGATTTGTCGCTCCGATTGTCGGAGAGGTATCTCTGGGCCCTCTCGGTAATACACATCACTTAAGCCTTGCAAGCAATGCAACTAATAAGTTAGTTGCAAGATGATGTATTACGGAACGAGTAAAGAGACTTGCCAGTAACGAGATTGAACTAGGTATTGAGATACCGACGATCGAATCTCGGGCAAGTAACATACCGATGACAAAGGGAACAACGTATATTGTTATGTAGTCTGACCGATAAAGATCTTCGTAGAATATGTAGGAGCCAATATGAGCATCCAGGTTCCGCTATTGGTTATTGACCAGAGACGTGTCTTGGTCATGTCTACATTGTTCTCGAACCCGTAGGGTCCGCACGCTTAACGTTACGATGACAGTTTCATTATGAGTTTATATATTTTGATGTACCGAAGGTTGTTCGGAGTCCCGGATGTGATCACGGACTTGACGAGGAGTCTCGAAATGGTCGAGACATAAATATCGATATATTGGACGACTATATTTGGACACCGGAAAGGTTCCGGGTAAGATTGGGACAATACCGGATCACCGGGAGGTTATCGGAACCCCCCGGGAGGTATATGGGCCTTATTGGGCCTTAGTGGAAAGGAGGGGAAAGGAGCAAGGGAGGGGGCGCCCCCCCAAGCCCAATCCGAATTGGGAGGGGGGCCGGCCCCCCTTTCCTTCCTCCCTCCTTCCTCTTCCTTCCCTCTCCTACTCCTAATAGGAAAAAGGGGAGTCCTACTCCCGGTGGGAGTTGGACTCCCCCCCTTGGGCGCGCCACCCTCCTTGGCCGGCCCCTCCTCCACTCCTTTATATACGGGGGCAGGGGGGCACCCCAGAGACACAACAATTGATCATTGATCTCTTAGCCGTGTGCGATGCCCCCCTCCACCATAATCCTCGATAATATTGTAGCGGTGCTTAGGCGAAGCCCTGCGATGGTAGACCATCAAGATCGTCACCACGCCGTCGTGCTGACGGAACTCATCCCCGACACTTTGCTGGATCGGAGTCCGGGGATCGTCTTCGAGCTGAACGTGTGCAAAAACTCGGAGGTGCCGTAGTTTCGGTGCTTGATCGGTCGGGCCGTGAAGACGTACGACTACATCAACCGCGTTGTTATAATGCTTCCGCTTCCGGTCTATGAGGGTACGTAGACAACACTCTCCCCTCTCGTTACTGTGCATCACCATGATCTTGCATGTGCGTAGGAATTTTTTTTGAAATTACTACGTTCCCCAACAGTATATGGAGCACCCTTCATAATCTATGGCGACTCGGGGTCGGATGATGGCTCTACTAGAATGGCCTTTTCGGTCAAATTGGTCATGCCGTTATTTTTCCGATTGGGTCGATCAGGCAACAGTACTAGAGTTGCTCTAAAGAAAGAAATCTTGTCAGGTGGAGAAGTACATATAGACGTCAAGAGGGGAAGAAACATCAATGTCATATGGAATCGTCCTCACTTGATCCCTCCACACCTTAGTCGTCATCTACCTCGTCCATTCATACAATATTGACAAAAAGAACATTAATGTTGTTGAACCCCTTGTGAGGTTCTTAGGAATCGCGTGTCACCTTCATCATCAGCAACGACAAGGACCTCCGTTTAACCAAACAAGGCTTGTGCCCCCATATCACATCAACGACAATAAACCACAAAAATTATATAGATACGATAATATACACACAATAAAAAGGTTTGCCCACAAGCGGTGGTGGAGCTTGGGTCAAAATGTTGGAGGGGCAATGGGACCAGGGGGGTCCAGAAAATGGGTTGGGCCAATTTCACTGCTTATATGGGCCAACTACTAAGGGATTATCACACATAATCTTCTGACTGGGGTGGGGGGGGGGACCCATGTTAGCCCTCACTAAGCTTCGCCACTACCAAGTAGACTAGCGGTCTCCGCATAAATGGCGAGTGCTCGTGGGCCAACAAGCAAAAAAATAGAGGTAGGGATGTACTTATCAAGTTTATGCCTCATGCACCGTACATGAGCCTCGGTGCACTGGAGATTGTTGATGATTTGATGGCGCATTTTCAACTTCTTAAGGTATTCAACAATATTCTTGAGAAACTCAGTGGCTGCACATTTGTACTTCAAGGCCATGCGCGAAGACATAGATGCAATCCTCAATGTCATATGGCATCTCCCTTGCGTGATCCTTCCCCCTTAGCCTAGCCATCTAGCTTGTCCATTCGTGCAATCTTGACAAGTAGAGCATTCTCGTTGTTGAACTCTTGAGTGAGCTTCTTAGGACTCGCATATCACCTTCACCGCCATCAACGACAATGACCTCTATTTAATCTAACAATTTTAATATCTAGGGCCCCACACCAGCGATAACAAAACCATAATGGTACTGTGCTTGATAATATTTGTCACGAGAGCTTAAATCTATAGTGATAAAATAATACACACACAATAGGATGCTTTATCTCTCATATTCATTACACTACCATTGTTCATGTCATTCCAATTTGCTTTTGCGAGGTGACTGTTCTTTGGTGAGCTTGAAGGATAAATTCCGAAGAAGGCATGAGAAAAAAAAATTGAAGCTAAAGATATGCGTAACAATTGATGATGGAATAGGCCAATTAGCGCCATCCAAGTCGACCTGGAATAAACAGCAAAGGAGCGAGGCTTCTGCTCCACAAAAGCGAGCGTCATCCTGCCCAGTGACTTGCACACAAACCTCATAGCTACTCACGCGGGAGGCAAGGTGCATCACCAGGATGGAAAAAGATAAAACCCAACAACCGGAAGAGGTTTTGCGCACGCGGCCTAGTGAATTGGAATAAAACTGAAATCCTCCGTAATAGATCCGTAGCCGCCAGCTTATTTAATCCCGGAGGGAGGGAGGGGTTGTTGCATTTACACATAGTAGTAGAGATGAGCAAAAAAAGTCTTCCACAATATATATTCCTAGTAATTCTTTTGTAATCGGTATATGTAACTGAAAGCATGCACAATTCTACAATAAATATATTTGGATTCCGAGGATCCCCGGTTATAAAATGGAAACGCATGGGGCATTTGTTTCTAAACGATCTGAAACCGTCCGATCAAACCAATCCAGCGGCTCCTGTGAAGCGTGCGTCGTCACCCCATGCCAAGCATCCAATGGGCAGTCGCCAAGCCGGGGGACCGAAAGCCGGACGCGTCAGTTACCAAACGAAATCCGGCACGCCTCCGTTGTTTTACTCCTACTACTGCTCCTGCTACTACTAGTCTTTGATTGAGACGAGAAAAATGGCATGTTCCAGCCACCTCCGATCGGCTTCCATAACTCCCGTCCCATCCCATGTTCCATGTTCAGGAACAAACAAACAAACAAACGGAACGAAAACCCCCCGACACGCCCCCAACAGACCGGACGCGGGCGCCCGCCGATCCTCTGAAGCTTCCGCCTTTTTTCTTTCCATCCATCCAACAATTCCAATCCGCGCTGTGATTCTTCCTCCCCTCCCTGCGCCGCCTCCCCTGATTTCTTTTCTCCCCACCCGCCGGATTCGGCCCCCTCCCTGCGCTCCTCAGCTGCCATCCTCCCCCAGCCGAAATCCGCTGCAGCGGCGGCGGCGGCGGCGCCGAGCCAGGCCAGCTGGTGCTCTGGCTGCGGGCTGATTGATTGCCTTCCTGCCGGTAAGGAACCCTAGCTGGTCAGCTCTTCGTCTCCCCCTTTTGCTCCGGCAGTTCGAGCGATCAAGAACCGAAGCCCTCTCCCCTCTCCGTGCAGGCGGCGGCCGATTCGTTTGGTCGGGCGGCGCCGTCTTCTCCGCCAATCAAGATCGATCTGGGCTCTGACGGCGGCCCCTCGCGAGCTGCTGCCCGGCCGCGGCCGTCGTCGGGGACATGAAGGCCGCGCCGCTGCCCCGCACGAGAGCGGCGGCTTCTCCGAGGCGGCGCGCGTGGATACTCGCCGTCGCGGCCATCGTCTCCGTCGTGGTGGTCTGGGCCTACCACTACCCGCCCCGGCATTACGCCTCCCCCGTCAGCAACTGGCTCCCGGTGGAGCCCGACAGGGAGCTCACCGACGACGAGAGGGCCTCGCGCGTCGTCTTCGGCCACATGCTCTCCACGCCTCCTGTTCGGTCCAGGGGGTCCAAGATTGCCTTCATGTTCCTCACCCCGGGCAACTTGCCGTTTGAAAAACTATGGGAGAAATTCTTCGAGGTGCGTATCGGATGCACGAAGTATTGTTCTTTTGGTCAGGATTTTGGTGCCATACGATCGATTACACGTACGTATTTGTTACTGGCCCTTGTATCCAAGTGGACAACAGCTTTTAATTAAACTACATCCAAGCTATAGAAAAAGCTGGAAATTATACAGTAAGGATTAATGACATATAGTTTGAGTGCATAACCATTTGCGGCTAGCTAATAAGCAAGATCTAGAAGTGGATTGCTTGGTCTTGATGCACATCTATTGCTCCATTATCTCCATCGCTAAGATAGCCTGAATTAATTGATATTAACATGCTATGCCAGTGTTTTCTATTCATTGGAATTTCGGACTTTCTCTGAAAACTGCGTACCGTTAAAGATACAATTACACTTTGTGACCATTTTGTTGATTTAAGGCATCACGGAGAGAACCATCGATCTTTTGAACGATAGCGTAGTTCTCAGTGTCATCACATTTTGCTCAAAGTTGTCTCTTTATGTCTTCTGCTGCTGTCTCCGCAGGGTCATGAGGGAAGATATACCATATATGTTCACGCCTCGAGGGAGAAGCCAGAACATGTCAGTCGCTTATTTATTGGTCGAGATATACACAGTGACAAGGTAATGACATTGTAAATAATGCACAGTTTGAAAGCTGTTATAACAAGTCATGCACTGTTCATATTAATTTATCAGCTGGTGATACAAAACACAAATTAATTTCAGCATTATGTCTATGCTTTTGAAAAATTGAAACTGTTATTCCTTGATCGGTATCGATATTTGCCATATAGACCATGTCTTGCAACAGTGTTCAGAAGCTAAAGACTGCCTTGGGTGATATATATATTTATTGCAGGTACAGTGGGGTCAGATTTCTATGGTTGATGCTGAGAGGAGGTTGTTGGCGAATGCTCTACAAGACATTGACAACCAGCATTTTGTGCTGCTTTCTGACAGGTCCACAGAGTATAGTTTGCTTACATCTGATTTTCCTTCATGATAAATTCTATCTGACGTCAACTCTTGTGCTGTTACAGCTGCGTACCTTTGCACAATTTTGACTATGTGTATGACTACCTGATGGGAACAAATCTCAGTTTTATTGACTCGTAAGTCAAATATCTGCTTAAATTTTTTCTCAAGAACTAGCCTTAACATTATTGGAGCTTCTATTTCTTACTTCCATTTTATTTATTCCTTGGTCAGCTTCTATGATCCTGGACCACACGGAAATTTTAGATATTCGCAAAATATGTTACCTGAGGTTAGAGAGTCTGACTTCAGGAAGGGTTCACAGGTAATTTACTGAACTATCTATTAAGTTCATGGGCCAAAAGTATTTTGCACAGTAGATTCTTCAAGACAGCATGACTTTGTGTCTAAATTTTAAGCCTTTAATCTCCAGACAGTAATATTACTAAAGTTTTTTTTCGAGAAAACGCAAAAGAGTTGCGTTTCATTGCATTGAACAGGAAGACATCAGGGGTACAACCTCCAGAAAGGAGGGACACACACACACGCGCACGCACACACACACACACACACACACACACACGACCGTCCTCACAAAGTGACTACAGCTAGGTGAGGAGGTGCCCTCAACTACAGACACGCAACGACATTAGGCCTCGCCCAGCCTTGCCTCCAGCCAAAATGGCGAAGCACCGAGACTCGGAGCAACAGGGCAGCATCACTGCCATTGCCAGGCACTTCCAGGGACGAATGCAGCTTCAGGACCGCCCAAGCCGACGTACCTCGCACCCATGTGCCTAGAGAGTCGGCGGGTGAAAAGCAGGGCCTGATTGGAACTGGTGTAGCATTCATTGGGGAGCGCCGGCGCAGGCAAACGTTGCGACCTGCTCCTTGTGTAGCAGTCTACGCCAGAGCAATGCATCGCCAACCACTATCTGCCGCATCAAGTACTCCACTTGCAGCCAAAGCAGCGCCATCAAGAGGGGAACGGCATTGAGACGCCGCCGCTGCCCGGTCCGGGAGGCCGGACCTAGGATTTCTCCCGGTGCTCGAGGAGGAGGTCTGGTCAGGGTCATGCCAACGCCTCCAAGGAGGTGACGGCACCCTCGGGCGTCGCCGTTGACAGCGCAGGCCGTCGCCGCGCGGGGATTTCGCCCCGACCCAAGGACGAAGACCTCAGATGCAATGGCAGACCGGGCATGGCGAAGAATCGTCGGAGAAGACCAACACACATGGGGGAAGCCTAGAAACGTTGTCGTCGCAGGAGTGAGCACCGACCAGCGCAGCTCCAGCAGGCCGGCCACCGCCGGGAGCGCGTCCAGCAGGCGGCAGCAGCCACCTGCACCGCGCCGCCGCCGCGCTGGCCCGCAGCCTCCGCCACCAGGATCCGCTGGGGCACAGCGGAGCAGCAACCGTCAAGGTCGCTGCGCGCGTGCTTACTAACCCAGCGGCAACCGCCGGCGGCGGCCGGGAGGGGTGGGAGGAGGGAGAGGGGTGGGTGGGGGCAGAGTGATTGTTGCCGGCCTGGGTGGGCTCGTGCGGCCCAGATCTGGGCGCCCTCAACTCTGCCGCACGCATCAGCGGCCGGCAGCCGCCATGGCAGCGCCACCGCGCATGCAGTCCACGCCATCTCGACCTCCCCGCGAGCAGACGGCCGCCCACCGCGCCACCGCGCGCTCCCGCCGCTCCAGCGCGCCCAGCAGCAGCGCGCAAGCACACGAACGAGGGCCCCGCCGCCGCCGTCCACCGGTGAGGGCTTTGCCCGCCGGCATCCTCCGGCGACGGCGAGGGGAGGGAGGGGAAGGAGGGGAGCCTGGGCGGCGGCTAGGGTTTCGCCTCCCGAGTCGCCCCTGGGAGCGACGCGGGGGCTAGCTTCCAATATATTACTAAAGTTAATCCTTCGGTCACATAAGTTTGCCCCCCCCCCCCCCCCCCTCCCTCCTCATCTTTTACTCTATTTTGTTGATATGTATTTTCATATAGAAAGTTGCATCTCAACAAAGTCTCTAAATATTTCAGTGGTTCTCAGTCAAGCGGCAACATGCATTGATGACAATCGCGGACAGTCTTTACTATACAAAGTTCAAGCTTTATTGTAAGGTATGCCATGCCCTTTTACTCTTTCCTTTCCCATATACAGTTGTCAGACATATCTCTGCCCAGTTGTCTCACAGCATATAAGATTTGGTATATGCACTATATGGTAAACTTCATTTCATACTTTATTTTTCTTAAACTTGAGGATCATGTGGCACAATATCACGTCCTTTGCTAGTTTGATATTTGTCATTGGATGATATAGTGTACTATTGAACTATCTATTATCTATGAGGTTGTACTTACTATTGCTTTTGTAGCAAAGGAAACCTGTTCTGTCTCATTCACCGAAAGATGACAAACTTTCCAAAAATAAAATAAAATGTCCGTGATCTTTGTATATGTTCTACAGTTGCTTTACACTGTATATGTGCATGTATTGTTGTGTTTTAGGTATTAATGAGCTAATTACAAATTTATTATCAGTGGTTTTATCACACATCATTTCTTTTAGTTTACCATAGTGGGCTCAGATGTATGACATGTGTTTGCTCTGTTTGCAGCCAGGAATGGAAGGTGGACGCAATTGCTATGCCGATGAGCATTATATGCCAACACTATTCAATGTAAGTATACGAGGGCCTTTTATATGTTGACATTTATCTCCATCAGTAATAACCATTGCGTCACTTGCGATTATGGGAACTTGTATTTGCACAAAACAGATGATGGATCCAAATGGAATAGCGAATTGGTCCGTAACTCATGTTGACTGGTCAGAAGGAAAGTGGCATCCAAAAGCTTATCGGGCGCAAGATGTCACTCATGGGCTCCTCAAGAATATAACTGTATGTTTCTGTGTTACACTTGTAGATTTATCTCGTGTCATGTCTACTTGTCAGAGGTCCTTTAAGTTCATCTCTAACATGGTTCTAATTCCAATTCTTTGATCTCGCTGCAGTCAATCGACGTGAGCCATCATGTTACAAGCGATATCAAGGTCTCTGTCTCTCTTCTCTCTCTCTCTCTCAATGATTCACGTGCACATTTACCTGACAAACTCAAAGTGATGAAGAAAAGGAACTAATACAGAGATACTTGATTTGTTTCCTTGTTGTTACAGAAAGTGGTTACACAGAACCCTTGCTTATGGAATGGAGTGAAGAAACCATGCTACCTGTTCGCAAGGAAGTTCTACCCTGAGTCCATGAACAACCTCATGTACTTATTCTCGAATTACACCCTCTTTTGAGTGTGCTGTGCTCATCCCACATACTACAGGAATTTACAGGAGATATTTTTGCTATAGAAACATGTGTACATTTGGAAGGACATTAGATCTATTGACAAGTTGGTGGATATAGAAGAAAATACGGAGGAGAAGGCATTCGCTGCAGTAATCGAGTGGTTCCCAATCCCATCTCCATCTCAGGCCATTTTAACTCGCTCCAGGACATCACATATTTAGGACGACCATGTCTTTTTACTAGTTTCTTAACAGATTTTGTCACTGATTCAGTGATGTATAGTAAGATTACTGTAACTCGGAAAAGCCATTAGATGATGTCCATTATTGGTTACACTAATACCACTGAGTCTGCTCAAAGCTCCGTGGAATCATTTCGCTTGTTCAAGTGGCTGTCATGTTTTTGCATTTCATATTTCCACGGTACTTGCTTGATTTTGAAATAGAAGGTGCATTTTTTTTGGAAAGTCTAATTTCTTTTGTGACCAAATTTATATAGAATTTTTTTTCATGGTGTACTTTTGTTCATGGAATATATTTTATTATTATTATTATTATTATTATTATTATTATTATTATTTCGGTACTGAGATGCTGATATCTTTTTTATATACCAAATTAGATCCTTCATGAAATATATTTTAATTATTCCCTACTGAGATGCTAATATATTTTTCTATAAATTTGGTTAAGCATCTATAATTTTGAATTTTTTTAAAAAATTAATGCACCATATACATTTTAAAACGAAGTAAAATTTAGCACCTCAGGAATATTTGAACTTGAGAAATATTACCTCGTTCGGAAATAACTTTGAACTGAAACCACGTAAGTTATTTCCGAACGGAGGGACAGAGATAACAGCGACCGGACACCCAGTGGAACTGTTTCTTATAAAAAGAAAAAGAAATACAAAATGGGAGCAATGGGCTTCAGTTGAGCTATCGCCTCGCCACACAAACTCGAGAAGGAAATGGCGGCTTCTGCTGCGCCCCCTTGCGTCCGCATCTCCTGCTCCACACCTTCACCGACCGCTCTCCGCCGGCCACGCCGCCGGCGCGTCGCCTCCGCCCGATGCTCCCTCGCCGCAGCCCCCGGCCTCCGGGCGCCGGCGGAGCTCGTCGACTCCATCCTCTCCAAGGTGACGCTCACATCTACTAGCTCCTTTGCCCCTCTCCAATCTTCGTCCTAGGTTTTGCAATCCTGCTAAGCAAGTTTATAACATGGATAATATGGCAAGAAACCACCAAAAATTAGCGTTTTCCACTAAATTTGGTCCCAACTAAAGTTTGCTTCGATTTTCGGCGTGATTTCTTAGCAAGTTAGCATGTTGGCGACAGGTGAAGGGGACTGACCGGGGGGTGCTGCTACCGGAGGAAGGCCACCAGGAGGTCGCCGACGTCGCGCAGCAGCTGGGGAAGTACTGCATCGACGAGCCCGTCAAGTCCCCGCTTATATTCGGAGGTGAGTCCCTCCCTCCCTGCCTCGCCAAACCAAACCACAACTCCATCTTATCCGGTATTCTGCTGTGGCTGTGCTTGTGCCACTTGCTGACACAATGTAAAAATGACCAACTTTGTCAAACATGTAGTACTCCCTCCGTCCTAAATATAAGTCTTTTTAGAGATTTCCAATATGAACTACATATGGACGTACATAGACATATTTTAGAGCGTAGATTCACTCATTTTGCTTCGTATGTAGTCCATGTTGGAATATCTAAAAAGACTTATATTTAGGAACGGAGGAAGTAATACACTGAGACTTGCATCTGGTATTCTGTTGGTACGGTCGCATTGGAGATCTCTAGTGTTAGATGTATCTACCTTGTTCAGTTCCTCATGCCACCTGAATTAAGTTGCTTGATTGAGTTTGTGCGGTGCCTGACCAGACTGGGACGTGGTGTATTGCTCGGTGCCGACGTCCCCCGGAGGGATTTACCGGACCCCTCTCGGGCGGCTGGTGTTCAAGACCGACGACATGGTTCAGGTGGTGGAAGCCCCCGACGTCGTCAGGAACAAGGTGTCCTTCTCCATCTTCGGCCTCGATGGTGCGGTGTCTTTGAAAGGTAAACCACATGTTGGTTCTTCACTCATTCAGTTTATATCGTGCATATTGTTCACTCATTGGCTAGCCCCAGGCTGGCTTCAAGCCCTGCATTGTTGACACAAATATCAGAAATATAAGATTGCGGGTAATATGCCAGTGATCTCAACTCTGTGGGTGTCTTGCAGGCAAGCTGAATGTATTGGACAGCAAGTGGATTCAGGTCATATTTGAGCCCCCGGAACTGAAGGTAGGCCCCTTGGGTTTCCAATACGGTGGCGAGAGCGAGGTCAAGCTGGAAATCACCTATGTCGACGAGAAGATCAGGCTTGGGAAAGGATCCCGAGGCTCGCTTTTCGTCTTCCTGAGACAAGATTAGAAGGGTAGGTTGCATATTTTGCATGTGCTCGATGCCACAAGGTATATCAGCTATATGGATGTCTGCACAACTGCTTGCAGACGTAAGTTCAGAGATAAAACCCGCAAAGTAGTTTCTTGTGATATTAATTTCTACCTGAAGCAGATTGCCTTGTTGTGAGCGAAAATGTTTGCGGTACTCATGCTGATCTTGTTCCCGGATGTACTTATGATCACACTGGGGTTTGAGCAGGACGATGATAGTTTGAGATACTGAGTATTCTGGCTAGATTCTCACACACGCCCCCACGGGCACATTAGTCTAATTCAAGAAAATGTGATCTCACCTAAAAAACATTGGAAGAACTGGAGGACTCGGTTCTTGAAAAGACTTTTCCTCTCGCGACCGCGTCGCACCCCCGCGGGCGACCGGCCGCGCGCCAGGCCTCCTCCCTCCAGGCCCTCCCTCCCTCCTCCCTTCCCGCCGCTGTCGCCGGCGCCCGCGGCCGGCTTGGCCCGGGGCTGCTGGTGTCGGCAGCCTCCTGGCCCTTCCCCTCCCGGTCGCTCTCCGGCGTGGGCGGAGCTGCTCCGGGGGGTGCGTTTAGGCGGTGGCGGTCTGGCGTGGCAGCGGGGTTCCGTGGCGCATGCAGGCGAGCAGCTGGGCGGCGGCGTTGCCGTTGGCGGCGGGGCGGCGCGGCGGCGGGCTCTGGCGTCGCCCGCTTGGCCCAGATCTAGGCCCTTCGGGCTCCATCTGGGCCTGGGCGGGCCGGCGGCGGGGATGGTCTTCGGCGTGGCTTCTGGGAGGTGGAGGAGATGCTACGAGTGGCTGGGTGCTGGCGACGACGACGCCGGCCTGCTGCATCGCGGCCGGCGGAGCTTAACGGGCCCGCTTTGGGCCTGGCTGGGCCAGGGGTGGCCCGGCATGCCCCGCTGCCGCGTCCGGACGGCTACCGCGACGGTGCCGGAGGCACGGGTCTCCTGCACGACGGCGGTGGAGGTGGTTCCCTCCCGCTCGACGTCGGTGTTGCTGCTCCCGTCGTGGTGAGCTTCTCTTCGGTCCTCTTGGCCTCGTGGTGGTGTTCGTAGTGAGGCGGCGTGGGTGGCGGCGGTACTGCGTTGGCGCGTGGTGGTGGGCGACGGTTTGGCAGGTCGGTTCCGTTCGGTTGGGCGGTTGGGGTTGGAATGCGGGAGAAATCCCTGCCAGCTTCGGCCCCGACGCGGTGACACCTGTGGGTGCCACCATTCCTTCCTGGAGGGTGTCGGTGGTATCCACCCCCCACCTCCCTTCGCGTGCCCGGGGAAACCTGAGGACTCGTCCGGGCAGCAGCGTCGTCGGCGTCGCATCCCTTCTTGGAGGTGCTGCTTGGTACGCGGCGGATCGAAGCCTTGGTCTGTGGTGATTTGTGTCCGGTGGGCGCCGCGGTGCTGGGTCATCCGCGCTTTGCCAAGCTGCCGTAGTTGGCATTTGTTTCTTCTTCTTTTTCTTGGTATGTTGTGCTGCTCGCCACAGCGTTATCTATACTCGATATTGGTTGCTTTGGAATACAAAGCGGGGAGGAAACCCTTTTTCGGTAAAAGAGGGGTGGGGGGGGGGGGCTGTCTCTGATTCATGTAATTTGTCATCTATCACGATCACTCCTTATGGTTTGTGGACCGGAAGGAACTCCTTTATTAGGCAGTATGGGGTTAGAAATGTTCAATTACTACAAAGTGCACCAGAATTTTGTTGGGGATCTTAGTAGACCAAAGTGTGTCATTTTTGTATCTGAAAGGAAAACCGGCGGTAAGTAGGGACCTATTGTCATTTAAAATATTTGTGTTCCTACATTTTAAATGACAATAGGTAGAACCAAAGTGTGGACTCTATCTTAATCTCGGGCTAACAATGGACCATAGTTTTGAATTGTGATGAACCGCTCTCTTGTGACTAAGATAACCCATGCATGAATCACAACTATGAGTGCTACTGTCTGAACTACCAGATTCATTAGTTCGTCCTAGTGAAATCAATGACGTGGTAAGTAATGGGGAAATCGACCGTACGCCCTCCCTAACGACCTAACTGTGGAGGGTGGTTGTATGCTGCGTATCACCATTGAAGCAAACGACCAACCCATGCTAGAGACAAGGCAGACTAGATGGAGACAAAGGGGACAAGGATCTCATGGCGGAGAGTAACAGGTCTTGGTGTTGGAGATTTAAGTCGTCACGACCGTCGTCGCTTCCGCAGATCCGAGTCGTCACTAGTGCCAAGAACCGAGTCTGGATTTTTGGTACCGCTAGAAAAAAAGAGCCACTGGGGAGTAGCCCATGCCCTATATATTAAGATAGAGTCCACCAGGTTGAGATCACGAAAATTCACTCTCGATGGGAGTCAAATCCCGGTTTGCAAGGATGCACCAATGTCCTACCACTAGAGATGAGCGAGTAGGGAAGGGGGAGGGAGGGGGGGAGACTACATTTTGGACCATCATGCGTTGGTAGGGATTTTGGTCTCCCGCCATCTCCATGCCGATTTCCCCTGCATCGCCGCGTATGTCGTGCCCCCTTTTGCGCTCAATTTAGCACGACTAGTTGGGAACAACATATTCGAACATTACTAGTGAGCTGGGCTTTGGGCTGCTTTAAGCTTCGTGCGCGTGTGGACCAGCACATCCTATATAATCAGAGTGAATTTCCATGCATCCGGCGAGCCTGTTGAGAAATGCAGGTAACCAAACACGTCCAAGCGGATCCTTGTTGTTCAGTGTGACATCACTAATTTGACCGGTAGTAGGATGCATCTTTGGTGTCGTGCCAGCGTGTTTGCCTGGCCAGGTTCTGGAGCCGTGCCATTCGTCAAGCATAAACAAAAGTTGCACATTGCATTCTTTCTCTGAAAAACCCCGGTAGTCGGTAACCGCCATCCAATCAAGCATATAGTAAGATAGTAATGCTCCCATCCCTCCAAAAAAATACTCCCAAGCAGGAGAGTGCCAAGCCAAACAACTGTGGTTGCAGTACTAGCGACAAGATGCAAAACGTTGGAAATACCATTTCAGGGATTTGACCAAGTACTAGTAAGCCGCACCAAACCAGCGCCATTTTCCTCGCCACGCGTGTTGCTTTGCCCAGGTCCAAGTGTGATTAGAATTGGCCAGCTCCGCGTCCTGCCTCGCTCTTCATTCCTTCATCTCCACCGCCGGGCGCCGCTCATCTTCCACTTCCAGGGGGGCAGCACCGCAGCGGAGAACGCCACGAACTGAAGCACATCACCGGGATCGGAAAAAGGTCGGTCTTTTGCCGTTTTGGCCGGGGGCAGAGGAGGGAGGAGATGGCCAAGGGGGAGAGGGAGGGGCGGCTCCCCCTCTTGCTGCTGCTGCTCGTCTTGTGCCTCTTGGCGCAGTCCAGGATCGCCGCCGCCGCCACCCACCCACAGGATGGTATGTATGTTTGCTAAGCTTTTCTCCTTCCCCTTCTCCGAACTTCGGGGAGGAGGAAAGGTTTATTCAGACTGCGCCGGAAAATATGCTTGGTTGTTTGGAGGTTCAGTTTTGGTCTTCGGGTGAGCTAGGAATAGGAAATCTTGTAATCCATGATTCCAGATGCTGTGAAATTTTCTGCTGGGATCATTTTCCCAACAGATTGTTCAGTTGCAACTTGTTAGAGAATAATCTATTTACTACTACTTACTAGCAAATTTCAGTTAACCAACCTCTTTATTTATTAGTAAAAGAGTATCCACTTCCAGTAGTTGGTTCACAAGTCCCTGTCTCTCTCTCTCTCTCTCTCCTGCCTTTGCAGCGGCTGCTCTCAAATCCTTGATGAGGAAATGGTCAAATGTGCCTGCTAGCTGGAGGAAGAAATCGAACGATCCTTGCGGCGACAGATGGGATGGAATCGAATGCAATGGTGCCAACTCAAGGGTTACATCACTGTGAGCACAATTGACACCACCATTTGTTAGGAGCTAGCTGTTCAAGATCCTTATGTTTTGATTTACCCTCTTCAATGTGGCAGAAATCTTTTTGGCATGAACATGAAAGGCACTCTCAGTGATGATATAGGAAGCCTGACTGAGCTTAGGGTCCTGTGAGTGTTTCCATTATGTTGTTTTTCCTTTTGAGAACTAAAAATGGCTATATGCAGCCATTGATGCAGAGGCCAGGGGTCAACCCTCCTTCTCGAAAAAAATTACTAGTACAAAGTTAATCACTGACTGATGAATGCACTGCAGGGATTTATCCTCAAATAAAGACCTAGGCGGTCCACTTACACCTGCCATTGGGAAATTAGTTCAGCTTATAAATTTGTAAGTTACAACAGTTTCCATTATTGTACAAAGAGGCGGTAGGCCTATGAACTGTATAATCTTGTGTCTCCACCTGAGTTACTGACTTACCATCTTCCATGTATAGAGCATTAATAGGTTGCAGTTTCAGCGGTACTGTTCCAAGTGAACTAGGCAACCTGGCACAACTCGAATTCTTGTAAGATTCTGGTTGTTCTTTTGAAAAAATATGTCATAGTTTTGTTTGCAAGAATTCCCTATTTGGTGGATCTTAATGTGGTTCCATAACTCGATGTCCTTCCGCAGCGGTCTGAACTCAAACCAATTCACGGGCAGAATCCCGCCCTCACTGGGCAAGCTCTCCAAGGTTAAATGGCTGGACCTAGCTGATAACAAGTTAACCGGACTTCTCCCAAACTCAAGGGACAATGGTGCTGGATTGGACCAGCTTCTTAATGCAGAGCACTTGTAAGTGTCACCTAACATCAGTTTCTTGTTAATCATATGTGTCGTCTGTCTATCACTCATTCATAGGCCGCTCTGCCTTTTGTAGCCATCTTAACCAGAATTCTCTAGAAGGTCCTATCCCAGAATATATGTTCAACTCCAGCATGAACCTCAAGCATATGTAAGTTCAGATATAGCCTTTCACCCTGTATCATTTGGACCGTAATTTGTCTGACAATGGTTTGTTGTGTCTAGACTTCTGGACAGGAACAATTTGAGTGGAACTATCCCATCATCTATTGGGCTAATCCCAACACTTGAAGTACTGTAAGTGTTCACACAGCTTGCTTCAGAATTACTTTCGGGAGTTAGCGTTTTTGCGGCAAGCTAATTATTTGATGTGCTTTTGGAATACAGTCGTCTAAATAACAATAACTTCACAGGCCGAGTTCCGGCTATGAATAACCTGACTAAGCTCCATGTTCTGTAAGTTGCCGTACCCACCATTCCCATCTTATTTGATGCTACTCTTGCATACTTAGATGAGATAAGCACTAATATATCACTTGTATTTTTTGTTGGAAATCTCAGAATGCTGTCAAATAACAAGCTAAGTGGACCAATGCCGAATTTGACTGATATGAATGGTCTTGGAAATGTGTAAGAAATTAGTGTGATCTTAATCAGCATTATTTACAAACTCTCATTCAATATCATTGACAAGGGATACGGCGCTATATGCACAGGGATCTAAGCAATAACAGCTTCACGCCTTCTGGTGTTCCAAGTTGGTTTACAGAATTGCCCGGATTAATGACCCTGTAAGTTACAGTGCTATCTGAATTCAATAGTTAAGATGCAGTTTAAGAGAAGCAAATGATGGACTCTTTCGTTTTGCCGTGCAGTACAATGCAGTCGGTTGGGATTTCTGGGAAACTACCACAGAAGCTTTTCGGCTTGCGTGATTTGCAACATGTGTAAGACAATACAACAACCATAGGACCTCTACCTTGCACATTATTTATCGAAATGCACTAACTAGTCAATCGTACGGCAGAATATTGAATGATAATGAACTGAATGATACGCTTGACATGGGCAATAACATCAACGATGGACTAGACCTTGTCGACTTGCGGAACAACAAAATTACCTCAGTTACAGTGTACAGCAGCCTTGACAGCAAGCTTCTCAAGTGAGTATTGTTGGCGGTTGCTCATTTGAGACTTATTTTTTGACAAAGAAATGTGTTCCATTTCCTTCAAATTTTTACTCTATTATCCTGCTGCTCTGTTCTTGCCAGGCTTGAAGGAAACCCACTCTGCACCGACTCTCTTCTGTCAAACACGCTGCTCTGCACCGACCAGCTAGCCGAATTTCCAATCATGCTACCCTTCTCTGATGTACAGTGTCCACATCCATTTGTTGAAACCATATTCTTCCGATCTCCTTCCTTTGGCGATGTCAGAAAGTTCCTTCCTGAACTGCACGACAACCTGTCGAGAACAGTGAGCAGTTGTACCCCGAACAAGCTAGGTTTGGTACCATACGTTGATGACGTGTACCTGAAAGTGGACATCAAGGCGTGCCCAGTAAACCAGAAGAGGTTCAATTACTCTCAGGTGCTCAACTGCTTTAATCTGACACTTCAGACTTACAAGCCACCGGAGAACTTTGGACCTTACTATGTGAAATCACATCCTTATCCGTTCCACGACAAAGGTGATTTATGGAGCCTGATCCGGTTCTTGCGGTGAAGTTTGTTAGGCTGGCATATTGATTTGTGCTGATGTTTAGCTGTTGATGTATTGCAGCTTCTCGAGCTATTTTGATTGGTGTCGTGACTGGCTCTGTTCTTTTGGTTGTCGGGCTCGCGCTGATTGGACTTTACGCCGTGCGCCAAAAGAAACGGGCTAAGATGCTTGTCTCCCAGAATAATCCTTTTGGTACCTCATACATTTCATACAGATTAAATCATACTCCCACCGTCCCGAATTACTTGTCACATTTTAGTTTTAGACACATCCGTATCTAGACAAATCTAAGACAAGTAATTTTGGACGGAGGTAATATTATGTTGTTTTATCTCCCTTTTGATCTAAATGTTTATATTTTTCAGCTTCATGGGGATCAACGCCGGAAGATATTGGTGAAGCGCCAAAACTCAAGAGCGCTAGAGCCTTCACACTGGAAGAGCTCAAGCTTAGCACAAACGACTTCAAACAAATCAATGCAATTGGAGAAGGAGGCTATGGAACGGTAATTAAGCAACAATCTTTTCGACAACTTAAGGTTCTTATCATCTTTAGGAGTTAGGACAGTTCTATAAATGTTGTTTTCCGATGGGAACAGGTGTACCGAGGAAAACTTCTGGATGGACAGCTCATAGCCATCAAGAGGTCCAAGCAAGGGTCCATGCAGGGTGGGCTTGAGTTCAAGACAGAAATCGAGCTCCTTTCGAGGGTGCATCACAACAACTTGGTTGGGCTAGTTGGTTTCTGCTTCGAGAAGGGCGAAAAGATGCTGGTTTACGAGTTCATATCCAATGGAACTCTAAGTGAGGCGTTATATGGTACGTTAACATGTTCTTCCATCTGATTGTCAGAAGTAACTTCGATTTATATGAGGCGTGTGCCTTTTTTGGCCAACTTCCAGAATCAAGCAGTAGATATATATTGTGGCACAGTTCTTCCAAATCTAAATATCTTTCCTTCATGATTATCAGCTGGACTGATCACAATGGCTCACTGTAGGTATGAAAGGAGTACAATTGGATTGGAGTATGAGACTTCAAATAGCTCTAGATTCAGCTAGAGGGCTAGCTTACCTCCATGACCATGCCAATCCTCCAATCATTCATAGAGATATCAAGTCCACCAACATTCTCCTTGATTCGAAGATGACCGCAAAGGTTGCAGATTTTGGCCTCTCCTTGTTGGTATCAGACAGCGAGGAAGGCGAGCTGTGCACAAATGTCAAGGGAACACTGGTAGGCTTGCCCTTCTGTATAAAATTAAATGTTTCTCGGTATCAACCATGCCATATCATGCAGATCATGCTTACCATTTCAGTTCTAAGCTTAAACACTTGTCGTCAATGCAGGGTTACCTAGATCCAGAGTACTACATGACGCAGCAACTTACGGCGAAGAGCGATGTCTACAGCTTCGGCGTGGTACTACTAGAGCTCATAGTAGCCAAGCCACCTATATACGAGAAGAAGTACATTGTCCGTGAGGTGAAGACGGCACTAGACATGGAAGACACCATGTACTGTGGGCTGAAGGATGTGATGGACCCAGTTCTCTACAAAATGGGGGGCCTCCTAGGATTCCCAAGGTTCGTGACGATGGCACTGCAATGCGTGGAGGAGGTGGGACCTGACCGCCCGAAGATGAACAATGTGGTGAGGGAGATCGAGATGATAATGCAGGACAACGGGCTCACACCCGGTTCGATGTCGGCAAGCTCGTCGTTCAGCGTGGACTCGACAACAAGGACGTTTGCACCAAGGTATCCGTACTCCAGCACATCGACGCCGTCCACGACGTATCAGATGGACAGCAGGGCCTTTGAGTACAGTGGGGGTTTCCCTTCTCAGGGCAGCTTGAAGAACAGGAACACATCCCCTAAACCTCGAAGCTCCCGGGAACGGGGGCTTCCTGGTTGATCGAGGCTGCTGGGTGTGCGGTGGGCCCCATTTGTATGTGTTTAGTACGCTGTTGTTGACTCCTTGGTCGGTCGTTTTTTTTATTCGTGTCAGTTGTGTATTACCTTCTCATGGCAGCTTGAAGAACAGGAGCAAATAGGAACTAAGACCTTTTCTAAAAAAAATAGGAACTAAGAAGGCATGTTCTTAGGTGTATGTACACAGGATGATAGGCTTTTAGACTTTAGCAGAATATCAGATTGTGCAAATTGCAGAGAGAAACTGGAGAGTGCATACTTAACATGTATAGGATTCAGGAATGCACTCATAGTACACTGCACATGGTTGGTAAAATTAAAAGTCTGGTATTGAAAATAATGGAGTGGCCAACGAATTTGCGTGGCTATATTTGTTGTTATTGAACTTATTACAATACATCTTATTAATTGAAGGATCATTTGAGGCTATCCCATATTCACATGAAAGATGTTTTGTACAAGAAATTGTTGGATTATGGATGGGCTTAGGCCCATATAAGACGCTAATCCCTGGTTAATCTTGAGGCCCATGTATGAGATGACAGGTGGTGGGAAGTTTAGTCCCACCTTGCTAGTTGAGAAGAGCTGAGACCCCTTTATAAAGGTTGCTCTACCACTTGTCATTGGGAGCTTGGGAAGAGGAGTGGTACACGCGCGCTTCTCCTCCGCCGCGGGTTGCGGTAATGAAGGGATTAATTAACGAGTCGCTAATAGGTGGGGCCACTATCCGAGACGTTAATAGGTGGGCTGACTTGCGTGCACGGCTGGTCGGGAGAGCAGGTTCCGGAACCCTGTCATTCGAGATCCTGCCCGGGAGAACGGCAATAAAGTTTTTGGGGAGCGTCTCGACGCGACTGCTCCCGATCCGTCCCCAACTCCGTCCGCCTCGGTCATGGGCCCCGACGATCGCGTGCACGGCTGGTCGGGAGAGCAGGTTCCAGAACCCTGTCATTCGAGATCCTGCCCGGGAGAACGGCAATAAGGTTTTTGGGGAGCGTCTCGACGTGACTGCTCCCGATCCGTCCCCAACTCCGTCCGCCTCTGCTTCCACTACCTCCCCTGTATCGACTCCATGGCCGATGACGCCACCGCCAAGAAGAAGGCCACGAATGACGCTGAGGCAGCTGTTGCCGCCGCCGCGTTGGCCTGGCCAATCGGAGGGTATGATCTGTTCATCCCTCGTTTACTCGTACTTGTGCTAGCCGTATATGTGCTGCTCATAGATGGTTCGCTTCTATGTTCTGTACGTGCTAGTATGCTTAGGTATAGCTATGAGATGCATACCTTTTATACCATGCTTACTGTTTACTCGTGGATTAGTCTAATGGAAAAGTGCTAATATTTCCAACAGAAAATTCCTAACCTGTCCCCGGTTTACTGCCCGGCGTCACACTCACACGGTGGGGCGGGCGAACACCGGCAACGCCGGGATTCATCTCCTAGGGTATTTCTTCTCCAGCCGCTCTCCCTCGCCACCGCCGGATACCGCTACCGTGCAAACCGTGTGTGGCCAATGGTGGTGGCAGGGCTTCGGAAGGTGATGTGGTTCTTGTTGACATTTCATCAAACATCTTGTTTGCATACACGAATATACGTACATTGTAAGTAGTCGTCAAGCATTTGGTAGGTACATAATTGCAAGAACCCAATGACAACAATACTAATACACTAGGATTATCTACATACTTTACTTTATTGATTTGCCATGCTTTATGCTCCCATTAGCAACCTTTTATTTTTAGCATAGCCATCTCAAGTCTTGCAGATACCAAACTAGTCAATTCACCCGAGACTAGTGACGCCTGAGCACTCGTCATAACACTAATACTTTCAGTAAATTGTGTTTCAATCAGTCCTATGCAGTTGCAGGACATCATCTGTCGACAAGCATTTTTGCAAGTGAAAAGTGTTGAGCCTGCGCCGTGGAAGCACCGAAATCGACCCCTAAATACGTCATCGTCGTCGCGAAGGCTCCTCCCGCAAAGTACGTTTTAAGCAGAGAAACACGTCTCTGCGGGTTTTCATCTTCTTCCCAGCCGAACGGCGGCGTGCACCCAGCAAACCCAACCCCACCCGTCGTCCGCGCCCACCACGCGAGCTTCACTCCCCCCCGTCTCCTCCATGGGAGTCTTGCCATGGAGCTGCCGCTGCGGACTCAACCCCACCCCCAGCAAGAACAGGGGTGCGCCCGCGCGTCCTCCTCCTCCTGGTACAGCCTCAATTCCCTTCACCATTTCTCTGCTCGCTGCTTCTCTCAATCTGAGCTGTCCTAATATTCTCACCATTTCCTGATTCCCCCCCTCCAATGCTGTTTTTCGTTGCCTGATGCTCCCTGTTCTTCAGCTGCCCGAGGCAGGAGATCCAAATACACGGGACAATCTGTGGTAAGAAGCTCAGAGAAGAATTTCTGCAAATTTTCAGTTCAGTTATCCTCAAGAAAAATCACCCACTTTGTGCAATTGTTTCTCCTGTGGTACTTGCACGAAGATCTAGACTTACTCACTTACCTTCATAAGTTCACAGTAGAATTTAATTGAGCAAGACAGCAAAAAAGAAAATGATTTCAGAATTAGAGGTGTATATATTCTGCAATCTGTACTCTGCAGTATATCCTCTGAAGATATTAGACTCATCACCGGCCGATGCATAGTTCTGAACTTTGTCTTTCATCCATATAAAGGGTCATACCGTATAGCCGAGATAACGGCCAAATTTATGAGTTCAATCAGGTTTATAAATTCAGTTTCCGTTGGTCCATGTTTGCAGAGAGCAATGCCTATGCGCGTGCTGACAGTCGGCAAGAAGAGGTCTCAGGGGACACAACTTCTTGTTGAAGAGTACAAAGAGAAGCTCGGTCACTACTGCGACGTTGAGGACACCCTTATCAAGTCCAACCCAAAACTTACAAGGTATGACATGTTGTATGATGCTATGAACATTGTGGTCAATGCATCCCCAGAGGCTATTTCTCACTCTTCTATGGTTACCTAGTACATGCTCCCTATCACTATATTGTTTTACTGTACCGTGAGATTTTCTGCTGTTGGTGGACTGGCTTTCAACTGGTAAATTTACACCTCATTGGAAACTGTGAACTTCTTATTCTGCTGTTTGTTTGATTGTTCCTGACGAATTTGATTGTTGATGCTGGCCCCTGATATTCTGTTGTTTCCACTTTTCAGCGATGTTAAGGTGCAAATTGAAGCAGAAGACGCGTCTATGATGCAGCAGCTCAAGGCTGAAGATTTTGTATGTTTCGGTGCTTTCTTGTATTTACCTGATAAATACCTCACCCATCCATTAGGTTCTAGCAGTCTAATTGTTCTGATGTTAGTGTGCATGATTAGGTTGTTGTGTTGGATGAAAACGGGAAGGATGTCATATCTGAGCAGATAGCTGATCTCATTGGGGATGCTGGCAACACGGTATGCTCTGCACTTCGGTTAATCCGATATTCAGTAGCCAACTACTTAGTTTTAAAGTTCAAGCTGCTGGAAATTTCTTGGGAGATTTTTTTTTGTGTTTGAAAAAATATTGGGAGAACATACTCGCTGATAATATGTGTCCAAATGTTTTAGGGATCGTCAAGGCTCACATTTTGTATTGGCGGGCCATATGGTCTTGGAATACAAGTACGAGAGCGAGCTGATGCAACAATTAGGCTATCCTCACTGGTTTTGAACCACCAAGTCGCTTTAATAGTTTTAATGGAGCAGCTCTACAGGTGAACAACGAGCCTCTGCAACGCAGTGATGCCATTTCTGCGTTTGAACATACTTTCTTAATTTTCCACGTCAACGCTAGTGATATAGCATGTAGAATCAACGCAGCGTCGGTGTAACACAGGTAAATCTTGGTTGGCACGCATATTTATCAGTGCCAGCAAATGTTTGCTGCTAATTGTGATATCAATCGATTGTTCATTCGGTGTCATAATTTTGCAGGGCGTGGACAATCATCAAAGGACAGAAGTATCATCACTAGATTTGAGTTGCAATGGCATCATCTGGTGCTCTTTGCACACGCGGCCTCCCAATTCGACCACTTGATCCGCTGTAGGCGGTTTTTTGCTTCTCTAGTATTTTGTTAGACTAGTAAACGTGTACGTGCAAATGCACGTCTTTACCAATATATATTTTGTAATTTAACGTGTCATAATGCAAGAATCAAATTTATATACCATTTCAACCACACCAATTATCATCAAATTAGAGTATTTATCTTGAAAAATTGATGTGAAGTGCATTATTCATAATTCGGAATGTATTCTAGGAAAACCAATTCATTTAAGAGTAAAATACACTGCGGACCTAAAAGTATTCCAAGTGTGTCAAGTAGGTCCTAAAAATTTGAAAACGCACATCTAGGTCCTATATGTTTGTAAGTCGTTCACCGCGGGTCCTTTCCGCGTCTGACTAGGTTGCGTGGCCCGTTGACCCACGCCACATAGGCAATATTTTGCCAGAACCCCCCGGTAGGCTTCTCCTTCTCACTTGTGGTCCCTCTTCTTTTCTTCTTCCCAGGTATGTATGCCAGGAGCACTCGTTGTTATATGGCACATTGTTGGGCGACCGCAGAAAGCACGCAAAAGGTACGACTGATCGAGATCGCGGTGTGTCGGTTCTTTCAGTTACAGCCAGAGAACACCGGCAAGTATGCCGTCCTGGCAAACATGTAAGCACGGTGATGAGCCGCAACAGGGCGTGAGGAGAAAAGAAGACGGGCCACAAGTGGGAAGGAGAAACCTACCAGGTGGTGTGAGTGAAGTCTACTTGAGGTTGTAGAGCTCGTCGCAAATGAGCCTTCACCTCTAAATCCCTGAAATTTATACACTGTATTGTTGACATCAGATTTTGGCACGGTCAAAAACATAATTAAGAAGGCCACAAACGAAAAAGCGCTCAAAGTGAGAAAGTTCTGTATCGTCAAAAGGAGAAACTTTGATATTTAGGTCATAGCCATCTAATCTCATCTCTAAAGCCGAAATTGTGTTTGAAGTACTGAGATTTTGTATTCAGAACACTATTCGGCTGATGACGCCCCCAAGATGGCTTCATATGGAAAACTGATCTACACGAATTGTCTTCGTCCCGCCGAAATGATCGATTTTGATATAAATATCATCCCAATCCAAGGTCTTATGCAAAAGTTAGAGGCCACACAGCACGACCCTGCAGTTAACAAAATATGACGCCCGAGCCACACACATGTGACCAGGTCTGATGAGTTGCGTGAATAATTATCTGTTTTGTGCAAGCGATTTGGCCCTGAAGATAGTATTGAATCAAAAACATTTCAACACAAAAGTTGTTCGTCTCGTCAAAACGAGTAAATATGCTTTTGGTCGCATTTTCATCGAAGGTCGTTTACTGCCTCAAAAGTGACCCACAAGGTGCAGCCAGGCTATAAACCGAACAATTTTGGAAAGTTTGGATTCCGAGTTGGAATCAAACTAGGGTTTTGAACATGAATTCTAACCTTTCCTTGTACAGGAAGTCCATCCGCCTCTTATATACATGAGAGGTGACGGCCGATTGAACAACACACAATCGACAAAATCATCTACCACCTTTTACCTTTACTTTTATCTCTTGTTCTTTTTCTTCCTCGTTCTTCGTTCATTCTTCTTGTTGCAGGGTGGCGAACATCGAGGCCCTAGGGGCGATCGGGTCGAACTAGGGTAGCTCATAGCCGCCGCGCGCTCTGACGGGGTTCCTCCCTCGCGTGTGGGGTTTCAGATCTACAAAAGTGCACCAGATTTTGGCTGGTCAAAAACATAATTAAGAAGACCTCAAATGAAAAAGTGCCCAAAGTGAGAAAGTTCCGTATCGTCAAAAGGAGAAACTTTGATGTTTGGGCCATAGCCATCCGATCTCATCTTTAAGAACGAAGTTGTGTTCGAAGTATCGAGATTTTGTATCTAGAACACTATTCGGCTGATTACGCTCCCAAAACAGCCTCATATGAAAAATTGATCTACACGAATTGTTTTTGTCTCATCGAAATGATTAAGTATATAAAAATCATCCCAATACGAGGTTGTATGCAAAAATTAGAGCCTGCACAACGCGACCCTGCAGTGAGCAAAATATGACGCACGAGACCAGACACACATGAATAATAACATATTTTGCGCGAGCGATTTGGCCCTGCATATGGCCTCAAATCAAAAAACGTGAAACACGAAAGTTGTTCGTCTCGTCAAAACAAGTAAATATGCTTTTGGGCACATTTTCATCGAAGGTCATTTCCTGCCTCAACAGTGACCCGCAAGGTGCAGCCAGGTTATAAACCGAACAGTTTTAAAAAGTTTGAATTCCGAGTTGGACCCAAACTAGGGTTTTGAATGCGAATTCTAACCTTTCCTTGCAGGTAAGTCCATCTCCCTATTATATACATAAGGGGTGATGGCCGATTGTGTTGGGGAACACAGTAATTTCAAAAAAATTCCCACGCACACGCAAGATCATGGTGATGCATAGCAACGAGAGGGGAGAGTATCGCCTACGTACCCTCGTAGACCGTAAGCGGAAGCGTTATGACAACGCGGTTGATGTAGTCGTACGTCGCGATCCCAGCACCGAAGGTACGGCACCTCCGCGATCTGCACACGTTCGGCTTGGTGACGTCTCGTGAACTCACAATCCAGTAGTGCTTCAAGGGAGAGCTTCGTCAGCACGACGGCGTGATGATGGTGATGATGTTGCTAGCGGAACAGGGCTTCACCTAAGCACCACTGTGATATGACTGAGGTGGATTATGGTGGAGGGGGGCACCGCACACGGCTTGGAACAATCAATTTGTGTGTCCTAGGGTGCCCCTGCCCCCGTATATAAAGGAGAAAGTGGGGAGGCCAGCCGGCCCTAGCGGCGCCCAAGGAAAGGAGGAATCCTCCTCCTAGTAGGAGTAGGATTCATCCTTTCCTAGTCCTACTAGGAAGGAGGAAGGGGGAAGGAAAGAGAGGGAGAGGGAGAGGGAAAGAGGGGCCGCGCCCCCTCCCCTAGTCCTATTCGGACTCCCCTTGGGGGGGCGCGCCACCTCCTGGGCTGCTGCCCTCTCTCTCCCCTAAGGCCCACTAAGGCCCAATACTTCCCCGGGGGGTTCCGGTAACCCCTCCGGCACTCTGGTTTTCTTCGAAATCACCCGGTACACTTCCGGTGTCCGAATATAGTCGTCCAATATATCGATCTTTATTTCTCGACCATTTTGAGACTCCTCGTCATGTCCGTGATCAAATATGGGACTCCGAACTACCTTCGGTGCATCAAAACACATAAACTCATAATACCGATCGTCACCGAACGTTAAGCGTGCGGACCCTACGAGTTCGAGAACTATGTAGACATGACCGAGATATGTCTCCGGTCAATAACCAATAGTGGAACCTGGATGCTCATATTGGTTCCTACATATTCTACGAAGATCTTTATCGGTCAAACCACATAACAATATACATTGTTCCCTTTGTCATCGGTATGTTACTTGCCCGAGATTCGATCGTGGTATCTCAATACCTCAATCTCGTTACCGGCAAGTCTCTTTACTCGTTCCGTAATGCTACATCCTGTAACTAACTCATTAGCTACATTGCTTGCAAGGCTTATAGTGATGTACATTATCGAGAGGGCCCAGAGATACCTCTCCGACAATCGGAGTGACAAATCCCAATCTTGATCCATGTCAACTCAACAAATACCATAGGAGACACCTGTAGAGCACCTTTATAATCACCCAGTTATGTCGTGACGTTTGGTAGCACACAAAGTGTTCCTCCGGTATTAGGGAGTTGCATGATCTCATAGTCATAGGAACATGTATAGTTATGGAGAAAGCAATAGCAACAAACTAAACGATCATCGTGCTAAGCTAACGGATGGGTCAAGTCAATCACATCATTCTCTAATGATGTGATCCTGTTAATCAAATGACGACTCATGTGTATGGTTAGGAAACATAACCATCATTGATTCAACGAGCTAGTCAAGTAGAGGCAAACTAGTGACACTCTGTTTGTCTATGTATTCACACATGTACTAAGTTTCTGGTTAATACAATTCTAGCATGAATAATAAACATTTATCATGATATAAGGAAATATAAATAATAACTTTATTATTGCCTCTAGGGCATATTTCCTTCAGATTGAAAACACAACACACAATCGAATAATCAATCTACTACTTTTTCATGTTCATCTAATTTTTATCCCTCTTCCTTGTATCTTCTCCTCGTTCTTCAAGATTGGAGGCAGCGAATCCACGAGGTACTAAGGGCGGTTAGGCCGACCTAGGGAAGCCCATAGCCGCCGCATGCCCTGACGGGGTTTGTCAGGGGAGTTACCCGCGGCTAGACCCGGCTCATGAGGATAAGTCATTTATGGACTTCACTCATTTCTGAGGATAAGTCATCTCTGGACTTAAGTCATTTATGATGATAAGTCATCTCTAGACTTGAGTCATCTTCGAGGACAAGTCATCTATGGAGTTAAGTTTGCTCGGTTAAATGAGCGGGACATAATAAGCAGGACATATAAGCGAGACAAATGAGCGGGCTACAACCTTGGCCCGGCCTGCGATGAGACCCGACCTGCTACAATACCTAGAGTCCAAATACAAGACGGAGACTTTCAACTTGGGAGAAACGGAGGATTTTAAGCACTCAGAGTAGGACTCCGGCTGCGGGTATAACCTGGAGTCTCTTGTAACCCCATGGACTCAGCTGTTATATAAAGCGAGTCCATGGGTCGCCAGAAAGGGGGAGAGAAAAAAAATAAGTAGCCAGGAATAAGTCACCCATGATAAGTCGTCCGAGATGAGTAGCCAGAGATAAGTGGAAAAAAGATAACGTGACGCCCCGATTCGATCGTACACTAATCATACACGCAAATGTGTACGATCAAGATCAAGGACCCACGGGAAGATATCACAACACAACACAAATAAAATAGTACAAGCTTTATATTACAAGCCAGAGGCCTCGAGGGCTCGAATACATAGCTCGATACACAAGAGTCAACGGAAGCAACAATATCTGAGTACAGACATAAGTTAAACAAGACTGCCTTAAGAAGGCTAGCACAAAAACAACAATGATCGAAGAGGCAAGGCCTCCTGCCTGGGACTTCCTAACTACTCCTGGTCTTCGGCGGCCTCCATGTAGTAGTATCCGTCGGCGGTGCCATTTGGCTCCAGGGATCCACCAACTGGTTGTAACAATCGGAAAGAAGAAAGAAGGGGGAAAAGGGGTAGCAAAGCAACCGTGAGTACTCATCCAAAGTACTCGCAAGCATCAGATCTATACTAAGTATGCATTGATATCAAATGGGAGGGTTGTATCTGTGGACTAAACTGCAAAATTCCAGAATAGAGGGGAAGGCATAGCCTATCGAAGGCTAGCAGCTCCAAGCATCTTGCAGCATGTAGAAGAGTAAATAATAGCATTTTAATATTAAACAAGCATGTTGTAACATTAAAGCTCAGAGATCCTTCCTCAACTCCCTGCAAAAAAGCAATCCCGGAGCCAACATATCCATCTCATGTCTCAAGTAACCAGTTCTAGTTGTAATAGATCAGGATACAAGTCTGAACGTCCATTACTGTGGACACGGTATTCGAATAGATAACTTCCCTGCAGGGGTGCACCACGTTACCCGACACACTTGATTACTCTGGACGAACACACTTTTCCGAGTCAATGCCCGGCCTTGGAAGATCAACATGTCGCAGCCCTACCTAGGCTCAGCAGAGAGGTCCCCGCCGATCTACATCCTAAGCACTCCGGGGCCTTAGGCCCATCGCCCGTTGCACTCCGGGTCGTTGCACGCAGGGCGATCCAGGCCACATCCACTGGGGTGCCGACCAGGCTGTGCCGCAATGCTGAACTAGACATTTGACAAAGCTTCAACTGATACTATGACGCTGAGGCCCATAACTATTCCTGCGTGGTGGTTAGTGCGTAAAGGCCAAAGGCCAACTTAGAACAAATACCCAAACCTGTTAGTGCATTGGGGGCTCGCGGAGATGAGCAGAGACTCACGATAATGTGACCCCATCGCCCCGTCTCATGGACTTACGGCAAGGGCCTAGAATGCCCGACCTTGCCTCATAGAAAACTCGCGGGTGCTCTACGGGCCCGCCCGACTTTCACATCAACTCGCGGGTACTCCTCAGGGCCGACCCGACTTAAAAAAAGGTCTCAAGTAAAGTCCAGGTAATCGTGTGTCCAAACATCAAGGGGGGGAAACCAAAGGAATCACCCTCGATGGATTCCACTCGGTGTAATCATCAAGGTGAACGTGGGAGGAATCACCCTTGAGGTCCACACTTGAGAGGTTGCACGAAAGAGCCGTATCGGGAATGGTGAAGGAGGAATCACCCTCATTGACCACGACCGAATAGCTACACTACAGAATTATCATCAGGAGTGCGTTACGAAGTATCACCCTCGGCACTCGATAGTAGCTCTGCAGAGTCGAGCAACAAAAGGGGTGTGATGTGATGTGAGGTGTCGGGCTCTGGTCGTCGATCATGTTGATCGAGTCGTCGATGATGAAGCAGGGGCAACAAGGACAAGGTGGGGTCACTAATGGATCACTAACCAACCTATACTAAGCAATTTATGATAAGTAGGTAGGTAACAATAAGCAGGTTATAAAAGTAGGCTATGCATCAGAATAGGAGGAATCAATTACAGTAGCAAAATCTAATGCAAGCATGAGAAAGAATGAAATGGACGATATCAGAATGATTAAAGGGGGGCTTGCTGCTACCTCTTGAGCATGCGTTGGTTTTCCCTTGAAGAGGAAAGGGTGATGCAGCAAAGCAGCGTAAGTATTTCCCTCAGTTTTTGAGAACCAAGGTATCAATCCAGTAGGAGACCACGCGCGAGTCACCTCGTACCTACACAAACAAATAAGAGCCTCGCAACCAACGCGATAAAGGGATTGTCAATCCCTTCACGACCACTTGCAAGAGTGAGATCTGATAGAGATAATAATAAGATAAATTTTTTGGTATTTTTATGATATAAATTGAAAGTAAAGATTGCAAAATAAAATAGATTGGAAACTTGCATGATGGAAAATAGACCCGGGGGCCATAGGTTTCACTAGTGGATTCTCTCAAGATAGCATAAGTATTACGGTGGGTGAACAAATTACTGTCGAGCAATTGATAGAATTGAGCATAGTTATAAGAATATCTAGGTATGATCATGTATATAGGCATCACGTCCGTGACAAGTAGACCGACTCTTGCCTGCATCTACTACTATTACTCCATGATACGTCTCCAACGTATCTATAATTTTTGATTGCTCCATGCTATATTATCTTATGTTTTGGACATTATTGGGCTTTATTATTCACTTTTATATTATTTTTGCGACTAACCTATTAACCGGAGGCCCAGCCCAGAATTGCTATTTTTTTGCCTATTTCAGAGTTTCACAGAAAAAGAATATCAAATGGAGTCCAAACGGAATGAAACCTTCGGGAACGTGATTTTTGGAACGAACAAGATCCAGGAGACTTAGACCCTACGTCAAGCAACCAACAGGGAAGCCACGAGGTAGGGGGACGCGCCTACCCCCCCTCCCCAGGCGCACCCTCCACCCTCGTGGGCCCCCTGTTGCTCCACCGACGCACTCCTTCCTCCTATATATACCTACGTACCCCCAAACGATCAGATACAGAGCCAAAACCCTAATTCCACCACCGTAACTTTCTGTATCCACGAGATCCCATCTTGGGGTCTGTTCCGGAGCTCCGCCGGAGGGGGCATCGATCATGGAGGGCTTCTACATCAACACCATAGCCTCTTCGATGATGTGTGAGTAGTTTACCTCACACCTTCGGGTCCATAGTTATTAGCTAGATGGCTTCTTCTCTCTTTTTGGATCTCAATACAATGTTCTACCCCTCTCTTGTGGAGATCTATTCGATGTAATCTTCTTTTGCAGTGTGTTTGTTGAGACCGATGAATTGTGGGTTTATGATCAAGTTTATCTATGAACAATATTTGAATCTTCTCTGAATTCTTTTATGTATGATTGGTTATCTTTGCAAGTCTCTTCGAATTATCTGTTTGGTTTGGCCTACTAGATTGATCTTTCTTGCAATGTGAGAAGTTCTTAGCTTTGGGTTCAATCTTGCAGTGTCCTTTCCCAGTGACAGTAGGGGCAGCAAGGCACATATTGTATTGTTGCCATCGAGGATGACAAGATGGGTTTTTTAATCATATTTCATGAATTTATCCCTCTACATCATGTCATCTTGCTTAAGGCGTTACTCTGTTCTTATGAACTTAATACTCTAGATGCATGCTGGATAGCGGTCGATGTGTGGAGTAATAGTAGTAGATGCAGGCAGGAGTCGGTCTACTTGTCTTGGACGTGATGCCTATATACATGATCATACCTAGATATTCTCATAACTATGATCAATTCTGTCAATTGCTCAACAGTAATTTGTTCACCCACCGTAAAATACTTATGCTCTTGAGAGAAGCCACTAGTGAAACCTATGGCCCCCGGGTCTATCTTCCATCATATTAATCTTCCAACACTTAGTTATTTTCATTGTGTTTTATTTTACTTTGCATCTTTATCATAAAAATACCAAAAATCTTATCTTATCATATCTATCAGATCTCACTCTCGTAAGTGACCGTGTAGGGATTGACAACCCCTTATCGCGTTGGTTGCGAGGATTTATTTGTTTTGTGTAGGTGCGTGGGACTCGCGCATAGGCTCCTACTAGATTGATACCTTGGTTCTCAAAAACTAAGGGAAATACTTGCGCTACTTTGCTGCATCACCCTTTCCTCTTCAAGGGAAAACTAACACAGTGCTCGAGAGGTAGCAAGAAGGATTTCTGGCGCCGTTGCCGGGGAGGTCTACGCAAAAGTCAACATACCAAGTACCCATCACAAACCCTTATCTCCCGCATTACATTATTTGCCATTTGCCTATCGTTTTCCTCTCCCCCACTTCACCCTTGCTGTTTTATTCGCCCTCTCTCTATCCTCCCTCTCTTTCTCTATTTGCCTCTTTTTGCCCGTTCCTCGTTTGCTTGTGTGTTGGATTGCTTGCTTGTCACGATGGCTCAAGATAACACTAGATTGTGTGACTTTACCAATACCAACAACAATGATTTTATTAGCACTCCGATTGCTCCTCTTACCGATGCTGAATCTTGTGAAATTAATGCTACCTTGCTGAATCTTGTCATGAAAGTTACGTTTTCCGGCCTTCCTAGTGAAGATGCCGCTACCCATCTAAATAGCTTCGTTGATTTGTGTGATATGCAAAAGAAGAAAGATGTGGACAATGATATTGTTAAATTGAAGCTATTTCCTTTTTCGCTTAGAGATCGTGCTAAAGTTTGGTTTTCGTCTTTGCGTAAAAATAGTATTGATTCTTGGAATAAGTGCAAAGATGTTTTTATATCTAAGTATTTTCCTCCGCTAAGACCATCTCTCTTAGAAACGATATTATGAATTTTAAGCAACTTGATCATGAACATGTTGCACAATCTTGGGAGAGAATAAAATTAATGATATGTAATTGCCCAACACATGGTTTGAATTTGTGGATGATTATACAAATTTTTTATGCCGGATTGAATTTTGCTTCTAGAAATCTTTTAGATTTGGCTGCGGGAGGCACTTTTATGGAAATCACTTTAGGAGAATCTACTAAACTCCTAGATAATATTATGGTTAATTATTCTCAATGGCACACTGAAAGATCTACTAATAAAAAAGTGCATGCGATAGAAGAAATTAATGTTTTGAGTGGAAAGTTGGATGAACTTATGAAATTATTTGCTACTAAGAGTGTTTCTTATGATCCTAATGATATGCCTTTGTCTACTTTGATTGAGAATAATAATGAATCTATGGATGTGAATTTTGTTGGTAGGAATAATTTTGGTAACAACGCGTATAGAGGAAACTTTAATCCTAGGCCTTATCCTAGTAATTCCTCTAATAATTATGGTAATTCCTACAACAATTTTTATGGAAATTATAATAAGATTCCCTCTGATTTTTAATCTAATATTAAATAATTTATTACTTCGCAAAATAATTTCAATGCTTTGGTTGAAGAAAATTTGCTTAAGATTGATGAGTTGGCTAGGAACGTTGATAGAATTTCTCTTGATGTTGATTCTTTGAAACTTAGATCTATTCCACCTAAGCATGATATCATCGAGTCTCTCAAAGCCATGAGAATTTCCATTGATGAGTGCAAAGAAAGAACCGCTAGGATGCGTGCTAAGAAAGATTCCTTTATAATAGCGTGTTCTTCTAGTTTCCATGATAATAAAGATAAAGATCTAAAAGTTATTGATGTGTCCCCTATTAAATCTTTGTTTTGCAATATGAATCTTGATAATGATGGGACTGAATATGATCCACCTTTACCTAGAAGGCATTCCAAAAATTTGGAGTTTTTAGATTTTGATGCTAAATTTGATGAAAGTGGGATCAAAACTCCAGATGTTAATGAACCTACTATTTTGGATTTCAAGGAATTTAATTATGATAATTGCTCTTTGATAAATTGTATTTCCTTGTTGCAATCCATGCTAAATTCTCCACATGCTTATAGTCAAAATAAAGCTTTTACCAAACATATCGTTGATGCTTTGATGCAATCTTATGAAGAAAAACTTGAGTTGGAAGTTTCTATCCCTGGAAAACTTTATGATGAGTGGGAACCTATTATTAAAATTAAAATTAAAGATCATGAATGCTATGCTTTGTGTGATTTGGGTGCTAGTGTTTCCACGATTCCAAAGACTTTGTGTGATTTGTTAGGTTTCCGTGATTTTGATGATTGCTCTTTAAACTTGCACCTTGCGGATTCCACTATTAAGAAACCTATGGGAAGAATTATTGATGTTCTTATTGTTGCAAATAGGAACTATGTGCCCGTATATTTTATTGTTCTTGACATAGATTACAATCCTTCATGTCCTATTATTCTTGGTAAACCTTTCCTTAGAACGATTGGTGCAATTATTTATATGAAGGAAGGAAATATTAGATTCCAATTTCCGTTAAGGAAAGGCATGGAACACTTTCCTTGAAATAAAATCAAATTACCTTATGAATCTATTATGAGAGCCACTTATGGGTTGCCTACCAAAGATGGCAATACATAGATCTATCCTTGCTTTTTACGCCTAGCTAGGGGCGTTAAACGATAGTGCTTGTTGGGAGGCAACCCAATTTTATTTTTATTCCTTGCTTTTTTCCACTGTTTAGTAATAAATAATTTATCTAGCCTCTGTTTTGGTTGTGTTTTTGTGTTTAATTAGTGTTTGTGCCAAGTAGAACCGTTGGGAAGACTTGGGGAAAGTCTTGTTAATCTTGCTGTAAAAAACAGAAACTTTAGCGCTCACGAGAACTGCTGCCATTTTTATTTGGAAAGTGATATTTAGTTAATTATTTTTGAAGATGATTAATATATAAATTCCTCACGTCCAGCAGTTTATTTTAGAATTTTTGGGGTTCCAGATCTTGCGTTAGCTACAGATTACTACAGACTGTTCTTTTTTTGACAGATTCTGTTTTTCGTGTGTTGTTTGCTTATTTTGATGAATCTATGGCTAGTAAAATAGTTTATAAACCATAGAGAAGTTGGAATACAGTAGGTTTAACAAAAATATAAATAAATAATGAGTTCATTACAGTACCTTGAAGTGGTGTTTTGTTTTCTTTCGCTAACGGAGCTCACGAGATTTTCTACTTTAAGTTTTGTGTTGTGAAGTTTTCAAGTTTTGGGTAAAGATTTGATGGATTATGGAACAAGGAGTGGCAAGAGCCTAAGCTTGGGGATGCCCATGGAACCCCCAAGATAATCTAAGGACACCTAAAATCCAAAGCTTGGGGATGCCCCGGAAGGCATCCCCTCTTTTGTCTACTTCCATCGGTAACTTTACTTGGAGCTATATTTTTATTCACCACATGATATGTGTTTTTCTTGGAGCGTCTTGTATTATTTGAGTCTTTATTTGTTAGTTTTCCACAATAATCCTTGCTGTACACACCTTTTGAGAGAGACACACATGATTCGGAAATTATTAGAATATTCTATGTGCTTCACTTATATCTTTTGAGTTATATAGTTTTGCTCTAGTACTTCACTTATACCTTTTAGAGCACGGTGGTGGATTTATTTTATAGAAACTATTGATCTCTCATGCTTCACTTAGATTATTTTGAGAGTCTTAAATAGCATGGTAATTTGCTTAAATAATCCTAATATGCTAGGTATACAAGATTAGTAAAAACTTTCTTATGAGTGTGTTGAATACTAAGAGAAGTTTGATGCTTGATGATTGTTTTGAGATATAAAGATGGCGATATTAGAGTCATGCTAGTTGAGTAGTTGTGAATTTGAGAGATACTTGTGTTAAAGTTTATGATTCCCGTACCATGCACGTATGGTGAACCGTTATGTGATGAAGTCAGAGAATAATTTATTTATTGATTGTCTTCCTTATGAGTGGCGGTCGGGGACGAGCGATGGTCTTTTCCTACCAATCTATCCCCCTAGGAGCATGCGCGTAATACTTTGCTTTGATAACTTGTAAATTTTTGCAATAAGTATATGAGTTCTTTATGACTAAGGTTGAGTCCATGGATCATACGTACATTTCTTCCTTCCACCATTGCTAGCCTCTCTAATACCGCACACTTTTCGCCGATATCATACACCCACCATATACCTTCCTCAAAACAGCCACCATACCTACCTATCATGGCATTTCCATAGCCATTCCGAGATATATTGTGATGCAACTTTCCACCGTTTCGTTTATTATGACACACTTCATCATTGTCATATTGCTTTGCATGATCATGTAGTTGACATTGTATTTGTGGCAAAGCCACCGTTCATAATTCTTTCATACATGTCACTCATGAGTCATTGCATATCCCGGTACACCGCCGGAGGCATTCATATCGAGTCATATCTTGTTCTGGGTGTCGAGTTGTAATTCTTGAGTTGTAAGAAAATAAAAGTGTGATGATCATCATTATTAGAGCATTGTCCTAGTGAGGAAAGGATGATGGAGACTATGATTCCCCACAAGTCGGGATGAGACTCCGGACGAAAAATAAAATAAAATAAAATAAAAAGAGGCCAAAGAAGCCCAAAAATAAGAGGCCATAAAAAAAGAAAAGGCCCAAATAAAAAAATGAGAGAAAAAGAGAGAAGGGACAATGCTACTATCGTTTTACCACACTTTTGCTTCAAAGTAGCACCATGATCTTCATGATAGAGAGTCTCCTATGATATCACTTTCATATACTAGTGGGAATTTTTCATTATAGAACTTGGCTTGCATATTCCAATGATGGGCTTCCTCAAAATGCCCTAGGTCTTCGTGAGCAAGCGAGTTGGATGCACACCCACGTAGTTTCCTTTGTTGAGCTTTCATATACTTATAGCTCTAGTGCATCCGTTGCATGGCAATCCCTACTCACTCACATTGATATCTATTGATGGGCATCTCCATAGCCCGTACGCCTAGTTGATGTGAGACTATCTTCTCCCTTTTTGTCTTCTCCACAACCACCATTCTATTCCACATATAGTGTTATGTCCATGGCTCACGCTCATGTATTGCGTGAAGATTGAAATTTTTTGAGAATGTTAAAAGTATGAAACAATTGCTTGGCTTGTCATCGGGATTGTGCATGATTTAAATACTTTGTGTGGTGAAGATAGAGCATAGCCAGACTATATGATTTTGTAGGGACAACTTTCTTTGGCCATGTTATTTTGAGAAGACATAATTGCTTAGTTAGTATGCTTGAAGTATTATTATTTTTGTGTCAATATTAAACTTTTGTCTTGAATCTTTCGGATCTTAATATTCATACCACAATTAAGAAGAATTACATTGAAATTATGCCTAGTAGCATTCCGCATCAAAAATTCTATTTTTATCATTTACCTACTCGAGGACGAGTAGGAATTAAGCTTGGGGATGCTTGATACGTCTCCAACGTATCTATAATTTTTGATTGCTCCATGCTACATTATCTTCTGTTTTGGACATTATTGGGCTTTATTATTCACTTTTATATTATTTTTGGGACTAACCTATTAACCGGAGGCCCAGCCCAGAATTGCTATTTTTTTGCCTATTTCAGAGTTTCATAGAAAAAGAATATCAAACGGAGTCCAAACGGAATGAAACCTTCGGGAACATGATTTTTGGAACGAACAAGATCCAGGAGACTTGGACCCTACGTCAAGCAACCAACAGGGAAGCCACAAGCTAGGGGGGCATGCCTACCCCCCAGGCGCGCCCTCCACCCTCGTGGGCCCACTGTTGCTCCACTGACGTACTCCTTCCTCCTATATATACCTACGTACCCCCAAACGATCAGATACAGAGCCAAAACCCTAATTCCGCTGCCGTAACTTTCTGTATCCACGAGATCCCATCTTGGGGCCTGTTCCGGAGCTCCACCGGAGGGGGCATCGATCACGGAGGGCTTCTACATCAACACCATAGCCTCTCCGATGATGTGTGAGTAGTTTACCTCACACCTTCGGGTCCATAGTTATTAGCTAGATGGCTTCTTCTCTCTTTTTGGATCTCAATACAATGTTCTCCCCCTCTCTTGTGGAGATCTATTCGATGTAATCTTCTTTTGCGGTGTGTTTGTTGAGACCGATGAATTGTGGGTTTATGATCAAGTTTATCTATGAACAATATTTGAATCTTCTCTGAATTATTTTATGTATGATTGGTTATCTTTGCAAGTCTCTTCGAATTATCAGTTTGGTTTGGCCTACTAGATTGATCTTTCTTGCAATGGGAGAAGTGCTTAGCTTTGGGTTCAATCTTGCGGTGTCCTTTCCCAGTGACAGTAGGGGCAGCAAGGCACGTATTGTATTGTTGCCATCAAGGATAACAAGATGGTTTTTTTTATCATATTTCATGAATTTATCCCTCTACATCATGTCATCTTGCTTAAGGCGTTACTCTGTTCTTATGAACTTAATACTCTAGATGCATGCTGGATAGCGGTCGATGTGTGGAGTAATAGTAGTAGATGCAGGCAGGAGTCGGTGTACTTGTCTCGGACGTGATGCCTATATACATGATCATACCTAGATATTCTCATAACTATGCTCAATTCTGTCAATTGCTCAACAGTAATTTTTTCACCCACCGTAAAATACTTATGCTATTGAGAGAAGCCACTAGTGAAACCTATGGCCCCCGGGTCTATCTTCCATCATATTAATCTTGCAACACTTAGTTATTTTCATTGCCTTTTATTTTACTTTGCATCTTTATCATAAAAATACCAAAAATATTATCTTATCATATCTATCAGATCTCACTCTCGTAAGTGACCGTGTAGGGATTGACAACCCCTTACCACGTTGGTTGCGAGGACTTATTTGTTTTGTTTAGGTGCGAGGGACTCACGCGTAGCCTCCTACTGGATTGATACCTTGGTTCTCAAAAACTGAGGGAAATACTTACGCTACTTTGCTGCATCACCCTTTCCTCTTCAAGGGAAAACCAGCGCAGTGCTCAAGAGGTAGCACTCCACACATCGACCGCTATCCAGCATGCATCTAGAGTATTAAGTTCATAAGAACGGAGTAACGCTTTAAGCAAGATGACATGATGTAGAGGGATACACTCATGTAATATGATATAAACCCCATCTTTTTATCCTCGGTGGCAACAATACAATACGTGTCGTTTCCCCTACTGTCACTGGGATCGAGCACCGCAAGATTGAACCCAAAGCTAAGCACTTCTCCCATTGCAAGAAAGATCAATCTAGTAGGCCAAACCAAACTGATAATTCGAAGAGACTTGCAAAGATAAACCAATCATACATAAAATAATTCAGAGAAGATTCAAATATTGTTCATAGATAATCTTGATCATAAACCCACAATTCATCGGATCTCGACAAACATACCTTAAAAGAAGATTACATCGAATAGATCTCCAAGAGAATCAAGGAGAACTTTGTATTGAGATCCAAAGAGAGAGAAGAAGCCATCTAGATAATAACTATGGACCCGAAGGTCTGAGGTAAACTACTCACACATCATCGGAGAGGCTATGGTGTTGATGTAGAAGCCCTCTGTGATCAATCCCCCTCCGGCGGAGTGCCGGAAAAGGCCCCAGATGGGATCTCACGGGTACAGAAGGTTGCGGCAGTGGAATTAGGTTTTCGTGGTGCTCTCCGATGTTTTCAGGGTACGTAGGTATATATAGGAGGAAGAAGTAGGTCGGTGGAGCCACGAGGGGCCCATGAGGGTGGAGGGCGCGCCCAGGGGGGTAGGCGCGCCCCCTGCCTCGTGGCTTCCTTGTTGGTTGCTTGACATCCACTCATAGTCCTCTGGATCACGTTTGTTCCAAAAATCAACTCCCGAAGGTTTCATTCCGTTTGGACCCCGTTTGATATTCTTTTTCCGCGAAACACTGAAATAGGCAAAAAAACAGCAATTTGGGCTGGGCCTCCGGTTAATAGGCTAGTCCCAAAAATAATATAAAAGTGTATAAATAAGCCAATTAAACATCCAAAACAGAATATATAATAGCATGGAACAATCAAAAATTATAGATGTGTTGGAGACGTATCAAGCATCCCCAAGCTTAATTCCTGCTCGTCCTCGAGTAGGTAAATGATAAAAACAGAATTTTTGATGTGGAATGCTTCCTAACATATTTCTCAATGTAATTTTCTTTATTGTGGCATGAATGTTCAGATCCTAAAGATTCAAGATAAAAGTTTAATATTGACATAAAAATAATAATACTTCAAGCATACTAACTAAGCAATCATGTCTTCTCAAAATAACATGGCCAAAGAAAGTTATCCCTACAAAATCATATAGTCTGGCTATGCTCTATCTTCATCACACAAAATATTAAATCATGCACAAACCCGATGACAAGCCATGCAATTGTTTCATACTTTTGATGTTCTCAAACTTTTTCAACTTTCACGCAATACATGAGCGTGAGCCATGGACATAGCACTATAGGTGGAATAGAATGGTGGTTGTGGAGAAGACAAAAAGGAGAAGATAGTCACAAATCAACTAGGCGTATCAACGGGCTATGGAGATGCCCATCAATAGATATCAATGTGAGTGAGTAGGGATTGCCACGCAACGGATGCACTAGAGCTATAAGTGTATGAAAGGTCAACAAAAGAAACTAAGTGGGTGTGCATCCAACTTGCTTGCTCACGAAGACCTAGGGAAATTTGAGGAAGCCCATCATTGGAATATACAAACCAAGTTCTATAATGTAAATTCCCACTAGTTTATGAAAGTGACAACATAGGAGACTCTCTATCATGAAGATCATGGTGCTACTTTGGAGCACAAGTGTGGAAAAAGGATAGTAACATTGTCCCTTCTCTCTTTTTCTCTCATTTTTTTATTTTTTTATTTGGGCCTTCTTTTTTTTGGCCTCTTTTATTTTTTATTTTTCGTCCGGAGTCTCATCCCAACTTGTGGGGGAATCATAGTCTCCATCATCCTTTCCTCACTGGGACAATGCTCTAATAATGATGATCATCACACTTCTTTTACTTACAACTCAAGAATTACAACTCAATACTTAGAACAAAACATGAATCTATGTGAATGCCTCCGGCGGTGTACCGGGATATGCAATGAATCAAGAGTGACATGTATGAAAATTTTTATGAACGGTGGCTTTGCCACAAATATGATGTCAACTACATGATCATGCATGGCAATATGACAATGATGAAGCGTGCCATAACAAACGGAACGGTGGAAAGTTGCATGGCAATATATCTCGGAATGGCTATGGAAATGCCATAATAGTTAGGTATGGTGGCTTTTTTGAGGAAGGTACATGGTGGGTGTATGATACCGGCAAAAAGTGTGCGGTAATAGAGAGGCTAGCAAATGTGGATGGTGAGAGTGCGTATAATCCATGGAATCAACATTAGTCATAAAGAACTCACATACTTATTGCAAAAATCTATTAGTTATCGAAACAAAGTACTACACGCATGCTCCTAGGGGAATAGATTGGTAGGAAAAGACCATCGCTCGTCCCCGACCGCCACTCGTAAGGAAGACAATCAATAAATAAATCATGCTCCGACTTCATCACATAACGGTTCACCATACGTGCATGCTACGGGAATCTCAAACTTCAACACAAGTATTTCTTAAATTCACAACTACTCAACTAGCATGACTCTAATATCACCATCTCCATATCTCAAAACAATTATCAAGTATCAAACTTCTCATAGTATCCAATGCACTTATATGAAAGTTTTTATTATGCCTAAAAGTAAATTAACATTCTGTTCTAAAGGACTCTCAAAATAATATAAGTGAAGCATGGGAGATCAATTATTTATATAAAATAAAACCACCACCGTGCTCTAAAAGATATAAGTGAAGCACTAGAGCAAAAACTATATAGCTCAAAAGATATAAGGGAAGCACGTAGAGTATTCTAATAAATTCCGATTCATGTGTGTATCTCTCAAAAGGTGTGTAAATCAAGGATGATTGTGGTAAACTAAAAAGCAAAGACTCAAATCATACAAGACGCTCCAAGCAAAACACATATCATGTGGTGAATAAAAATATAGCTCCAAGTAAAGTTACCGATGAACGAAGACAAAAGAGGGGATGCCTTCCGGGGCATCCCCAAGCTTAGCCTTTTTGGTGTCCTTGGATTTTACCTTGGGGTGCCTTGAGCATCCCCAAGCTTAGTCTCTTGCCACTCCTTGTTGCATAATGCATCAAATCTTTACCCAAAACTTGAAAACTTCACAACACAAAACTTAACAGAAAATCTCGTGAGCTCCGTTAGCGAAAGAAAACAAAACACCACTTCAAGGTACTGTAATGAACTCATTATTTATTTGTATTGGTGTTAAAACTACTTTATTCCAACTTTTCTATGGTTTATAAACTCCATTACTAGCCATAGATTCATCAAAATAAGCAAACAACACACGGAAAACAGAATCTGTCAAAGACAGAACAGTCTGTAGTAATCTGTATCAAACGCATACTTATGGAACCACAAAAATTCTAAAATAAATTGATGGACGTGAGGAATTTTTCTATTAATCATCTGCAAAAATAATTAACTAAATATCACTCTCCAGTAAAAAATGGCAGCAAATCGCGTGAGCGCTAAAGTTTCTGTTTTTTACAGCAAGATCGCATAGACTTTCCCCAAGTCTTCCCAAAGGTTCTACTTGGCACAAAAACTAATTAAAAGCATAAAACCACATCTAAACAGAGGCTAGATTAATTATTTATTGAATAACAGCAAGGAAAAATATTGGGTTGTCTCCCAACAAGCACTTTTCTTTAAAGCCTTAAGCTAGGCATATAGTGCTCAAGTAATGGATCCACCCGGATCCCAAGGTATATCAAAGCCAATTTTAATTAACAATGATTTTTAATTTATTAGTGAGCAAAAAGTAACATATATCATGTAATGACAAAGTGTAACTCTCTTCCTATGCATCGACATGTCATAAAAGAACAATTCATGCACACAAAGTAAAGGCCAATGCATATTATAAACAGTTTCTTGCAATTTTTTCGTGTTGGAAACATAAAGAGGCAGAGATGTAGTTCCTCTCTCATAATAATTGCAAGTAGGAGCAGAAAACACATGCATATTATATCTATCAAAATCATCATGTGTAATAGTAAAAAGCAATCCATCAATATAATCCTTAATAAGGGTAAACTTCTCCGATATAGTGTAGTTGGGAGAATTCAAAAAGATAATAGGACTATCATGCGTAGGTGCAATAGCAACAATTTCATGTTTAACATAAGGAACTATAGCAAGTTCATCTCCATAAGCATAATTCATATTGGCATCTTGGCCACAAGCATAGCAAGCATCATCAAAAAGGGATATTTCAAGAGAATCAACGGGATCATAACAGTCATCATAGCAATCATCCTTCGGTAAGAATGAAGGGAAATTAAACAATGTATGAGCTGAAGAGTTACTCTCATTAGACGGTGGGCATGGGTGATCAATCCGCTCTTCCTCCTTTTGTTCTTCGCTCTCCTCCTCATTTTTTCATCCAATAAGCTCACAATGTCATTAATTTCTTCTTCCATAGACTCCTGCAAAATATTAGTATCTTCTTGGACAGCGGAGACTCTATCAATAAAATCATCAATATCGGAATTGAATTCATAATTCTCATAGCAATATTTAAGTATAGCAAAATTTTCAGGTCCGTAAACAGCATCATCAAGATTTTCACACTCTTTAAACAAAGATTCAATTTCATAAGCACCCATAAAAGCAACAGATTCTTCTATTTGTTCCACATCGTAGTAATCATATATACCATTAGCATAAGATGCCAAGGTTTTATCATCATTAAATTTGCATGAAAAGGGAAGGTGTGGAGCCTTGATCCTAGAGCAACAAGTATAGTCATATCTCAAGCATAGTTCCCGAGCATACCGATGCAACCTATGAATTTGATCCCATAATAGTTTCCCTTTTTGAGTCAAGCGATAATCCCTAAAGTATTGAAATTGATCCAACGTGTCTCTCATTACATAGTTGAATGGGGTTTTCTCAGGATTATCAAAGTAGTACATAATATTTTTCACATAACCAGCATCGAGGGTTTTAGGAGGTTCCCCATCTCCATGAGTAGCAGGTACACCTAATTTTTTTGGTCTTTCGTGTTCCATATCCATAACTAAAGATAGAGAACAACTTAGAACAGCAAATAAAAAATACTTAGTGATAAAGCAAACAAGCACACACGAGAATATTCACCCCACGCTATTGCTCCCCGGCAACGGCGCCAGAAAACCTTCTTGCTACCTCTTGAGCATGCGTTGGTTTTCCCTTGAAGAGGAAAGGGTGATGCAGCAAAGCAACGTAAGTATTTCCCTCAGTTTTTGAGAACCAAGGTATCAATCCAGTAGGAGACCACGTGCGAGTCACCTCGTACCTACACAAACAAATAAGAACCTCGCAACCAACGCGATAAAGGGGTTCACGGCCACTTGCAAGAGTGAGATCTGATAGAGATAATAATAATAAGATAATTTTTTTGGTATTTTTATGATATAAATTGAAAGTAAAGATTAAAAAATAAAATAGATTGGAAACTTGTATGATGGAAAATAGACCCGGGGGCCATAGGTTTCACTAGTGGCTTCTCTCAAGATAGCATAAGTATTACGGTGGGTGAACAAATTACTGTCGAGCAATCGATAGAATTGAGCATAGTTATGATAATATCTAGGTATGATCATGTATGTAGGCATCACGTCCGTGACAAGTAGACTGACTCCTGCCTGCATATACTACTATTACTCCACACATCAACCGCTATCCAGCATGCATCTAGAGTATTAAGTTCATAAGAACAGAGTAACGCTTTAAGCAAGATGATATGATGTAGAGGATAAACTCATGCAATATGATATAAACCCCATCTTTTTATCCTCAATGGCAACAATACAATACGTGTCGTTTCCCCTACTGTCATTGGGATCGAGCACCGCAAGATTGAACCCAAAGCTAAGCACTTCTCCCATTGCAAGAAAGATCAATCTAGTAGGCCAAACCAAACGGATAATTCGAAGAGACTTGCAAAGATAACCAATCATACATAAAAGAATTCAGAGAAGATTCAAATATTGTTCATAGATAATCTTGATCATAAACCCACAATTCATCGGATCTCGACAAACACACCGCAAAAGAAGATTACATCGAATAGATCTCCAAGAGAATCGAGGAGAACTTTGTATTGAGATCCAAAGAGAGAGAAGAAGCCATCTAGCTAATAACTATGGACCCGAAGGTGTGAGGTAAACTACTCACACATCATCGGAGAGGCTGATACGTCTCCAACGTATCTATAATTTTTGATTGCTCCATGCTATATTATCTACTGCTTTGGACATTATTGGGCTTTATTATCCACTTTTATATTATTTTTGGGACTAACCTATTAACCGGAGGCCCAGCCCAGAATTGCTGTTTTTTTGCCTGTTTTAGGGTTACGAAGAAAAGGAATATCAAACGGACTCCAAATGGAATGAAACCTTCGGGAACGTGATTTTCTCAACGAACAAAACCCGGGAGACTTGGACCCTACGTCAAGAAAGAAAAGAGGAGGCCACGAGGTAGGCGGCGCGCCTACTCCCCCAGGCGCGCCCTCCACCCTCGTGGGCCCCCTATTGCTCCACCGATGTACTCCTTCCTCCTATATATACCTACGTACCCCCAAACGATCAGATACGGAGCCAAAACCCTAATTCCACCGCCGTAACTTTATGTATCCACGAGATCCCATCTTGGGGCCTGTTCTGGAGCTCCGCCGGAGGGGGCATCGATCACGGAGGGCTTCTACATCAACACCATAGCCCCTTCGATGAAGTGTGAGTAGTTTACCTTAGACCTACAGGTCCATACACTACTAGGGAAAAGCCTAGCAGCAGCGCGGGTTTTGGGCCTCTCAGTAGCGCGGGGACCGGCGCTACTAATAAGGCTCTACAGCTAATGATACGTCTCCGTCGTATGTACTTTTCCAAACACTTTTGCCCTTGTTTTGGACTCTAACTTGTATAATTTGAATGGAACTAACCCGGTCTGACGCTGTTTTCAGCAGAATTACCATGGTGTTGTTTTATGTGCAGAAAACAAATATTCTCGGAATGACCTGAAACTCCACGGGAGGTCTTATAAAAAATAATAAAAAAATCCTCACCAAATATGAAGACTAGGGGGCCCACACCCTTTCCACGAGGGTGGGGGGCGCCCCCCTACCTTGTGGGCCCCCTATTGACCCTCCGACGCCAACTCCAACTCTATATATATGCTTTCGGAGAGAAAAAAAATCAGAGAGAAGAAATCATCGCGTTTTACGATACGGAGCCGCCGCCAAGCCCTAAAACCTCTCGGGAGGGCTGATCTGGAGTCCGTTCGGGTCTCCGGAGAGGGGGATTCGTTGCCGTCGTCATCATCAACCATCCTCCATCACCAATTTCATGATGCTCACTGCCGTGCGTGAGTAATTCCATCGTAGGCTTGCTGGACGGTGATGGGTTGGATGAGATTTATCATGTAATTGAGTTAGTTTTGTTAGGGTTTGATCCCTAGTATCCATTATGTTCTGAGATTGATGTTGCTATGACTTTGCTATGCTTAATGCTTGTCACTAGGGCCCGAGTGCCATGATTTCAGATCTGAACCTATTATGTTTTCATGAATATATGTGAGTTCTAGATCCTATCTTGCAAGTCTATAGTCACCTACTATGTGTTATGATCCGGCAACCCTGAAGTGACAATAATCGGGACCACTCCCGATGATGGCCATAGTTTGAGGAGTTCATGTATTCACTATGTGCTAATGCTTTGTTCCGGTTCTCTATTAAAAGGAGGCCTTAATATCCCTTAGTTTCCAATAGGACCCCGCTGCCACAGGAGGGTAGGACAAAAGATGTCATGCAAGTTCTTTTCCATAAGCATGTATGACTATATACGGAATACATGCCTACATTACATTGATGAATTGGAGCTAGTTCTGTGTCACCCTATGTTATGACTGTTACATGATGAACCGCATCCGGCATAATTATCCATCACTGATCCGGTGCCTACGAGTTTTCCATATACTGGTTTATGCTTATTTACTTTTCCGTTGCTACTGTTACAATCACTACAAAATACCAAAAAACATTACTTTTGCTGTCTTTACTTTTGTTGCCGCTACCACCACTATCATATTACTTTGCTACTAAACACTTTGCTGCAGATACTAAGTTTCCAGGTGTGGTTGAATCGACAGCTCAGCTGCTAATACTTGAGAATATTCTTTGGCCCCCCTTGTGTCGAATCAATAAATTTGGGTTGAATACTCTACCCTCGAAAGCTATTGCGATCCCCTATACTTGTGGGTTATCAAGACCAATTTCTGGCGCCGTTGCCGGGGAGCATAACTCTATTCTTTGAGTCACTTAGGATTTATATTTGCTGGACACTATGAAGAACTTGAGAGATCCAAAAACCAAGATCTATCCCTCAACTACGAGGGGAGGTAAGGAACTGCCATCTAGCTCTGCACTTGATTCACCTTCTGTTATGAGTAAGTTTGCGACACCTACACCCGCTTCTGCTATTCGTTCTGATATGTCGCATGTTATTGATGATGCCACTTCTGCTATGCATGATACTTATGATGAAACTGCTTCTATGTCTGATACTACTGTGCCCCTCGGTGAATTTCTTGAGAAACAAATTGCTAGAGCTAGAGAAAAAGAAATTATTGTACCTGAATACGATGATGATAGTGATGATGAAAACATGCCTGTTATGCCTAAAGGTTATCTTTTTGATAAGGAATCTTCTGCCACTATTTTTGCTTGCAGGGATAGATATGAGCTTAAGAGGTTATTAATTAAATGGAACAAAGAATCACTAAGAGATAGAATGAGACCCGACCCTGCTTTTGCTACTTCACCTATATGTGTTTCTGATAAAGATTATGAATTCTCTGTTGATCCTGATATAATTACTTTGGTTGAATCTGATCCGTTTCATGGCTATGAATCTGAAACTGTTGTGGCACATCTTACTAAGTTAAATGATATAGCTGCCATGTTCACTAATAATGAGAGATCACGTTACCTCTATTTACTCAAAATATTTCCGTTCTCATTAAAGGGTGATGCTAAGATATGGTTTAATTCTCTTGATCTTGGTTGTGTACATAGTCCCCAGGGTATGATTTATTACTTCTATGCTAAATATTTCCCTGCTCATAAGAAACAAGCCGCTTTGAGGGAAATATACAACTTTGTGCAAATTAAAGAAGAGAGTCTCCCACAAGCTTGGGGGAAGCTTCTCAAGTTACTTAATGCTTTGCCTGATCATCCTCTTAAGAAACCTGAAATACTTGATATCTTTTATAATGGACTAACCGATGCTTCCAGAGATTACCTGGATAGTTGTGCTGGTTCTCTTTTCAGGGAAAGAACACCGGATGAAGCTGAAATTCTATTGAATAATATGTTGACAAATGAAAATAATTGGGCACCTCCTGAGCCATCTCCCGAGCCATCTCTTGCTCTAATTACTGAGCCTATCCCTAAACCAACTCCGAAGAAGAGAGGTATTCTATTTCTCAGTCCCGAAGATATGCAAGAGGCAAAGAAATCTATGAAAGAAAAAGGTATTAAAGCCAAAGACGTTAAGAATTTACCTCCTATTGAAGAAATACATGGTCTTAATATACCACCTGTTGAAGAAACATATGATCTCAATTATTTATTTACTAAAGAACCTCCTGATCCCGATATCCCGACACAGTTAGTAAAGGTAAATTCTCTCTATAGATATGATAAAGCTGAAGTCCCTCATACTAAAATTGCTAGTCAGTGCTTGGATGAGTTTGATAACTTTATGTTTAAGCAAGACGACTTCAATGCTTATTTTGGTAGACAATTAAAAGAAAATTCTTATATGATTAGACGCTTGGGTGATTATATGGCTGATATTAAAGGTGAACTTAAACTTTTTAGCAGACATGCTTCTATGGTTACCACTCAAGTAGAACAAGTACTTAAGGCTCAAAAAGAAGTGCTTGATGAAATGAATAGTAAGAAAAATGATTATGCTGTTAGAGTGGCTACTAGAACTGGTAGAATGACTCAGGAACCTTTGCATCCTGAAGGCCACCCTAAGAGAATCGAGCAAGATTCTCAGAGAAATAATATTGATGTTCCTAGTTCTTCTAAAAAGAAGAAGAAGAAAAATGATAGAACTGTGCAAACTTCTAGTGAACCTATTGCCGAACCACCTGATAATCCAAATGATATCTCTATGTCTGATGCTGAAACACAATCTGGTAATGAACATGAACCTAGTAAAAATATTCATGATGATGCTCAACCTATTAATGATAATGACGTAGAAGTTGAACCTGCTGTTGATCTTGATAACCCACAATCAAAGAATCAACGTTATGATAAAAGAGACTTTGTTGCTAGGAAACATGGTAAAGAAAGGGAACCTTGGGTTCAGAAACCCATGCCTTTTCCTCCGAAACCATCCAAGAAAAAGGATGATGAGGATTTTGAGCGCTTTGCTGAAATGATTAGGCCTATCTTTTTGCGTATGAGATTAACTAATGTGCTTAAAACAAATCCTTATGCTAAATATATGAAGGATATCATTACTAATAAAAGAAAGATACCGGAAGCTGAGATTTCCACCATGCTTGCTAATTATACTTTTAAGGGTGGAATACCAAAGAAACTTGGAGATCTCGGAGTACCTACTATACCTTTCTCCATCAAAAGAAATTATATTAAAACTGCTTTATGTGATCTTGGAGCCGGTGTTAGTGTTATGCCTCTCTCTTTATATCGTAGACTTGACTTGAATAAGATGACACCTACCAAAATATCTTTGCAAATGGCTGATAAATCAACTGCTATACCTGTCGGTATTTGTGAGGATGTGCCAGTTGTGGTTGCAAATGTTACTATTTTAACGGACTTTGTTATACTTGATATCCCCGAGGATGATAGTATGTCTATTATTCTTGGAAGACCTTTTCTTAATACTGCAGGGTCTGTTATTGATTGCAACAAAGGCAATGTTACTTTTCATGTTAACGGTAATGAGCATACGGTACACTTTCCAAGGAAACAACCAAGTTCATAGTATCAACTCTATTGGGAAAATTCCATCGATTATATTTGGAGGTTTTGAATTTCCTCTTCCTACTGTCAAGAAGAAATATGATATTCTTATTATTGGGGATGTGCATATCCCCGTTGAGGTAACTTAGTGATATTCGAAATTTCTCCGGTTTCATGATTATCGGAATGAGTTTGTTAACAAGACTTGATCAACCTTGTTAGTGGATTCTTTTTGATGAGCATGAGATGGATGAAACTAGAAGCACAAACTTCTGTACCCTCTCTATATTTTCTGTTATTTATATTAAATAAAGTAAAAATAGTATTTTTCTGTCTGTTTCCTGACTTACCCGTGCAATATAAAAATATCCCGAAAATAGAAGTCCTCAGAATGCCATGCCAATTTAATATGATTTTTTCGGGAATATTTGAGAATTTACTGTGCAAAAATTACCACGGGAGGAGCTGCCACCTGGTCACGAGGGTGGTGGGCGCGCCCCCCTGCCTCGTGGGCCCACGGTGGCCCTCCTCCACTTATCCCAGCACCCATCTTCTTCCTCTATCTCACACAAACCCGAAAAACCAACTCAAGCACTAGTTCCAGCCACTTTTGCTGTGATTTTCGATCTCCTTGCTCAAAGCACCTCTCACAAAACTGCTTGGGGAGATTGTTCCTTGGTATGTGACTCCTCCACTGGTCCAATTAGTTTTTGTTCTAGTGCTTTATTCTTTGCAAATTTGTGCTGCATAGGTGACCATGTTCTTGAGCTTGCATGTCAAATCTATATGGTTCCAAGTAGTTCTAATGCTTGATATAGGCTCTAGGCACTTGTAGGAGTAGTTGCTATCAGTTTTATTGAATTTGGTTTACTTTTATTTTGAAGTTACTAAAAATTTCAGAATTTTTCAAAGAAAAACAATAGGTTTAGGAAGATGTTCCAAGGTGGTTCCTCTAAGAAGCAAGGACCCAGAATTGCTATGCGCGATGCTGACGAGGATCCACCAAGAGACGCTCGGGTACGGCCTTGCGAATGGTCGTCGGAAAATTTTATGGACCGTGCGGGAATTAAAGAAGAATTCAAATCATATTTGCGCAATGCCGGTCTTGAAGATTTTGAGGCTAACAAATGCCCCCAGTATCATGATCTCACAATTTCATTTGTGAGGAGGTTTGAGTATTCATCTTCGCGTAATCCTCCTTCAGTCATGTTTGATCTTTATGACAAATCTTATACCATGGACCTAGAGGATTTCACTTCTGCTTGCGAACTTCCATCATGGGGCAGTATTAGGGATCCCCCTAAATCTGAATTTAGAAACTTTCTTGCTAGTATAACTGTGGGAGAATCCAGAGATATAATGTAGGCTACCATAGGGAGCATTCACTTTCCTGCCATACATTATTTTGCTCTTTTCATCGATAGATGCATAAATGCTAAGGATGAAGCATGTCGCATGTGTGTCCCTGATCTCAGCATTCTTAGGAGTGCTGTGTTAGGAGACCAATCTTATCATATGGGAGCCATTGTAGCTCGTAGGTTGCATCATAATAGACATAATGGAGATTTCTTTGGAGGAATTTATGCAACCCACTTAGCTCATTTTCTTGAAATAGACATTCGTGAGGGTGATATGGAGTTGCCTCTTGCATATTTAGATTATAACTCTATGGCTTCGCACCAGTTTGTCGAGAGGCCTGAATCACCTCTCTTATATCGTTTAATTTTTGAAAACGACGTGTTTTCCGTATTACTCTCCCTGCTCCTGCCTTCTTTGATTCACAGACAAAAAGAAGATATGTTATTACCAGAGAGGAGGCAGAAGAGTACGAGAGGAGAGCGGAGGCAGCTCGACTCCACGCTGCAGCTCAGCAGGCGATAACCGCTGCACATCAGTATGATCCCAACTATCCTTCCTCATCATAGTACGACCCCAACAACTATTATTATGGACATCCGCCAGGCCAGCCGTGGCCATAGACCGACTTAGGCCAAAAGCCTAAGCTTGGGGGAGTACGTATTTCTCACCGACATTACATTTATGTTCAAACACACTCATTGCTAGATGTCGGTGCTCATACTTTTTCATTGCAATATCCATGCTAGTTTATTTTCCTTTTCCTACTTTCTTCTTGTGTGTTTGTTAAACCTTAAGAAAAAACAAAAAAATATTAGTAGTAGTTTATTTTTCTGCTGTAGTAGTAATAATTAAAAAGAAAACCCAAAAACATTTCCCGTTCTTCTTCTGCTTGATGGGAGCTTTCCCATGTAAATAGTTTTATTTCTTTTCTTTTCTTTGGGGGTCAGTAGGAGAAGACCATAATTAAATTGTTGAAGTGGCTCTTATATGCATTATTGTTGATTTAACCAAGAGCCCATATTGCCTTGTCCTCTCCTATTTATTGAATGCTCACAGATTCCAGCTTAGTCCAATGCACGTGCACTCTTATTATTATTCACACCGTTCGGTCGTGCAAGTGAAAGGCAATTATGATGATATATGATGGACTGACTGAGAGGAGAAAAGCTGGTATGAACTCGACCTCTTTTGTTTTTGTAAATATGATGAGTCCCGCATTCTTGATTCAGCTTATTATGAATAAACATGTTTGTAATGACAATTAGAGATCATAGTTGCTTGTGCCATGCTTGATTAGCTATGAGTTATAATGGTTTACCTTGTATGCCAACATGCTATTAAGATAGTTATGATGTGGTATGATGGGGTGGTATCCTCTTTTGAATGATTTAAGTGACTTGACTTGGCACATGTTCACGCATGTAGTTGAAACAAAATCAGCATAGCCTTCACGATATTTATGTTCATGGTGGATTATATCCTACTCATGCTTGCATCCAATGTTTATTAATTTTAATGCATGTACATGGCTGTTGTCGCTCTCTAGTTGGTCGCTTCCCAGTCTTTTGCTAGCCTTCACCTGTACTAAGTGGGAATACTGCTTGTGCATCCAATCCCTTAAACCCCAAAGTTATTCCAGATGAGTCCACTATACCTTCCTATATGCGGTATCTACCTGCCGTTCCAAGTAAATTTGTATGTGCCAAACTCTAAACCTTCAAATAAATATTCTGTTTTGTATGCTCGAATAGCTCATGTATCAACAAAGGCTGTCCTTATCTTCCGTGTTAGGCGGGTTATTCTCAAGAGGAGTGGACTCCGCTCCTCACTCACGAGAAAATGGCTGGTCACCGGGATGCCCAGTCCCATGCTTTATGCAAACTAAATCAAAATTAATTGCAAACAAAACTCCCCCTGGGACCTGATGTATGTTGGAGGCACTCGTTGTTTCGAGCAAGCCATGGATTGATGCTTGTTGGTGGAGGGGGAGTATAAACTTTACCATTCTGTTTGGAAACCGCCTATAATGTGTTTAGCATGGAATATATCGCCATCTCTTAGTTGTTACGTTGACAATGAAAGTATAACGCTCAAAATACAATTTATCTCTATTTCAAAACCGAGCTCTAGCACCTCCACAAATCCCTACTTCCCTCTGCGAAGGGCCTATCCATTTACTTTTATGTTGAGTCATCACCCTCTTATTAAAAAGCACTAGCTGGAGAGCACAACCGTCATTTGCATTCATCACTGTTAATTTATATTGGGTGTGACTATGATTGGATCTCTTTTACCATGAATTACAATGTCTAGTCAGTCCTTGATCTTTAAAGGTGCTCTGCATTTATGTTTTGCGGTCTCAGAAAGGGCTAGCGAGATACCATCTTGTTATATCATATTATGATTGTCTTGAGAAAGTGTTGTCATCCGAGATTTATTATTATGACTTGCTAGTTGATTATGCTATTGATATGAGTAATTATGAGACCTGAGAATTATTGCAAATGTGGTTCGTTATGATCTATGCTGAAAACTTGAATGCTGGCTTGACATAGTTACAACAACAAGAGCAAACAGAGTTTGTAAAAGTTTTTCTTTCTTTCTTTCAGTTTGTCAACTGAATTGCTTGAGGACAAGCAAGGGTTTAAGCTTGGGGGAGTTGATACGTCTCCGTCGTATCTACTTTTCCAAACACTTTTGCCCTTGTTTTGGACTCTAACTTGTACGATTTGAATGGAACTAACCCGGACTGACGCTGTTTTCAGCAGAATTACCATGGTGTTGTTTTATGTGTAGAAAACAAATATTCTCGGAATGACCTGAAACTCCACGGGAGGTCTTAGAAAAATAATAAAAAATCCTCGCCAAATATGAAGACCAGGGGGCCCACACCCTTTCCACGAGGGTGGGGGGCACCCCCCCTAGGGCGCGCCCCTACCTCGTGGGCCCCCTGTTGACCCTCCGACGCCAACTCCAACTCTATATATATGCTTTCGGAGAGAAAAAATCAGAGAGAAGAAATCATCACGTTTTACGATATGGAGCCGCCGCCAAGCCCTAAAACCTCTCGAGAGGGCTGATCTGGAGTCCGTTTGGGGCTCCGGAGAGGGGGATTCGTCGCCGTCGTCATCATCAACCATCCTCCATCACCAATTTCATGATGCTCACCGACGTGCGTGAGTAATTCCATCGTAGGCTTGCTGGACGGTGATGGGTTGGATGAGATTTATCATGTAATCGAGTTAGTTTTGTTAGGGTTTGATCCCTAGTATCCATTATGTTCTGAGATTGATGTTGCTATGACTTTGCTATGCTTAATGCTTGTCACTAGGGCCCGAGTGCCATGATTTCAGATCTGAACCTATTATGTTTTCATGAATATATGTGAGTTCTAGATCCTATCTTGCAAGTCTATAGTCACCTACTATGTGTTATGATCTGGCAACCCCGAAGTGACAATAATCGGGACCACTCCCGGTGATGACCATAGTTTGAGGAGTTCATGTATTCACTATGTGCTAATGCTTTGTTCCGGTTCTCTATTAAAAGGAGGCCTTAATATCCCTTAGTTTCCAATAGGACCCCGCTACCACGGGAGGGTAGGACAAAAGATGTCATGCAAGTTCTTTTCCATAAGCACGCACTACTAGGAAAAAGGGCTATAGATGGAATTGACACTAATGGCGCACCAGACATGTGGTGCGCCATTACTATATACTAATGGCGCACCATGTGTTGGTGGGCCATTAGTGTCCAAATACTAATGGCGCACCACATCCACGGTGCGCCATTAGTAAAAAAGAAATTTAATTTTTTTTTCAAAACTACTAATGGCGCACCGTGGGAGTGGTGCGCCATTACTAGTTGAACTAGTAATGGCGCACCATGCCACGGTGCGCCATTAGTAACTTGGCCACCACTTCCACCGAATGCACCCCCCCCCCGTGGACCGCCTTTTCAGTTAAAAAAATAAAAAAATGATGGAAATGTCAAAAAATAAAAGAAAATAAGTTTCCCATGTGATATGTGGTCTAGTTGTTGTGAAAATTTACAAATATGAATTTCGACTTTATTTGCGAAATCTCTCGAGAATTTGTAAAATGGGCATAACTTTTGCGTACGAATTCGGATGAAAAAGATTTTTATATGAAAAATCATCTACTCGAAAAGTTACATCTGAATTTAACAGGGGGAACCCCGTTAAACATTTTCAAATTCCTCAAAAACCTAATAGAAAAAAGATACGGGGCTTTTAAGATCTGGAGAGGCAAAAAAATTCAAAAAAAATTCAAACTTACTAATGGCGCACCTGCCCATGGTGCGCCATTACTATCTTCCCGCCTTCAAAATTCAAAATAAGTCAAAAAATAAAAAAAGTTACTAATGGCGCACCTGCCCATGGTGCGTCATTAGTATCTTCCCGCCTTCACAATTCAAAATAAATCAAAAAAATAAAAAAAAAGTTAGTAATGGCGCACCTGCCCGCGGTGCGCCATTACTATGCCATATATATGGCTGGGCGTGGTCCTCTCCTTACCTCTTCATTCTTCTCCTCCACTCCACCTCTCCTCCACTCCATCTCCTCTCCTCCACTCCATCTTCCCTTCTCTCCTCCACCATACTACCCTCCTCCTCTCCGGCGACCTCCTCCTCCTCCTCCTCTCCGGCGACCTCCTCCTCCTCTCCGGCGAACTCCTCCTCCCTCCTCTCCTCCCCTCCCCTCCCCTCACGGTTTCTCCTCCCTCCTCTCCGGTGAGCTCCTCCTCCCTCCTCTCCTCCCATCCCCTCATGGTTTCTCCTTCCTCCTCTGCGATGCTCCGGTGAACTCCACTCCGGCGACCTCCTCCTCCTCCTCTCCGGCGAACTCCTCCTCCTCCTCTCTGGCGATGTAGGCGAGCGCCTCTTCGGTGACCTCCTCCTCCTCCTCTCCGGCGAACTCCTCTCCGGCAAAAGAACACGGCAAAAGAACGTACAAGATCCAAAAGCAGGAACAAAATTTGAAATAATATCGTGCCAAAAACGAGCAAAAAAGGAGCAAAAAATGGGCAAAAAAATCACGATCCAGATCCAAATTCAAAAATAGCAATGGCGCACGGTGGGGGTTAGACGGTGCGCCACTACTATTTTCCCGCCTTCAAAATTCAAAAATACTAATGGCGCACCAGTGGCCTATACTAATGGCGCACCGTGGCCTATACTAATGGCGCACCAGTGGTGCGCCATTAGTAAAAAATACTAGTGGCGTGATACTAATGGCGCACCAGTGATGCGCCATTAGTAGGCAAAACTGGTGCGCCATTAGTAGCCCTTTTCCTAGTAGTGACGTATGACTATATACGGAATACATGCCTACATTACATTGATGAATTGGAGCTAGTTCTGTGTCACCCTATGTTATGACTGTTACATGATGAACCGCATCCGGCATAATTATCCATCACCGATCCGGTGCCTACGAGTTTTCCATATACTGGTTTACGCTTATTTACTTTTCCGTTGCTACTGTTACAATCACTACAAAATACCAAAAACATTACTTTTGCTATCTTTACTTTTGTTGCCGCTACTACCACTATCATATTACTTTGCTACTAAACACTTTGCTGCAGATACTAAGTTTCCAGGTGTGGTTGAATTGACAACTCAGCTACTAATACTTGAGAATATTCTTTGGCTCCCCTTGTGTCGAATCAATAAATTTGGGTTGAATACTCTACCCTCGAAAGCTGTTGCGATCCCCTATACTTGTGGGTTATCAGCTAACGTATAGCAGTAGCGCCTGTTGTCCCACGCTACTGCTATACATGAATAGCTGTAGCGCTCTTTAGAAAAGGGTGCCGCTGATATTATCTGCAGCGCTGTTTACTGGGAAGCGCTACTGGTAAGGCGGCGCTACTGCTAAATTTCCCCCCTCGCTACTACTAGTTTTATTAGTTTTTTCCCCTGCATATTTGTTTTGTATTTGTTTTGTATTTGAATAGGATTTATACAATAATCTTTAGCATATCATACACATACAAAATGTAGTCATAGCATATACATACAATTAGTCTCATCAAATCATGTCATCATCATAATCATCATCCAACACAAAGTGGTCTCTCGTCATCATCTCGAAAATAGCGATACAAGTATCGATTACTTGCAAATACATTGTCATCCATCTAAACAATGATATACGCGAGAAGAGCTATCACTTTGATTACATGAGTTCGTATCCCTCTCTCGCATTAGCGTGAACCTAACTAACTACTGCCTGTCGCTCAGAAACTGGAAACCGGTACACCTGGGCCTGACACTCCAGCCACTTGTCGTATATATACTCCTAGCGTAGCACTTCTTCGCCATCTATGATCTATGCACCTGCATCGTCACATGAGTCGATGATATGCAACATATATAGTTGAGCAACAGAAAGATACAGACTTGGCAAAAATAGAAACAACATATCATAAGCATAAATAACAAAGTTCATCGTACCCCAAAATGCCCTAACTAGAGTGATTTTCGCTAGTCGAGGAGGAGGACAGTTTAATTACATCACAAATAAAGTTTCACCGTGCATAACTCAAAGTTTTGTCATACAGAAAGTATGGATTAAACAGACACATTGTCATATATCGACAATCACTCCAACATGTCGTTCCATCCATCCAAGTTAGGGAGATAGTCCTCGAGCTTAGTGAAAGGCTTCATGTCGAGACGTTGAGAGGCTATCCATGTTCGGACGTCTTCCCACGACATTTGTCCTTCTCCGTAGAACATCCCTGTTTTTCCAACGACCTCCTTCATGATGATTTGGGCAAGTTCGCGCTGGATGTTATAGAACTCAACTCGAAGTCGATGATCCTCGATATCTCCTATGTCCTTTGCCCATTGCAGAATATGGGCATCACCGGATCTAGGTGACATGCGAAGGTTCTGGTGATCCCGTCTGTACTCCAGCATGTGGTGTAGGACATAGAATCCATCATTAAGAGAATCGTTCGGTTGCTCGATGCAGCAGAAGTCGGTCTTATGGCCGAAGGCGACCCTGCCGCCCCTTCTCTTCTTGTCCCTGACCTCTCCACCCCTTGCTTGGTAGTAAAACATAGCACTGTCGAGAACATCCTTGATGTGGGTGTAATACTTTTTGTGAATGTTCTTCGATGAGTCCAAGTAAAGAGCGTGGGAGAATCGGGGGTAGAGGATGATGAGGATGACGCGCCCGCCGCTGCGCAAAATAAGTACACCTCAAATTAATTAGCCTCCACCATGCAAATGAATGATTGAAATAGAAGGAAGGATAGCAGCACGGATGACTTACACGGGATGATAAGGCACGAGAATCGCCTCCTTGTCCTTATTGGCAAGCATGAAACTGACGATGTAATCCCTCGCGTATTCACGGTGCTTTGCGCAGACTCCCAAGAAGCCCTCGTGCATGTAGTATGGGTCAGCGACACAGATAGGAGATATCTGCTCAACCCCGATGATGTAGTTCATGTGCAAGGCATAAAGGCGGACAAACGTAAAATCCAGCTTCTTCACGTGAAACATGTCAAATATGTAATCGAATCGGAGGAAGAACTTATCCGCGGGGAAGGTGTCGACGTACGACATTTTCCGCAGAACGTTAACCACGTAGAGTGGGTATCCTGGATCTTTCGAGGCGATGAGGCCTTTCTCTACCCGCAGCACATCATCATGAAGTCTCCTTAGATCGCCGAATCTGACCCGTAGCGCTGTTGCAGATAGGATTGGTTGATCGGGGATATGCCATTTATCCGCATCGGGGATATCTATACGGTCCTGAAGCCGAGGTTGCTGGATCATAGAATCAGCTTTTTGCCTTTCCTCGCTCTCTTCCTAGACTTCTTTACTACCGGAAGGTCGTCCATAATACGTTGAGACGGCAATTCAGGCACCGACTCATGACGCTCAAACCCTGAGGAGGCGCCAGTATAGACATACTGTTCAGCGCCATTGTCGTCCTCATCCTCATCCATGGCGACATCATCAGCGACTAATGGAGCCTCCTCCTTACCCCGTCCGCTATCACCCAACCCGACACCCGACGCTAATTGGGTAGGTGGGGTGTTGATGTTCATACCTTGTTGAGGCTGCGTGCTCATGGGTGTGCTCCCGGCCGCCTCCAGACGAAGCAGACTCTTTGGCCACAACAGGACCCACTGATACGTCCATTTTGCATCATGCTTTTATATCGATATTTATTGCATTATGGACTATTATTTCACTTTATGTCACAATACTTATGGCTATTCTCTCTTATTTTACAAGGTTTACATAAAGAGGGAGAATGCCGGCAGCTGGAATTCTGGTCTGGAAAAGGAGCAAATATTAGAGACCTATTCCGCGCAACTCCAAAAGTCCTGAAACTCCACGGAACGTCTTAAAAGAAATAAAGAAAAATCCACGCCAAAGATGAAGGCCAGGGGGCCCACACCCTGCTCACGACGGTGGGGGGCGCGCCCCCCCTAGGGCGCGCCCCCTATCTCGTGGGCCCCCTGGTGGCTCTCCGATGCCCATCTTCTCCTATATGAGGTCTTTCGATGAGAAAAAAATAGAGAGGAACTTTTCGGGACGAGACTCCGCCGCCATGAGGCGGAACCTTGGTGGATCCAATCTAGAGCTCTGGCAGAGCTGTTCTGCCGGGGATACTTCCTTCCCGGAGGGGGAAATCATCACCATCGTCATCACCAACGCTCCTCTCATCGGGAGAGGGCAATCTCCATCAACATCTTCACCAGCACCATCTCATCTCCAAACCCTAGTTCATCTCTTGTATCCAATTCTTGTCTCAAAGTTCGGGATTGGTGCTAGTAGGTTACTAGTAGTGTTGATTACTCCTTGTAGTTGATGCTAGTTGGTTTAATTGGTGGAAGATCATATGTTCAGATCCTATATGCATATTATTACCCCTCTGATTATGAACATGAATATGCTTTGTGAGTAATTACGTTCGTTCCTGAGGACAAGGGAGAAGTCTTGCTATGAGTAGTCATGTGAATATGGTATTCGTTTGATATTTTGATAAGATGTATGCTGTCTAGCCTCTAGTGGTGTTATGTGAACGTCGACTACATAAAACTTCACCATTATTTGGGCCTAGAGGAAGGCATTGGGAAGTAATAAGTAGATGATGGGTTGCTAGAGTGACAGAAGCTTAAACCCTAGTTTATGCGTTGCTTCGTAAGGGGCTGATTTGGATCCATATGTGTCATGCTATGGTTAGGTTTACCTTAATACTTTTGTTGTAGTTGCAGATGCTTGCAATAGAGGTTAATCATAAGTGGGATGCTTGTTCAAGTAATCGAACGTGAATCATATGTACGTGATGAAAACTAGCTTGACGATATTCCCATGTGTCCTCGGGAGCGCTTTTCCTATTATAAGAGTTTGTTCTAGCTTGTCCTTTGCTACAAAAGGATTGGGCCACCTTGCTGCACTTTATTTACTTTTGTTACTTGTTGCTCGTTACAATTCATCATATCACAAAACTATCTGTTACCACTTATTTCAGTACTTGCAGAGAATACCTTACTGAAAACCGCTTATCATTTCCTTCTGCTCCTCGTTGGCTTCGACACTCTTACTTATCGAAAGGACTACGATAGATCCCCTATACTTGTGGGTCATCAAGACTCTTTTCTGGCGCCGTTGCCGGGGAGTGTAGCACCTTTGGTAGGTGGAATTTGGTAAGGAAAAATTTATATAGTGTGCTGAAATTTACTGTCACTTGTTACTATGGAAAGTAATTCTCTGAGGGGCTTGTTCGGGGTATCTTCACCCCGTCCAGTAGAGCAAAGAGTTGCTCCTCAACCTACTGAACCTATTGAAAATGAAACTCCTTTTGAATTTCCTACGGCTATGATGGAAAAACTGCTAGCTAACCCTTTTACAGGAGATGGAACAAAGCATCCCGATGAGCACTTAATATATGTGGATGAAGTTTGTGGATTATTTAAGCTTGCAGGTATACCCGATGATGTTGCTAAGAAGAAGGTCTTCCCTTTATCTTTGAAGGGAGACACATTGATATGGTATAGGCTATGTGATGATATGAGATTCTGGGACTATAAAAGATTGAAGTTGGAATTTCATCAAAAGTATTACCCTATGCATCTTGTTCATCATGATCGCAATTACATATACAATTTCTGGCCTCGCGAAGGATAAAGCATCGCTCAAGCTTGGGGGAGGCTTAAATCAATGTTATATTCATGCCCCAATCATGAGCTCCCGAGAGAAATAATTATGCAAAGTTTTTATGCTTGGCTTTCTGAAAACAATCGCAACATGCTCGATACTTCTTGTGCTGGCTCTTTTATGATGAAGACTATTGAATTCTGATGGAATTTATTGGATAGAATTAAACACAACTCTGAAGATTGGGACCTCGGCGAAGGTAAGGAGTCAGGTATGACACCTAAGTTTGATTGTGTAAAATCTTTCATGGATACCGATATTTTCCGTAAGTTTAGCACTAAATATGGACTTGACTCTGATATAGTAGCTTCTTTCTGTGAATCTTTTGCTACTTATGTTGATCTCCCTAAGGAGAAGTGGTTTAAATATCATCCTCCCATAGAAGTAAAAGTAGCTGCACCTATTAAAGTTGAAGAAAAGGCTGTCACTTATAATGATCCTATTGTTCCTACTTCTTATATTGAGAAACCACCTTTCCCTGTTAGAATAAAGTATCATGCTAAAGCTTCAACTGTTGTTCGTAAAAGCAATATTAGAACTTATACACCTCCTGAACAAGTTAAAGTAGAACCTAATATTGCTATTATTAAAGATCTATTGTCTAATAATATTGATGGGCATGTTATTCAGTTCGAAGGTGAAACTGCTAGAATTGCTAAACCTTGTGCTAAAGATAAACATAGACCCGTGGTAGGCGTGCCTGTTATTTCTGTTAAAATAGGGGATCATTGTTATCATGGCTTATGTGATATGGGTGCTAGTGCGAGTGTTATACCGCATACTTTATATGAAGAAATTAAGAATGAAATTGCACCTACTGAGTTAGAAGATATTGATGTCACAATTAAACTTGCCAATAGAGATACTATTTCAGCAATGGGAATTGTTAGAGATGTTGAAGTCTTGTGTGGGAAAACTAAATATCCTGCTGATTTTCTTGTTCTTGGTTCCCCACAAGATAGTTTTTGTCCCATTATATTTGGCAGACCCTTCTTAAATACTGTCAATGCTACCATAGATTGCATAAAGAATGTTGTTACTATTGGCTTGGATGATATGGTTCACGAGTTTAATTTCTCTAAATTTAGTAAACAACATCGTGAGGAAGAATTACCTAGTAAGGATGAAATTATTGGTCTTGCTTCTATTGCAGTACCTCCTAGTGATCCTTTAGAACACTATTTGCTAGACCATGAAAATGATATGTTCATGAATGAAAGAAGGGAAATAGATGAAGTATTCTTTAAACAGGAACATGTTCTGAAACACAACTTGCCTGTTGAAATCTTAGGGGATCCTCCTCCACCCAAGGGTGATCCCGTGTTCGAGCTTAAACCTTTGCCTGATAATCTTAAATATGCTTATCTTGATGAAAAGAAGATATATCCTGTTATTATTAGTGCTAACCTTTCAGAGCATGAAGAAGAAAGATTATTGAAAACTCTGAAGAAGCATCGTGCTGCTATTGGATATACTCTTGATGATCTTAAGGGCATTAGTCCCACTCTATGCCAACATAAAATAAATTTGGAAGCAGATGCCAAACCAGTTCGTGATCCTTAATGACATCTGAATCCTAAAATGAAAGAAGTGGTAAGAAAAGAAATACTAAAGCTTCTAGAGGCAGGTATAATCTACCCATTGCTGATAGTGAGTGGGTAAGTCCTGTCCATTGTGTCCCTAAGAAGGAAGGTATTACTGTTGTTCCTAATGACAAATATGAATTGATTCCACAAAGAATTATCACAGGTTATAGGATGGTAATTGATTTCCGCAAATTAAATAAAGCTACTAAGAAAGATCATTACCCCTTACCTTTTATTGATCAAATGCTAGAAAGATTATGCAAACACACACACACTATTGCTTTCTAGATGGTTATTCTGGTTTCTCTCAAATACCTGTGTCGGCTAAAGATCAATCAAAGACTACTTTTACATGCCCTTTTGGTACTTTTGCTTATAGACGTATGCCTTTTGGTTTATGTAATGCACCTGCTACCTTTCAAAGATGCATGATGGCTATATTCTCTGACTTTTGTGAAAAGATTTGTGAGGTTTTCATGGATGACTTTTCTGTCTATGGTTCCTCTTTTGACGATTGCTTGAGCAATCTTGTTCGAGTTTTGCAGAGATGTGAAGAAACTAATCTTGTCTTGAATTGGGAAAAGTGTCACTTTATGGTTAATGAAGGTATTGTTTTGGGGCACAAAGTTTCTGAAAGAGGTATTGAAGTTGATAAAGCCAAGGTTGATGCTATTGAAAAGATGCCATGTCCCAAGGACATCAAAGGTATAAGAAGTTTCCTTGGTCATGCCGGGTTTTATAGGAGGTTCATTAAGGACTTCTCAAAAATTTCTCGGCCTCTGACTAATTTATTGCAAAAAAGACATACCATTTGTCTTTGATGATGATTGTGTAGAAGCATTTGAAATACTTAAGAAAGCATTAGTCTCTGCACCTATTGTTCAGCCACCTGATTGGAATTTACCCTTTGAAATTATGTGTGATGCGAGTGATTATGCTGTAGGTGTTGTTCTAGGGCAAAGAGTCGATAAGAAATTAAATGTTATTCATTATGCTAGTAAGACTCTAGACAATGCTCAAAGAAATTATGCTACTACTAAAAAAGAACTTTTAGCAGTTGTATTTGCTTGTGATAAGTTTAGATCTTATATTGCTAATTCTGAAGTAACTATTCAAACAGATCATGCTGCTATTAAATATCTTATGGAAAATAAAGATGCTAAACCTAGACTTATTCCATGGGTTCTCTTGCTACAAGAATTTGATTTGCATATTGTTGATAGAAAGGGAGCTGAGAACCCCGTTGCAGACAACTTGTCTAGGTTAGAAAATATTCTTGATGACCCACTACCTATTAATGATGACTTTCCTGATGAGCAATTAAATGTTATAAGTACTTCTCGTAGTACTCCATGGTATGCTGATTATGCTAATTATATTGTTGCTAAGTTTATACCACCTAGCTTCACATACCAACAAAAGAAAAAGTTATTCTATGATTTGAGACATTACTTTTGGGATGACCCACATCTTTATAAAGAAGGAGTAGATGGTGTTATTAGGCATTGTGTACCTGAGCATGAACAGGAACAGATCCTACGCAAGTGTCATTCCGAGTCTTATGGAGGACACCACGCTGGAGATAGAACTGCACATAAGGTATTGCAATCTGGTTTTTATTGGCCTACTCTCTTCAAGGATGCCCGTAAGTTTGTCTTGTCTTGTGATGAATGTCAAAGAATTGGTAATATTAGTAGACGTCAAGAAATGCCTATGAATTATTCACTTGTTATTGAACCGTTTGATGTTTGGGGCTTTGATTATATGGGACCTTTTCCTGCCTCTAATGGATACACACATATTTTAGTTGCTGTTGATTACGTTACTAAGTGGGTAGAAGCTATTCCAACTAGTAGTGCTGATCATAACACTTCTATTAAAATGCTTAAGGAGGTTATTTTTCCGAGGTTTGGAGTCCCTAGATATTTAATGACTGATGGTGGTTCACATTTTATTCATGGTGCTTTCCGTAAAATGCTTGCTAAATATGATGTTAATCATAGAATTGCATCCCCTTATCACCCACAGTCTAGTGGTCAAGTAGAGTTGAGCAATAGAGAGCTCAAATTAATTTTGCAAAAGACTGTTAATAGGTCTAGAAAGAATTGGTCTAAGAAACTTGATGATGCATTATGGGCTTATAGAACTGCATACAAAAATCCTATGGGTAAATCCCCGTATAAAATGGTCTATGGAAAAGCATGTCACTTACCTCTCGAACTAGAACATAAGGCATATTGGGCTATTAAAGAGCTCAACTATGATTTAAACTTGCTGATGAAAAGAGGTTATTTGATATTAGCTCACTTGATGAATGGAGAACCCAAGCTTATGAAAATGCCAAGTTGTTTAAAGAAAAAGTTAAAAGATGGCATGACAAAAGGATACAAAAGCGTGAGTTTAATGTAGGTGATTATGTATTTCTATACAACTCTCGTTTAAGAATTTTTGCAGGAAAACTTCTCTCTAAATGGGAAGGCCCCTACGTCATCGAAGAGGTCTATCGTTCCGGTGCCATAAAAATCAACAACTTCGAGGGCACAAATCCAAAGGTGGTAAACGGTCAAAGAATTAAACATTATATCTCAGGTAATCACATAAATGTTGAAACCAATATTATTGAAACCATAACCCCGGAGGAATACATAAGGGACACTTTCTGGAACGTTTCAGACTCCGAAAAGGGATTGGTGCTAGTAGGTTACTAGTAGTGTTGATTACTCCTTGTAGTTGATGCTAGTTGGTTTAATTGGTGGAAGATCATATGTTCAGATCCTATATGTATATTATTACCCCTCTAATTATGAACATGAATATGCTTTGTGAGTAATTACGTTCGTTCCTGAGGACAAGGGAGAAGTCTTGCTATGAGTAGTCATGTGAATTTGGTATTCGTTTGATATTTGGATAAGATGTATGCTGTCTAGCCTCTAGTGGTGTTATGTGAACGTCGACTACATAACACTTCACCATTATTTGGGCCTAGAGGAAGGCATTGGGAAGTAATAAGTAGATGATGGGTTGCTAGAGTGACAGAAGCTTAAACCCTAGTTTATGCGTTGCTTCGTAAGGGGCTGATTTGGATCCATATGTTTCATGCTATGGTTAGGTTTACCTTAATACTTTTGTTGTAGTTGCGGATGCTTGCAGTGGGATGCTTGTTCAAGTAAGAACAGCACCCAAGCACCAGTCCACCCACATATCAAATTATCAAAGTATCGAACGCGAATCATATGAACGTGATGAAAACTAGCTTGACGATATTCCCATGTGTCCTTGGGAGCGCTTTTCCTATTATAAGAGTTTGTTCTAGCTTGTCCTTTGCTACAAAAGGATTGGGCCACCTTGCTGCACTTTATTTACTTTTGTACTTGTTGCTCGTTACAATTTATCATATCACAAAACTATCTGTTACCACTTATTTCAGTACTTGCATAGAATACCTTGCTGAAAACCGCTTATCATTTCCTTCTGCTCCTCGTTGGGTTCGACACTCTTACTTATCGGAAGGACTACGATAGATCCCCTATACTTGTGGGTCATCACCCACCCATTGCAACAATCACCAAGCCGCCGCGGTGTCTCGTCATCATCCCCCACTAGTATTGGAGGAGGCAAATTCTCGTGGCCCGGTTTGACACTGGCCACGGAAACCTTGAAGACGTTCGGGGGGATCGACCGGCTGTGAAACAATGGTTCCTTCGGCTCCATTATCGTCGCCTTCCCCACATCCACCTTTTGGTCGCCGATGGTGTACAATATGGTGCAGGGGGTTTCGTCGACCTGCAAAGAAAAGTCTGCGACGTGAGACATCCGAAAGGAAACGAAAACAGGAGATTATACATTTATATTGAATGTGGCCGGTGTGACAGATACCGTGAGGGCGTCGAGCTCAGCCAAAGACGAAGCACCACCGAGCACGTCCGGTGCGGGAGCCGGTGCGGGAGCAGGTGCTAGTGCAACTGTAAGTGCATCTAGTGCCACCCCTAGTTGGTTTTGGAGTATTGACGACAAACCTGGTTGAGGGACTAATGTGTTTGTGAGAATTACAGGATAACACAGGTAGTAGTCCCTCATTGATTCGGTTTATCTACCGGAGATGACCCCTAAAAATTTATGAAGACATTGAAGACAATGGTGGTATGTGAAGATATTCACATTAAAGACTATGACAAGAGAAGACATTGCGTGAAGACTATAGGGCGCGAAGACTTAGTTGTTTCGTTGTCTCCTTTTCTTCTTTGTTGAGTCATAGGAACCACCGTACTGTTAAGTGGGGTCCAAGTGAACAAAGTCAGAGTGACTGAAGTGATGCTCAACCAAAATCCTATGTCTTCGAGCGAAGACAATGAGAGCAAATCTTATCCAGAGCTGGATGAGTCAGCTTTGCTTGTATCCCAAGTAAAGTTGCCGCGTGTGTTTGAAATCTGACTGTTGGAACACGTGTCAGTTCCTTAGTGACCCAGGGTCATTTCGGACAAATCAGGTCAGGTTGCCTAGTGGCTATAAATAGCCCACCCCCTACAACCATAAATGGTTGGCTGCTCAGAGTTAGTGTACGGCTTTTGTCATTTGAGAGCAACCCACCTCGAAGCCTTTGAGAGAGAATTCCTTGCGAGGATAAAGCCCTAACCACCCAGAGCCAAAGAGTGTTAGGCATCACTGACGTCTTCGTGTCTGTGTGATCTGAAGACTTATTACACTTGAGGACTGTGAATCCTCCAGCCGGTTAGGCGTCGCGTTCTGAGCATCCAAGAGTCATTGTGGATCGCCGGTGAACGAAGTCTGTGAAGGTTTGGGAGTCTACCTTGAAGACTTACCAGAGTGATTGGGCGAGGACTGGGTGTCCTTAGCTCAAGGGGAATAAGGTGAAGACGCGATCTTCTGAGTTGAATCTCAGCCTCCCTAACCAGATGTACAGTTGTCACAGCAACTGGAACTGGTCCAACAAATCATTGTCTTCCACGAGTCACTGGTTTCGTCCTTCCCATTCCTTTACTTACTGTTGGACCTGGTGAAGTCATTGTATAATTGCATTATCTTTTGTCTTCACTGAGTAACTGATTGTTCTGATTGGCTTCACACTATCTTCCTACCTGATCTATACTGCCTAGCTGCTATTAGTCATTGTGCTTTCACTTCATTGAATACTTGACTATGGCTTGCTTAGTGTAGTCTACCTTCCGCTACATGGTAATAGGTTTATTTCTATCATTTGTCTTCGAAACTTCCATGTTTTGAAGACTTTCATAAAAATCGCCTATTCACCCCCCTCTAGTCGATCACTAGCACTTTCAGCAACGCTAGTCGAGCTGCTCCCCAAGAAGTCAGCAAGGGGAAAGTCCTCTGCATTTTTTTCTGGATTTTGCCTTGTCCAAGTGAAAACGTCCGTCACCAAGGAAGTAGACAAATCTGCAACCACCTGTTTTGCGGCAGCTACCACTGTTGCGACTGTCTGAGATAATTTCTTCTCAACCGCAATCTCAACCTTCTTGTCGATGTTTTCTTCAGTTAACCTCCGTCTTTCCTTTCTCTCCTCCATGGTCTCATGGTAGTACTTCTTCCACCTGGCGCCGTCTCCGACACCGTGCATGCGTCCATACGACGGTCGAGTATCCACCGGTTGTCGTTTCAATATGTTCAACGCCCGGTTGAATGGAGTGTCCCACTTGGGCCTCGCCAATGCCTCAGATGGCGAGTCGCTTTCGACCGCAATCCGGTGCTGCTCTCTCTGCAAAAGGCACAAGGATCGTTTACAAATATGACTAACTTGTGCAGTCGAATTGATTAGAAACTAAAATTACCAGCAGTCTCATGAACTCCGTAATGACTGGTTTTGTCTCGTAAACCTTCTTCACTGGGTCCCAACGGTGCCGGGCCCTGAGGACGTCATGCTCCTGCGGGACGGTGAAATCCGCCAAGGGGTCTGGGATGCCCAAACTCGCGGCTTCCGCATCCTCCTTGGCCCATTTGGACCTCTTTCCACCGTAACCACGGCTTCCGAGGTGGTGGCTCCCAATGTTCCTCTCTTGAAGCCCCTTCATGTACTTAGACATTTTTTTGCAGCTTCGGCCTCGCAAGCCTCCTTGAATATTTGAAACCGCTCTTCCGTGATTGTCGGATTATCCTTTACAATCTCGGATTAGGGCTCCTTCTTGTCGATGATCTTTGCTTTCACTCGATTTTTCCAGGCGGCCAACGCGTCGCTAAACTTGGTCATGGCGTGTTTGTTTATCTTCTTCATTGTCGGGTCCTCATTTGGATCTTCATAATCCTTCTCATTCCGGCCTGGGAACAAGAATATCTGGTGAAACTTCTTTAGGAGGGAGCTCCTCATATTTTCTATCTTCTGTAGTTTCTCATCATTGATGGTGGCGGTTGTCCATACGATGCAGCCTATTTGATTGCTGTAGTATCAACGTGCTTCCTCGGGCGCCTTTGGCTCAAAATTGCCGTCGTCCACCTCCGTGACCACCAGTCTAGTAGTCCTGAGTTTGTTAGGAGGCCGTTGCCTCTTTGCTTTCGGTTCTACACCGGCTCCGCTCCCCGATGCAGCGCCGATCTCAGTCTCAGCGCCGGTCTCGATGCCGGTCTGAGTCTCAGCGCCGGTCTCAGTCTCAGCACCAGTCTCAGTCTCAGCGCCGGTCTCAGTCTCATCGGCAAGGCTCAAAAATTCATCTGCCGCCCGGTAAACATCGTCGCAATCACCAAAACTCTGTCCTTCATCGTTGCTAGCCATGTTTCCTATGATTAAATCTAGTCAATTAATTCTAGACCTAATAAAATGAATAATGACATAAAAGGCCTATTGTTTTGCAGGAACATTGACTCCTTCCCAGTGCGGCAAATCCCGGGCACTCGATATGTCCTTGTTTGTAGCACAAGTCATGCCGAAATTCACGGAAAATTTCGGCATGACCTTTGCTAAAAAGTGGACAAATCGAGAACCTGAATTTTGCCAGAACGGAAATGAATCAACATTCTGGCAAAACATAGGCCACTCGGCTTCATTCCCTGGAAACAACAAAAGGCCACTTGGGCACAATCGAACCACTTCAATGTCGATTATGATCAATGAGCAAACACAATTGAGGATTTTTCATATATCATGACCGCTTCAAATTTGTATCTCCTAGTGTTTGACACTTCAAGAAAATCTACACAAATCTCATGCTCTCTAAAACTCAATTCAAAAACCAAATATAGATGGAGGCAGATGTGGCGAGGAAGGCAGGGGCATCTCTGTCAAAGCCCTAGTTAAGCATATACAATTTTTTCCTATGGCGATGGAGGCAGATGTGGCGAGGGAGGCAGGGGCGTCTCTGTCAAAGCCCTATCTAAATTCTTTTCCTAACTAAATTAACCTAACTAAATTCTTTTCCTAACTAAATTAACCTAACTAATTTAGAGAGAGAGAGAGAGAGGAGGGGTGGGGGCTTACAGAGGATGGCTCTGGCGGTGGCGCGGGAGGCAGTGGTGGCGAGGGAGGCAGGGGCGTCTCTGGTGACGGTGAGGGAGGATCCGGTGGGGTCGACTGCGGCTCCGGTGGCGTTGGGGGCGACTCCGGTGGCGTCGACGGCGCGCGGCTCTGGTGGCTCCGGGGGCGTTGACGTCGGCAGGAGAAGACGGCGAAGTGGGGCGACGACAAATCGGGCAGACGGCGGCGGGGTCGGGGAGGGATTTGGGGGAGAAGTGGTGGCCGGGGGGCGGTTTTTTGGTTAAGTCAAACTTAGCGGTAGCGCTTTTCGCGAAACGCGCTATAGCTAAGTTAGCTATAGCGATTTTCACGAAATGCCCTACTGGTATAGCTATGTAATTTCCTTCATATTTCTTATTTCCTTTTTTGTTTCTACAGCGGGGGTCTAGGAAACGCGTTGCAACTACGTTAGTTATAGCGCCTCCTACGAACAGACGCTACTGCTACGCCTTTCTCCTTTTTTCGCCTTTTCATTTATTTTCCTCTAAATTTTATTTTTCCTTTCTCCTTTTTCTATATCTTTCTTTTTCATTTACTTTTACGTTTGTTTTTTATTTTATTTTATTTCCATTAGCAGTAGCGCTCTTCGCGCGAAACGCGCTGCTACTTATGTCCTAGCGTAGCGCGCTTCTCCCAAGACCACTACTGCTATGCGTAGCCTACCGTTTTAGCAATGGGAATATTAGTGGTAGCGTTTTTTCATGTGCACGCGCTACTGCTACTGTTGTATCTGTAGCGCAGTTTCCGCACGCACGCTACTGCTATTTAGCACTAGCGCCCATTTTTGACACGCGCTACTGCTAAATTTCTGTGTATAAGGTTTTCCCTAGTAGTGATAGTTAGTAGATAGATGGCTTCTTCTCTCTTTTTGGATCTCAATACAATGTTCTCCCCCCTCTTGTGGAGAACCATTCGATGTAATCTTCTTTTTGCGGTGTGTTTGTTGAGACCGATGAATTGTGGGTTTATGATCAAGTCTATCTATGAATAATATTTGAATCTTCTCTGAATTCTTTTATGTATGATTGGTTATCTTTGCAAGTCTCTTCGAATTATCGGTTTGGTTTGGCAAACTAGATTGATCTTTCTTGCAATGAAAAAGTGCTTAGCTTTGGGTTCAATCTTGCGGTGTCCTTTCCCAGTGACAGTAGGGGCAGCAAGGCACGTATTGTATTGTTGCCATCGAGGATAACAAGATGGGGTTTTATTCATATTGCATGAGTCTATCCCTCTACATCATGTCCTCTTGCTTAAGGTGTTACTCTGTTTTTAACTTAATACTCTAGATGCATGCTGGATAGCGGTCGATGAATGGAGTAATAGTAGTAGATGCAGGCAGGAGTCGGTCTACTTGTCTCGTACGTGATGCCTATATACATGATCATACCTAGATATTCTCATAACTATGCTCAATTCTGTCAATTGCTCAACAGTAATTTGTTCACCCACCGTAGAATACTTATGCTCTCGAGAGAAGCCACTAGTGAAACCTATGGCCCCCGGGTCTATCTTTATCATATTGATCTCCTACTACTTAGTTATTTCCTTTGCTATTTCCTTTGCCTTTACTTTACTTTGCATCTTTATCATAAAAATACCAAAAATATTATCTTATCATATCTATCAGATCTCACTCTCGTAAGTGGCCTTATAGGGATTGACAACCCCTATTTACGTTGGTTGCGAGGATTTATTTGTTTGTGCAGGTACGAGGGACTCGCGCGTAGCCTCCTACTGGATTGATACCTTGGTTCTCAAAAACTGAGGGAAATACTTACGCTACTCTGCTGCATCATCCCTTCCTCTTCGGGGAAAACCAACACAGTGCTCAAGAGGTAGCAAGAAGGATTTCTGGCGCCGTTGCCGGGGAGGTCTACGCAAAAGTCAACATACCAAGTACCCATCACATACCCTTATCTCCCGCATTACATTATTTGCCATTAGCCTCTCGTTTTCCTCTGCCCCACTTCACCCTTGCTGTTTTATTCGCCCTCTCTCTCTATCCTCCCTCTCTTTCTCTATTTGCCTCTTTTTACCCGCTTGCTTTTTGTTTGCTTGTGTGTTAGTTTGCTTGCTTGTCACGATGGCTTAAGATAATACTAAATTGTGTGACTTCACCAATACCAACAATAATGATTTTATTAGCACTCCAATTACTCCTCTTACCGATGCTGAATCTTGTGAAATTAATACTGCTTTGCTGAATCTTGTCATGAAAGATCCGTTTTCCGGCCTTCCTAGTGAAGATGCCGCTACCCATCTAAATAGCTTCGTTGATTTGTGTGACATGCAAAAGAAGAAAGATGTGGATAATGATATTGTTAAATTGAAGCTATTTCCTTTTTTCTCTTAGAGATCGTGCTAAAGCTTGGTTGTCGTCTTTGCCTAAAAATAGTATTAATTCATGGAACAAGTGCAAAGATGCTTTTATCTCTAAGTATTTTCCTCCCGCTAAGATCATCTCTCTTAGAAACGATATTATGAATTTTAAGCAACTTGATCATGAACTATGTTGCACAAGCTTGGGAGAGAATGAAACTAATGATATGTAATTGCCCTACTCATGGTTTAAATTTGTGGATGATTATACAAAAATTTTTATGCCGGATTGAATTTTTCTTCTAGAAATCTTTTAGATTCGACCGCGGGAGGCACTTTTATGGAAATCACTTTAGGAGAAGCTACTAAACTCATAAATAATATTATGGTTAATTATTCTCAATGGCATACTGAAAGATCCACTAATAAAAAGGTGCATGCGATAGAAGAAATTAATGTTTTGAGTGGAAAGATGGATGAACTTATGAAATTATTTGCTAATAAGAGTGTTTCTTCTGATCCTAATGATATGCCCTTGTCTACTTTGATTGATAATAATAATGAATCTATGGATGTGAATTTTGTTGGTAGGAACAATTTTGGTAACAACGCGTGTAGAGGAAATTTCAACCCTAGGCCTTATCCTAGTAATTCCTCTAATAATTATGGTAATTCCTACAACAATTCTAAAGGAAATTATAATAATATGCCCTCTGATTTTGAATCTAATATTAAAGAATTTATTACTTCACAAAAGAATTTCAATGCTATGATTAAAGAAAATTTGCTTAAGATTGATGATTTGGCTAGGAACATTGATAGAATTTATCTTGATGTTGATTCTTTGAAACTTAGATCTATTCCACCTAAGCATGATATCAATGAGTCTCTCAAAGACATGAGAATTTCCATTGATGAGTGCAAAGAAAGAACCGCTATGATGCATGCTAAGAAAGATGCCTTTATAAGAGCGTGTTCTTCTAGTTCCTATGAAAATAAAGATGAAGATCTAAAAGTTATTGATGTGTCCCCTATTAAATATTTGTTTTGCAATATGAATCTTGATAATGATGGGACTGAATATGATCCACCTTTACCTAGAAGGCATTCCAAGAATTCAGAATTTGTTGATCTTGATGCTAAATTTGATAAAAGTGGGATTGAAGAAATTAAAACCCTAGATGTTGCTAAACCCACTATTATGGATTTCAAGGAATTTAACTATGAAAATTGCTCTTTTACTGATTGTATTTCCTTGTTGCAATCCGTGCTAAATTCTCCTCACGTTTATAGTCAAAATAAAGCGTTTACTAAACATATCGTTGATGCCTTGATGCAGTCTTATGAAGAAAAACTTGAATTGGAAGTTTCTATCCCTAGAAAACTTTATGATGAGTGGGAACAAACTATTAAAATTAAAATTAAAGATCATGAATGATATGCTTTATGTGATTTGGGTGCTAGTGTTTCCACGATTCCAAAGACTTTGTGTGATTTGTTAGGTTTCCGTGGTTTTGATGATTGCTCTCTAAACTTACACCTTGCGGATTCCACTATTAAGAAACCTATGGGAAGAATTAATGATGTTCTTATTGTTGCAAATAGGAATTATGTGCCCATAGAATTTATTGTTCTTGACATAGATTGCAATCCTTCATGTCCTATTATTCTTGGTAGACCTTTCCTTAGAACAATTGGTGCAATTATTGATATGAAGGAAGGAAATATTAGATTCCAATTTCCATTAAGGAAAGGCATGTAACACTTTCCTATAAAGAAAATTAAATTACTTTATGAATCTATTATGAAATCCACTTATGGATTGCCTACCAAAGATGGCAATACCTAGATTTATTCTTGCTTGTTATGCCTAGCTAGGGGCGCTAAACGATAGCGCTTGTTGGGAGGCAACCCAATTTTATTTTTATTTCTTGATTTTTGCTCCTGTTTAGTAATAAATAATTTATCTAGCCTCTGTTTTGGTTGTGTTTTTTGTGTTTAATTAGTGTTTGTGCCAAGTAGAACCGTTGGGAAGACTTGGGGAAAGTCTTGTTACACTTTCTGTAAAATACAGAAACTTTAGCGCTCACGAGAACTGCTGTCATTTTTATTTGGAAAGTGATATTTAGTTAATTATTTTTGCAGATGATTAATAGATAAATTACTAACGTCCAGCAATTTATTTTAGAATTTTTGGGGTTCCAGATCTTGCGCTAGCTACAGATTACTACAGACTGTTCTGTTTTTGACAGATTCTGTTTTTCGTGTGTTGTTTGCTTATTTTGATGAATCTATGGCTAGTAAATAGTTTATAAACCATAGAGAAGTTTGAATACAGTAGGTATAACACCAATATAAATAAAGAATGAGTTCATTACAGTACCTTGAAGTGGTCTTTTATTTTCTTTCGCTAACGGAGCTCACGAGATTTTCTACTTTAAGTTTTGTGTTGTGAAGTTTTCAAGTTTTGGGTAAAGATTTGATGGATTATGGAACAAGGAGTGGAAAGAGCCTAAGCTTGGGGATGCCCATGGAACCCCCAAGATAATCTAAGGACACCTAAAAGCCAAAGCTTGAGGATGCCCCGGAAGGCATCCCCTCTTTCGTCTACTTCTATCGGTAACTTTACTTGGAGCTATATTTTTATTCGCCACATGATATGTGTTTTGCTTGGAGCGTCTTGTATTATTTGAGTCTTTAATTTTTAGTTTACCACAATCATCCTTGCTGTACACACCTTTTGAGAGAGCCATACATGATTTGGAATTTGTTAGAATACTCTATGTTCTTCGCTTATATCTTTTGAGTTATATAGTTTTGCTCTAGTACTTCACTTATACCTTTTAGAGCACGGTGGTGGATTTGTTTTATAGAAACTATTGATCTCTCATGCTTCACTTAGATTATTTTGAGAGTCTTAATAGCATGGTAATTTACTTAAATCCTAATATGCTAGGTATTCAAAGTTAGTAAAATTTTCTTAAGAGTGTTTTGAATACTAAGAGAAGTTTGATGCTTGATGATTGTTTTGAGATATGGAGGTAATAATATCAAAGTCGTGCTAGCTGAGTAGTTATGAAATTGAGATATACTTGTGTTGAAGTTTGCAAGTCCCGTAGCATGCACGTATGGTAAATGTTATGCAACAAATTTGAAACATGAGGTGTTATTTGATTGTCTTCCTTATGAGTGGCGGTCGGGGACGAGCGATGGTCTTTCCCTACCAATCTATCCCCCTAGGAGCATGCGCGTAGTACCGAGGTTTTTGATGACTTGTAGATTTCTGCAATAAGTATGTGAGTTCTTTATGACTAATGTTGAGTCCATGGATTATATGCACTCTCACCCTTCCATCCTTGCTAGCCTCTTCGGTACCGTGCATTGCCCTTTCTCACATTGAGAGTTGGCGCAAACTTCGCCGGTGCATCCAAACCCCGTGATATGATACGCTCTTTCACACATAAACCTCCTTATATCTTCCTCAAAACAGCCACCATACCTACCTATTATGGCATTTCCATAGCCATTCTGAGATATATTGCCATGCAACTTTCCATCATTCCGTTCATCATGACACATTCATTATTGTCATATTGCTTAGCAGGATCATGTAGTTGACATAGTATTTGTGGCAAAGCCACCATTCATAATTCTTTCATACATGTCACTCTTGGTCCATTGCATATCCCGGTACACCGCCGGAGGCATTCATATAGAGTCATCTTTGTTCTAGTATCGAGTTGTAATCATTGAGTTGTAAATAAATAGAGGTGTGATGATCATCATTTTCTAGAGCATTGTCCCAAGTGAGGAATAAAAAAAAGAGAAAAGGCCATAAAAAAGAGAGAAGGCCATAAAAAAAGAGAGAAAGGCCATAAAAAAGAGAAGGCCCAAAAAAAGAGAGAAAGGCCATAAAAAAGAGAAGGCCCAAAAAAAGAAAGAAAAATGAGAGAAAAAGAGAGAAGGGACAATGTTACTATCCTTTGCCACACTTGTGCTTTAAAGTAGCACCGTAATCTTCATGTTAGAGAGTCTCTTCTTTTTTCACTTTCATATACTAGTGGGAATTTTCATTACAGAACTTGGCTTGTATATTCCAACAACGGGCCTCCTCAAGTGCCCTAGGTGTTCGTGAGCAAGCAAGTTGGATGCACACCCACTAGTTTCTTTTGTTGAGCTTTCATACATTTATAGCTCTAGTGCATCCATTGCATGGCAATCCCTACTTCTTGCATTAACATCAATCGGTGGGCATCTCCATAGCCCATTGATTAGCCTCGTAGATGTCAGACTTTCTCCTTTTTTTGTCTTCTCCACATAACTCCCCTCATTATATTCTATTCCACCCATAGTACTATGTCCGTGGCCCGCGCTCATATAATGCGTGAAAGTTTATAGGTTTGAGATTACTAAAGTATGAAACAATTGCTTGGCTTGTCATCGGGGTTGTGCATGATGAGAGCATTCTTGTGTGACAAAAATGAAACATGACTAAACTATATGATTTTGTAGGGATGAATTTTCTTTGGCCAGGTTATTTTGAGAAGACATAATTGCTTAGTTAGTATGCTTGAAGTATTATTATTTGTATGTCAATAAGAACTTTTGTCTTGAATCTTTCGGATCTGAATATTCATACCACCCCGCATCAAAAATTATGTTTTTTATCATTTACCTACTCGAGGACGAGCAGGAATTAAGCTTGGGGATGCTTGATACGTCTCCAACGTATCTATAATTTTTGATTGCTCCATGTTATATTATCTACTATTTTGGACATTATTGGGCTTTATTATCCACTTTTATATTATTTTTGGGACTAACCTATTAACCGGAGGCCCAACCCAGAATTGTTGTTTTTTTGCCTATTTTAGGGTTTCGAAGAAATGGAATATCTAACGGAGTCCAAACGGAAGGAAACCTTCGGGAACGTGATTTTCTCAATGAACAAGACCCGGGAGACTTGGACCCTATGTCAAGAAAGAAAAGAGGAGGCCACGAGGTAGGGGGCGCGCCTACCCCCCCCCCCCCCCCCCCAGGCGCGCTCTCCACTCTCGTGGGCCCCCTGTTGCTCCACCGACATACTCCTTCCTCCTATATATACCTACGTACCCCCAAACGATCAGATACAGAGCCAAAACCCTAATTCCACCGCCATAACTTTCTGTATCCACGAGATCCCATCTTGGGGCCTGTTCAGGAGCTCCGCCGGAGGGGGCATCGATCACGGAGGGCTTCTACATCAACACCATAGCCCCTCCGATGAAGTGTGAGTAGTTTACCTCAGACCTACGGGTCCATAGTTAGTAGCTAGATGGCTTCTTCTCCCTTTTTGGATCTCAATACAATGTTCTCCCCCTCTCTTGTGGAGAACCATTCGATGTAATCTTCTTTTTGCGGTGTGTTTGTTGAGGCCGATGAATTGTGGGTTTATGATCAAGTCTATCTTTGAATAATATTTGAATCTTCTCTGAATTCTTTTATGTATGATTGGTTATCTTTGCAAGTCTCTTCGAATTATCAGTTTGGTTTGGCCTACTAGATTGATCTTTCTTGCAATGGGAGAAGTGCTTAGCTTTGGGTTCAATCTTGCGGTGTCCTTTCCCAATGACAGTAGGGGCAGCAAGGCACGTATTGTATTGTTGCCATCGAGGATAACAAGATGTGGTTTTATTCATATTGCATGAGTCTATCCCTCTACATCATGTCCTCTTGCTTAAAGCGTTACTCTGTTTTTAACTTAATACTCTAGATGCATGCTGGATAGCGGTCGATGAGTGGAGTAATAGTAGTAGATGCAGGCAGGAGTCGGTCTACTTGTCTCGGACGTGATGCCTATGTACATGATCATACCTAGATATTCTCATAACTATGCTCAATTCTGTCAATTGCTCAATAGTAATTTGTTCACCCACCGTAGAATACTTATGCTCTCAAGAGAAGCCACTAGTGAAACCTATGGCCCCCGGGTCTATTTTTATCATATTGATCTCCTACTACTTAGTTATTTCCTTTGCTATTTACTTTGCCTTTACTTTACTTTGCATCTTTATCATAAAAATACCAAAAATATTATCTTATCATATCTATCAGATCTCACTATCGTAAGTGGCCTTATAGGGATTGACAACCCCTATTTGCGTTGGTTGCAAGGATTTATTTGTTTTGTGCAGGTACGAGGGACTCGCGTGTAGCCTCCTACTAGATTGATACCTTGGTTCTCAAAAACTGAGGGAAATACTTATGCTACTTTGCTGCATCATCCCTTCCTCTTCGGGGAAAACCAACGCAGTGCTCGAGAGGTAGCAGAGGCTATGGTGTTGATTGATACTTCCATTTTGCATCATGCTTTTATATCGATATTTATTGCATTATGGGCTGTTATTACACATTATGTCACAATACTTATGCCTATTCTCTCTTATTTTACAAGGTTTACATAAAGAGGGAGAATGCCGGCAGCTAGGATTCAAGGCTGGAAAAGGAGCAAATATTAGAGACCTATTCTGCACAGCTCCAAAAGTCTTGAAACTTCATGGAAGTCATTTTCAGAATATATAAAAAAATACTGAGCGCAAGAAGTTCTGGAGGGGGGGCCACACCCTGCCCATGAGGGTGGGGTCACGCCCTACCCCCTGGGCACGCCCCCCTGCCTCGTGGGCCCCCTGGTGGCCCTCCGATGCCCATCGTCTGCTATATGGAGTCTTTCGACGAGGAAAAAATCATAAGCCAGCTTTCGGGACGAGACTCCGCCGCCACGAGGCGGAACCTTGGCGGAATCAATCTAGGGCTCCGGCGGAGCTGTTCTGCCGGGAAACTTCCCTTCGGGAGGGGGAAATCATCGCCATCGTCATCACCAACGATCCTCTCATCGGGAGGGGGTCAATCTCCATCAACATCTTCACTAGCACCATCTCCTCTCAAACCCTATTTCATCTCTTGTATCCAATTCTTGTCTCTATGTCTGAGATTGGTACCTGTAGGTTGCTAGTAGTGTTGATTACTCCTTGTAGTTGATGCTAGTTGGTTTATTTGGTGGAAGATCATATGTTCAGATCCTATATGCATATTAATACTCCTCTGATTATGAACATGAATATGCTTTGTGAGTAGTTACATTTGTTCATGAGGACATGGGAGAAGTCTTGCTATTAGTAGTCATGTGAATTTGGTATTCGTTTGATATTTTGATGAGATGTATGTTGTCTCTCCTCTAGTGGTGTTATGTGAACGTCGACTACATGACACTTCACCATTATTTGGGCCTAGAGGAAGGCATTGGGAAGTAATAAGTAGATGATGGGTTGCTAGAGTGACAGAAGCTTAAACCATAGTTTATGCGTTGCTTCATAAGGGGTTGATTTGGATCCATATGTTTCATGCTATGGTTAGGTTTACCTTAACTTTTGTTGTAGTTGCGGATGCTTGCAATAGAGGTTAATCATAAGTGGGATACTTGTCCAAGTAAGGGCGGTACCCAAGCACCAGTCCACCCACATACCAAATTATCAAAGTACCAAACGTGAATCATATGAACGTGATGAAAACTAGCTTGACGATAATTCATATGTGTCCTCGGGAGCGCTTTTCTCTATATAAGAATTTGTCCAGGCTTGTCCTTTGCTACAAAAAGGATTGGGCCACCTTGCTGCACTTTATTTACTTTTGTTTCTTGTTGCTCATTACAAATTATCTTATCACAAAACTATCTGTCATCTATAATTTCAGTGCTTGTAGAGAATACCTTTCTGAAAACCGCTTATCATTTCCTTCTGCTCGTCGTTGGGTTCGACACTCTTACTTATCGAAAGGACTATGATAGATCCCCTATACTTGTGGGTCATCAAGACTCTTTTCTGGCGCCGTTGCCGGGAGTGAAGCGCCTTTGGTAGGTGGAATTTGGTAAGGAAAAATTTATAGTGTGCTGAGATTTACTGTCACTTGTTGCTATGGAAAATAATCCTCTGAGGGGCTTGTTCGGGGTATCTTCACCCCGACCAGTAGAGCAAAGAGTTGCTCCTCAACCTATTGAACCTACTGAAAATGAAAATGTCTACTTTGAGATTCCTTCGGGTATGATAGAAAAACTGCTAGCTAATCCTTTTGCAGGAGACGGAACAATGGATCCTGATGAGCACCTAATATATGTGGATGAAGTTTGTGGATTATTTAAGCTTGCAGGTGTGCCCAATGATGTTATTAAGAAGAAGGTCTTCCCATTATGTTTGAAGGGAGATGCATTGACATGGTATAGGCTATGTGATGATATGGGATCATGGAACTACAAACGATTGAAATTGGAATTTCATCTGAAGTTTTATCCTATGCATCTTGTTCATCGTGATCGCAATTATATATATATATATATATATATAATTTGGGGCCTCGCGAAGGAGAAAGCATCACTCAAGCTTGGGGGATGCTTAAATCAATGTTATATTCATGCCCCAATCATGAGCTTCCAAGAGAAATAATTATTCAAAATTTATATGCTCGGCTTTCTGATAACAATCGCACCATGCTCGATACTGGGATTTATTGGAAAGAATTAAACGCAACTCTGAAGATTTGGACCTTGACGAAGGTAAGAAGTCAGGTATGACACCTAAGTTTGATTGTGCTAAATCTTTTATGGATACCGATGTTTTCCGTAAATTTAGCACTAAATATGGACTTGACTCTGAAATAGTAGCTTCTTTCTGTGAATCTTTTGCTACTCATGTTGATCTCCCTAGGGAGAAGTGGTTTAAATATCATCCTCCCATAGAAGTAAAAGTAGCTGCACCTATTAAAGTTGAAGAAAAGACTGTCACTTATAATGATCCTATTGTTCCTACTGCTTATGATGAGAAACCACCTTTTCCTGTTAGGATAAAAGATCATGATAAAGCTTCAACTGTGGTTCATAAAAGCAATATTAGAACCTATACACCTCCTGAACAAGTTAAAGTTGAACCTAATATTGCTATTGTTAAGGATCTCTTGGCTGATAATATTGATGGGCATGTTATCCATTTCTGTGATGAGACTGCTAGAATTGCTAAGCCTTGTGCTAAAGATAAACATAGACCCGTGGTAGGCATGCCTGTTATTTCTGTTAAAATAGGAGATCATTGTTATCATGGCTTATGTGATGTGGGTGCCAGTGCTAGTGCTATGCCTCATGACTTATACAAAGAAATTATGCATGATATTGCACCTGCTGAGATAGAAGATATTGATGTCACAATTAAACTTTCCAATAGAGATACTATTTCACCAATTGGAATTGTTAGAGATGTTGAAGTCTTGTATGGGAAAACTAAATATCCTGCTGATTTTCTTGTTCTTGGTTCCCCACAAGATAGCTTTTGTCCCATTATATTTGGTAGACCCTTCTTGAACATAGTTAATGCTTGGATAGATTGCGAAAAGGATGTTGTTACTATTGGTTTAGGTGATATGTCTCATGAGTTTAATTTCTCTAAATTTCGTAGACAACACTGTGAAGAGGAATTGCCTAGTGAGGATGAAATTATTGGTCTTGCTTCTATTGCCGTGCCTCCTAGTGATCCTTTAGAACAATATTTGCTAGACCATGAAAATGATATGTTTATGAATGAAAGAAGGGAAATAGATGAAGTATTCTTTAAACAGGAACCCATCCTGAAATACAATTTGCCTATCGAAATCCTAGGGGATCCTCCTCCACCCAAGGGTGATCCCGTGTTTGAGCTCAAACCGTTACCTGATACTCTTAAATATGCTTATCTTGATGAGAAAAATATATATCCTATTATTATTAGTGCTAACCTTTCAGAGCATGAAGAAGAGAGACTATTGAAAACTCTAAAGAAGCACCGTGCTGCTATTGGATATACTCTCGATGATCTTAAGGGCATTAGTCCCACATTATGTCAACACAAAATAAATTTGGAGAAAGATGCCAAACCAGTTCGTGATCACCAACGACGGCTGAATCCTAAGATGAAATAAGTGGTAAGAAAGGAAATACTAAAGCTCCTCAAGGCAGGTATAATTTATCCTATTGCTGATAGTCAGTGGGTAAGTCCTGTCCATTGTGTTCCTAAGAAGGGAGGTATTACTGTCGTTCCTAATGATAAAGATGAATTGATTCCGCAAAGAATTATTACAGGTTATAGGATGGTAATTGATTTCCGCAAATTAAATAAGGCTACTAAAAAAAGATCATTACCCCTTACCTTTTATTGATCAAATGCTAGAAAGATTATCCAAACACACACATTTTTGCTTTCTAGATGGTTATTCTGGTTTCTCTCAAATACCCGTGTCAGCTGATGATCAATCTAAGACCACTTTTACTTGCTCGTTCGGTACTTTTGCTTATAGACGTATGCCTTTTGGTTTATGTAATGCACCTGCTACCTTCCAAATATGCATGATGGCTATATTCTCTGACTTTTGTGAAAAGATTTGTGAGGTTTTCATGGACGATTTCTCCGTCTATGGATCCTCTTTTGATGATTGCTTAAGCAACCTTGATTGAGTTTTGCAGAGATGTGAAGAAACTAACCTTGTCTTGAATTGGGAGAAGTGCCACTTTATGGTTAATGAAGGTATTGTCTTGGGGCATAAAATTTCTGAAAGAGGTATTGAAGTTGATAAAGCTAAGGTTGATGCTATTGAAAAGATGCCATGTCCCAAGTACATCAAAGGTATAAGAAGTTTCCTTGGTCACGCCGGTTTTTATAGGAGGTTCATTAAGGACTTCTCAAAAATTTCTCGGCCTTTGACTAATTTATTACAAAAAGATATACCATTTGTTTTTTATGATGATTGCGTAGAAGCATTTGAAATACTTAAGAAAGCATTGATCTCTGCACCTATTGTTCAACCACCTGATTGGAATTTACCCTTTGAAATTATGTGTGATGCTAGTGATTATGCTGTAGGTGCTGTTCTAGGGCAAAGAGTTGATAAGAAATTAAATGTTATTCAATATGCTAGTAAAACTCTAGACAATGCTCAGAGAAATTATGCTACTATTGAAAAAGAATTCTTAGCAATTGTATTTGCTTATGATAAGTTCAGACCTTATATTGTTGATTCTAAAGTAACTATTCACATGGATCATGCTGCTATTAAATATCTTATGGAAAAGAAAGATGCTAAACCTAGACTCATTAGATGGGTTCTCTTGCTACAAGAATTTGATTTGCATATTATTGATAGAAAGGGAGCTGAGAACCCGGTTGCAGACAACTTGTCTAGGCTAGAGAATGTTCTTGATGACCCACTACCTATTGATGATAGCTTTCCTGATGAAAAATTAAATGTCATAAATGCTTCTCGTACTGCTCCATGGTATGCTGATTATGCTAATTATATTGTTGCTAAATTTATACCACATAGTTTCACATACCAGCAAAAGAAAAAGGTTTTCTATAATTTGAGACATTACTTTTGGGATGACCCACATCTTTATAAAGAAGGAGTAGATGGTGTTATTAGATGTTGTGTACCTGAGCATGAACAGGAACAGATCCTATGCAAGTGTCACTCCAAAGCTTATGGAGGACACCACGCTGGAGATAGAACTACACATAAGGTATTGCAATACGGTTTTTATTGGCCTACTCTCTTCAAGGATGCCCGTAAGTTTGTTGTATCTTGTGATGAATGTCAAATAATTGGTAATATTAGTAGACGTCAAGAAATGCCTATGAATTATTCACTTGTTATTGAACCATTTGATGTTTGGGGCTTTGATGATATGGGACATTTTCCTGCCTCCAATGGATACACACATATTTTAGTTGATGTTGATTACGTTACTAAGTGGCTAGAAGCTATTCCAACTAGTAGTGCTGATCATAACACCTCTATTAAGATGCTTAAAGAAGTTATTTTTCCAAGGTTTGGAGTCCCTAGATATTTAATGTCTGATGGTGGTTCACATTTTATTCATGGTGCTTTCCGCAAAATGCTTGCTAAATATGATGTTAATCATAGAATTGCATCTCCTTATCACCCACAGTCTAGTGGTCAAGTAGAATTGAGCAATAGAGAACTCAAATTAATTTTGCAAAATACTGTTAATAGATCTAGAAATAATTGGTCCAAGAAACTTGATGATGCATTATGGGCCTATAGAACTGCATATAAAAATCCTATGGGTATGTCTCCGTATAAAATGGTTTATGGAAAAGCATGTCACTTACCTTTCGAACTAGAACATAAGGCTTATTGGGCTATTAAAGAGCTCAATTATGATTTCAAACTTGCCGATGAGAAAAGGTTATTTGACACTAGCTCACTTGATGAATGGAGAACCCAAGCCTATGAGAATGCCAAATTGTTTAAAGAAAAGGTTAAAAGATGGCACGACAAAAGGATACAAAAGCATGAGTTTAATGTAGGTGATTATGTATTGCTATACAACTCTCATTTATGATTTTTTGAAGGAAAACTTCTCTCTAAATGGGAAGGTCCTTACGTTATCGAGGAGGTCTATCGTTCCGGTGCCATCAAAATCAACAACTTCGAAGGCACAAATCCGAAGGTGGTGAACGGTCAAAGAATCAAACATTATATCTCAGGTAATCCTATAAATGTTGAAACCAATGTTATTGAAACCGTAACCCCGGGGGAATACATAAGGGACACTTTCCGGAACGTTTCAGACTCCGTAAAGGAATAGGTATGTGGTACGGTAAGTAAACCGACTCCAAAACAGTTCTAATGGCAATTTTTCTCCGTTTTGGAATATTTAGAAAAATAGAAAAATAAGAAGCAGTCCGGGAAGGACACGAGGGCTCCACAAGGGTGGAGGGCGCGCCCTGCCCCCCTGGGCGCGCCCCCTACCTCGTGGGCACCTCGTGTGCTCTCCAGACTCCGTTTTCTTGCACGTTACATATTTTGGTCGGTAAAAATTCATTATATAATCTCCCGAAGGTTTTAACTCCCGTATCACGCAAATATCCTCTGTCTTTGTTTCGAGCTATTTTTCTGACAGATCCAGGTCGTCATGTCGTCGTCAAGTGCCCCCAAGGACCAGTTCTTCGAGAAGGTCATCAACCCCTACCTCGCGGAAGTGCTGCAACACCCTCAAACCATTGAGATGCATGAGGGGTTGTTGCACATCCGCGATGTTGAGGGACCAAGGAATACTGGAAGCACGGAGGCAAGGCTTGAGGCATTGGAGCAACAAGTTTTCAAGTGTCAGGAGATGGTAGAGCGTGGACTCGATTCCAATCACATATGATCACGGATTTCACCAACAACCACAAGCTGGATGTCAAGGACATTGGGGAGGCCATCTTCAAGCTTCATGAGAAAATCAAGCACCTCCAAGCCCAGATCTATGACCTGCAAAATCAAAACTGTGAGTATGAATATAGATTCAAGAGGATGAGTTTGGCTGCAGATTTGAGGTTTCAGGAGACTCGATCATCCTTCTATGATGGTGAGCCTATGCCTTGGAAGAGGGATGACAAGCCCATGCCATCAACAAAACCATCAACTCCTTCACCGGCAAAAGAGATATAATCACATGGGTATGGGTACTCCTCTTGGCAGCTGCCAAGCTTGGGGGAGTGCCCCGGTATCGTATCACCATCACTTTTATCTTTACCGTTTCTCTTAGTTTGATCCTTTTGGTAATATCTTGATCTAGTAGAATAAAGTTTTAGTATGATCTAGTTGTGAGTGTTGCTTTATGATCCTTCTATGTAATCGAGTCTGTGAGCTATATATAATAAAGATTAGTGTTGAGTCAAGGGCTTGATTATTTTGCCATGATCTTGAGTGAATAAAAGAAAAGAGAAAGAATAAAAAGGAAATAAAAGAGATCATATAGATCTTATGGAGAGTAATGAGCTCACATATAAAAAGTATGATGAATAAAAGTTGTTGAGAGTTGACAAACATAGTTTTGGTCATCGTTGCAATTAATAGGAAGTAATAAAGAAAGAGAGGTCTTAACATATAAATATACTATCTTGGACATCTTTTATGATTGTGAGCACTCATTAAAATATGACATGCTAAAGAGTTGACGTTGGACAAGGAAGACAACGTAATGGGTTATGTTTTCTTACATCTGAGATAAATTATATTGTCATGGATCATCCAACATGATTGAGCTTGCCTTTCCCCCTCATGCTAGCCAATTTTTTTGCACCAAGTAGAGATACTACTTGTGCTTACAAACACCCTTAAACTAGCTTTGCCATGAGAGTCTACCATACCTACCTATGGATTGAGTAAGATCCTCCAAGTAATTGTCATCAGTGCAAGCAATAAAAATTGCTCTCTAAATATGTATGACTTATTAGTGTGGGAGAAAATAAGCTTTATACGATCGTGTGATATGGAAGAAATAAAAGTGACGGACTGCATAATAAAGGTCCATATCACAAGTGGCAATATAAAGTGACGTTCTTTTGCATTAAGATTTTGTGCATCCAACCATAAAAGCGCATGACAACCTTTGCTTCCCTCTGCGAAGGGCCTATCTTTTACTTTTATCTCCTACCTTACATAAGAGTCTTGGTGCTCCTCACCCTTCCTTTTTACATTTTATCTTTTGGCAAGCACAATATGTTGGAAAGATCCTGGTATATATGGCTAATTGGATGTGAGTTTTCATGAACTATTATTGTTGACATTACCCTTGAGGTAAAACATTTGGAGGCAAAACTATAAGCCCCTATCTTTCTCTGTGTCCGATTAAAACTCCATACCCATAAGTATTGCATGAGTGTCAGCAATTGTGAAAGACTATATGATAGTTGAGTATGTGGACTTGCTGAAAAGCTCTTATATTGACTCTTTCCTATGTTATGATAAATTGCAATTGCTCCAATAACTGTGATTATAGTTTGTTAGTTTTCAATCAAGTTTGTGATTCATACTTGAAATTGTGATTGAATTGTTACTTTAGCATAAGAGATCATATGACAAGAATTATATAAGTTGATGTTCTAAGAATGATCATGATGCCCTCATGTCCGTATTTTATTTTTATTGACACCTCTATCTTTAAACATGTGGACATATTTTTTGATTTCCGCTTTCGCTTGAGGACAAGCGAGGTCTAAGCTTGGGGGAGTTGATACGTCCATTTTGCATCAAGCTTTTATATCGATATTTATTGCATTATGGGCTGTTATTACACATTATGTCACAATACTTATGCCTATTCTCTCTCATTTTACAAGGTTTACATAAAGAGGGAGAATGCCGGCAGCTGGGATTCTGGGCTGGAAAAGGAGCAAATATTAGAGACCTATTCTGCACAGCTCCAAAAGTCCTGAAACTTCACGGAAGTCATTTTCAGAATATATAAAAAATACTGAGCGCAAGAAGTTCCGGGGGGCCACACCCTGCCCATGAGGGTGGGGTCACGCCCTACCCCCCTGGGCACGCCCCCCTGCCTCGTGGGCCCCCTGGTGGCCCTTCGATGCCCATCGTCTGCTATATGGAGTCTTTTGATGAGGAAAAAATCATAAGCCAGCTTTCGGGACGAGACTCCGCCGCCACGAGGCGGAACCTTGGCGGAATCAATCTAGGGCTCCGGCGGAGCTGTTCTGCCGGGAAACTTCCCTCCGGGAGGGGGAAATCATCGCCATCGTACCAACGGCTCAGTGTCATGAACCTTCTCCATCTGATTCAATAAGGGGGAATTAGCCTTCTTGTCAAATGGCTATCCTTGACAAAGGGTACCATTTATACCATAATCTACAATGTAGCGGGTATAGTTTAGTGGTAAAAGTGTGATTCGTTCTATTAATAACTGAATTTGAAATGATATACTTAAGGCATCCTTAAGTTTTTTATTTTTATATTCCGATGAAAACTTTAGTTCTTATAAAGGATTAAATCCTTTTCCTCTCAATAGCATATTGAGGAAGAATATACATTCTAGCGATTTGTATCCAAAGACTAATTTAAATTGCATCCAAAATAAAAATAGGATTATGAGTACAGAATCGCGAAGCATAATTTTGCATTGGATTAAGTATTCCAATTTTGAAAATATGAGTAAAGGATCTATGGATGAAGATACAAAAAAAGTCATCACCAACGATCCTCTCATCGGGAGGGGGTCAATCTCCATCAACATCTTCACTAGCACCATCTCCTCTCAAACCCTATTTCATCTCTTGTATCCAATTCTTGTCTCTATGTCCGAGATTGGTACCTGTAGGTTGCTAGTAGTGTTGATTACTCCTTGTAGTTGATGCTAGTTGGTTTATTTGGTGGAAGATCATATGTTCAGATCCTATATGCATATTAATACTCCTCTAATTATGAACATGGATATGCTTTGTGAGTAGTTACGTTTGTTCATGAGGACATGGGAGAAGTCTTGCTATTAGTAGTCATGTGAATTTGGTATTCGTTTGATATTTTGATGAGATGTATGTTGTCTCTCCTCTAGTGGTGTTATGTGAACGTCGACTACATGACACTTCACCATTATTTGGGCCTAGAGGAAGGCATTGGGAAGTAATAAGTAGATGATGGGTTGCTAGAGTGACAGAAGCTTAAACCATAGTTTATGCGTTGCTTCGTAAGGGGCTGATTTGGATCCATATGTTTCATGCTATGGTTAGGTTTACCTTAATACTTTTGTTGTAGTTGCGGATGCTTGCAATAGAGGTTAATCATAAGTGGGATACTTGTCAAAGTAAGGGTGGTACCCAAGCACCAGTCCACCCACATACCAAATTATCAAAGTACCAAACGCGAATCATATGAACGTGATGAAAACTAGCTTGACGATAATTCCCATGTGTCCTTGGGAGCGCTTTTCTCTATAAGAATTTGTCCAGGCTTGTCCTTTGATACAAAAAGGATTGGGCCACCTTGCTGCACGTTATTTACTTTTGTTTCTTGTTGCTCGTTACAAATTATCTTATCACAAAACTATCTGTCACTTATAATTTCAGGGCTTGCAGAGAATACCTTGCTGAAAACCGCTTATCATTTCCTTCTGCTCCTCGTTGGGTTTGACACTCTTACTTATCGAAAGGACTATGATAGATCCCCTATACTTGTAGGTCATCATTGATGCAGAAGCCCTCTGTGATGAATGCCCCCTCCGGCGGAGCGCCGGAAAAGGCCCCAAGATGGGATCTCACGGGTACAGAAGGTTGCGACGGTGGAATTAGGTTTTCGTGGTGCTCTCCGATGTTTTTAGGGTACGTAGGTATATATATAGGAGGAAGAAGTAGGTCGGTGGAGCCACGAGGGGCCCACGAGGGTGGAGGGCGCGCCCAGGGGGGTAGGCGCGCCCCCTGCCTCGTGGCTTCCTCGTTGGTTGCTTGATGTCCACTCCAAGTCCTCTAGATCACGTTTGTTCCAAAAATCACGCTCCCGAAGGTTTCATTCCGTTTGGACTCCGTTTGATATTCTTTTTCTGCGAAACACTAAATAGGCAAAACAACAACAATTTGGGTTGGGCCTCTGGTTAATAGATTAGTCCCATAAATAATATAAATAAGCCCATTAAACATCCAAAACAGAATATATAATAGCATGGAACAATCAAAAATTATAGATACGTTGGAGACATATCACTTGCCTGGAAGCTCTGCTAAAAGGAAGAAGTGTCGTCGTGGACGTAGTCGATCACAGTGACATCAACATCGGTCTCGGGATCTACTGGAGAGACGAGGGGGAAGAAACATTAAATATAATGCAAACAGATGCAACACAGAAGCATGACGGGGTAACAAGCAGGGCTAGGGGTGTTCTAACGCGGTGCTACACGATATAGGTGAAGGGGAAACATCCGGGAAAGTTTTCCTGAAGTTTGGCATTTTTGGACAAATGAATCGGAGGGGGCGGTTGCATGTTCACTATGCTAGGGACGTGTGGCAAACGAAGACTGTTGGGGAACACAGTAATTTCAAAAAAAATCCTAGGCACACGCAAGATCACGGTGATGCATAGCAACAAGAGGGGAGAGTATCGTCTACGTACCCTCGTAGACAGTAAGAGGAAGCGTTATGAGAACGCGGTTGATGTAGTCGTACGTCTTCACGATCAACCGATCTAGCACCGAAGGTACGGCACCTCCGTGATCTGCGCACGTTCAGCTCGGTGACGTCCCACGAACTCAAGATCCAGTAGAGCTTTGATGGAGAGCTTCATCGGCATGACGGCGTGATGACAGTGATGATGTTGCTACCGGAACAGGGCTTCGCCTAAGCACCGCTATGATATTATCAAGGTGGATTATGGTGGAGGGGAGCACCGCACACGGCTAAATATCAATGATCAACTTGTGTGTCTAGGGGGTGCCACCCTCCCCCGTATATAAAAGAGTGGAGGAGGGGAGGGGCCGGACCTCTCTATGGCGCGCCCTAGGGGAGTCCTACTCCCACCGGGAGTAGGATTCCCTCCTTCTATGTAGTAGGAGTAGGAGAGAAGGAAGGGGAGGGGAGGAGAAAGGAAAGGGGGCGCGGCCCCCTCCCAATTCGGATTGGGCTAGGGGCGTGCCTCCCACCTTTTCCTTCCCTCTCCTCTTTTCCACTAAGGCCCAATACGGCCCATATACTCCCCGGGGGGTTCCGGTAACCTCCCGGTACTTCGGAAAATGCCCGAACTCATCCGGAACCATTCCGATGTCCAAATATAGGCTTCCAATATATCGATCTTTATGTCTCGACCATTTCGAGACTCCTTGTCATGTCCGTGATCAAATCCGGGACTCCGAACTACCTTCGGTACATCAAAACACATACACTCGTAATACCGATCGTCACCGAACGTTAAGTGTGCGGACCCTACGGGTTCGAGAACTATGTAGACATGACCGAGACATGTCTCCGGTCAATAACCAATATCGGAACCTGGAGGCTCATATTGGCTCCTACATATTCTACGAAGATCTTTATCGGTCAAACCGCATAACGGTATACGTTGTTCCCTTTGTTATCGGTATGTTACTTGCCCGAGATTCGATCATCGGTATCTCAATACCTAGCTCAATCTCATTACCGGCAAGTCTCTTTACTCGTTCCGTCATGCTACATCCCGTAACTAACTCATTAGCTACATTGCTTGCAAGGCTTATTGTGATGTACATTACCGAGAGGGCCCAGAGATACCTCTCCGACAATCAGAGTGACAAATCCTAATCTTGATCCATGCCAAATCAACAAACACCATCGGAGACACCTGTAGAGCACCTCTATAACCACACAGTTACGTTGTGATGTTTGGTAGCACATAAAGTGTCCCTCCGGTATTCGGGAGTTGCATGATCTCACAGTCATAGGAACATGTATAGTTATGGAGAAAGCAATAGCAACAAACTAAATGATCATCGTGCTAAGATAACGGATGGGTCAAGTCAATCACATCATTCTCTAATGATGTGATCCCGTTAATCAAATGAAAACTCATGTCTATGGTTAGGAAACATAACCATCATTGATTTAACGAGCTAGTCAAGTAGAGGCAAACTAGTGACACTCTGTTTGTCTATGTATTCACACATGTACTAAGTTTCCGATTAATATAATTCTAGCATGAATAATAAGCATTTATCATGATATAAGGAAATATAAATAACAACTTTATTATTGCCTCTAGGGCAAATTTCCTTCACAGACTATGTATTCTGATTCATCTCGCTTTTCTGAGCAACTTTCATGTATAAAACCTTTTCATCCGAGTTATGGATTATTTTCTATGAATTATTAAAGTTTTAGAAATTTCATGAAATTATTATTAATTGTTAAATTCGATAGAAAATGAATAATGCAGGCCCCGACTGTCAACGACCTAACTAATTGAAGAGGGTTAAATTAAATAATTTAGTTAATTAGGCTAATTAAGAAAAGTTAATTAATTATATTACTAATTAATTAATTAATTAATTAATTCTATATTTTTACAATTTTTTGTTTTCATTTTCTAAACAAGGTGGGCCCAGTGGTCAGTGGCCCACTGGGGCCTTAGCGGGCGAAACGGGCAGCGTGCGCCCAAGCGGAGGCCGAGCCCGGGCGGCGACAGGCACGGCAGCCCGGGGCGGGGCCGGTGGCGAGCAGCGGCGCAGGGGTGGGCGTGGTGGTGTGCGGACGCGAGGGGGGAGACGGTAACAACAGCAGTCGCTGCGGGCGCGGCGGGGCGCAGCTGCTGCTGCACTAGCAGCAGGCGGCGAGCGAAGCAGACGCGGGGCCGGGAGGGGTCGTGCGGCGAAGGCAGAGGTGGGGCCGGCGAGCGGGAGCGGCGGGGCCGGCGAGCAGCAACGGCGACGGACAAGCGCGGCAAGCAGCGGGGCGCGGTGATGCAGGGAGGGGTCACCAGGGCGTGGCAGGCGCGGCCGGCAAGGGACGGCGCGACGTGCGGCAGCGTCGGCGCGGGCTGGCGAGCGACCGAACGCGGCTAGGGGCGGATGGCAGCGATTAGTGTAGGCGCGGGCGAGCGCGCACACAGTAGTGGGGCCACGCACAGGCGCGTGGGCAGAGGTGCGCCGGGCGCAGCGATCGTGGCCAAAGGCCGATGAACGTGGTCAGGGGCGCGACGGGCGCAGCTACAGGCGGTGCACGACGACGGGAGCAGAGGAGAAGGTGGGAAAACGGACGGCGGAGTTCACCGGGCCCTGTAGGTGTGCACAAGTGGGCTCGAGGAGGAGTCGGGGAGGCGTCGGAGCGGCCGGAGACGAGTCAGAAAGGCGGGTCGACGCGAATTGATGATGGTGTTGTCGCGATGCCAAAGACGAGACGGTCGTGGGCGGCGTTGGTGAAGCTCCCCGGCCTCGATCTTGGGGTGGGGTCGATGAAGCGGAGCACGGCGGTCCCCGGGGACCCAACCACGTAGCGTAGGGAGGCCGGTGGCCGCGATGGTGGTGCGGCGATGGCGAGGGATCTGGAGGAGGAAGGGTGTAGCGAGAGGGAGAGAGAGAATGAGGGGGAGCGCGAGGGCAAGTGGGGAGAATGGGTGGAGCAGTGGGAGGAGCCTAAGGGGGCAGGGGTCCTTATCCTCCCTCGTCGACGCCGGCGAGGGGGTTTGGCGGTGACCGCGCCCCTCGGTCGGTAGTACAGGGAGGCGACCGGGGAGGGGGGAAAGGTTTGGGACGGCCAGAGGGTTTAAGGCCCATAGGGAAACATGGGGGAGGGCTCTCTGCTTTTTAGTTTTGTTTTTTATTGGTTTTTATTTTTATAGTTCTGCTTTCTTCTAGTTTCTTTTTATTTTAGGTTTTATAAAACACAAACTTAGTCCCTAAATTAGCTTCAATAGTTAGACCACTGCCACAATTATTTTGGCACCCTAACAAAATAGGTTTGTATTTGTTTATTAATTGAAGACATTTAATAATTGTTTTAGCCATTGTTTTAATTAGTTTAGGGTATTAAGCCACTTTATACAAATGTTGGTCCACCATCATAATTAGTTATAGAATATTTGCAACACATTGAACATTTTATTTTGCATGTTTGAGAAATTTTAACTTTGGGCTTTAATTTGAATTTGAGTTTGAACTAAGATTGGATCAATCAAGGATTAGCAACAGTAATGTGATGACCTGGCATCATTAGCAGGGGATTATTGTAGCTTAATTATCCGGGCGTCACAGATAAGTAGCCAGAGATAAGTCAAGACAGACATACAAGTCTTAGACAAGATCAAAATATATGCTCTTGAGATGAGAGACAGCGAAATAGCGCCCTTGTAATCGAGGTCATCATCATCAATATAATCAAGCGAGATGTAGGCTTTTACCTCATCGCGAGGGGCCGAACCTGGGTAAAACTCGTGCCCCTCGATTCCGACCAACCCCGTTCAAGCTATCACCTAGCAGCGATGGCCTCATGACTAAGTCCTTTTTTCGAGGACATCTGCCGTGACAAAACCACGATAGTTGGCGCCCATTGTGGGGCCTCCATGCATGGTGGTATTGTGTTCTTGAAGGGAGCCTTACTAGGGATCGAGAGGAGCGCAACTGGCCGGATGTGGCAGAGCCAGGTTTGGAAGGATCTACATCAACTCCGAGTTCATTAGTCAACGTTGAAAAAGTTTCAGCGGCAGCATAAATCAGATCAGAGTCGAAAAGTAACCTTGACAACAGGGGAGTACATCAGATGACCCACATCGCAGCTCAGGGACTCTTTTCCCCGTATGGAGTTCTTTGGATTTGAGAGAGGGGAATAGAGAGGGACGAAGTGGACTGACAGTAACCGCGAGTTCCCACCCTCTTGTTTACCATGGTGGTCGCTTCCCCTTCCCTCTCTGTAACAATTTTTTTTAAAACGGCCCCGGAAAACAAGACAAAATAAACAAAAACCCCCGCTGAAACACCAGCCCAGCCCACAAAAAGCAAAAACACTCGGCCCCTCCCCCCGGCATGCGACGACGGCCCGGCGAAAAGAAGGAAGATAGTAAATGGGCTGGTTTGCGCCTTAGACAGGCTGAAACAAGGACAAAACACACTCAGAGCAAATCTACAAGCAAACAAAAATCGAAGAGCTGCCTCGTCGACGGAGACTTCACGAAGTCTCAGTCGACTGAGATTTAGCAGCTCCATAATTTTTTTGTCTCATACCCTTAGCCTAATCGAATTTTACCTACCGGATATGCATGTAGTGGGTACCCATTGCCATCCCCTTAATCCCCCTCACCCTCTTAGCTTACCGCTTACGCGGCCATCCCTCTAAGCACGTTGATCTGCAGCAACGCCAATGACCCCTCCCCCACCCCCTCACCAGCGTCCGTCAACTCGCTTCCTCGTCTCCGCCGGGGATGCCATAGCTCGCTCTCCCTTGCAGCGGGGTTCCCATCCTTGGTGAGTTTCTTGCTCGGCCTCATGGTGGTCGACGCTCATCGGTACGCTCCTTACGTCACCATGCTCCTCACACCTCCCCCACCTTCGGCCTCAGGCAAAGCAAAAAATGATTGGAGCACCAAAAGATTCAGGCACCTGACAATTAACAAACGCGTGAGAATTAACGTAATTTAGCTGTATTGACCCTCTCAAGAGTACAAGTCTTGGAGACAAGAAGCATTCGCTAAAAATAAGGTAGAAGATAGGAGCAAGCAGCGTAATTCAGGGCTGTTCGGATCCTCTCCACGAGCCGGCTTCCCCTAAATCGACCCCGAACGCTCCAGCTTGGAGGAACCAGCTTCGCGGAGACGAGGATCCGGCGGTGCAATTTTCGTGGAGATCAGTGTGTTGTATTGACTCCTCGGAGTACAAGTCTTGGAGACAAGAAGCATCCGCTAAAAATAGGATAGACTATAAGTCCTATACTACTAAACCCCGCTGGCGGCTGGTCCTCGTGGGTGATTGTTCATTGTTTTTTACAAAGAGACATTTTTTTCCCACTAGCATAAAGGGGTCAGTAAGCCATCACTTGATTTCCTTTCTTAAAAACGTGTATCCTTTACCCACTCTAGGTTGGAATAAATGAAACTCAACTAATACCTTGGAGGCACCGCACCTCCGTTGATCTGACGAACCATTCGAGGAAACCGGGAGGAGGAGATGAAGACACGCTTCGTCAACTCTTCTTTCAGTGTCATGGCTGTGCGTCTAGTGGTAGGACCCACTCCCATGATCTTTCGTTCAGCAACAAGTTCCTGGATCATGCGGGACAAATTTTTGTTTTCCGCTCGCGTAGCATATTGCGTGCCCCGACATTAGTATATGTCCGCTAAAGATAAGACATAAGAGGCATCTGTTTTGGACACAAGAAGCATCCGCTAAAAATAATGTAGAAGGTAGATTATAAATTCTATACTACTAACTATATTATAATGCTCGCTCTGTTTCATAATGCAGTGTATATAGACTTTTTGAAAACTCAAACCACACAAACTTTGACCGAAGAAAAATATTTACATCCAGAATGCCAAACATATATCATTTGATTCATTATAAAAAGTTGTTTCATATTATATATTTGATATTGTCGATATAAATAATTTTACCTATAAATTTGATCAAAGTTTGCAAAGTTTGAGTTTTCAAAAAATCTATATGTATTATATTATAAAACACACACACACACACACAGAGAGAGAGAGAGAGAGAGAGTAGTATGTATACACGTATTTAGATGCAAATGACCACCCCTCCGGCTGGTCTTCGTGGGTGATTGTTCATTCTTTTTTTACAAAGATACAAATATATCTAGCATAAGGGCCAGCAAGCCATCACCTGCTTTCCTTCCTTAATAAACGAGTATACATTACCCACCCTAGACCAGGGAATAAATTAAGCTCAAATACAAGGAGTCCTAACTACTCCAATTTATACAAGTACCTCCAATCCAGCAGACACCACGATAACACAAGCACATCCCGAGATACACGTAGCTCGGGCCACTGCCGTGAGCTAGGTAACGCACAGAGAGACCGACGGATCCATCTATGGCCGCCGCGACGATGACGGTGGAGGAGGTGAGGGAGGCGCAGCGCGCGATTGGACCGGCGACGGTGCTGGCCATCGGCACGGCGACGCCACCCAACTGCGTGTACCAGGCAGACTATCCGGACTACTACTTCAGGGTCACAAAGAGCGAGCACCTGGTCGGCCTCAAGGCCAAGTTCAAGAGGATGTGTAAGTATCGACAATAACAACATCCTCTCTGCTCCCTGCATTCATATACACACACAGTGGAGGAGCCAGAAAAATCGGATAAAGGGGGCCGAGTATTATTAAACCTTGTTGGGACCGGCCAGTCCATCAAAAAACATCATTTTAGTGAAAATAATACTAATCACTAGTATTACTATTGAGGTAATATCACCGGAAGTCATAGAACTTGCGCTCAATGTTCAGTTTGGTGCTAGAACTTTAAAAATACGGATTTGTGGTCATCTAACTTGACATCGCGTGCAAATACGGTCACAGAATACGCATGCGGACATATTAGGGTGTATGGGCCTACTTGTCGGTGAGTGAGGGCCTTTGGCCAACTGATTTTTGCACAAAACAACCTTACTATTTTTTATTTGCGGGAAAGACCAATCACTGTACAACAGCATATTGATACGAAAATTAACGGAAAGGACCGACCTCTGTACAGCATATAGGTACGATAATTAACTAAAATATCAGCGAGGCGGGACTCGAACACACGACACAAATTAAGGACACAAGATCCTCAAAAAAAATTGAGGACACGAGCCACTCTAGCCAACCAACCAATCCTTGACGTTCATATTTCAAGTATGGATAACAAACTAAGATGTATTGAACGTGGAGCCTAATGACATTTAATTTTTCGTACCTATGAGCAGTGGGTCCTACCTGTCATTGCACATTGAAAATTAACAGGAAAAAGTGTGGCCCCCAGCTCTCGAACAAACAACCAAAGAGTGGCATACAGGACATTCTAGCCGCTACAACCTACACATATTACACATCTACGGTGAATAACTAGTCTTAATGTACTAGAAATATGTAAATACTACGTAAACAATAATTACAATAATAAAAATAACGTCTAAATATGTGTTATAAATATTGTACATACAAACTATATAACCTACTTTTAAATTTGTTCATGTATTTTAAAAATATTCATATATTTAATTTATGAATTATAAATTTTGTATCCTTTCAAATAAATATTTCCAAAATTAAAATTACAAATATCATTTTAACTTTGCAAACATTTCAATAATTGTACTCGCATTTGTAGAGTTCAACTTTTGCGTAACTTAAAATGTAAACATTGATATGAATATTCAATCATGCATAATATTGAAATTATATAATTTTTCGAATATAAGTCATGAGTAAAGTTTATACACAAGTGAATAATTTCGAAAATTTAGTAAATGTTTGAACTCATCATTTTGCATGATTTAAATATAAGCCTCGAGTGTGTTATTTTTCTTGGATTCATTAAACATATTTATTTAATAAAAAATTCAATGTCAGTTTAACTAAATATTTTTTATATAAATATGCATGTGTATATTTAAATGTTTTTATTTACTAATAATGATCGCTTGTATGTATAATATTCTTGGAACATAAATTTGTTAATTATGTTTTACAAATATCTTTAAAAAAATTGCAAGTGCAAAATGGGCCGCAGTATCCGCAGAAATAAGCCGGCAATGGCAACCCCCTTCCGAAAGACTCTGTTTTACAGCTATGTCAAACCGTCTTGATGTGCAATTAGCTAATTAGTATCACTCCCATTGTTTTACTGCTCCACTTGTAAGTACTATGTTGATGGCATTATATTTTATCTTAATGTGTCAACCTACCGAATATGACTTCTGGTCCTGCTTAACAGAATCAACTGTAGCAGTACGTGCCTCTACATATTTTAGGTTAAAAAAAAGGACCGGTAAAATAGCTTAAATGGGCTGCAGATGTACACCAATTCCTCATAGATGCGGAAAAAAAAATGTCATTTAAGTTCCACGTTCAATAAATCTAAGTTTGCTATCCATACATGAGATGCGAACGTGAAGGGTGGGTTGGCTGGAGTGGCTTGTGTCGTAAACATTGACCGCAAGTTAAGTATCTGCTCACCCATTTTTTGTGTTAATTTTTGTACCTATATGCAGCACAACAGTCAGCTTTTTCCACAAATAAAAAAAATGTGAGGATGTTTTGTGCAAAAGTTAGTCAGACGAGCAACATCACTCATTGACAGATGGGGTCATACACCATGATACGTCCGCATGCGTATTTTGTGACCATGTTTGCATGGGATGTCAAGTTAGGTGATTAAAAATCCGTATTTTTAAAGTTCTAGCACCAAACTGAACATTGAGTGCAAGTTCTATGACTTCCGATAATATTACCTCATTACTATTCATACTAGGCCTAAATAAAAGATGTTAGGGGGGACCAAGGCCCTGGCTGGCACCCCTGTCTCCGCCGCATATACATGCATTGTCCACCGTATATGCGAACTGGGTTCGTAGCCGGTGGGTGATCCAGGGAACTAGTTGTGATTTTGTTACCTATAAAAGCATCTTCAATAGATGATGTATATGCAAAAATAACTAATTTATACATTTATGAGGCTCAAAAACACATATTCAATGCATTTTTTATTTCTTTTTTGGCCTTCAAAAAATGTAAAATACAACACATCGCGATGTAAATTTACATCACCAACCGATGTAAATCCAGATGCAAAACGGCCAGCCACGCACCAACCCGACAGCTACCATGAAAGTTCCCAACTGCCCGATCCCCATTCCGCCGCCCGCCGCTGCCGACCGACTCCGGCCAGCTCGGGCACCCCCCCCCCCCCCCCCCCGCCGCCGCCAGCTCCGATGCCTCCCCTACCCATTCCAGTTCACCGCCGACCATCCCCACCGCCCGAATCCGGCCATCTGCCGTGCTGTGAGTAGAGCAGGCTCACAACTGCTCGAGGGGGCGTCGAGGAGTGTCGTTGCTGCTTGAGGCTGGTCGCCATGGCGCCATGGCCCGAGCTCGGCTCACAGGGCTCTATTGCCGCTCGGATTTGCCGCTGGTCGTGGCTGACGGCGACGTTCTGCAACCCGCGCTCCCAGATGGAGGTCGGCCGGGCTGCCGCTGTTGTGGCCCGGCCCCGCCAGCTCCAGCGCCTCCATGTGCCTCTGTCGCGCGCGCGGCCGCCAGCCGTTTTACATCTTCAAATTTACAACATCTGTTGGAGTTGGATTTTATATCACCAAATATACATTATCTGTTGGAGTTGCCTCTTTTTTGAAAATGTAACATGCATTTTTTGATGATGTAAATTTTACATCTCCTAGTTATACATCTCCAGATTTGCATCATCTATTGGATATGCTCTAATGTTCTCTATACTGCTATGATTGATTATGATTAGATCAAAAGTTTCTCCCGCAAAAAAAGCAGCCTATGTACTTTTGTGGAAACTTATATACACATACAACATATGCAATGCGAGACTTGAAATAACATTTATAAACTTTATTGTTGTTGTTGTTGTTGTTGTTGTTGTTGTTGTTGTTGTTTTACAAGTATTTTTGTAAACTTAACACAACCAAAAAGTTTAAAAGATCAATGGCCTTTTTTGTTTAGAATAGAAATCCCTTAATTTATGTTTCGACATTCACTATCGAGTGGACGTCCGTGCCCCGTTCCTCTTTCCTGTGAACAGCACAAAGAGGTGAATCTTGGGCGTCTTCGTCTTCCTCCCACGCTCACCGACAAGCCATGGTTTTCCTCTCCCTCCGCTGGTCGCTCCGCTGGCGGGAGGGTGGGGGAACCCCGCATCTCTGCCTAGGTAGGGTTTTGCTGGCGGCGCTTTGGAGGAGGAGGTGCTACCGGAGCGAAGTGTGGTGTCACAGGTCCTTCACCTCTGTGTCGTCGTCCTCTGGGGCGTCGTCGCAGTCCTGGCGACTTTTGGTGCTCGGGGCTCTTCTTCGAGCTTTCGTTCCCTGCAGGTGGTCGGTGAGGCGATGCTGTCGTCTGCACGCGCTGGGGATCTGGTTCTCCGACCCTGTCTTCATTTTGCCGTCGCCTCCTCCAGCGGTGCTGCAGGATAGTGGGTTGGTGTGTAGGAGGTACACGCGCCAGTTCTTCCTCTCTCTTGCTCGCCGGCGAGGGAGACGATGTCTGGGCTTCGGTATTTCTTCGTCTCAGTGCTTCTTCACCGTGCGGGCATGCCATACCCGAGGTTGATGACTTCCCATCTGCGACAAGACCGACCGCTGAGTCCAAGGTATCGTCGGTTCCGTGAGGGAGCGGGGGTGCGGGTGCAGCGGCGCATCCTCAACCCGCGTCGGAGTGTGCAGTGTGGCGGGCCTCCAGAGACATGTTTGTAATTTTCATCTTTTCTAGGGAGCACTGTAACACTGAAGCCTGCTAATAGATCTGGGGTGTTTTCCACAAAAGAAGTCACACCAATAAGTTGTTGAAAAAAAATCTAAGAACATTACCCCTTCCGAAATTTGAACTAAAACCATGACACTTATTTTGGATCCAAAGGGGTACTAAATATGAATTAGTGTAAGATCTACTTTATGCATGCCCAGAAAATTTTGACAAAAAGAACGAGCATTTGCCTTTCTGTTATGAATTGTAGACATTATTCTGTTTGCATATGCAGGTGACAAGTCACACATCCGGAAGAGATACATGCACCTGACGGAGGAGATGCTTGAGGAGAACCCCAGCATGTGCACGTTCATGGCGCCGTCGTTGAGCGCACGTCGGGCCATCGCTGTCCCCCTGGTCCCAAAGCTCGGAAAGGAGGCCGCGGAGAAGGCGATCAGGGAATGGGGGCAGCCTCTGTCCAGCATCACCCACCTCATCTTCTGCAGCACCTCCGGAGTGGACTTGCCAGGCGCCGACTTCCACCTGACAAAGATGCTCGGCCTGCGTCCGTCAGCGAAGCGTTTCATGATGTACCAGCAGGGCTGCTTCACCGGCGGCATGGTGCTCCGTCTGGCCAAGGACCTGGCCGAGAACAACCGCGGAGCACGCGTGCTGGTGGTCTGCTCGGAGAACACGGTCATGACTTTCCATGGCCCCGACGAGTCCCACCTCGACTCGCTGGTAGGCCAGGTGCTCTTCGGCGATGGCGCGGCGGCCGTGATCATCGGGGCGGACCCCGACGGGTCCACGGAGCGGCCGCTGTTCCAGCTTGTATCGGCCAGCCAGACCATCCTGCCGGAATCGGAGGGAGCCATTGGCGGGCAGCTACTGGAGGCGGGCCTCACCTTCCACCTCCGCAAGAATGTTCCCATACTCATCTCCAAGAACATCGAGCGCGCGCTGGAGGAGGCCTTCAAGCCACTGGGCATCCACGACTGGAACTCCATCTTCTGGGTGACGCACCCCGGCGGGCCGGCCATCCTCAGCATGATCGAGGCTAAAGTCAAGCTTAACAAGGAGCGGATGCGCGCCACCCGGCACGTCCTGTCCGAGTACGGCAACATGTCCAGCGCGTGTCTGTTCTTCATCCTGGACGAGATGCGCAGACGCTCCTCCGAGGACGGACACGCCACCACCGGCGAGGGCATGGACTGGGGTGTCCTATTCGGCTTCGGCCCCGGCCTCACCGTCGAGACCATCGTCCTCCACAGTGTCCCCATCGCCTCCCCGTGAGGCCAGTAAGGCCTCTACGTTTTCCCCTTACCCGTCAATCAATCAAGACATCTGTTCCGTTGCTGAGGGTGTTCATGATTGCCCGACGCTATTTGTTCTCAAACCTCTCTGTTGCTCACGGTTATGGCTGTGGTTTAGTTTCTGAGACGTACTCAGTTTCAAAACTGTTGGCTGCTGGCCCCTGATGTGGCCTTTGTTTTTAGTTTCTGCTTTTTTTATTTCAAAAAAACTGAACTATGTATCCTGTCTCGGGACCGTTTCTGTGGCCTCATGTGATTCAATTTTATTCCGAGAAGAACACTACTATGGCAATTTAACACACTTACAATCAAAATTGCTCACATATGAATGCCATTATGGCTAGCTTTATTAATTAAGGATAGTTACATTGACCACAAGGATTTGCATGATAAGATCACAGAGTTCATCGACCTAAATAAAATAATGTTTTACTAGCTCATTGTTGAGGCAAGACGATCTATGGAACCAGCAAGGCCCCTTGTGGTCCGGCTGTGGGATCAACGCACACAAAGAGCAGAATCAACAGCTCACACGGTATGCTCTGCACTTCGGTTTATCAGATATTTAGTAGCCAACTACTTAGTTTTAAAGTTCAAGCTGCTGAAAATTTCTCGGGAGAACTTTTTTTGTTTGAAAAAAAAATCTTGGGAGGACATACTCGATGATAATATGTTTGTCCAAATGTTTTAGGGATCTTCAAGGCTCAAATTTTGCATTGGTGGGCCATATGGTCTTGTCGAACAGGTCCGAGAGCGGGCGGATGCAACAATTAGGCTATTCTCACTGGTTTTGAACCACCAAGTCGCTTTAATAGTTCTAATGGAGCAGCTCTACAGGTGAACAATAAGCCTATCTAGTGCAGTGATGCTATTTTTACATTTGAACATACTTACGTAATTTTCAGTGGAGCAACTTGCCAACTCCATTGTTTGCAATTTTTAGTTGGTGGCTTACCAAGCTGACTGCTTGGTTTGCCAACTCTATTGTGATGTAACATGTATAACCAACTCATCGAATGGTGTAACACAAGTAAGAGCATCTCCAATAGCCGCGCTGAAAAATCAGCGTTTTTTGCGCGCGCTACTGGTCCGGGCGCTCCAGCGGAGGTGCAAAAATCGCGCGCGCGGAATATCTAGTTCAGCGCGCGGGCCGAAACGCCATCGCGCGTCGCTTATTTGCTGTGTCTGCTCCCACGCGCTGGACTCTCGAGCGCTCGCTCGTAACTCCACCCACCCCATCCATCCGCGGCGCCGCCCTGCGACCGTTCCGACGTTTCCCCGGCCTATCCCCGCGCTGCGGCGGCTTCCTCCGCCTCCCTCTAGTCACTGCCGCCCCTCGCGCGCGGCGGTTCTCCGACGAACAGCGTGCGGCCGCTCGCTACCGCTCGGCGCCCACAAGGTGTTCGACAAAACGCCCGCAAAGTATGTATTGCTCAAACTTCATGAATTTGGTGCATGTTGATTGTAGTTTTTATAGCCTAGTATTCAACACTGTAGATGATTTCATCGTATGATTCTTCCGAAGAAGAATTTGATATGGAAGAGGAGGAGGATCTTGCAATGATCCTAGCAATGCACATCAATAAAAAACCGAAGTATGGTGGTTCGGCTATGGGTCGGCAGAAAATTTGGAGGGATAGGATCGATGCCACAACAGATTGATCGGGCATTATTTTGTGGAGAATCCCACATACCCGGAGTCTTACTTTCGTCGCCGGTTTAGAATGAGCACCGAGTTGTTCAGGCGCATTGCAGAGAAACTAGTGAGCCATGACCGGTTTTTTCGGCAAAGGAGGAATGCCGCCGGAGAGCTCGGGCATAGCACCTTTCAGAAGGTGACAGCCGCTTTGCGTATGTTGGCATACGGTATCCCGACTGATCTAGTTGATGATCACTTGGCTATGGGTGAGAGCCAAGCTATCATGTGTGTCAAGCGCTTCGCAGTCGAAATTGTCCAAGTGTTTGGCCAGGAGTATTTGAGATCTCCCAATGCTGAAGACGCTGCAAGGCTATTGGAAATGAACAAAGCTCGTGGCTTCCTAGGTATGCTTGGCTCAATAGATTGCATGCATTGGAGTTGGAAGAATTGTCCAAAGGCATGACATGGTCAATTCCACGGCCAAAAAAAGGGTTCCACTATAATCCTTGAAGCGGTGGCCGATCAAGAGACTTGGATTTGGCATGCATTCTTTGGAATGCATGGATCTTTGAATGACATCAATGTTGTCAACCAGTCACCACTTATGAATAAGATTGCAAATGGTGATTTGCCACCGGTGCAGTTTGTAGCAAATGGTCGTACATACAACTATGGCTATTATCTTGCGGATGTCATCTACTCAAAGTGGCAAACATTTGTGAAGCCGTTGAAAAAACCGGAAGGTAAGAAAAATCTTGATTTCCACAATGCTCAAGCGGCGGCTAGAAAAGATGTGGAGAGAGCTTTTGGGATTTTGCAGGCCCAATTTGCTATTGTGAGAGGACCGGCTAGATTTTGGGATCAAAAAATGCTTTGGTACATCATGCACGCTTGTGTGATCATGCACAACATGATCATCGAGAATGAGCATGACCAAGATGTAGACTACTCTCAGTATGAGCTCCTGGGGCATCCCATGCGAGTACGACGGAGGGCTGAAAGGGTGACCTGTTTTGTTGCCTCATATCATGCCATTCGACGTCCCGAAGTGCATGATGATCTTCAGAAGAATCTCATCGAGGAGTGATGGGCATGGAATGGACGACAAAGAGCATCATGATTTGTGCGTTTGATATTGTATTGTTGAACTATTTGTTGTGTTATTGCACTATTTGTTGTATTGAACGATAAACTGTTTGTTTGAGTTGTAATAACGAAATTGAACTATTTATTGTTGATTTATTTTGTTTGTGTTTGATTTTTTACTTGTGTTTGGAATGCATATATTGTTTGTGCGAGAATCGCGCGCGCTGTATTTTTGCGCGCTGCTGGAGTCAGCACTACCCGCCACGCCAAACCAGGCGATGGGCGCGCGTCAAAGTAGTTTTTAGCGCGCGGCGCATTCGGCGGCTGTTGGAGATGCTCTAATAGGTTAGTCCCAAAAATAATATAAAAGAGCATATTAAAGCCCATTAAACATCCAAAATAGATAATATAATAGCATGGCATAATCGAAAATTATAGATACGTTGGAGACGTATCAAGCATCCCCAAACTTAATTCCTGCTCGTCCTCGAGTAGATAAATGATAAAAACGGAATTTTTAATGTGGAATGCTACCTAGCATAATTTTCAATGTAATTTTCTTTATTATAGCATGAATATTCAGATCCGAAAGATTCAAGACAAAATTTTAATATTGTCATAAAATAATAATACTTCAAGCATACTAACCAAACAATTATGTCTTCTCAAAATAACATAGTCAAAAAAGTTTATCCCTACAAAATCATATGGTTTGACTATGCTTTATTTTCGTCACACAAAATTCTTCAATCATGCACAACCCCGATGACAAGCCAAGCAATTGTTCCATACTTGAATATTCTCAAACTTTTTTAATTTTCACGCAATATATGAACGCGGGCTATGGACATAGCACTATAGGTGAAATAGAATGATGGTTGTGGAAAATTGATAGTAACATCATGGCCATAAGAGACTTGAGTTGCAATAGCATCATCTGGTACTCTTTGCACACGCGACCACCCAATGGTGCCACCCGGTCCTCTGTAGGAGAATTATTTTTCTGGTTCTTCTGTCGTTTTTTGTTAGACAGGCCTAGTATTGTTTTCCCCCTCGTTTCCACTTGTTCATTTGGTCATCCTGATATTTTCCCTCTCCAATTAATACAAGATGGCAAGCATTTGGATGCGTGTTGGAGGAAACAATTTATGTACATTGTGTTCCTTGATTGATGATTATCATCTTTTATAGCAGCACCATGGGCACAATGTATCCCCTATTCCCCTGTAGTTCGTTCACTGATTAATGAAACAAAATAGAAAGCCATTTGATCAGGTGGTGCTGCACATGGACGAACAATGCAACTAAGAACGATGCAAAAGGGTAAATTCATCGAGGATCGATTTTGATCAGCACAAGTGATTGTTTTTGCATGCCTCTGCTCAGAGAAACATCAACCGATTAACAAGCCAACACACATACCTCCTCCTCCTATCTGCTTTCTGAAGGCCTGGTTACATAGATTGCTAGTACAGATTGGACGTGATCCAGACCTCCGTAGGGGATTCAGATCCTCTGACTTAGGAAGAGAAGTCAGGGGAAGCTACAGTAGCCTGACTTCTCTTCTCTAGATTTTCATAAGCTGCAATTTAACACAACGATTATGTCCACAGTAATCGGTGCATCTACAGTGATTCCTGGGCAGTGTCGGATCTCTAACTTGCCTTCCATATTTTACACAAAGAGGCCACTGTAGCTCCCTGACTTCCCTCTTGCATGTCAGAGGATCCCTCTCCCTCCGTAGGGCAGTCCATCAGCCGCGCGGACTCCGGCAGCACGCCAGGGAACACGCGCTCGAACGTCCTCGTCCTCGTCTTGAGGTCATAGGCCCTAGCGCCTGCCCAGTCACCCACCCGCTCGAGCATCTCGGGAGTGTACTGCCTCATCCAAGGCGCGGAGAAGTAGAGCATGCCAGGCCTCACGCCGGGGAAGCTCCTCGCCGGTAAAAATGCCGACCGGTTCAGCCCGAGGAACAGCGCATGCTCCTGCATCGACCCCCGCTCCCCGGCTCCTCCTCCGGTATCAGCGCCGCCGCTGCCGTCGTCGTCGTCCACCACGCGGAACGTGAACCAGATCCCGTCCGGGACCGCCGCGCGTGCGGGCTCCCACACCGCGCTGACCTGCCACAGCCCGCCACCCGGCGCGGCCACCAGGTGCCTGGTGAGCACGGCGTCGCGCGGGCAGTATAGCACCACTGCCTTCCTCGACGGCGTTCTGGCGCCGTCGAGGTCCCATCGCTCCACGCCCCCCTTGTAGGTCACGGCGTAGATCCTCCCATTGTGGTACGCGCACTCGGCGTAGATACTCCCGTTCCCGTTGTGCCGATCTTGGCCCCAGTACTGATTGGAAACTAGCACCCGCCATCTGGCATCTCCGGCCCTAGCGTAGGAGATCCACTCGCCGCCGTAGTGGACGACCGTGACGACGCAGTCGCCGACGCCGCCGCGGGACGGGTTGCCGGACAGCACCGCCTTCCGGTAGAAGAAGGTCGCCAGATGATGCGCGTCGTAGGTAACTTCTGGGTTGTGCTGGTATAGGGGTTTGAGACGGTAACGTGCGATTTTCCCCTGATCGTCGTAGTCGGCCTCTGTTAGGGCAAATAAGCCGCGGCGGCGAGCTCACCGCGTCGAGCTCACAGGGATGCAAGAGGGTTTATACTAGTTTGGCCCCTTCGATGAAGGTAAAAGCCTACGTCTAGTTGTGATGGAATTGATGGGGTTTCGATGACTAGGGAGCAAAACAAGCTTCGCCTAAGTCTCGAGTTGTTGTCTATCCTCCTAAACTGCCGCCGGGTCGTCCCCTTATATACACGGGTGACGCCCGTCGGTTCACAGAGTCCTAACACCGGTTCATATTCGTATCCGGGTTGGTCTCTCCTTATTCCTATCTTACAATACAAGTTTATATACAGATGTTGGTTTACGGCTACAAGTCTTAAACCGACTACGGGCCTCAGGCCCTCATCTATTTTCTTGGGCTTTAACACTCTTGAGTTACTGATGAAGTTAACCCGGCCCACATAGGCCAGTTTACGCCCAGTAGTAATATCCCCAACATTAGGCCCCAGATTGATTTGAACGGGTTCATGTCAATCCTTAGCAAAATCTTCATCTTCAACATCTTCTCGTAGTTGCTGAACCGCCATGATGTCATCCTCTCCAGTTGCTGTAAGCCGAGGTGACGTCATCTATCATAAAGAAAACATCCCTGATATCTCCTTGTTTAATAAACTCTCAACAACCGAGGCGACAGCTCCGCTTCCGAAATTTTCGGTTCCTGGATTCACGCGCCTGACACATGTCTTTTTGCCTTATAAATAGGACCGAAGGGTCATTTATTTTCTCCCCTTCGTGCCTTTCCTCTTCGCCTTCCTCGCGTCGCCAGTCTCAGAACTCCGCCGCCGCCGTCGTCTTTTGCATCGACCTTGGTCGCTGCATCAACCTGAGCGCACCAGAAAACTGTGGCGACCTCTCGTATCTTCCTCAGCTCTGGTAGGTCTTCTGCTCTTCTCACCATAGATCTATTCTAGGGTTTCGTGTTCTTGCTGCGTTCATCACCTGTTCATGTTCATATGCTAGCTCCTGGATGCATCTGTGAACCCCTTCTCTGTGTAGTGATAACTTTTAGTATCCGCCTTTAGTTTCATGCCTAAAACTATAGATCTCACATATATTTCTGCCCATTGATTCAATACTGTTGTGCTTTGAGCTTTTGAATATTTTCCTACTTTTCTGAACTTGCTTCAGATCCATTGCTGTAGGGAAATCTTGTGAAATCTGTTTCTGTACACTTACCCATCCGCAATCTCAACTGTTTCAATGCTTAGATTCGATGGTTTAACTTGGTGTAGAAAAAATTAACAAACTGGTATATACCATTAGTCCCCTTGTTGAACCGCCAGATGATGTCGCTTCATAAAACTCCAGTTTAGATAGAGCTGTCTCCGGTTAACATTGTACATATCAGTGTACTTTAATCAATGCATTCTTGAACCGGAATCCCCTATCTTGTAGAGTTCATCATGGCCAAGCAAGTATATGAATGCAACTGGGTTCCTTCTCGCGTCACAGAGACTCAACTGAACAATTCAGTCCTGATCGGTGCTTTAAGCAGCAAAAACACCATCCATTGGAGGGTCCCTGGCAAAGAATGCCCTCCCACACCTCAAGAAGGAGAGGTCGTCGTTTTCGTAGACCACTTAGCCCGGGGCTTTAAGCCGCCCGGTTCTAAATTTTACCGGGATATTTTAGCCAATTTTCAACTCCGCCCACAAGACATTGGCCCCAACTCTGTTACAAACATATGTCACTTCCAAGTGCTCTGTGAGGTGTTCTTTCAAGAGGAGCCCACAGTTGAGTTGTTCGGAGACTGCTTCCATCTAAACCGCCGCATTGAGTTTACTGATGGTTCCAATACGGAATTGGGTTGTGTGGCGATTCAGAAAAGGAAAGAGGTCACATACCCTCACGCCAAACTGCACAGCCACCCCAAAGAGTGGAATCAAACATGGTTCTATTGCAAAGATACCTCCCCTGCTGATGAAAATCCTTTGCCTGGCTTTCGTCCGGAGCGGCTTAGCAATACACACCCCTTTCCACAAAGGTTGACTGCCAAGGAGAGAAGCAAATACGCTCCTCAACTGTCCAAGCTCAGAGCCTTCATGGCCAATGGTTTAACAGGGGTTGATCTCGCTCGCTGTTGGATATCGGAGCATACTGCCCCTTAATCAGCGCTCCGGTTTGATGTGCGAGTATACTGGCAGTGTTGATGATCCACTGCGACATGTTAACATCCAGCTCACCGACGAAGAAATCACAGAGGCTGTGAAGAAAATGCTGAATGAACCGGAACACATCTGTGCTCGAACCGGCCTGCTTCCCTTTTGTGCCACCAACAAACCGCCAGCTGTAAGAGTTTGATTTTTCTTTTTACTGAACCTGTCATTGATATATCTGGCCATTGTTTAATATCAATATCTGTTTATACAGGGCGATGATCCGTTTTGGAGTAAGAAACTTCCACAGGAGAAGCCAGAAAAAACAGACAAACCGGAAAGACCAACCCGGCCAAAGACTAAAGTCATGAAGCGGCCTGCTCATAAGAAGAAAAACACTGCATCTTCTGATCCGGCCGTTGATGATGATGTGGATAATCCGGACCTTGAGGTAGAGCTTGACTCACTTGGCTTATTTTTCACACGCCTTATTGATGATGATATTTGTCAGGATGATGCCAAAGCCAGCCATGCTGATGCTGCAGAGGTAATTACTCTCTCTTCCGATTCAAACCCTTTGCATTCGCAAAAAATCCGTCAGGCAAACTGGAAGGTTAAATTTTCTCATCCTCTTGCTTACTTGGATCCCAAATTTCTTATGAAGACCCAACAGCACGAAGCTCGTTGCACAACCCGGCACAACGGCCAGGTAGTTACCTCCGCCGGTTTACCGATCAGTCCGGTTTGGAAACACCGTTCAGAGGTCTCTAATTTGCTTGTCAGTGCTTGTCCTAAAGCGGGCTGTTTTCGTCAACCTCTTAATCAATCTGACTCCGATTATCAGGTTACTTCCCACTCATCCTCTGGCGAGTCATCGGCTACTCAGCTGCCACCGCTCAAAACAGTGCTTGGGTAAGCTATACTTATCATAATATTTCTGGTACATCACTTTGGAATATATGCTGTATTTGACTTTGTTATTCCTTTCAGGGCCAAGCCTAGGCCGAGCAAGAAGGCTCTCCTGGATAAAGCGGCCGAGGAGGACGCCGTCCCTGAACCGGGTAAAACACCAGATCTTGAAGCGGCTATTCGTGAAGATATACCCAATGATCCACCACAGCAAGATGACGATTTTATTGCTGAAGAAAGGCCTAATGACACCTCAGGCCCTGTCAACCAGCCCACAAGCCCCATCCGGTTTGGGAGGTCCACCAGTCCATCCCAGCCTGCTGACAAACCGACTGCGCCAGTGCAAACCGGTGATGCTAAGGATGATGAAGTTGTAATTACTGGCATTGGCCGTACAGAGCCCAGCAATCCTGTTGTTTTATCCAAGCATACCGCCAAAGAAGAACTTGCTGCCATGGGCAAAGGCAAGTGGAATGTTGACTTGGCGACCTATTCTGCTCTGAATGCCCAAGATCTTCATTCTGGCTACCTGAACCGGCTGTATACCAGCCATGATTATGAAGCTGGTCTGGTGAATATGATGAAAGAGAAATTTGAGGTAACTTCCATGTGCTTTTTCCTGCTTGGATATTTAAATCTTGTTAGTTCTCCTAGCCCCCAAGGGCCGGTTTAGAATCTTCATTCAAACCGGGACTTGCTAATATAAATCTCAATGCTTCGGAATTCGCTGATGTAGCCCCCAAGGGCCGGTTCAACTTAGCGTAGTTAAACCGGGACTTTAAGTAATTGTCATCTTTATTGGAGCAAATAGCCATTAGCCCCCAAGTGCCAAGTTGAATACCTGTATTGATCTTGGGACTTTAGAATCTATTGAAAGATTAAGATCAAATATACATTAGCCCCCAAGGGCCAAGCGCATAACTTGTTATGTGGTTGGTACTTCAATTGTTGTACTACTTTTAGAATCATATAATTGTCTGTATGCAGGCTGAGCTGAAGACAAAAGAAAACCAAGTCACCGATCTCCAAGAAAATCTGAAATCCCAATATGCTGAAACCTCCAAAGCAAAAGAAGAGTTGACCAGCGCTTTAAGCGTCATGGAACATCTTAAGGAGGATTTCAAGAAAGAACGGGCGGACTGGGTCACTGAGAAGGCCGCTTTAACAAAGCAAGTTGAAAATGCCAAAGCCGCACTTAAACCGGTGGTAGATGAACTGACCAGCGTAAAGCGTCATGTGCATGCTATGACTGCCGCTATCTTTGGTAAGCTTTCTTGATTTCTGTAATAACTCGGCCTTCTTATGATGTGTCCGGTTTGTGAATCCTTTGTAACGGTTGCAGGGACACGCATTGGTCACTTGGGGTCAGACGTGCGGAAGAAGTTGAAAGCTGTCTATACACTGACAGAGCAATTATATACTAGCGCGCAGCGGATCATCTCAACTGCGTCCCATAACAACCCGGCGCCCACCTTAATCCAAGACACCCTGAAAATATTGTCTATGCTTCCTGCCCGGTTTGAAGAGCTAAAAAATCTGCTGCTCGAACCGGCGCTATCAATGCCTTAATCCGGGCAAAAGCGTGGGTGCCGGATTTTGATCCTGTTGAAGCAGCTCAAGGCTACCCCCACTTGAAAGAAGATGGTTCAGAGTTCAATGAGGAGGACCTGAGAGCGATAAATCGGGAGGTGCGCCCTCTAGCTTGTCAATTGGTGGAAGAGGCAGACTTGTCTTATTATCAGGATCAATATGACAACCAGAACAAACGAGTGGCTGCACCAATTCCTGAAGCGGAGAATCTAATCCCTCCAATCCGTAAGCATACTTATGCTCCTGATATTCAACCATCGTTGTTGATCCATGATGAAGCTGTCTTTCAAGCCTTAATGGGAATCGACTGGACAACTGTTGATTTCCAGCCACTGGGTAGGGAAGCAGAAGCTGAAGCGGCGCAGGATGACCCGCAACCATCAGACCAGGGCGGCGACCAAGCTTGAACCGGAGGCCAGTTTGAACGGCCTCTCTTTTATATTCCGCCGAGAAAGCAATGATCTTATTTGGGCACCATGCTGCCTTGTAATAGGATAGCCAATACTCTTGCTTTTAAGATGCCTTCGTGCATAGTTACTGGTACTTACACTTCTGTTGAATGATCAAAACCTTCAATCTATTTTTCCTACAATCATAAAATCTTGAACTGCCAAGGCGGTTGTACCGCCAGCCGGATTATGATCTTTATATATATGCAATGAAATTGAGGTACCTGATCGAATCTTGTGCTACAAAATACCTGCCATCGTTGGGCATGAAGTTGGCGTATAGCCAATCTTGAAACGGAGGTATATAAACCTATACCGTCGAAGGAGAAAGTAGCTCCTGTGTATGTAATGCCGGTTTACCATATAAACCGTGCCGGGTTATGATAAACACCGTGTTATTCCAAGATGTAAATAGAAAATCAAACCGAGCAAATAGTCTCCGGATTAAAAACCGTTTGCAAACAGAGGCTTATTTGAGCCGATCAGATGGCATTACCATGGTCGGACACGACCAAGCCCCCGATAGGTGTGGCTATGGTTCAAGTCAGCCGGGTCCCCAAATGAAACCGTGGCATTATGCCAATCAAAAGGCGTGGCAATGGTTCGGGTTCGACCAAGCCCCCAAGTGATTTTGTGGCCTTAGGCCGATCAAGAGGCGTGACTGGTTCAGATTTGACCATGTCCCCAAGTGATCTGGTTGCTTTCGCCTATCAAAAGGTGTCGCATTGGTTCAGATACGACCAAGCCCCCGAATGATATTATAAAAACTTCAAGGGGTAAACCAGAGGTTGCTTTAAGACAGAACAACTCCATGTAACCACACATGATGTAAAAGAACAGATACCCCGCTTTAGCTGAGGTTCCGGTTTATTATATTAATCATAATATATACATCGTCATAATATGTACATAAGTAGAGCCAATGGCTCAAGTATAGTAAGGCCGAAGATGAGCTATGTTCCATGGCCTGTTGGTCTCCTCCTCTGATGTACGTGAATCTTTATGCTCTCGAATATTGATCAGATAGTATGACCCGTTGTGCAGATTCTTGCTGACCACGAAAGGTCCCTCCCAAGGTGGGGATAACTTATGCATATCAGTCTGATCTTGGATGAGCCGAAGCACCAAATCTCCCTCTTGAAAGGTTCTGGTTCTAACTCGGCGACTGTGATAACGACGAAGATCCTGTTGGTAAATCGCCGAGCGGGCAGCCGCTATGTCATGCTCTTCATCCAACCGGTCCAAAGCGGCTTGCCGTGCTGTCTCGTTGTCCGCCTCAACATAGGCCGCCACACGAGGTGAATCATTACGGATATCACTAGGGAGAACCACCTCCGCTCCATAGACCATGAAGAATGGTGTGTATCCTGTTGATCTATTGGGTGTGGTATTGATGCTCCATAACACAGATGGTAACTCTTCTACCCAACAACCCGGTGTTCTCTGCAAAGGAACCATAAGCCGGGGCTTGATGCCTCTCAAGATCTCTTGATTAGCCCTTTCTGCTTGACCATTGGACTGTGGGTGCGCTACGGATGAAACGTCAAGCCGGATGTGCTCACGTTCGCAGAACTCCTTCATGGCACCTTTGGACAAATTGGTACCATTGTCTGTGATGATACTGTGTGGAAAGCCAAACCGGAAAATCACTTTTTTGATGAACTGAACCACCGTGGCCGCATCACACTTGCTAACAGGTTCTGCTTCCACCCACTTTGTAAACTTATCAACCGCCACCAGTAGGTGGGTCTTCTTATCCTTGGACCGTTTGAAAGGTCCAACCATATCCAGCCCCCAAGTTGCAAACGGCCAAGTGATTGGAATCATTCTCAATTCTTGAGCCGGTACATGAGCACGTCTTGAAAACTTTTGGCAACCGTCACATCGTCTGACTAGATCCTCCGCATCAGCATGAGCAGTTAACCAATAGAAGCCATGGCGGAACGCTTTAGCCACCAAAGATTTTGAACCGGCATGGTGACCACAATCTCCTTCGTGGATCTCACGCAAAATTTCATAGCCTTCTTCAGGAGACACACAGCGTTGAAACGCCCCTGACACACTGCAATGATGCAACTCACCATTGACAATAATCATGGACTTGGATCACCGGGTTATCTGTCGGGCCAGAGTCTCCTCCTCTGTTAACTCGCCTCGGTTCATGTACGCAAGGTAAGGAAGCGTCCAATCCGGAATAACATGAAGAGCTGCCACCAATTGAGCCTCCGGATCAGGAGTAGCCAAATCCGCTTCACCAGGGAGCTTGACCGACGGGTTGTGCAGCACATCGAGGAAAACATTGGGCGGGGCCGGTTTGCGCTGAGAACCCAGCCGGCTTAAAGTGTCCGCCGCTTCGTTCTTCCGTCGGTCCACGTGGTCCACCTGATAGCTTTTAAAGTGACCTGCAACAGTATCCACCTCACGACGATATACTGCCATGAGTGGGTCCTTGGAATCCCAAGTGCCAGACACCTGCTGAGCCACAAGGTCCGAGTCACCGAAGCACTTAACTCGACTTAGATTCATCTCTTTAGCTATCCGGAGACCGTGGAGCAAGGCTTCATACTCAGCTGCATTGTTAGTACAAGGGAACATTAGGCGGAGAACGTAACAGAACTTATCACCTCGTGGGGAAGTTAACACGACTCCAGCCCCCGAGCCCTCCAATTGCCTAGATCCGTCAAAATGGATGGTCCAATATGTGTGATCCGGTTTGTCTTCAAGTGCTTGCAGTTCCGTCCAATCATTGATGAAATCAACAAGCGCTTGAGACTTAACCGCCGTCCGCGGCACGTACTTTAACCTGTGCGGCCCAAGCTCTATAGCCCACTTGGCAATCCGGCCAGTCGCTTCCCGGTTCTGGATGATATCGCCCAAGGGAGCAGAACTGACTACCGTAATGGGGTGCCCTTGGAAGTATTGTTTAAGCTTTCGGCTTGCCAGAAAAACATCATATACCAGCTTCTGCCAATGCGGATACCTTTGCTTGGACTCAATAAGTACCTCGCTGATATAATAGACCGGACGTTGAACCGGATGCTCCTTGCCTGCCTCTTTTCTCTCCACCACAATAGCCACACTGACCGCACGAGCATTAGCAGCAACATATAGCAGCAACGGCTCCTTGTCAATGGGAGCGGCGAGGACAGGCGGATTGGCCAATTGCCGCTTTAAGTCCTCAAATGCCTTATCAGCAGCAGAACTCCAGACGAATTGATCCGTCTTCTTCAACATCTGATACAAAGGGATTGCCTTCTCACCAAGGCGGCTGATAAACCGGCTTAACGCGGCAATCCGGCCTGCTAGGCGTTGAACATCATTGATACACTTTGGTTTAGCCAGGGAGGTGATGGCTGTGATCTTCTCTGGATTCACCTCGATTCCCCTGTTGGACACCAGAAAACCCAATAACTTGCCTGCCGGTACACCAAAGACACACTTGGCCGGATTAAGCATCATCTTGTACGTCCTCAGGTTATCAAAAGTTTCCTTCAAGTCGTCAACGAGAGTCTCCTTCTCTCTTGACTTAACCACAATATCATCTACGTAAGCATGTACATTGCGGCCGATCTGCTTATGAAGACAATTTTGTACACACCGTTGATAAGTTGCCTGGGCACTCTTGAGCCCAAAGGGCATGGACACATAGCAGAAGGCTCCAAAGGGAGTTATGAACGCCGTCTTCTCCTGGTCCTTAACTGCCATTTTGATCTGATGATAGCCGGAATACGCATCCAAAAACTCAAATGCTCACAACCCGCCGTAGCATCAATAATTTGATCAATACGGGGGAGGGCAAAAGGGTCTGCCGGACAAGACTTATTAAGATCTGTGTAATCCACACACATGCGCCAGGTGCCATTTTTCTTAAGGACCAGCACCGGGTTAGCAAGCCACTCAGGGTGGAAAACTTCAATAATAAAGCCAGCTACTAAGAGCCTGGCTACCTCTTCTCCAATAGCCTTGCGTCTTTCTTCGTTAAACCGGCGGAGGAACTATTTCACCGGTTTGTATTTAGGATCCACATTAAGGGTGTGCTTAGCGAGTCGCCTCGGTACACCTGGCATGTCAGAGGGCTTCCATGCAAAAATGTCCCGATTCTCATGGATGAACTCGATGAGCGCGCCTTCCTATTTTGGATCCAAATTGGCACTGATGCTGAACTGCTTGGACGAATCGCCAGGCATGAAGTCAACAAGTTTAGTCTCAGCTGCCGATTTGAATTTCAGGGCCGGATCATGCTCCGTAGTTGGCTTTTTCAACGGAGTCATGTCTGCCGGATCAACATTGTCCTTATAAAATTTCAGTTCCTCGGTGGCACAAACCGACTCTGCGTAGGCCGCATCTCCTTCCTCGCATTCCAAAGCGACTTTACGGCTTCTGTGAACTGTTATTGTTCCCTTGTGACCCGGCATTTTGAGCTGCAAATACACATAACAGGGCTGTGCCATAAACTTGGCGTAGGCCGGTCGCCCAAAGAAGGCATGATATGGACTTTGGATTTTTACCACTTCAAACGTCAATGTCTCCGACCTGGAATCATGATCATCTCCAAAAACCACTTCCAGAGCTATCTTACCAACAGGATATGCTGACTTGCCAGGTACCACACCATGGAACACCGTATTGGACGGTTTAAGATTTTTATCTGTTAGTCCCATACGACGGAAGGTCTCATAGTACAAGATATTAATGTTGCTCCCTCCATCCATGAGCACCTTGGTGAACTTGTATCCTCCCACCTGAGGCGCCACCACCAGAGCCAACTGACCCGAATTATCAACCCGGGGAGGGTGATCCTCTCTGCTCCATATGATTGGCTGTTCAGACCAGCGTAGATAACGGGGCACGGCCGGTTCAACAGAGTTGACTACCCGCCTCTGAACCTTTCGGTCTCGCTTGTCCAAGCTAGTGGTGAAGACATGGTACTGCCCACTATTCAACTGCTTTGGGTTGCTCTGGTAACCCGACTGTTGTTGCTGCTGGTTGTAACCACCCTGGCTGTTCTGATTATTTTGATTGTTATGTCCGCCCGGATTACCATTAAACCCTGAACCGGAATTTCCTCCACCGTATCCCGGCCCGGATCCTGAGCCACCGCCGGAGCCATGATCATACCGGAAAGCATTAGAATTCTTGAACTCCTGCATAATGTAGCAATCCTTCCAAAGGTGGTTTGCTGGCACCTCCTTCGTCCCATGCTTAGGACAGGGCTGGTTCAGTAGATAATTTAGGCGGTCCGGGTTAGGGTTGGGTGCCCCACTGCGATTCGGCGGTTTACCTTTACGTCGTTGGCCCTTGTCCTGCGTGTTGGTATTAGCCACGAAGTCCATGTTGCCATCCTCTTTACGCTTGCCTCCGCTACCATTGCCTGCCGAGTGATGCTGCTGACCCTTGGAGTTGTTGTTCCTCTTTCCCTTCCCTGCCTTGTCATCATCAGACTCGGGATCCTTGGTACTATCAGAATCAGCATACTTTACCAAAGCAGCCATGAGGGTCCCCATGTAAGTGCAATGGCGCTTCATCCTTCCCAGCTTCAGCTTTAGGGGCCCAAACCGGCAGTTGCCTTCTAGGGTTATGACTGCAGTGTCAGCGTTGATGCAGTCTGATGAATGCAACACTTGTGAGACCCGGCGCACCCAATGAGTCGTCGATTCTCCTTCCTCCTGGACGCAGGCAGCTAAGTCCACTATCGACATAGGCTGCTTGCATGTATCCTTGAAATTACTGATAAACCGGGTTCGTAATTGGGCCCATGAACTGATAGAATTGGCCGGTAAGCTTTTTAACCAAGTACGGGCCGTTCCTTTGAGCATCATGGTGAAGTATTTCGCACATGCCGCATCATCCACATCAAGCATCTCCATGGCCATCTCATAGCTCTCCACCCATGTCTCTGGAGGTTGATCCGCCGTGTAATTTGGTACCTTGCGCGGGCCTTTGAAATCCTTGGGCAGGCGTAGATTGCGTAAGGCGGGGACAAGGCAAGGCACCCCCAAAGAACTAGAAGTAACACCAGGTTTGACCGAGATAGTTGGACGAACCGGCGTAAGCTGCCGAGTCTGATATTGTGCGGCTAACTCGGCCTCCCTGCGCGCTCGGGCCCAGTCCACCACTTCCTGAGCGTTATCAGCACCACCCGCCGGGTTGTTGCCGCGGGGTGCTCCACGTCGTTCATTACTTAACACGGTCGGTTCATCCATATGCCTGCTATAGCTCCGGCTTGGACGAGGGGTCGAGTGGATCCGGTCGCGGCTGTACGAGTATGCTTCCTGTTGGACCAAAGATGTCCTAAGAAGTTCCTTGACCCGGCGCGTCTCTACCGCCTGCTGCGAGTCACCTTCAATTGGAATGGCCTCCAGCCGTGCAGCAGCGGCAACGAGATTGTCCATCGGGTTGGAGTAGTGACCCGGAGGTGTTGAAACAGTCTGAGGTACAACAATGTCATGACGAGGCAGATCCATCAAACGGGGCTGAACCGGCGCGCCGGTCCCAGGAGCTTCCGCCCGGTTTATCCCCAGCGGATTACTGGTTCCTGCTTCTGGGGTGTTGAAAAGGTCTCTGGCCTCGAAAACCGAAGGCAAACAGGATCGGTACTTCCTCTTCATGACCTCATGCGACGCGTTCTGGTCCAACATGAGCCTGTAGGCTTGTGCGTCTAAAGCGGCCCGCTCTGCGGTCATCCTGGCATTCTTAGCTGCCAGGTCCGCCTTAGCCTGGGTGATTTGTTCCCTCACTTTTGCAATCTCCGCGTTGTGGACGTCCTGATCCACCGGGTTAGCTTCTGCCATAAGCATAGCCAATGGATCAAATAGATCTGATAGAACTTGAGCCGGCGGGTGTACAGAGCCTCATGCCCTGGCAGCCGCTGCCGCTGCTGAACCGGAGGTTGTTGCCGCTGCTGAACCGGAGGTTGTTGCCGCAGCGGTCGAAGAATGAAGCACTGCTTGTGTGCCGGCCATGAATATTCCAACTCGGTTGGGTAGATCAGAGGGGTCTGGAATACTGTCGCCATCGGAACAGCCCCCAATCCGGCCATCTTGTAGCTGATATAGAGATTCGGTTTCTCCGGCTGATGACTCGTCGCCGGAATACATGACAGTCTCGCCGCCAGATTCCGATCCATCCTCATAACCTCCTCCATGGATGACTCCCACGAAGACACGCTTCACGGCCGGTTTAACCCGGGCAGATCGCGCACGCTGAGCCGTTTTGACGAGGTCGGTGCAGATGTCCGGCTCAGGGCCCGGTTCACCGATCTTGACGATGAAAACGTGTATGCCACCAAAGGGGACCCGGTACCCGTACTCAACTGAGCCGGCCTCGGGGCCCCAGCCTGCATCGTCGATGTAGAGCTTGCCGCGACGACTCTTAGTCATCCGGCCCACAAAGTAGCCCTCGAGTCCTTCAAAGCGGCCCTCCAAGAACTTGAAAGCATCGTGCGATAGCCCCACGGTGGGCGCCAACTGTCGTGGTTTTGTCACGGCAGATGTCCTAGAGAAAGGACTTAGTCGTGAGGCCATCACAACGGGTTAGCTCAAAGGGGTTAAAGCGGACACAGGGACGCAAGAGGGTTTATACTAATTCGGCCCCTTCGATGAAGGTAAAAGCCTACGTCTAGTTGTGATGGAATTGATGGGGTTTCGATGACTAGGGAGCAAAACAAGCTTCGCCTAAGTCTCGAGTTGTTGTCTGTCCTCCTAAACTGCCGCCGGGTCGTCCCCTTATATACACGGGTGACGCCCGTCGGTTCACAGAGTCCTAACACCGGTTCATATTCATATCCGGGTTGGTCTCTCCTTATTCCTATCTTACAATACAAGTTTATATACAGATGCCGGTTTACGGCTACAAGTCTTAAACCGACTACGAGCCTCAGGCCCTCATCTATCTTCTTGGGCTTTAACACTCTTGAGTTACTGATGAAGTTAACCCGGCTCACATAGGCCGGTTTACGCCCAGTAGTAATATCCCCAACAGCGGTGATCGCCAAGAAAGACAAGCCGGCGCGGGCTTACCTGCTCTGAGCGCTCGCCGACGACTTGCTGCTGGAGGTGGCCGCAAAGAAGACCGCGGCGGAAATATGGAGTAGCCTGAAGGCCCGGTTCGTCGGGGCTGATCGCGTGCACGCGGCGCGGCTGGGCACACTACGCGGGGAGTTCGAGCTCCTGTGCATGGTGAGCGACAAGTCGCTGGATGCGTTCGCGGGGAAGATCAGTGGCATGGCGGCGCGCTACGCCGAGCTGGGAGCGACCCTCGACGACGCGGCGATGGTGAAGAAGCTCCTGGACTGCGTCCCGGATCGCCTGTACGCGGCGGTCGCCGGGATGGAGCAGTTCTCCGACTTGTCGACGTTGTTGTTCGAGGACGCGCTCGGACGCCTGAAGGCATTCGACGAGCGGCTACGTCGGCGCGCGCAGGCGGGCGGCGAGCGGGCAGACGACAAGCAGCTCATGTTCACCACGGCACAGTGGCGGGCGCGCGAGCGATGTCGGGGCGATGCGCACGGAGAGGACGACAACGACGGGGCGCGCAGCGAGGCGTCGGGCTTCGGCGGGAACCGGCGCTGCCGCTGCTACAAGTGCGGTGAACGCGGGCATTTTAAGCGCGAGTGCCCGCAGTGGAAGAAGGCGCCAGCGGCGGAGCAAGCCTTGCTGGTGGACGCCGGCGTCGAGGACGCCGGGCTGCTCTGAGCCGTAGCTTAGGGCGCGGATGTTAGGGCAAATAAGCCGCGGCGGCGAGCTCACCGCGTCGGGCGCGTGTATGGGCGCGCGCCAGACGCAGCGGGCACGTCGGGACCATGGGGTTGCGTGCGTTGTGTGTGTGGGTGTAGGCTAGGATGCGGGCGCGTGGTGAGCACGAGGCACCGTAGGACTAGGGCGAGCTGGACCGGGTCACCAAGGCCGTTATGTTGAGGGCTCGGCACGCATCGGGCGCGTGCATGCGTGGGGTGAACGCGGCCAGAGCGGGCCAAGACGTGGGCTTGGGAAGTGGACGCGTGGGAGTCGTGCCCAGCGCAGTCCGAGGTATAAAACCCGTGTGGTGATCGTTGTAATGGTGTGTGGGCTGAGTTCATACTCAGGGGAAAGAAAAAGGCGTTCGTGCGCCGAGAAAAACCACCATGTCTCTGTGTCCTTCTTCCTCCTCTGATCTTCTTTTTCCTTGGTTTGAGCCACGGCGACACAGAAAGCTAGGAGGAGCGAGGCGAGGGACTGGAGGTTCCAACAGCCTCCACCCGCGAGAAGTCGGTGACCGGCGGCAGAGGGATCGTGCGCGAGGTGAAGAGGTTGTGGAGCGAGAGGTTGCAGAGCTCGTCCACCACCACCAGCCACCTGTCGGAGGCACCGCAGCAGGTGACGAAGGTGCCCGCCGGGAACGTGACGCTGTAGGCCTTGTCGACGTCGAGGAGATTGCGGAGCTTGCAGGTCACGGCCGAGCGGCAGCGCCCGATGGCTAGGTCTGGGTGGGGTTCTTGTTCCCAGGACATGAGCCATGGCGTGCCCGGAGGTGGGACACCGCCGGCAGCCGCTGCCGAGCGCCATGACGTGCAGACGGTCGTGAAGGCGAGGGCTCCCAGGAGCTCGAGGAGCTGCACGATGCTCGTGAGGAGATCGGTTGGGAGGTCGGACCAGCACGGTGCTGCTGCTGCCATGCCGAATCTTTGCGTGGCGTTGTGCTTGTGACGACGATGCAACTAACGAACCACCCAAAGAAACATATCTATGCACGAGTCGGAGAGGGAATTCGTTGCGGATTGGAAGGGGGGGGCGCAAATTTTGCTAAGATTACTTTTTTCACGTCGTGTCAAACACGCTTTTGATCTAATAAATCCCATCCTAAACAAACAGATCTAATAAATCCCAGATTTAAAATCATGTAGGATTTGAAAGGACATGCCACTTTAATTCAGTTTTGTTAAGTCTTAGTTAACTGAGACTTATATTCCTTCAAAAACACTAACGCCCATAAGTGTGGGCGTTTGCATCTCGTCCACACGCATGGATCCGTGTCCGTTTATGGGTACACGAATCTTGGCATGTTTGTGGTGCCATGTAGGACTGGGTTGACGTGTGGGCATTCATCCAGTCGCCCACACGTTCGTTTCACCACATGAAGGGGGCGGTGTGTGGGCGTTTAGCAGTTCGCCCACAGGTCAATTTTCACTCACGCACAAGGGCTGGTGTGTGGGCATTTGTCATCTCGTCCACACGTCCGTCTCCTCTCCCACACCCAACCTGCCAGTTGCCATGCGTTTTACAGTGTACACGGCAACTGCCCTAGTGTGCTTGTAAGCAGATGGCAACTTGCTCTTTTTTTTATCCGAACATGTTAGTTGGCATTTGTTTTACAGGGTACACTGCAACTGCCCTAGTGTGCTTGTAAGCAGATAGCAACTCTCTCTTTTACCCGAACATGTTATTTTGCCATGTCTCTTTGTAGCGTTACACGGCAACTGCCTAGTGTTAGTAGGTGGCAACTCCTAAGGTTTTCAAATCATGGCAACTGTAGTAAACCAGATCACACATGGCAACTGCTTGGTGTTACTAGGTGGCAACCTCTAAAGTTTTCAAATCATGACAACTATAATAAATCAGACCATAGATGACAACAGTTGCAGTTGTCCAAAATGGCATCAGGCACTTGACCTGAGATGGCAACTGCAGTTGAGCAACCATGGCAATTGTAGTTGCCCGATATGGCAACTGTAGTTCAACGACATGGCAACTGCAGTTAAACGGACATTGAAGAGGGTCCGGACCATGGCAACTACGGGAACGCGTGATGACTGTCACGCGGGGGCGTGCGGGACCGTGAGGTAGGTGGCTGAGAGAGGTCGTGCGGGCGTTATGCATTTTGCCCACACGTAGGCGTGTGAGAGGGGCCGCGAGGAAAAAAAAAGAGGCGTGTGGGCGCTAGTTGTTGTGCCAACGCGTAAGCATATATATGGGCTGGTCCTCTTAGACACCACACAAAATGTGTGGGCAGACCCCTTAACACCCACACGTATGGCAGTTATCGTCGTCCCATTCCTTTGATCTTGCATATAGATTTGTACAAATTTTTTTCAGTTTTTTTCGTCTTACATATTATATCACTTGACTGAGACAGTCTCAATCAATTGAGACCTAGTCACACCCACTTTACTATGTGTTTTATTTCCTTTTGCATTTTGAGAATCCTACAAGAGACGTTAAATTTGTTCGACGTGTGTGCAAATGTGTTTTGCAAGTACTCCCTCCGTTTCCATATCTAAGTCTTTTTAGAGATTCTGACTAGTGACTACATACAAAGCAAAAATAAATGAATCTATACTCTAATATATGTCTATATACATCTGCATGTTGTAATTCATTTGAAATGTTTAAAGAGACTTATATTTAGAAACGGATGGAGTACATCGCATCTTTTTTCCGAATGAGCCAAGACTCTATACTAATTAATCGAACACCACATTACAAGAAAACCACTGAAGGAAAAAAAAAATACAGTCACATCCTTGGGAATCCTCCACCCTCTCCACCACGCACATACCGATGACACGTCAAAGTTGCCGCCTCTAGAGTTCCGCACCGCTACCGGAACAATAGAGTAATATCTGATGAGTGCATTTTGCATCCTGTTCTACTTGATGTTTTTGCATCGTAGATGTGGGATTTTCTGCATTTTACAGCGACACAGTTACCATTTTTGTCTGGTTTCCCCAGAATCAAGAGATTTGGGGTATTAATTGGAAATTCATTGGAAAACACTCATTTTTATAGCAAATATGTTGATTGGACGGCAGAAAAATCTTCCTCGTGAAGAGACGAAGATGTGGGAGGAAGTTGGGTTGCGTGCGACTTTCTAGAAGAGAAGATGATGTACGGTACGAGCGTGACCACTACTGTTTTATTCAGAATATCCAGTTAGCTGGTTGGGATGTTCTGGGTGTTCTAAACAGAAGATAGAATAGTGTACAAGTGCTTCGATGACTCTTAGTGTAGGTGCCATGTACGCTCTGAAGGAACTACAAATTTGCAACGACCATCTCTTGTAGGATTTGCATGTTGCGAATGAAAGATGTTCGGTGGTTCCTGATAGTGTAAAAACAAAGAGATAGTTGGAAATAGTTGATATGAGTTAGGTGTTTTTGGAGTTTGATGCACATTTGAGACACCGTGTCCTTGATCGCCCTTTCATTGTATCGGATACTTATGGCGTGATGTTGGATCACTAAAATACAAAAGCTAAATCCTTGGTTTGGCAAACACTAGTAGTGGAAGAAATAGGGGTCACTAACCATCTTTCTAGTTGCATCTTTGGGAACATAATTTGGAAATAGACTTGACTGTGCATCTTTGGGAAATTGGCTTTGAAAGACATGACATACAACATATAGAGCCCCCCAATTGGGTTTGGCAGGTTGCATGTCTTCCGTTCTTCATAAATTCAGGCTAGAGCTTCTTAAATTCTAGGGGTAAATTAGACATTTGGAACTAAAGGTTTTACATCCGGAAGTCAGAGATTTCACTTTTAGAAATGGAAAGATTCGGGGATTAGATATTTCACTTTCAAATTCAGAGATCGCAGGGTTCAGAAAATTAGCGGGCCCAATTTCCACAATTAAAGGTTTAAAAAACTAGAGGTTTCAGATTAACAGCCTCTTTGATTCGTATGATTTGAAAGCATAGAAATAGGAAAAGTATATGGTTGAAGTGGCACGTCCACTTGAGTCCTATAGAATTAGCAATGAAGTGTTTGATGCCACAGGAAAAATAAAAAAATTATAAAAAAAGGTTGGAGTGGAGGTTAGATTTTCTATGAAAATATAGTATAAAAGATTCCATAGAAAAAATTCCTGTGGAATCCAATCCTATAAATCGAAGGATCAACGTAGGAAAAAAAATCACAAAGATTTCAATCCTCCCGAATCCTATAAATTTTCTTTGAATCAAAGGAGCCCTAAGGGGTTTCTCAAAGGTAAATCACAAGTTTTCAGCCAACGCACACACGTCCTGCTATCTGCTTCCGAAGGACCTGTTTATCGCCGGCAGCTAGTGGAGATTGGGCGTGACCCACACCTCCGTAGGACAGTCCATCAGCCGTGCGGACTCCGGCAGCAAGCCGGGGAACACGCGCTCGAACGTCCTCGCCATCGTCTTGCCGAGGACATCGTAGGCCCTCGCGCCTCCCCAGTCACCCACCCGCTCGAGCAAGGCTGGAGAGTACTGCCGCATCCATGGCGCCGAGAAGTAGAGCACGCCGGGCCTCACGCCGGGGAAGCTCCCGGTGCCGGTTGGCAACCACGCCGGCCGGTTCATCCCGAGGAACAGCGCGTGCGCCTGCACCGATTCACGCTCCCCCTCGCCTCCGGCGTCATCATCGACATCGACCACGCGGAACGTGAACCTGACGGCGTCCGGGTACTCCGCGCGCCCGGGCTCCCACACCGCGCTCACCAGCCATAGCCCGCCGCCGCCCGGCGAGACCACGAGGTGCCTGCTGAGGACGGCGTCGCGCAGCCGTCGGTCTTGCACAACCTCCTCCTGCTTCTCCGACGGCGTCCCGGCGCCGGCGTCGTCGAGGGGCCACCGCTCGACGATCCCCTGATACGTCACGGCGTAGACGCTCCCCTTGTGGTACGCGCAGTCGGCGTAGGCATCCGGATGGCCGTGGCCCCAGATGTGTCTGTTGGCGACCACCACCCGCCACCGGGTGTCTCCCGCCCTGACGTGGGAGATCCACCTGCCGCCGAAGTGGACGATCGTGACGGCGTAGTCGCCGCCTCCGGACGGGTCGCCGGACAGCTCCGCCTTCCAGTAGAAATACGTGGCCAGATGGTATGCGGCGTACTGCTGTGCGTCGATGTACTGGCCCGAGCTCCTGCTGAGACGGTAACCCTTGATTTTCCCCTGGTCGTCGTGCACGACGGCCGTCACGCACGGGAAGTCGGTGACCGGCGGCAGAGGGATGGTGCGCGAGGTGAAGGGGTTGTGGAGCGAGAGGTTGCAGAGCTCGTCCACCACCACCAGCCACCCGTTGGAGGCGCCGCAGCAGGTGACGAAGGTGCCTGCCGGGAACGTGAGGCTGTGAACCCTGTCCACGTCGAGGAGATTGCGGAGCTTGCAGGTCACGGCGGAGCGGCTGCGCCCGCCGGCCGGGTGGGAGTCTGGGTCCCAGGACATGAGCCATGGCGTGCGCGGATGCGGGATGTCGCCGGCGGCCGCGCGTCACGACGTGCAGACGGACGCGAAGGCGAGCGCTCCCGGGAGCTCCAGGAGTTGCACGATGCTCGCGAGGAGATCGGTCGGGAGGTCCGACCAGCAGGGGTTTGTGCACGATCTTGCTGCCGCCATGGTGAACTTTTAGGTCTATCACGTTGTGCTTGTGACCCAGCGTATTTATAATACATCGGTGTACGAGTCTGACGAGGAACCCGTTGCGAAAACAAATACGCAATCCGATTTGCGCGAGGTAGCTGACTGACACCACAACCCAAAAGCCCTCAATGGGAAGGGAGAAAAACAACCAGAGTCGGTTGCTGATTGCCTTGGAAGTAAACACGAAGGGTTCCCCGAAAAAATAGGAGCCCCTGTGGAGGCGATTAGGGTTTTGGTGGAAAAGCAGCGGCAGCCGGTCTTCGTTGGCGGGGCGCACATCTCTTTGGTCCGCTGATGGCGACGTTCACAGATCCAAGTGGCAGCGCAAGGAGGCAGCAGTCGCCTCGCACGGCAAAAGCAGGTTTGGAGGAGGCTATGGGAAAGCTGGATCTCACAAAGGAAGAAGCCACCCATCTGGTGATGGATGATCTTGAAGAAGGAATCCAGCAAAAGTGGGAGATCGCTGGCAAGGTACTGCATTGCAAGGTGCTACATATACAGACAACTGCTAATGCTTTGAGGCCGGCCTGGGGAAACCCTAGGGGTTTGTTCTTCAAGCCCGTGGGGGAGAATAGTTTTGTGACGGAGTTTGAGAACCGCCGTGATCGTGATCGCGTGCGGGAGGGGTCTCCTTGGCATGTGAGTCGGCATGCAGTAATCTTGACAGACTTTGAAGATTGCATGAGGCCGTCAGACTTAAGGTTTGAGAAATTGCAGTTGTGGGCTAGGGTTCTTAACCTGCCTTTCAACTTGCGAACGGAGACATGGGGTAAAGCGATTGCTAAACAGATAGATAAAGACGCAACCTCAGTTCAGTTTGATCCTGTGGGAGGATTCCTGAGAGCTAGGGTCACGATTGATGTGAGTAAGCCCTTACGCAGATGGATATTGATCGATTCGGCAAAAAGAAAGTCCAGGGACTAGTATGACGTCCAATATGAACAAGTCCCGAACTTCTGTTTTTCGTGTGGTCGCCTAGGCCACTCTGATCTGGTTTGTCCTACTCCAGGTACTCGCGATGAGAACAGAGACCTGCCCTTTAGCACTAGTCTGAGGGCGACCGAGGATAGGAAACCGGCTGGCTCGAGTGATGGACCTTTCAAGGAACCCCAGAATTCCACATCTAATAAGAAAGATGCCTCCTCGTCAAGTTACAAAGCGGCTACTTATGCTGAAGTCACTTCTCCAGTTAAGAAGAGAGAAAATCCGAAGAGAAAAGGTGGACCTCAGCCAGAGAAAGTTTATTGCAGGGTTGATCCGCTGGCTTTGCCAAGTAATGTTAGCAACCAGGTAACCGGTGGTGCCCCTACGGATATAGTGGTATTTATTGCGCAGAAAAGTGATGGCTCAGTTGATCTGGATGGAGATGCCCATGCTGATGCTAATGGCGCAGAACCTGATCCCAAAAAGAAGAAGCCTACACCCCCATCTTCTGAAAATTCGGCAGCGGCTGTGGGTCAACCCTGCCAAGGTCAATGAGATGCCTAAGTTGGAACTGCCGGGGGCTTGGGAACACCGAGGCAGTCCGAGAGCTTCACAATTTTGTGAAGCAAGAAGGACCCGCGCTGCTCTTTGTTATGGAGACAAAGATCAGGGCAAAGAGGGTGGAAAGTTTGCGGTCTAATCTGGGGTTTGCGGGGTGTTTTGCGGTGGATAGTTCAAGACTAAGTGGTGGTATAGGCCTGTTTTGGTCACAAGAGGTTAATGTTGAGCTGAAAAATTTCAGTCCCAGCCATATTGATGTCATGGTTAGGGAAGCTGACTTGCTTGCTCGGGAGTGGAGATTGACAGGGTTCTATGGTGCACCGAGAAGTGAAGATAGGCACCATAGCTGGAGATGTCTAAGGGCATTGCATGCGATCCCACATCAAGCTTGGTTGTGCCTAGGAGATTTTAATGAGACCTTGTATAGTACAGAACATTTCAGTAGGGCTGCAAGACCGGAATGGCAGATACGTGCGTTTCGGGAAACCGTGGAGGACTGCTCTTTGCAAGATCTTGGTTACACGGGGTTACCCTATACTTGGGATAACAGGCAGGCGGGCAACATGAATGTTAAAGCCCGTCTTGACAGAGGTTTGGCGAACGAAGTGTTCTTACAAATGTTTGACCATGTGCGCGTTCGTCACATTAGCATGGTGGAATCATACCACTGTTTGATCTTGGTTCATACCCAAGAGAAGCAACAGAGAAGAGGATCGAAACCCTTTCGGTATGAGAACGTTTGGCAGTCCCATATGAATTATGATGAGTTTGTCGCGGAGGCATGGCATAGAAACTGTAATGGACAGGGACTTGCAGGTATTCAAGCCACTTTAACTCAGCTATAGAGCAAACTGGGGAATTGGGGCGCTCGTGAGTTTGGTTGCCTAGCCAAGAAAGTAAAGAAACTGCAAAAGAAGCTGGAGCTCTTGCGACAAAAATCTATTGGCAGAGGACCAACCGATGAGGAGAAGGCCACGGTGTTGAAACTTCGAGAAGCACTACGGCAAGAGGAAATATGGATCAAGCAGCGCTCCCGCGTTCCTTGGCTTCGCAAAGGAAACCAAAACACTGCGTATTACCACGCACAAGCAGCGCAGCGGAAGCGGCTGAACCGGATTGCCAATCTTCGACGTTCAGATGGGTCATTCTGTCAGTCTGAAGCTGAAGATAAGGCGGAGGTGCAGGCGTTCTATCAAAATTTATATACTTCCCAAGGAGTTAATGATATGAGCGAGCTGCTGCAGTTTGTTCCGGAGCGTGGGAACGAGAACATGAATGCTTTCCTGAGTAAACCATTCGAGCCAGAGGAGGTCCGGAGTGCACTATTTCAGATGTCACCCTCAAAAACTACGGGAATCGATGGGTTTACTGCAGACTTCTTTCAAAGGCACTGGAACCTTGTTCAAGGTGACCTGGTGCCGGCTATCCTTGGTTTTGTGAATGGTGGTGATTTACCAGTGGGCTTTAATGATACTTCGATTACTCTTATCCCTAAGGTAAAAAATCCACAGACTATTACTCAATACCGACCCATCTCTTTGTGTCCAGTGCCCTACAAGATTGGGGCTAAGATGATTACTAACCGTATGAAAGAGATTATGGATGCAGTGGTGGGAGAGGAACAAAGTGCTTTCGTTCCTGTCCGCTTGATTACTGATAATGTGGTTGTAGCTTTTGAAAGTGTCCATACTATGAGGAGGCGGAAGAAGGGGAAGAATTATACATGTGCTATCAAGTTGGATATGATGAAGGCCTATGACCGTGCTGAATGGCATTACCTGGAGGCAATCATGCTCAAGCTTGGTTTTAGCAGAAATTTTGTGAACTTGATCATGCGATGTGTAACTTCGGTCAGGTTCTCGGTGAGAGTTAATGGTGAACTACAACCATATTTTACACCGTTATGTGGATTGCGACAAGGGGACCCTGTTTCACCATTCCTCTTCCTCTTATGTGCGGAAGGCCTTACCTCTCTACTCAACTTCTATGGTGGTCCTAATGTGGAAGAGGTATAAGAGTGTCCTTTCGAGCACCGTGGGTGAGTCACTTGCTTTTTGCCGATGATTGTCTTATCTTCATTAGTGCAACAGAAGAAAGTGCGCACAGACTGAATGAGATTATGCATATATATGCCATATGTTCTGGTCAGTCAGTGAACAGAGACAAGAGCGCTATATTTTTCTCGCCAAATACCCACACCGATAGACGGCAAGCTCCCAAGTTAGTGTTGGGAATTATGGTGGGGGCGTTCAGTCGCAAATACCTCGGATTACCTACTGCGGTTGGATGGATTACAAGTGATACGTTTGATCACATAGGAGAAAGATCGAGGAGTTATAGGAACGGTTGGGCAGAAAAACTTCTGGCTTGTGCTGGAAGAGAAGCGCTTATTAAGTCAGTCATCCAAGCCATTCCAACGTTCAGTATGAGTTGTTTCAGACTAACAAAAAAGGTTTGCAAAAGCCTTTCTTCTAGCATGGCAAAGTTTTGGTGGAGTGGGTCTCTTGATCGCAGCTCGTTGCATTGGGTGGCATGGGACAAACTTGCATCTCCAAAAGCCCGAGGTGGCATGGGTTTCCGTGATTTGGAATTATTCAATCTGGCACTTTTGGGAAAACATGGATGGAGGTTTATTACAAATCCTAACTCTCTTAGTGCAAGGGTCATGAAAGGGCATTATTTTCCCGATTGTGAGTTCATGGAAGCTACGGTTCCACAGTCTGCTTCCGCGATTTGGTGAGCTATTGTGTCAGGAACGGAAGCACTCACAGCTGGTTTGATCAAAAGAGTGGGAGATGGAGCTTCTATCTCTATATGGGAGGATCATTGGATCCCGGGTCTTTCCACTTTTTCTCCTTCGGTCATGCCTGGGGGCACAACACTTGTCACGGTTGATCAACTTATTGACTCAGAAAACTGGACATGGAGGCAAGAGTTGGTCCGACACTTTTTTATCACACCAGAAGCCGAAGCTATCCTAAACATTCCTTTTCGCCGAGGTGGTGGTGATGATTTTCTCGCTCGGGCCCATGAAAGAAGTGGTATCTACTCTGTGAAATCCACGTACCGTGCTCTCGTGACTTGGAAAGAGCGTGTTGTTCTAGAGGAAGGGACGGTGACCAATACCTCACAAACCGATGAACAGATGTGGAAACTACTATGGAAGCTTAAGGTTTTGCCAAAGGTGCGTGTATTCTGGTGGCGGGTTATCCATGGTATTCTACCCGATGAATACACCCTTCGGCGTCGTCATATCAAAGTCATCAGTAGATGCAATATTTTGTCTTGCGATGGATGAGGATTTGATGCATGCTTTAGTGCACTGCTCTCATGCCAAGATGTTTTGGGATCAAGCACATTCGATGTTTGGCATCCGAAGACCTTGTTTGCACCCAAATACATGGTCTCGTGATATTCTATGTGATGGGAATTTCTCTGATAGCGAGAGGGCTATGATGATCTCGGTCATGTGGTCTATTTGGCATTCAAGAAACAGGGTCACCCATGATGACAAGCAGCTCGATCCTTTTTCTCCTGTCAAGCGCATCAGGGAGGATCTTGCTTTGCTTGATATACCTGAGTCTCATGCGTCCATTCTTCCTGGACATGGCTGGGTACCGCCTGATGAAGGAGTGGTGAAGATCAATACAGATGCAGCCTTGGGACTGGACTCTGATAAGGTGGGTGCAGGCGGAGTGCGCGTTCAAGTACTGCATTACTTGGGGCTTGGAGTAAGCCTCACCACGGGGTCTCCGACCCTTCATTGGTGAGACTTTGGCGCTGTGGGATGGAGTCATCTTTGCAAATTTACGCGGCTTCTCACATGTGATCATGGAAACAGATTGCCTGGAGATTGTCAATCTCTGAAAAACTCGTCACTATAGCCTTTCTGTAGTGGCACCAGTACTAGGAGAGATTAGAGAGCTAGCTTCAGTTTTTTCTTCCTTTGATATTCAACATGTAAAACAAGCAGCCAATGTACCGGCCCATCTTTGTGCAAAACATGCATGCACTTTGATGGTTACCGAAAGTTGGACTGGCTTAGAACCCTCTTTCCTGCTTACCAGCTTATTAGCTGATGATGCCAGGAGTTCGTTCGTTGAATAAAGCTCTCTGATTGGAATGCAAAAAAGGGAGAAAAACAACCAAAGGACTTTTTTGACAGGAACCAAAGGACATGTTTGTTTTCGGCAATGGGTCGACCGGCCCGCATTTGCACCCACCAACCTCCCCTGGCGAGGTCGACGGCCGTGCCAGGGCAAGTTCTCATTTTAGATGTTTCTCGGTGCTACCTCTTGAGCACCGCGTTGGTTTTCCCCGAAGAGGAAGGGATAATGCAGCAAAGTAGCATAAGTATTTCCCTCAGTTTTGAGAACCAAGGTATCAATCCAGTAGGAGGCTACGCGCCAGTCCCTCGCACCTACACAAAACAAATAAATCCTCGCAACCAACGCGATAAGGGGTTGTCAATCCCTACACGACCACTTACGAGAGTGAGATCTGATAGATATAATAAGATAATATTTTTTGGGTATTTTTGTGATAAAGATGCAAAGTAAAGTAAAAGCAAATTAAAAAGCAAAGGAGATAACTAAGTAGTAGGAGATTAATATGATGAAGGTAGACCCGGGGGCCATAGGTTTCACTAGTGGCTTCTCTCAAGAGCATAAGTATTTTACGGTGGGTGAACAAATTACTGTTGAGCAATTGACAGAATTGAGCATAGTTATGAGAATATCTAGGCATGATCATGTATATAGGCATCACGTCCGAGACAAGTAGACCGACTCCTGCCTGTATCTACTAGTATTACTCCACTCGTCGACCGCTATCCAGCATGCATCTAGAGTATTAAGTTAAAAACGGAGTAACGCCTTAAGCAAGATGACATGATGCAGAGGGATAAACTCATGCAATATGATGAAAACCCCATCTTGTTATCCTCGATGGCAACAATACAATACGTGCCTTGCTGCCCCTACTGTCACTGGGAAAGGACACCGCAAGATTGAACCCGAAGCTAAGCACTTCTCCCATTGCAAGAAAGGTCAATCTAGTAGGCCAAACCAAACTGATAATTCGAAGAGACTTGCAAAGATAACCAATCATACATAAAAGAGTTCAGATAAGATTCAAATATTGTTCATAGATAGACTTGACCATAAACCCACAATTCATCGGTCTCAACAAACACTGAAGGAAATATGCCCTAGAGGCAATAATAAAGTTATTATTTATTTCCTTATTTCATGATAAATGTTTATTATTCATGCTAGAATTGTATTAACCAGAAACATAATACATGTGTGAGTACATAGACAAACAGAGTGTCACTAGTATGCCTCTACTTGACTAGCTCGTTGATCAAAGATGGTTATGTTTCCTAGCCATAGACATGAGTTGTCATTTGATTAACGGGGTCACATCATTAGGAGAATGATGTGATTGACTTGACCCATTCCGTTAGCTTAGCACTCGATCGTTTAGTATGTTGTTATTGCTTTCTTCATGACTTATACATGTTCCTATGACTATGAGATCATGCAACTCCCATTTATCGGAGGAACACTTTGTGTGCTACCAAACGTCAAAACGTAACTGGGTGATTATAAAGGTGCTCTACAGGTGTCTCCAAAGGTACTTGTTGGGTTGGCGTATTTCGAGATTAGGATTTGTCACTCCGATTGTCGGAGAGGTATCTCGGGGCCCACTCAGTAATGCACATCACTATAAGCCTTGCAAGCATTGCAACTAATGAGTTAGTTGCGAGATGATGTATTACGAAACGAGTAAAGAGACTTGCAGGTAACGAGATTGAACTAGGTATTGAGATACAGACGATCGAATCTCGGGCAAGTAACATACCGATGACAAAAGGAACAACGTATGTTGTTATGCGGTTTGACCGATAAAGATCTTCATAGAATATGTAGGAGCCAATATGAGCATCCAGGTTCCGCTATTGGTTATTGGCCGGAGACGTGTCTCGGTCATGTCTACATAGTTCTCGAACTCGTAGGGTCCGCACGCTTAAAGTTTCGATGACAGTTATATTATGAGTTTATATGTTTTGATGTGCCAAAGGTAGTTCGAAGTCCCGGATGAGATCGGGGACATGACGAGAAGTATCGAAATGGTCGAGACATAAAGATTGATATATTGGACGACTATATTCGGACATCGAAAAGGTTCCGAGTGATTCGGGTATTTTTCAAAGTACCGGGGAGTTACGGGAATACGGAAAAGAAGTATTGGGCCTTAATGGGCCTTAGTGGGAAGGAGAGGCAGCAGCCAGGAGGTGGTGCGCGCCCCTCCCAAGCCCAGTCCGAATTGGACAAGGGGTTTGGGGCGCGGCCCCCCTCTCCCTTCCTTCTCCTCTTCCCCCCTTTCCCCACTTCTCCTAGTTGGACTAGGAAAGGAAGAAACCTACTCCAACTAGGAGTAGGAATCCTACTCCCTTGGCGCGCCCCTCCTAGGGCCGGCCTCCTCCTCCCTTGCTCCTTTATATACGGGGGCAGGGGGGCACCCCATAGACACAACAATTGATCATTTGATCCTTTAGCCGTGTGCGGTGCCCCCCTCCACCATAGTCCACCTCGATACTACTGTAGCGGTGCTTAGGCGAAGCCCTGCGTCGGTAGAACATCAATATCATCACCACGCCATCGTGCTGACGAAACTCTCCCTCAACACTCGGCTAGATCGGAGTTCGAGGGACGTCATCAGGCTGAACGTGTGCTGAACTCGGAGGTGCCGTACGTTCGGTACTTGATCGGTCGGATCGTGAAGACGTACGACTACATCAACCACGTTGTGCTAACGCTTCTACTTTCGGTCTACGAGGGTGAATAAATATGCCCTAGAGGCAATAATAAAGTTATTATTTATTTCCTTATATCATGATAAATTTTTATTATTCATGCTAGAATTGTATTAACCGGAAACATAATACATGTGTGAATACATAGACAAACAGAGTGTCACTAGTATGCCTCTACTTTACTAGCTCGTTGATCAAAGATGGTTATGTTTCCTAACCATAGACATGAGTTGTCATTTGATTAACGGGGTCACATCATTAGGAGAATGGTGTGACTGACTTGACCCATTCCGTTAGCTTAGCACTCGATCGTTTAGTATGTTGCTAGTGCTTTCTTCATGACTTATACATGTTCCTATGACTATGAGATTATGCAACTCCCGTTTACCGGAGGAACACTTTGTGTGCTACCAAACGTCACAACGTAATTGGGTGATTATAAAGGTGTTCTACAGGTGTCTCCAAAGGTACTTGTTGGGTTGGCGTATTTCGAGATTATGATTTGTCACTCCGATTGTCGGAGAGGTATCTCTGGGCCCACTCAGTAATGCACATCACTATAAGCCTTGCAAGCATTGCAACTAATGAGTTAGTTGCGAGATGATGTATTACGAAATGAGTAAAGAGACTTGCAGGTAACGAGATTGAACTAGGTATTGAGATACCGACGATCGAATCTCAGGCAAGTAACATAGCGATGACAAAAGGAACAACGTATGTTGTTATGCGGTTTGACCGATAAAGATCTTTGTAGAATATGTAGGAGCCAATATGAGCATCCAGGTTCGGCTATTGGTTATTGGCCGGAGACGTGTCTCGGTCATGTCTACATAGTTCTCGAACCCGTAGGGTCCGCACGCTTAAAGTTTCGATGACAGTTATATTATGAGTTTATATGTTTTGATGTACCGAAGGTAGTTCGGAGTCCCGGATGAGATCGGGGACATGACGAGGAGTCTCGAAATGGTCGAGACATAAAGGTTGATATATTGGACGACTATATTCGGACATCGGAAAGGTTCCGAGTGATTCGGGTATTTTTCGGAGTACCGGGGAGTTACGGGAATACAGGAAAGAAGTATTGGGCCTTAATGGGCCTTAGTGGGAAGGAGAGGCAGCTGCCAGGAGGTGGTGTGCGCCCCTCCCAAGCCCAGTCCGAATTGGACAAGGGGTTTGGGGCGCGGCCCCCCTCTCCCTTCCTTCTCCTCTTCCCCCCTTTCCCCCTTCTCCTAGTTGGACTAGGAAAGGAAGAAACCTACTCCAACTAGGAGTAGGAATCCTACTCCCTTTGCGCGCCCCTCCTAGGGCCGGCCTCCTCCTCCCTTGCTCCTTTATATACGGGGGCAGGGGGCACCCCATAGACACAACAATTGATCGTTTGATCTTTTAGCCCTATGCGGTGCCCCCCTCCACCATAGTCCATCTCGATATTACTGTAGAGGTGCTTAAGCAAAGCCCTGCGTCGGTAGAACATCAACATCGTCACCACGCCGTCGTGCTGACGAAAGTCTCCCTCAACACTCGGCTGGATCGGAGTTCGAGGGACATCATCAGGCTGAACAAGTGCTGAAGTCGGAGGTGTCGTACGTTCGGTACTTGATCGGTCGGATCGTGAAGACGTACGACTACATCAACCGCGTTGTGCAAACGCTTCCGCTTTCGGTCTACGAGGGTACGTGGACAACACTCTCTCCTCTCGTTGCTATGCATCACCGTGATCTTGCATGTGCGTAGGAATTTTTTTGAAATTACTACGTTCCCCATCAAACACACCGCAAAAAGAAGATTACATCGAATAGTTCTCCACAAGAGAGGGGGAGAACATTGTATTGAGATCCAAAAAGAGAGAAGAAGCCATCTAGCTAGTAACTATGGACCCGTAGGTCTGAGGTGAACTACTCACACTTCATCGGAGGAGCTATGGTGTTGATGTAGAAGCCCTCCGTGATCGATGCCCCCTCCGGCGGAGCTCCGGAACAGGCCCCAAGATGGGATCTCGTGGATACAGAAATTTACGGCGGTGGAATTAGGGTTTTGGCTCCGTATTTGATCGTTTGGGGGTATGTAGGTATATATAGGAGGAAGGAGTACGTCGGTGGAGCAACAGGGGGCCCACGAGGGTGGAGGGCATGCCTGGGGGGTAGGCCCGCCCCCCTACCTCGTGGCCTCCTCTTTTGTGTCTTGACGTAGGGTCCAAGTCTCTTGGGTCTTGTTCGTTGAGAAAATCATGTTCCCGAAGGTTTCATTCCGTTTGGACTCCGTTTGATATTCCTTTTCTTCGAAACCCTAAAACAGGCAAAAAACATCAATTCTGGGCTGGGCCTCCGGTTAATAGGTTAGTCCCAAAAATAATATAAAAGTGGATAATAAAGCCCAATAATGTCCAAAACAGTAGATAATATAGCATGGAGCAATCAAAAAATATAGATACGTTGGAGACGTATCAAGCATCCCCAAGCTTAATTCCTGCTCGTCCTCGAGTAGGTAAATGATAAAAACAGAATTTTTGATGCGGAGTGCTACTTGGCATAATTTTAATGTAATTCTTCTTAATTGTGGTATGAATATTCAGATCCGAAAGATTCAAGACAAAAGTTCATATTGACATAAAAATAATAATACTTCAAGCATACTAACAAAGCAATTATGTCTTCTCAAAATAACATGGCCAAAGAAAGTTATCCCTACAAAATCATATAGTCTGGCTATGCTCTATCTTCACCACACAAAGTATTTAAATCATGCACAACCCCGATGACAAGCCAAGCAATTGTTTCATACTTTTGACATTCTCAAAACCTTTTCAATCTTCACGCAATACATGAGCGTGAGCCATGGATATAACACTATAGGTGGAATAGAATGGTGGTTGTGGAGAAGACAAAAAGGGAGAAGATAGTCTCACATCAACTAGGCATATCAACGGGCTATGGAGATGCCCATCAATAGATATCAATGTGAGTGAGTAGGGATTGCCATGCAACGGATGCACTAGAGCTATAAGTATATGAAAGCTCAAAAAGAAACTAAGTGGGTGTGCATCCAACTTGCTTGCTCATGAAGACCTAGGGCATTTTGAGGAAGCCCATCATTGGAATATACAAGCCAAGTTCTATAATGAAAAATTCCCACTAGTATATGAAAGTGACGAAATGAGAGACTCTCTACTATGAATATCATGGTGCTACTTTGAAGCACAAGTGTGGTAAAAGGATAGTAGCATTGCCCCTTCTCTCTTTTTCTCTCATTTTTTGGGGCCTTTTCTCCTTTTTTATGGCCTCTTTTCTTTTTCTTTTTTTTATTTTTCGTCCGGAGTCTCATCCCGACTTGTGGTGGAATCATAGTCTCCATCATCCTTTCCTTACTGGGACAATGCTCTAATAATGATGATCATCACACTTTTATTTTCTTACAACTCAACAATTACAACTCAATACTTAGAACAAAATATGACTCTATATGAATGCCTCCGGCGGTGTACCGGGATACGCAATGACTCATGAGTGACATGTATGAAAGAATTATGAACGGTGGCTTTGCCACAAATACTATGTCAACTACATGATCATGTTAAGCAATATGACAATGATGGAGTGTGACATAATAAACGGAACGGTGGAAAGTTGCATGGCAATATATCTCAGAATGGCGATGGAAATGCCATAATAGGTAGGTATGGTGGCTGTTTTGAGGAAGGTATATGGTAGGTGTATGATACCGGCGAAAGGTGCGCGGTATTAGAAAGGCTAGCAATGGTGGAAGGGTGAGAGTGCGTATAATCCATGGACTCAATATTAGTCATAAAGAACTCATATAATTATTGCAAAAACCTACAAGTTATCAAAGCAAAGTATTACACGCATGCTCCTAGGGGTATAGATTGGTAGGAAAATACCATCGCTCGTCCCCGACCGCCACTCATAAGGAAGACAATCAATAAATAAATCATGCTCCGACTTCATCACATAACTGTTCACCATACATGCATGCTACGGGAATCACAAACTTTAACACAAGTATTCTTCAAATTCACAAATACTCAACTAGCACAACTTTAATATCACCATCTTCATATCTCAAAACAATTATCAAGCATCAAACTTCTCATAGTATTCAACACACTCATAAGAAAATTTTATTATTAATCTTGTATACCAAGCATATTAGGATTTTAAGCAAATTACCATGCTATTTAAGACTCTCAAAATAATCTAAGTGAAGAATGATAGATCAATATTTTCTATAAAACAAATCCACCACCGTGCTCTAAAATATATAAGTGAAGTACTAGAGCAAAACTATATAACTCAAAAGATATAAGCGAAGCACATAGAGTATTCTAACAAATTCCAAATTATGTATGGCTCTCTCAAAAGGTGTGTACAGCAAGGATGATTGTGGTAAACTAAAAAGTAAAGACTCAAATCATACAAGACGCTCCAAGCAAAACACATATCATGTGGCGAATAAAAATATAGCTCCAAATAAAGTTACCGATAGAAGTAGACGAAAGAGGGGAAGCCTTCCGGGGCATCCCCAAGCTTTGGCTTTTAGGTGTCCTTAGATTATCTTGGGGGTGCCATGGGAATCCCCAAGCTAGGCTCTTGCCACTCTTTGTTCCATAATACATCGAATCTTTACCCAAAACTTGAAAACTTCACAACACAAAACTTAAATAGAAAATCTCGTGAGCTCCGTTAGCGAAAGAAAACAAAAGACCACTTCAAGGTACTGTAATTAACTCATTCTTTATTTATATTGGTGTTAAACCTACTGTATTCCAACTTCTCTATGGTTTATAAACTATTTTATTAGCCATAGATTCATCAAAATAAGCAAACAACACACGAAAAACAGAATCTGTCAAAAACAGAACAGTCTGTAGTAAGCTGAAGCTAGCGCAGGATCTGGAACCCCAAAAATTATAAAATAAATTTATGGACGTGAGTAATTTATTAATTAATCATCTTCAAAAATAATTAACTAAATAGCACTTTCCAAATAAAAATGGCAGCAGTTCTCGTGAGCGCTAAAGTTTCTGTTTTTTACAGCAAGTGTAACAAGACTTTCCCCAAGTCTTCCCAACGGTTCTACTTGGCACAAACACTAATTAAACACAAAAAACACAACCAAAACATAGGCTAGATAAATTATTTATTACTAAACATGAGCAAAAATCAAGGAATAAAAATAAAATTGGGTTGCCTCCCAACAAGCGCTATCGTTTAACGCCCCTAGCTAGGCATAACAAGCAATGATAGATCTAGGTATTGCCATCTTTGGTAGGCAATCCATAAGTGGCTCTCATAATAGATTCATAAGGTAATTTAATTTTCTTTCTAGGAAAGTGTTTCATGCCTTTCCTTAATGGAAATTGGAATCTAATATTTCCTTCCTTCATATCAATAATTGCACCAATCGTTCTAAGGAAAGGTCTACCAAGAATAATAGGACATGAAGGATTGCAATCTATCTCAAGAACAATAAAATCTACGGGCACATAATTCCTATTTGCAACAATAAGAACATCATTAATTCTTCCCATAGGTTTCTTAATAGTGGAATCCGCAAGGTGCAAGTTTAGAGAGCAATCATCAAAATCACGGAAACCTAACAAATCACACAAAGTCTTTGGAATCATGGAAAAACTAGCACCCAAATCACATAAAGCATAGCATTCATGATCTTTAATTTTAATTTTAATAGTTGATTCCCACTCATCATAAAGTTTTCTAGGGATAGAAACTTCCAATTCAAGTTTTTCTTCATAAGATTGCATCAAGGCATCAACGATATGTTTAGTAAACGCTTTATTTTGTCTATAAGCGTGAGGAGAATTTAGCATGGATTGTAACAAGGAAATACAATCAATCAAAGAGAAATTTTCATAGCTAAATTCCTTGAAATCCATAATAGTGGGTTTAGCAACATCTAGGGTTTTAATTTCTTCCATACCACTTTTATCAATTTTAGCATCAAGATCAAAAAATTCCGAAATCTTGGAACGCCTTCTAGGTAAAGGTGGATCATATCCAGTCCCATAATTATCAAGATTCATATTGCAAAACAAAGATTTAATCGGGGACACATCAATAACTTTTAGATCTTCATCTTTATTTTCATAGGAACTAGAAGAACACGCTCTTATAAAGGCATCTTTCTTAGCACGCATCCTAGCGGTTCTTTCTTTGCACTCATCAATGGAAATTCTCATGGCTTTGAGAGACTCATTGATATCATGCTTAGGAGGAATAGATCTAAGTTTCAAAGAATCAACATCAAGAGATATACTATCAACGTTCCTAGCCAACTCATCAATCTTAAGCAATTTTTCTTCAATCAAAGCATTAAAATTCTTTTGTGAAGTAATAAATTCTTTAATATTAGATTCAAAATCAGAGGGCATATTATTATAATTTCCATAAAAATTGTTGTAGGAATTACTATAATTATTAGAGGGATTACTAGGATAAGGCCTAGGATTGAAATTTCCTCTATATGCGTTGTTACCAAAATTGTTCCTACCAACAAAATTCACATCCGTAGATTCATTATTATTCTCAATCAAAGTAGACAAGGGCATATCATTAGGATCAGAAGAAACACTCTTACTAGCAAATAATTTCATAAGTTCATCCATCTTTCCACTCAAAACATTAATTTCTTCTATCGCATGCACCTTTTTATTAGTAGATCTTTCAGTATGCCATTGAGAATAATTAACCATAATATTATCTAGGAGTTTAGTAGCTTCTCCTAAAGTGATTTCCATAAAAGTGCCTCCCGCGACCGAATCTAAAATATTTATAGAAGCAAAATTCAATCCGGCATAAAAATTTTGTATAATCATCCACAAATTTAAACCATGAGTAGGGCAATTACGTATCATTAGTTTCATTCCCTCCCAAGCTTGTGCAACATGTTCATGATCAAGTTGCTTAAAATTCATAATATCAGTTCTAAGAGAGATGATCTTAGCGGGAGGAAAATACTTAGAGATAAAAGCATCTTTGCATTTGTTCCATGAATCAATACTATTTTTAGGCAAAGACGAAAACCAAGCTTTAGCACGATCTCTAAGCGAAAAAGGAAATAGCTTCAATTTAACAATATCATTATCCACATCTTTCTTCTTTTGCATATCACACAAATCAACGAAGCTATTTAGATGGGTAGCGGCATCTTCACTAGGAAGGCCGGAAAAAGGATCTTTCATGACAAGATTCAGCAAAGCAATATTAATTTCACAAGATTCAGCATCGATAAGAGGAGCAATCGGAGTGCTAATAAAATCATTGTTGTTGGTATTGGTGAAGTCACACAATTTAGTGTTATCTTGAGCCATCGTGACAAGCAAGCAAACAAACACACAAGCAAACAAAAAGCAAGCGGGCAAAAAGAGGCAAATAAAGAGAGGGAGGATAGAGAGAGAGGGCGAATAAAACGGCAAGGGTGAAGTGGGGGAGAGGAAAACGAGAGGCAAATGGCAAATAATGTAATGCGGGAGATAAGGGTATGTGATGGGTACTTGGTATGTTGACTTTTGCGTAGACCTCCCTGGCAACGGTGCCAGAAATCCTTCTTGCTACATCTTGAGCACTGCGTTGGTTTTCCCCGAAGAGGAAGGGATGATGCAGCAAAGTAGCATAAGTATTTCCCTCATGTTTGAGAACCAAGGTATCAATCCAGTAGGAGGCTACGCGCCAGTCCCTCGCACCTGCACAAAACAAATAAATCCTCGCAACCAACGCGATAAGGGGTTGTCAATCCCTATACGGCCACTTACGAGAGTGAGATCTGATAGATATGATAAGATAATATTTTTGGTATTTTTGTGATAAAGATGCAAAGTAAAGTAAAAGCAAAGGAGATAACTAAGTAGTAGGAGATTAATATGATGAAGATAGACCCGGGGGCCGTAGGTTTCACTAGTGGCTTCTCTCGAGAGCATAAGTATTCTACGGTGGGTGAACAAATTACTGTTGAGCAATTAACAGAATTGAGCATAGTTATGAGAATATCTAGGCATGATCATGTATATAGGCATCAAGTCCGAGACAAGTAGACTGACTCCGGCCTGCATCAACTACTATTACTCCACTCATCGACCGCTATCTAGCATGCATCTAGAGTATTAAGTTAAAAAATAGAGTAACGCCTTAAGCAAGATGACATGATGTAGAGGGATAAACTCATGCAATATGATGAAAACCCCATCTTGTTATCCTCGATGGCAACAATACAATACGTGCCTTGCTGCCCCTACTATCACTGGGAAAGGACACTACAAGATTGAACCCAAAGCTAAGCACTTCTCCCATTGCAAGAAAGATCAATCTAGTAGGCCAAACCAAACAGATAATTCAAAGAGACTTGCAAAGATAACCAATCATACATAAAAGAATTCAGAGAAGATTCAAATATTGTTCATAGATAGACTTGATCATAAACCCACAATTCATCGGTCTCAACAAACACACCACAAAAAGAAGATTACATCGAATAGTTCTCCATAAGAGAGGGGGAGAACATTGTATTGAGTCCAAAAAGAGAGAAGAAGCCATCTAGCTAGTAACTATGGACCCGTAGGTCTGAGGTGAACTACTCACACTTCATCGGAGGGGCTATGGTGTTGATGTAGAAGCCCTCCGTGATCGATGCCCCCTCCGGCGGAGCTCCGGAACAGGCCCCAAGATGGGATCTTGTGGATACAGAAAGTTACGGCGGTGGAATTAGGGTTTTGGCTCCATATCCAATCGTTTGGGGGTACGTAGGTATATATAGAAGGAAGGAGTACGTCGGTGGAGCAACAGGAGTCCCACGAGGGTGGAGGGCGCGCCTGGGGGGTAGGCGCGCCCCCTACCTCGTGACCTCCTCTTTTGTGTCTTGACGTAGGTTTCAAGTCTCCTGGGTCTTGTTCGTTGAGAAAATCATGTTCCCGAAGGTTTCATTCCGTTTGGACTCCGTTTGATATTCCTTTTCTTCGAAACCCTAAAACAGGCAAAAACAACAATTCTGGGCTGGGCCTCCGGTTAATAGGTTAGTCCCAAAAATAATATAAAAAGTGGATAATAAAGCCCAATAATGTCCAAAACAGTAGATAATATAGCATGGAGCAATCAAAAATTATAGATACGTTGGAGACGTATCACTCGGCTTGTTGGGAACGTAGCAGAAATTCAAAATTTTCTACGCAACACCAAGATCAATCTATGGAGTAATCTAGCAACGAGGGGAAGGAGAGTGCATCTACATACGCTTGTAGATCGCTAAGCGGAAGCGTTCAAGTGAACGGGGTTGATGGAGTCGTACTCGTCGTGATCCAAATCACCGATGATCCTAGTGCCGAATGGACGGCACCTCCGTGTTCAACACACGTACAGCCCGGTGACGTCTCCTACGCCTTGATCCAGCAAGGGGAGAAGGAGAGGTTGGGGAAGACTCCATCTAGCAGCAGCACGACGGCGTGGTGGTGGTGGAGCAGCGTGACAATCCTGCAGGGCTTCGCCAAGCACTGCGGGAGAGGAGGAGGGAGAGAGGCAGGGCTGCGCCATGGAGAGGTCAAAACTCATGTGTTGGCAGCCCCAAAGTCCTCAAGTATATATAGGGGAGAGGGAGGGGGGTGCGCCCCCTTTAGGGTTTCCACCCCAAGGGGTGCGGCAGCCCCAAACCCATCTAGGGTGGCGGCCAAGGGGGGAGAGGGGGAAACTTGCCCCCCAAGCTAGGTGGAGGCGCCCCCTCCCCAAACCCTAGGCGCCTTGGGCCCTTGTGGGGGGGCGCACCAGCCCACTTGGGGCTGGTCCCCTCCCACACTTGGCCCATGCAGCCCTCCGGGGCTGGTGGCCCCACTTGGTGGACCACCGGGACCCTCCCGGTGGTCCCGGTACATTACCGATAAAACCCGAAACTTTTCCGGCGACCAAAACAGGACTTCCCATATATAAATCTTTACCTCCGGACCATTCTGGAACTCCTCGTGACGTCCGGGATCTCATCCGGGACTCCGAACAACATTCGGTAACCACGTATATCTATTCCCTATAACCCTAGCGTCATCGAACCTTAAGTGTGTAGACCCTACTGGTTCGGGAACCATGCAGACATGACCGAGACAACTCTCTGGACAATAAACAACAGCGGGATCTGGATACCCATGTTGGCTCCCACATGTTCCACGATGATCTCATCGGATGAACCATGATGTCAAGGATTCAATCAATCCCGTATACAATTCCCTTTGTCTAGCGGTACGATACTTGCCCGAGATTCGATCGTCGGTATCCCGATACCTTGTTCAATCTCGTTACTGGCAAGTCTCTTTAATCGTTCCGTAACACATCATCCCGTGATCAAATCCTTGATCACATTGTGCACATTATCATGATGTCCTACCGAGTGGGCCCAGAGATACCTCTCCGTTTACACGGAGTGACAAATCCCAGTCTCGATTCGTGCCAACCCAATAGACACTTTTGGAGATACCTGTAGTCAACCTTTATAGCCACCCAGTTACGTTGTGATGTTTGGTACACCCAAAGCATTCCTACGGTATCCGGGAGTTGCACAATCTCATGGTCTAAGGAAATGATACTTGACATTAGAAAAGCTTTAGCATACGAACTACACGATCTTTGTGCTAGGCTTAGGATTGGGTCTTGTCCATCACATCATTCTCCTAATGATGTGATCCCGTTATCAACGACATCCAATGTCCATTGTCAGGAAACTGTAACCATCTATTGATCAACGAGCTAGTCAACTAGAGGCTTACTAGGGACATGGTGTTGTCTATGTATCCACACATGTATCTGAGTTTCCTATCAATACAATTCTAGCATGGATAATAAACGATTATCATGAACAATGAAATATAATATAATAATAACTAATTTATTATTGCCTCTAGGGCATATTTCCAACAGTCTCCCACTTGCACTAGAGTCAATAATCTAGTTCACATTGCCATGTGATTAACACTCACAGGTCACATCGCCATGTGACCAACATCCAAGAGTCTACTAGACTCAATGATCTAGTTCACATCACTATGTGATAAACACTCAAAGAGTTCTGGGTTTGATCATGTTATGCTTGTGAGAGAGGTTGTAGTCAACGGGTCTTGCCATATTCAGATCCCTATGTATTTCGCAAAACTTTATATCGTAGATGTTGCTGCCACGTTCCACTTGGAGCTATTCCAAATTGTTGCTCCATTATATGTATCCGGTATCTCTACTCAGAGCTATCCGGATAGGTGTTAAGCTTGCATTGACGTAACTCTTTACGTCGAACTCTTTACTCAGAGCTATCTGGTGATCTACTCCTAGATCACCTTTGTACCCTCCTGCCAGACACGTGGCAAAGCACACATCAGGTGCGGTACTTCAGCATGGCATACCGTATAGAGCCTATGACAAAAGCATAGGGGACGACCTTCGTCCTTTCTCTTTCTTATGCCATGGTCAAGATTTGAGTCTTACTCAACTTCACACCTTACAACTCAGGTAAGAACCCCTTCTTTGACTGATCTATTTTGAACTCCTTCAAAAACATGTCAAGGTGTGCGTTCTTTGAAAGTACCATCAGGCGTCTTGATCCATCTCTATAGATCTTGATGCCCAATATGTAAGCAGCTTTATCCAGGTCTTCCTTTGAAAAACACTCTTCAAACAACCGTTTATGCTTTCCAGAAATACTACATTATTTCGGATCAATAATATGTCATCCACATATACTTATCAGAAATGTTGTAGTGCTCCCACTCACTTTCTTGTAAATACAAGATTCTAGCAAACATTGTATAAACCTAAAAGCTTTGATCACTCCATCAAAACATATATTCCGATTCCGAGATGCTTGCTCTAGTCCATAGAAGGATTGCTGGAGCCAGCATACCTTTTAGCATCCTTAGGATCGTCAAAACCTTTTATTGTATCACATACAACTTTTCTTATGAAAACTGATAAGAAAACTTGTTTTGACATCCATCTGTAAGATTTCATAATCGAAAAATACAGCTAATGCTATCATGATTCCGGCGGACTTAAGCATCGCTACGGGTGAGAAATTCTCATCATAGTCAACTCCTTGAACTTGTGAAAAGACTCTTTCCCACAAATCGAGCTTCATTGACGGTAACATTACCGCCCATGTCCGTCTTCTTCTTAAAGATCCATTTATCTCAATGGCTTGCCGATCATCGGGCAAGTCCACCAAAGTCCATACTTTGTTCTGATATATGGATCCTATCTCGGATTTCATGGCTTCTAACCATTTGTCAGAATACGGGCCCACCATCGCTTCTCTATAGCTCGTAGGTTCATTGTTGTCTAACAACATGATATCTAAGACAGGATTACCGTACCACTTAGGAGTAGTACATATCCTTGTCAACCTACGAGGTTCGATAGCAACTTGATCTGAAGCTTCATGATCACTATCATTAACTTCCTATTCAACAGACGTAGACGCCACAGAAAACATCTTTCTGTGTTGCATCACTCTCTGGTTGAAGTAAAGGTTCGACAACCTCATCAAGTTCTATCTTCCTCCCACTCAATTCTTTCGAGAGAAACTCCTTCTCGAGAAAGGACCCGTTCTTAGCGACAAACAATTTGCCCTCGGATCTGAGATAGAAGGTATACCCTACTGTCACCTTTGGGTATCCTATGAAGATGTGTTTGTCCGCTTTGGGTTCGAGCTTCTCCGGCTAAAGCCTTAAGCATCGCTGCCCCAAACATTAAGAAACGACAACTTTGGTTTCTTGCCAAACCAATGTTCATACGACGTTGTCTCAACGAACTTAGATGGTGTCCTATCTAAAGTGAATGCAGCTGTCTCTAACGCATAACCTCAAAATGAAAACGGTAGATTGATAAGAGACATCATAGATCGCACCATATCTCATAAGGTTCGATTACGACGTCCGGACACACCATGACCCAGTGGTGTTCCAGGTGGCTTCAACTGTGAAACAATTCCATAATGTCTTAACTGTTTGCCAAACTCATAACTCAGATATTCTCATTGATCAGATCATAGGAATTTGATCTTCTTGTTATGATGATTCTTAACTTCACTCTGAAATCGCTTGAATTTTTCAAACGTTTCAGACTTGTGCTTCATTAAGTAAATATACCTATATCTACTCAAATCGTCAGTGAAGATGAGAAAATAGCGATATCCGCCGCACGCTTCAATTCTCATTGGATCACATGCATCAGCATGTATGATTTCCAACAAGTCACTTGCCCGTTTCATTGTACCTGAAAGCGGGGTCTTAGTCATCCTGCCCATGAGGCATGGCTCGCATGTGTCAAGCGATTCAAAATCAAGTGACTCCAAACATCCATCGACATGGAGTTTCTTCATGCATCTTACGCCAATATGACCTAAGCGGCAGTGCCACGAGAAAGTGGTACTATCATTATTAACTCTACATCTTTTGGCGTGAACATCTGTATTACCACGACCGAGATTCAATGAACCATTCACATAGGGTGCATGACCATGAAAGGTATCATTCATGTAAACAGAATAACCATTATTCTCTAACTTAAATGAATGACCGTATTGCAATGAACATGATCTAATCATATTCATGCTCAACGTAGACACCTGATAACGTTTATCTAGGTTCAATACTAATTCCTAAGGCAGATGGAGCGTGCGATGGTGATCTCATCAACTTTGGAAACACTTCCAACACACATCGTCACCTCGCCCTTAGCCAGTCTCCGTTTAGTCTGTAGCTTTTGCTTCAAGTCACCAGTAATAGCAACTGAACCGGTATCCAATACCCAGGTGCTACCAGGAGTACTAGCGAGGTACACATTAATAACACGTATATACTTTGTTGAAGTTGCCGGCCTTCTTATCTACCATGCATTTGGGGTAATTCCGCTACCAGTGACCGTTCCCCTTACAATAGAAGCACTTAGTCTCGGGTTTGGGTTCAACCTTGGGTTCCTTCACTGGAGCGGCAACTGGTTTTCCATCCATGAAGTTTCCCTTCTAGCCCTAGCCCTTCTTGAAACCAGTGGTCTTGTCAAACCATCAACACTTGATGCTCCTTCTTGATTTCTACCTTTTGCGGTCTTAAGCACCGCGAACAGCTCCGGGATCAACTCCATCCCTTGCATGTCATAGTTCATCACGAAGATCTAGTAGCTTAGTGATAGTGGCTAGAGAACTCTATCAATCACTATCTTATCTGGAAGTTTAACTCCCACTTGATTTAAGTGATTGTAGCACCCAGACATTCTGAGCACATGCTCACTAGCTGAGCTATTCTCCTCCATCTTGTTGGCAAAAGAACTTGTCAGAGGTCTCACACCTTTCAACACGGGCATGAGCCTGAAATCCCAATTTCAGCTCTTGGAACATCTCATATGTTCTATGGCGTTCAAAACGTCATTGGAATCCCGATTCTAAGCCATAAAGTATGGTGCACTAAACTATCAAGTAGTCATCAGAATGTGTCTGTCAGGTGTTCACAACATCCACAGACGACGTTGTAGGGGTTTGCACATCGAGCGGTGCATCAAAGACGTAAGCCTTCTGTGTAGCAGTGAGGACACTCCTCGGACTACAAACCTAGTCCGCATCATTGCTTACAATATCTTTCAACTTAATCTTTCTCTAGGAACGTATTGAAACAGGGAGCTACAACGTGAGCTATTTATCTACATCATATTTGCAAAGACAATTTAGACTATGTTCATGATAATTGAGTTCATTTAATGAACTCCCACTCAGATAGACATCCCTCTAGTCATCTAAGTGAAACATGATCCGAGTCAACTAGGCCGTGTCCGATCATCACGTGAGACGGACTAGTCAACATCGGTGAACATCTTCATGTTGATCGTATCTTCTATACGACTCATGCTCGACCTTTCGGTCTTCCGTGTTCCGAGGCCATGTCTGTACATGCTAGGCTCGTCAAGTCAACCTAAGTGTTTTTGCTGTGTAAATATGGCTTACACCCATTGTATTCGAACGTTAGAATCTATCACACCCGATCATCACGTGGTGCTTCGAAACAACGAACCTTCGCAACGGTGCACAGTTAGGGGGAACACCTTTCTTGAAATTTTAGTGAGGGATCATCTTATTTAAGCTACCGTCGTTCTAAGCAAATAAGATGTAAAACATGATAAACATCACATGCAATCAAATAGTGACATGATATGGCCAATATCATTTTGCTCCTTTTGATCTCCATCTTCGGGGCTCCATGATCATCGTTGTCACCGGCATGACACCATGATCTCCATCATCATGATCTCCAACATCGTGTCTTCTTGAAGTTGTCTCGTCATCTATTACTTCTACTACTAAGGCTAACGCTTTAGCAATAAAGTAAAGTAATTACATGACGTTTATGTTGACACACAGGTCATAAATAAATTAAGACAACTCCTATGGCTCCTGCCGGTTGTCATACTCATCGACATGCAAGTCGTGATTCCTATTACAAGAACATGATCAATCTCATGTTGGAAATATGCCCTAGAGGCAATAATAAATTGGTTATTATTATATTTCCTTGTTCATGATAATCGTTTATTATCCATGCTAGAATTGTATTGATAGGAAACTCAGATACATGTGTGGATACATAGACAACACCATGTCCCTAGTAAGCCTCTAGTTGACTAGCTCGTTGATCAATAGATGGTTACGGTTTCCTGACCATGGACATTGGATGTCGTTGATAACGGGATCACATCATTAGGAGAATGATGTGATGGACAAGACCCAATCCTAAGCCTAGCACAAGATCGTGTAGTTCGTATGCTAAAGCTTTTCTATTGTCAAGTATCATTTCCTTAGACCATGAGATTGTGCAACTCCCGGATACCGTAGGAATGCTTTGGGTGTGCCAAACGTCACAACGTAACTGGGTGACTATAAAGGTACACTACAGGTATCTCCGAAAGTGTCTGTTGGGTTGGCACGAATCGAGACTGGGATTTGTCACTCCGTGTGACGGAGAGGTATCTCTGGGCCCACTCGGTAGGACATCATCATAATGTGCACAATGTGATCAAGGAGTTGATCACGGGATGATGTGTTACGGAACGAGTAAAGAGACTTGCCGGTAACGAGATTGAACAAGGTATCGGGATACCGACGATCGAATCTCGGGCAAGTATCGTACCGCTAGACAAAGGGAATTGTATACGGGATTGATTAAGTCCTTGACATCGTGGTTCATCCGATGAAATCATCGTGGAGCATGTGGGAGCCAACATGGGTATCCAGATCCCGCTGTTGGTTATTGACCGGAGAGGTGTCTCGGTCATGCCTGCATGTTTCCCGAACCCGTAGGGTCTACACACTTAAGGTTCGATGACGCTAGGGTTATAGGGAATAGATATACGTGGTTACCAAATGTTGTTCGGAGTCCCGGATGAGATCCCGGACGTCACGAGGAGTTCCGGAATGGTCCGGAGGTAAAGATTTATATATGGGAAGTCCTGTTTTGGTCGCCGGAAAAGTTTCGGGTTTATCGGTAATGTACCGGGACCACCGGGAGGGTCCCGGTGGTCCACCAAGTGGGGCCACCAGCCCCGGAGGGCTGCATGGGCCAAGTGTGGGAGGGGACCAGCCCCATGTGGGCTGGTGCGCCCCCCCACCAAGGCCCAAGGCGCAAGGGAGAGTGGAAGGGGGCAAACCCTAGGCTCAGATGGGCCTAAGGCCCACCTAGTGGTGCGCCTCCCTCTCTCCCCCCTTGGCCGCCCCCCTTAGATGGAATCTAGGGCTGGCCGCCACCCCTAGGGGTGGAAACCTAGGTGGGGGCGCAGCCCCTCCCCTCCCCCTATATATACTTGAGGTTTTGGGCTGCCATAGACGTGATTCAATCTCCTTCTTGGCGCAGCCCTACCCCTCTCCCTCCTCGTCTCTTGCGGTTCTTGGCGAAGCCCTGCTGGAGTACCACGCTCCTCCACCACCACCACGCCGTTGTGCTGCTGCTGGATGGAGTCTTCCCCAACCTCTCCTTCTCCCCTTGCTGGATCAAGGCGTAGGAGATGTCACCGGGCTGTACGTGTGTTGAACACGGAGGTGCCGTCCGTTCGGCACTAGGATCATCGGTGATCTAGATCACGACGAGTATGACTCCATCAACCCCGTTCACTTGAACGCTTCCGCTTAGTGATCTACAAGGGTATGTAGATGCACTCTCCTTCCCCTCGTTGCTAGATTACTCCATAGATTGGTCTTGGTGATGCGTAGAAAATTTTGAATTTCTGCTACGTTCCCCAACATCTCATACATCACATATATCATTCATCACATCCCTTGGCCATATCACATCACAAGGCATATGCTGCAAAAACAAGTTAGACGTCCTCTAATTGTTGTTGCAAGTTTTTACGTGGCTGCTATAGGTTTCTAGCAAGAACGTTTCTTACCTACGCGAAAACCACAACGTGATATGCCAATTTCTATTTACCCTTCATAAGGACCCTTTTCATCGAATCCGATCCGACTAAAGTGGGAGAGACAGACACCCGGTAGCCACCTTATGCAACTAGTGCATGTCAGTCGGTGGAACCAGTCTCACGTAAGAGTAGGTGTAAGGTCGGTCCGGGCCGCTTCATCCCACGATGCCGCCGAATCAAGATAAGACTAGTAACGGCAAGCAAATTGACAAAATCGACGCCCACAACAACTTGTGTTCTCGTGCATAGAAACTACGCATAGACCTAGCTCATGATGCCACTTTTGGGGAACGTAGCAGAAATTCAAAATTTTCTACGCATCACCAAGATCAATCTATGGAGTAATCTAGCAACGAGGGGAAGGAGAGTGCATCTACATACCCTTGTAGATCTCTAAGCGGAAGCGTTCAAGTGAACGGGGTTGATGGAGTCGTACTCGTCGTGATCCAAATCACCGATGATCCTAGTGCCGAACGGACGGCACATCCGTGTTCAACACACGTACAGCCCGGTGACGTCTCCTACGCCTTGATCCAGCAAGGGGAGAAGGAGAGGTTGGGGAAGACTCCATCCAGCAGCAGCACGACGGCGTGGTGGTGGTGGAGGAGCGTGGCAATCCTGCAGGGCTTCGCCAAGCACCGTGGGAGAGGAGGAGGGAGAGAGGCAGGGCTGCGCCATGGAGAGGTCAAAACTCATGTGTTGGCAGCCCCAAAGTCCTCAAGTATATATAGGGGAGAGGGAGGGGGGTGCGCCCCCTTTAGGGTTTCCACCCCAAGGGGTGCGGCAGCCCCAAACCCATCTAGGGTGGCGGCCAAGGGGGGAGAGGGGGAAACTTGCCCCCCAAGCTAGGTGGAGGCGCCCCCTCCCCAAACCCTAGGCGCCTTGGGCCCTTGTGGGGGGCGCACCAGCCCACCTGGGGCTGGTCCCCTCCCACACTTGGCCCATGCAGCCCTCCGGGGCTGGTGGCCCCACTTGGTGGACCACCGGGACCCTCCCGGTGGTCCCGGTACATTACCGATAAAACCCAAAACTTTTCTGGCGACCAAAACAGGACTTCCCATATATAAATCTTTACCTCCGGACCATTCCGGAACTCCTCGTGACGTCCGGGATCTCATCCTAGACTCCGAACAACATTCGGTAACCACGTATATCTATTCCCTATAACCCTAGCGTCATCGAACCTTAAGTGTGTAGACCCTACGGGTTCGGGAACCATGCAGACATGACCGAGACAACTCTCCGGCCAATAACCAATAGCGTGATCTGGATACCCATGTTGGCTCCCACATGTTCCACGATGATCTCATCGGATGAACCACAATGTCAAGGATTCAATCAATCCCGTATACAATTCCCTTTGTCTAGCGGTACGATACTTGCCCGAGATTCGATCGTCGGTATCCCGATACCTTGTTCAATCTCGTTACCGGCAAGTCTCTTTACTCATCCATAACACATCATCCCGTGATCAACTCCTTGATCACATTGTGCACATTATCATGATGTCCTACCGAGTGGGCCCAGAGATACCTCTCCGTTTACACGGAGTGACAAATCCCAGTCTCGATTCGTGCCAACCCAAACAGACACTTTCGGAGATACCTGTAGTGAACCTTTATAGCCACCCAGTTATGTTGTGACGTTTGGTACACCCAAAGCATTCCTACGGTATCCGGGAGTTGCACAATCTCATGGTCTAAGGAAATGATACTTGACATTAGAAAAGCTTTAGCATACGAACTACACGATCTTTGTGCTAGGCTTAGGATTGGGTCTTGTCCATCACATCATTCTCCTAATGATGCGATCCCGTTATCAACGACATCCAATGTCCATGGTCAGGAAACCGTAACCATCTATTGATCAACGAGCTAGTCAACTAGAGGCTTACTAGGGACATGGTGTTGTCTATGTATCCACACATGTATCTGAGTTTCCTATCAATACAATTCTAGCATGGATAATAAACGATTATCATGAACAATGAAATATAATATAATAATAACTAATTTATTATTGCCTCTAGGGCATATTTCCAACACGGCTACCCCTAAAAAAGATGCCTCTCAGCTTTGCATGTTCGTTCTTCTCCACAAAATATTAAAAAAAAGTTGCCCTAGAAATAGAAAATGTGAAAAACAAATTGAAAAAAACATATGTTATGCGACTGCAGAAAAAGGTAAAACTTTAATTAATCAAGAGAAAAAAATGTTGATTTATATATTGCATCTATCTTGACATAGGATGGACCCAGACCGCGCACCAGCCACCAATTTCCCTCACTTCTAATGACACACAGGGCCCACCCATGACTCCATCATCTTCATCCCCGTTTGGGACGAGTCGCGTGTGAAATCTTCTCATTATCCACACGATCTCCAGCCATCTTACGCGCGTCAAATCTACCTACCATGTCTCACCTCCTCGCACGAACCCTAACCCTAGGCCGCTCGGCCGCTCTAGGGTCCTCATTGCACCCCTACCGGCTACCGCGCCCTCTCGGACAAGGTGGAGCTGATAGAGATCAACCTGTCCGAGGAATCCGCTGAAGGAAATATGCCCTAGAGGCAATAATAAAGTTATTATTTATTTCCTTATATCATGATAAATGTTTATTATTCATGCTAGAATTTTATTATCCGGAAACATAATACTTGTGTGAATACATAGACAAACTAAAACGTCACTAGTGTGCCTCTACTTGACAAGCTCGTTAATCAAAGATGGTTATGTTTCCTAACCATATACATGTGTTCTCATTTGATTAAACGGGATCACATCATTAGGAGAATGATGTGATTGACATGACCCATTCCATTAGCTTAGCACCCGATCGTTTAGTATGTTGCTATTACTTTCTTCATGACTTATACATGTTCCTATGACTATGAGATTATGCAACTCCCGTTTGGCGGAGGAACACTTTGTGTGCTACCAAACGTCACAACGTAACTGGGTGATTATAAAGGAGCTCTACAGGTGTCTCCAAAGGTACATGTTGGGTTGGCGTATTTCGAGATTAGGATTTGTCACTCCGATTGTCGGAGAGGTATCTCTGGGCCCTCTCGGTAATGCACATCACATAAGCCTTGCAAACATTGCAACTAATGAATTAGTTGTGAGATGATGTATTACGAAACGAGTAAAGAGACTTGCCGGTAACGAGATTGAACTAGGTATTGAGATACCGACGATCGAATCTCCGGCAAGTAACATACCGATGACAAAGGGAACAAAGTATGTTGTTATGCGGTCTGACCGATAAAAGATCTTCGTAGAATATGTGGGAGCCAATATGAGCATCCAGGTTCCGCTATTGGTTATTGACCGGAGACATGTCTCGGTCATGTCTACATTGTTCTCGAACCCGTAGGGTCCGCACGCTTAACGTTACGATGACAGTTTCTGTTGGAAATATGCCCTAGAGGCAATAATAAAAGGATTATTATTATATTTCCTTGCTCATGATAATTGTCTTTTATTCATGCTATAATTGTGTTATCCGGAAATCATAATACATGTGTGAATACTTAGACACCAACATGTCCCTAGTAAGCCTCTAGTTGACTAGCTCGTTGATCAACAGATAGTCATGGTTTCCTGACTATGGACATTGGATGTCATTGATAACGAGATCACATCATTAGGAGAATGATGTGATGGACAAGACCCAATCCTAAACATAGCACAAGATCGTATAGTTCGTTTGCTAGAGTTTTCCAATGTCAAGTATCTTTTCCTTAGACCATGAGATCGTGTAACTCCCGGATACCGTAGGAGTGCTTTGGGTGTACCAAATGTCACAACGTAACTAGGTGACCATAAAGGTATACTACGGGTATCTCTGAAAGTGTCTGTTGGGTTGACACGGATCAAGACTGGGATTTGTCACTCCGTATGACGGAGAGGTATCTCTGGGCCCACTCGGTAATGCATCATCACAATGAGCTCAAAGTGACCAAGTGTCTGGTCACGGGATCATGCATTACGGTACGAGTAAAGTGACTTGCCGGTAACGAGATTGAACGAGGTATTGGGATACCGACGATCGAATCTCGGGCAAGTAACGTACCGGTTGACAAAGGGAATTGTATACGGGGTTGCTTGAATCCTCGACATCGTGGTTCATCCGATGAGATCATCGAGGAGCATGTGGGAGCCAACATGGGTATCCAGATCCCGCTGTTGGTTATTGACCGGAGAGTCATCTCGGTCATGTCTACATGTCTCCCGAACCCGTAGGGTCTACACACTTAAGGTTCGGTGACGCTAGGGTTGTAGAGATATGCATATGCAGTAAACCGAAAGTTGTTTGGAGTCCTGGATGAGATCCCGGACGTCACGAGGAGTTCCGGAATGGTCCGGAGGTAAAGAATTATATATAGGAAGTGAGGTTTCGGCCATGGGAAAGATTCGGGGGTCACCGGTATTGTACCGGGACCACCGGATGCGTCCCGGGGGTCCACCGGGTGGGGCCACCCATCCCGGAGGGCCCCATGGGCTGAAGTGGGGAGGGGAACCGGCCCATAGTGGTTTGGTGCGCCCCCCAAGGCCCACCCCTTGCGCCTAGGGTTGAAACCCTAGGGTGGGGGGGGGGCTCCCCACTTGCCTTGGGGGGCACTCTACCCCCTTGGCCGCCGCCCCCCCTAGGAGATTGCATCTCCTAGGGCCAGCGCCCCCCCCTAGGCCCCCTATATATAGTGGGGGAGGAAGGGCCCAGGCCTTTGGTGCCTCCCTCTCCCTCTCCAACACCTCCTCCTCCTCCATAGAGCTTGGTGAAGCCCTGCCGGAGTACTGCAGCTCCACCACCACCACGCCGTCGTGCTGCTGCTGGAGCCATCTTCCTCAACCTCTCCTTCCCCCTTGCTGGATCAAGAAGGAGGAGACGTCACGCTAACCGTACGTGTGTTGAACACGGAGGTGTCGTCCGTTCGGCGCTAGGATCTCCGGTGATTTGGATCACGTCGAGTACGACTTCCTCATCCCCGTTCTTTGAACGCTTCCGCGCGTGATCTACAAAGGTATGTAGATGCAATCCGATCACTCGTTGCTAGATGAACTCATAGATGGATCTTGGTGAAACCGTAGAATTTTTTTTGTTTTCTGCAACGTTCCCCAACAGTGGCATCATGAGCTAGGTCTATGCGTAGTTCCTTTTGCACGAGTAGAACACAATTTGTTGTGGGCGTAGATGTTATCAACTTTCTTGCCGCTACTAGTCTTATTTTGCTTCAACGGTATTGTGGGATGAAGCGGCCCGGACCAACCTTACACGTACGCTTACGTGAGACCGGTTCCACCGACTGACATGCACTAGTTGCATAAGGTGGCTGGCGGGTGTCTGTCTCTCCCACTTTACTTGGAGCGGATTCGATGAAAAGGGTCCTTATGAAGGGTAAATAGAAGTTGACAAATCACGTTGTGGCTTTCACGTAGGTAAGAAAACGTTCTTGCTAGAACCCTATTGCAGCCACGTAAAACTTGCAACAACAATTAGAGGACGTCTAACTTGTTTTTGCAGCAAGTGTTTTGTGATGTGATATGGCCAAAGTTGTGATGAATGATATATATGTGATGTATGAGATGTTCATGCTATTGTAATAGGAATCATGACTTGCATGTCGATGAGTATGACAACCGGCAGGAGCCATAGGAGTTGTCTTTATTTTTTTGTATGACCTGCGTGTCATTGAGAAACGCCATGTAAATTACTTTACTTTATTGCTAAACGTGTTAGCCATAGTAGTAGAAGTAATAGTTGGCGAGCAACTTCATGGAGACATGATGATGGAGATCATGGTGTCATGCCGGTGATGAGATGATCATGGAGCCCCAAGATGGAGATCAAAGGAGCTATGTGATATTGGCCATATCATGTCACTATTATTATTTGATTGCATGTGATGTTTATCATGTTTTTGCATCTTGTTTACTTAGAACGACGGTAGTAAATAAGATGATCCCTCATAATAATTTCAAGAAAGTGTTCCCCCTAACTGTGCACCGTTGCGACAGTTCGTTGTTTCGAAGCACCACGTGATGATCGGGTGTGTTAGATTCCGACGTTCACATACAACGGGTGTAAGACAGATTTACACATGCAAACACTTAGGTTGACTTGACAAGCCTAGCATGTACAGACATGGCCTCGGAACACAGAAGACCGAAAGGTCGAGCATGAGTCGTATAGAAGATACGATCAACATGAAAATGTTCACCGATGTTGGCTAGTCCGTCTCACGTGATGATCGGACACGGCCTAGTTAACTCGGATCATGTTATACTTAGATGACTGGAGGGATGTCTATCTGAGTGGGAGTTCATTGAATAATTTGATTTAGATGAACTTAATTATCATGAACTTAGTCTAAAATCTTTACAACATGTCTTGTAGATCAAATGGCCAACGTTGTCCTCAACTTCAACGCGTTCCTAGAGAAAACCAAGCTGAAAGATGATGGCAGCAACTATACGGACTGGGTCCGGAACCTGAGGATCATCCTCATAGCCGCCAAGAAAGATTATGTCCTACAAGCACCGCTAGGTGACGCACCTCTTCTCCCTGCAGAACAAGACATTATGAACGCTTGGCAGACACGTACCGATGATTACTCCCTCGTTCAGTGTGGCATGCTTTACAGCTTAGAACCGGGGCTCCAAAAGCATTTTGAGAGACACGGAGCATATGAGATGTTCGAAGAGCTGAAAATGGTTTTTCAAGCTCATGCCCGGGTCGATAGATATGAAGTCTCCGACAAATTCTTCAGCTATAAGATGGAGGAAAACAGTTCTGTCAGTGAGCACATACTCACTATGTCTGGGTTACATAACCGCTTGACTCAGCTGGGAGTTAATCTCCCGGATGACGCGGTCATTGACAGAATCCTTCAGTCGCTTCCACCGAGCTACAAGAGCTTTGTGATGCACTTCAATATGCAGGGGATGGAAAAGACCATTCCTGAAGTATTTGCAATGCTGAAATCAGCAGAGGTAGAAGTCAAAAAGGAACATCAAGTGTTGATGGTGAATAAAACCACTAAGTTCAAGAAAGGCAAGGGTAAGAAAACCTTCAAGAAGGACAGCAAGGGAATTGCCGCGCCCGGTAAGCAAGCTGCCGGGAAGAAGCCAAAGAATGGACCCAAGCCCGAGACTGAGTGCTTTTATTGCAAGGAAAGTGGTCACTGGAAGCGGAACTGCCCCAAATACTTAGCGGACAAGAAGGCCGGCAAAACGAAAGGTATATGTGATATACATGTAATTGATGTGTACCTTACCAGTACTCGCAGTAGCTCCTGGGTATTTGATACCGGTGCGGTTGCTCACATTTGAACTCAAAACAGGAGTTGCGGAATAAGCGGAGACTGGCGAAGGACGAGGTGACGATGCGCGTCGAGAATGGTTCCAAGGTCAATGTGATCGCCGTCGGCACGCTACCTCTACATTTACCTACGGGATTAGTTTTAAACCTCAATAATTGTTATTTAGTGCCAGCTTTGAGCATGAACATTGTATCAGGATCTCGTTTAATTCGAGATGGCTACTCATTTAAATCCGAGAATAATGATTGTTCTATTTATATGAGAGATATGTTTTATGGTCATGCTCCGATGGTGAATGGTTTATTCTTAATGAATCTCGAGCGTAATGCTACACATATTCATAGTGTGAGTACCAAAAGATGTAAGGTTGATAATGATAGTCCCACATACTTGTGGCACTGCCGCCTTGGTCACATAGGTGTCAAACGAATGAAGAAGCTCCATGCAGATGGACTTTTAGAGTCTCTTGATTACGAATCATTTGACACGTGCGAACCATGCCTCATGGGTAAAATGACCAAGACTCCGTTCTCAGGAACAATGGAGCGAGCAACCAACTTATTGGAAATCATACATGCTGATGTGTGCGGTCCAATGAGTGTTGAGGCTCGCGGTGGCTATCGTTATGTTCTCACCCTCACTGATGACTTGAGTAGATATGGGTATGTCTATTTAATGAAACACAAGTCTGAGACCTTTGAAAAGTTCAAGGAATTTCAGAGTGAGGTTGAGAATCAACGTGACAGGAAAATCAAGTTCCTGCGATCAGATCGTGGAGGAGAATACTTGAGTCACGAATTTGGCACACACTTAAGAAAATGTGGAATAGTTTCACAACTGACGCCGCCTGGAACACCTCAGCGTAATGGTGTGTCCGAACGTCGTAGATATGGTGCGACCTATGATGTCTCTTACCGATTTACCGCTATCATTTTGGGGCTATGCTTTAGAGATTGTCGCATTCACTTTAAATAGGGCTCCGTCAAAATCCGTTGAGACGACACCGTATGAGTTATGGTTTGGGAAGAAACCTAAGCTGTCGTTTCTAAAAGTTTGGGGATGCGATGCTTATGTCAAGAAACTTCAACCTGAAAAGCTCGAACCCAAGTCGGAAAAATGCGTCTTCATAGGATACCCTAAAGAAACTATTGGGTATACCTTCTACCTCAGATCCGAAGGCAAGATCTTTGTTGCCAAGAATGGACCCTTTCTAGAGAAGGAGTTTCTCTCGAAATAAGTAAGTGGGAGGAAAGTAGAACTTGATGAAGTATTACCTCTTGAACCGGAAAATGGCGCAACTTAAGAAAATGTTCCTGAGGTGCGTGCACCGACTAGAGAGGAAGTTAATGATGATGATCATGAAACTTCAGATCAAGTTGCTACTGAAATTCGAAGGTCCACAAGGACACGTTCCGCACCAGAATGGTATGGCAACCCTGTCTTGGAAATCATGTTGTTAGACAACGGTGAACCTTCGAACTATGAAGAAGCGATGGCGGGCCCGGATTCCGACAAATGGCTGGAAGCCATGAAATCCGAGATAGGATCCATGTATGAAAACGAAGTATGGACTTTGACTGACTTGCCCGTTGAGCGGCGAGCCATAGAAAATAAATGGATCTTTAAGAAGAAGACAGACGCGGATGGTAATGTGACCATCTATAAAGCTCGGCTTGTCGCTAAGGGTTATTGACAAGTTCAAGGGGTTGACTACGATGAGACTTTCTCACCAGTAGCGAAGCTGAAGTCCGTCCGAATCATGTTAGCAATTGCCGCATTCTATGATTATGAGATATGGCAAATGGACGTCAAAACGGCATTCCTTAATGGTTTCCTTAAGGAAGAATTGTATATGATGCAGCCGGAAGGTTTTGTCGATCCTAAGAATGCTGACAAGGTGTGCAAGCTCCAACGCTCGATTTATGGGCTAGTGCAAGCATCTCGGAGTTGGAACATTCGCTTTGATGAGATGATCAAAGCGTTTGGGTTTATGCAGACTTATGGAGAAGCCCGCGTTTACAAGAAAGTGAGTGGGAGCTCTGTAGCATTTCTCATATTATATGTAGATGAAATACTTTTGATGGGAAATGATATAGAGCTTTTGGACAGCATTAAGGCCTACTTGAATAAGAGTTTTTCAATGAAGGACCTTGGAGAATCTGCTTATATATTGGGCATCAAGATCTATAGAGATAGATCAAGACGCCTCTAGGTCTTTCACAAAGCACATACCTTGATAAGATATTGAAGAAGTTCAATATGGATCAGTCTAAGAAGGGGTTCTTGCCTGTGTTGCAAGGTGTGAAATTGAGCTCAGCTCAATGTCCGACCACGGCAGAAGATATAGAAGACATGAGTGTCATCCCCTATGCCTCAGCCATAGGTTCTATTATGTATGCCATGCTGTGTACCAAACCTGATGTAAACCTTGCCGTAAGTTTGGTAGGAAGGTACCAAAGTAATCCCGGCAAGGAACACTGGACAGCGGTCAAGAATATCCTGAAGTACCTGAAAAGGACTAAGGAAATGTTTCTCGTTTATGGAGGTGACGAAGAGCTCGTCATAAAAGGTTACATCGACGCTAGCTTCGACATAGATCTGGATGACTCTAAGTCACAAACCGGATACGTGTATATTTTGAATGGTGGGGCAGTAAGCTGGTGCAGTTGCAAGCAGAGCGTCGTGGCGGGATCTACATGTGAAGCGGAGTACATGGCAGCCTCGGAGGCAGCGCATGAAGCAATTTGGGTGAAGGAGTTCATCACCGACCTAGGAGTCATACCCAATGCGTCGGGGCCGATCAAACTCTTCTGTGACAACACTGGAGCTATTGCACTTGCCAAGGAGGCCAGGTTTCACAAGAAGACAAGGCACATCAAGCGTCGCTTCAACTCCATTCGTGAAAATGTTCAAGATGGAGACATAGATATTTGTAAAGTACATACGGACCTGAATGTAGCAGATCCGTTGACTAAACCTCTCCCTAGAGCAAAACATGATCAACACCAGAATTCCATGGGTGTTCGATTCATCACAATGTAACTAGATTATTGACTCTAGTGCAAGTGGGAGACTGTTGGAAATATGCCCTAGAGGAAATAATAAAAGGATTATTATTATATTTCCTTGTTCATGATAATTGTCTTTTATTCATGCTATAATTGTGTTATCCGGAAATCGTAATACATGTGTGAATACTTAGACACCAACATGTCCCTAGTAAGCCTCTAGTTGACTAGCTCGTTGATCAACAGATAGTCATGGTTTCCTGACTATGGACATTGGATGTCATTGATAACGAGATCACATCATTAGGAGAATGATGTGATGGACAAGACCCAATCCTAAACATAGCACAAGATCGTATAGTTCGTTTGCTAGAGTTTTCCAATGTCAAGTATCTTTTCCTTAGACCATGAGATCGTGTAACTCCCGGATACCGTAGGAGTGCTTTGGGTGTACCAAACGTCACAGCGTAACTAGGTGACCATAAAGGTATACTACGGGTATCTCCGAAAGTGTCTGTTGGGTTGACACGGATCAAGACTGGGATTTGTCACTCCGTATGATGGAGAGGTATCTCTGGGCCCACTCGGTAATGCATCATCACAATGAGCTCAAAGTGACCAAGTGTCTGGTCACGGGATCATGCATTGCGGTACGAGTAAAGTGACTTGCCGGTAATGAGATTGAACGAGGTATTGGGATACCGACGATCGAATCTCGGGCAAGTAACGTACCGGTTGACAAAGGGAATTGTATACGGGGTTGCTTGAATCCTCGACATCGTGGTTCATCCGATGAGATCATCGAGGAGCATGTGGGAGCCAACATGGGTATCCAGATCCCGCTGTTGGTTATTGACCGGAGAGTCATCTCGGTCATGTCTACATGTCTCCCGAACCCGTAGGGTCTACACACTTAAGGTTCGGTGACGCTAGGGTTGTAGAGATATGCATATGCAGTAATACGAAAGTTGTTCGGAGTCCCGGATGAGATCCCGGACGTCACGAGGAGTTCCGGAATGGTCCGAAGGTAAAGAATTATATATAGGAAGTGAGGTTTCGGCCATCGGGAAAGATTCGGGGGTCACCGGTATTGTACCGGGACCACCGGATGGGTCCCGGGGGTCCACCGAGTGGGGCCACCCATCCCGGAGGGCCCCATGGGCTGAAGTGGGGAGGGGAACCAGCCCATAGTGGGCTGGTGCGCCCCCAAGGCCCACCCCTTGCGCCTAGGGTTGAAACCCTAGGGTGGGGGGCTCCCCACTTGCCTTGGGGGGCACTCTACCCCCTTGGCCGCCGCCCCCCCTAGGAGATTGCATCTCCTAGGGCCGGCTCCCCCCCTAGGCCCCCTATATATAGTGGGGGGGAGGAAGGGCTTCACACCCACGCCTTTGGTGCCTCCCTCTCCCTCTCCAACACCTCCTCCTCCTCCATAGAGCTTGGTGAAGCCCTGCCGGAGTACTGCAGCTCCACCACCACCACGCCGTCGTGCTGCTGCTAGAGCCATCTTCCTCAACCTCTCCTTCCCCCTTGCTGGATCAAGAAGGAGGAGATGTCACGCTGACCGTACGTGTGTTGAACACGGAGGTGCCGTCCGTTCGGCGCTAGGATCTCCGATGATATGGATCACGTCGAGTACGACTTCCTCATCCCCGTTCTTTGAACGCTTCCGCGCGTGATCTACAAAGGTATGTAGATGCAATCCGATCACTCGTTGCTAGATGAACTCATAGATGGATCTTGGTGAAACCGTAGAATTTTTTTTGTTTTCTGCAACGTTCCCCAACAGTTTCATTATGAGTTTATATATTTTGATGTACTGAAGTTTGTTCGGAGTCCCGGATGTGATCACAAACATGACGAGGAGTCTCTAAATGGTCGAGACATAAAGATTGATATATTGGACGGCTATAGTCGGACACCGGAAGTGTTCCGGGTGATTTCGGAGAAAACCGGAGTGCTAGAGGGTTACCGAAACCCCCTCGGGAGAAGTAATGGGCATTATGGGCCCTAGTGGAGAGAGAGAGGGGCGGCCAGGGTGGGCCGCGCGCCCCCTCCCCCTCTGGTCCAAATTGGACTAGGAGATGGGGGGGCGGCGCCCCCCTTTCCTTCTCCCTCTCCCCCTTCCTTTCCCCCTCCTAGTAGGAGTAGGAAAGAAGGGAGTCCTACTCCTACTAGGAGGAGGACTCCTCCTCCTTGGCGCGACCAAGGGCCGGCCGACCTCCCCCCTTGCTCCTTTATATACGGGGCAGGGGGGCACCTCTAGACACACAAGTTGATCTTCAAGATCGTTCTCTTAGCCGTGTGCGGTGCCCCCCTCCATCATAGTCCTCGATAATATTGTAGTGGTGCTTAGGCGAAGCCCTACGACAGTAGAACATCAAGACCGTCACCACGCCATCGTGCTGACGGAACTCTTCCCCGACACTTTGCTGGATCGGAGTCCGGGGATCGTCATCGAGCTGAACGTGTGCTAGAACTCGGAGGTGCCGTAGTTTCGGTGCTTGATCGGTCGGGCCGTGAAGACGTACGACTACATCAACCGCGTTGTCATAATGCTTCCGCTGTCGGTCTACGAGGGTACGTAGACTACACTCCCCCCTCTCGTTGCTATGCATCACCACGATCTTGCGTGTGCGTAGGAAATTTTTTGAAATTACTACGTTCCCCAACATCCGCCTCCTCCACCTGGTTCAACCACGTTCCCCTCTGCATTCGGTTCTGCCTCTTCCTTCTCCTCTCCACGACATAGTGACAAACCTAGAATCCTTGCACTGGGGTGTTAAATAGTGCAATTTGATCTAAATATCATCACAATTCTATAAAATACTTGTTGACGCTCAAAATTGGAACAGTCATAAAATTAGCATAGGTTATATCAAGAACAATTCAAACTTATGATTGGAAGTCACCTTGGAATGTCTCTCTTCGAGAAGATCAAGATGGATATCAAGATAGTCTAAAACGGAGCTCGGACTCAAAAGTTATGACAAGTTCAGAGATGCTCATGTTGACACCAGAGTAAAGAAAGGCATAAAACTCAATCAAGATGGCCTCTGGTGGAATCTGTTTCAACATGAAAGTTGTGCGTCTCGTCGAAACGATTGATTTTGATATAAAAATCGTCTTAATCCGAGTTCGTATGCAACCTGTGGAGGCAAAACAAGGTCAGAAACAAAAGCTGCAGAGTCATTTCGGACCGACCGAGTTGATTTGATCGGTGAGACCGAGTTTGTCCGAAAATTTACTAGAGAGTTGGCAATGTTGACTCGGTAGGACCGAAGCAAACTAATCGGTAAGACCGAGATTGATCCAGAAAGTTACAGAAAGTTGACCACGTTCACTCGGTGGGACCGAAGCAAACCAATCGGTGAGACCAAGATTGATCTGGAAATTGCCAAAGATTCCTATCCGAGTTAGGTTAGGGTTTTTGATGTTTTGGACGGAATTTTTAGTCATTTTCTTGTACGGGAAGTCCAGCCGCCTCTTATATATGTTGGGGGTGACGGCCGATTGAAACAACACACAATCGAACAAATCTATCTACATCTTTTACCTTTACTTTTCCTTCTCCCTTGTTCTTCTTCTTCCTCGTTCTTCGTTCGTTCTTCTTCATTGTAGGGCGGCGATCCTCGAGGCCCTAGGGGCGGGCAAACCGACCTAGGGCAGCCCATAGCCGCCGCACGTCCAGACGGGGTCCCTCCCGGGCGTGTGGGATTTCGGGTCCTCAAAAGCGCCCGCCGGATTGTCTTGCGTACCGCGCTTTCGGCAGGTCTCCTTCGACGTGAGCTGCGGTGCATCACCCCCGGCGTCGAGGGTACATGGTGACATGTTCGTGTGCGAACACACTTTTTTGACGTGACTTTTTGGCGACTCCGCTGGGGACCAAACTTTGAACGGTCTCCGGCCCGTTCTTGCTACGAAGAGATCGTCATCTAGGGTTTGCAATCTACAAAGGTAATATGAATACCCAATTCCCTACTGTAGATGCAAATAATTCATATGGTGTTACTAGATCGTTTAATGATTATACTGTATCGGCCAGCCCTAGTTTTTTCAATAATGCATCTAATTACGTGCATAGGCCGATTCAAAGTAATTTACATGTTTCAACTTCTTATGATACTAGTAACATGCAACATATGTATCCCAACTCCCATGCATCGGCAACCCCACAAATTTATATGCCGATGAATAACATGATGAGTTCGGTTAATCAAGTTGAGACACCCTATGTAGGAACTTCCAATGGTATGCAACAAAGTGTTTCAAGTTTTTATTCATCGGCAAATAACTTGCAGTATGTTAATCCAAACTTGCCGGTGGATAGGGGAGTTGGCCATGTTACTACTAGTTATTTGGCCTATTACCCTCAAACATCATATGCTACATCTAATGCTACTAATTTTTTGGCACCATACGCAACTGTTGATGTCCATAATTCGGCTCCGCACCTTCATGGTCATGGCCGAATAAGTGAAACTTCTGCAGGAGCACAAATGCCTTCACCTACTACCGTGGCATATCATGTACCCCCTACACAATTACAGAATTTCGGCAACATCTTATTGCTGAAAGAGTCTAAAAGCATCGGGGGGCAACCATATCCAGACTGGGTGGTTGAGAACAATCTTACATTCTCTTGGTATTTGTGCAACTCCATTCGACAGGAACTAATAGAAGGAGGGAAGCCTCATGATTTTGCTGCAGTAAAAGCTAGAGTTGTGCAAATGATGCAGTCGCCCAGTGTTGTACCATCTAGCGTACCCCCTAAACAATTGCAAAGTTTCGGCACCTCATTGCCGGAAAAGTCTGAAAGTATTGGGGGGCAATCTCATGAGGAGTGGATGGAAATTGAGATGAAAAGGTTCAAAGCTCGCCAAGCTGAGATGTGGGCTAAAATTAGACAAGAGCAAGAAGCCTTGCAAATTCAAAAAGATAAAGATATTGATTCGGGTAACAAAGAAAATCCAGTTATTGAAAAAGCCGAATCAAGTAGTATATATTCTGAGTCCATCAAATCCAAAGAAGCAAGCATTATTGAGAAAGGGCATGGCAAGTGTAGGAAAACAGCGGTGCTTGATTTTTCTGAAGTTAGCGGAACCTACTTCCTGCCCTATGAGTTTCGTGCCGTAGAAATTGACAAGCCTCTAGGACAAGAGCAAGTAGCTGAACAAAGTTCGGCTGACAAGGATCTTCAAAGTAATGTTGCATGGAATCAAGAAAAAGATGATGATAAGGCGTTGGGGAGCCATCCAAAGATAGATCAAGATATTGTTCAAGTCACACCACCATCATGCTCTCCCAACAAATTTGAAAAAGTATGCCTAGCAAGTAATTTTCCTATTTCCAGATTTGGTCGCAACTTCATAGTTGATGCATCTATTAGAAAAAGTCCTCATAAGTAATTTTGAAAGACCAATGAAGAAGGGTTATTTACTTGTTAGCAACAAAATTGTTATTGAGCATATCGGTCAACCCATTGTGCCATTCAGAAAGACCGGTAGCGAAAAATTATTGCAGCCAAGGCTTTCCCCGTTGCTTTATCTAAAGATCATATCTAATTGGGTAGCTTTGCTTATTTCTTACTTGGCTTACACTTGGTCTCAATTGAGACATGTATGTTTTAACTATTTTTGTTTTAGAAATTTAAAGCCAAGGTTAAAATCTTCTGAGCAAACCGATGCCAGTATAGTTTCTTATCCAAAGACATCGGAGGTAGAGTGCAAAACACAATGCATAGCCGAATGGGGTGATGCAAAATCTGAATCATTCATTTGCTTAACTCCAAAGCCGTTCTCACAACAAGATCGGCTAGAGAATAAAAAATTTACCTTCAGTTCAAGCATGTGTGATCAAATATTTGATTTATTGTTGAGAAATAATTATATTAGAATTCTTGACCACCATGTTGAGCCATCTGTCCAGGGACGAATGTATTGTAAGTTGCATGATTCGTCCAAGCATAATTTTGAGGATTGCAAGATGTTTCGTCAAATAGTTAAATCGGCCATTGATAAAGGACGATTAAAATTTGTTGAGACACCAACAGATGACGAGTCTATTCGAATTGGTCCTGATGGCAAAAGGTTTTTGCATCGGCTGCTTCAAGCCGATCCATTTAAAGAGAAGGTAAAAACTACAGGTGATGGGATCAAGCTTTCAGGTAATCAAGTTGTTGAAGAGCATAATGAACATAGTCTTGAGGGCGAGAATTCCATTGAAACTACAATGAAGACGCCAAAGACTGGGGGGCACCAAGCAAATCCAATGATCGACGAAAGCAAATCAAAAGAAAACAAAGGCCGAAATAAGCGCAAGTATAAGAGATCAAAAATCGCCTTTGCTGAACTATTGGATAAATATCAAAAGAAGAGTGATGAGAAGAATGCTTGTCGGCCCAATCCTGGAAAGAAACCAAGATCACCCCCAAGGCGCAAATATGAGGATTGGTATTGGCAAAGTGAGAATTTTAATGCAACATATTCGTATCCTTATTTTAAGCCAGCAATGCCAATGTCGTGGATGCCTCCCTATGCTCATATAGATCCATATCCATCATGGGACAGGTATTATACAAGGGCACATTCTCCATCTTATTTTAGATCATCTCACCAATATTATGCATCTCCAAGAAGATCAACATTTGAACAATCACATGTTAAAGACCGCTTCAGTCATAAGAAATTGGTCCAGAGCTCAAGGAAGAAGAAAGAGGTGGTCAAGCAAGTTTACCGTGTTAAAAGAGATGGTCGTAAGAGTGCAACTTCAGATTTGATCTCAAATGAAAAAGAGCCAATTAATATGTTGACATTGGCTACTAAAGACAATGAGACAAAGCAACCAATTATTGAGAGTCGAAGTGCCAAATCTGAAGAAAAGAAGTTGAGAGTGCACAAGGCCAAAAAGGAATTGCCATTGGTCAAAACAGAATCACAGCCGAGATGCCCACTCGTCTTATCCTATTGGCAAAAGAGGGAACTACAAAAACTTAGTGCACATGAACTTGAAGAAAGGAACATGGCATGGGTTCCCAAAGAAAGTGCTCAAAATAAGAATTATGTGAAAGCATTCATTAAACGACGTGCGCCAAAGATGAAGAAGGAAAAGAGTGAAAACTATGAAGGACCAAGCCGAAGGTTTCAACATCTTCGTTCCACACATTATCCATATTCTTCAACTATGTCATTGATGCCTATGCCATGGAATTCGTCATCAGGTATGATTGGTTACCCTCAATGGACTTATTATAATCCATGGATGCAATATAATTTCTTACATCATGAAAGGGTATTGCCAAATCACTATACATTTGATTAGCTACAAGTTTGTTGCTGATCCAAAGGGCCGAAATACTTGATTTGTCATTTCATTTGTTTATTTCGGCTATATGTGCTTTGAATGAAGTTTACATAGTAATGGACGATATATACTTACCGTCCTAAGAAGATGCAGAATGGACGATGGAGTGTTGACATCGTCCTTAGAACCAACATGGTACAAGTTATTTTTCGGCACGCTAGCTATGCCGAAAAACAATACTCCTCAAATAGCATTAGATTGTTGTACAATTAGTGTCTAGTATATGTTCAAAATTAGATTGCACATTAGAGAGGGTGCCATGGTGGTTCCCTCACCAGATCTTCCACTGCCACAACATCAACAACGTGCTACCATTTGTCGTTCGCCATTGCCAGATGAATCATTGTCTACCACCAATCGCAACCGGCGTGTTGCCACACCGCCTGAGTCGCCTCCTTCACTGAGTTGTTTGTGCCCCGCTCCGTTCATCCCTTGAAACCCCTAATTCTCTAGCGCTGGCGATCACATGTCACTTGCACATGCCGACCTCCCTTGGCGAGGTCAGCTGGCGCGCCATCCCCGTCTATGCCTCGAGCTTTGTGCCCGTGTTCTCCTCCACAAATCATCTCGGAAAGGAAAAAAATTTCCCTAGAAATAACAAATGCAAAAGAAAAATCAGAAGGAAAACTATATGTTTGTGTAACCGTAGAGAAAAATCAAAACTTTAATTAATTAATAAGAGAAATAAAATAGGGAGGTCGTCGGGCACGTCGTCCTCGTCTATGGCCTGAGCTTTGCGCCCTCATTCTCCTCCACAGACCATCTCGGAAAAAACAATTACCTCGGGAATAATAAATGAAAAGAAACAAAATGGAAGGGAAAAATATGTGTTGTGTGACCGTAGAGAAAAAACTTTAATTAATCTATCCCTTAATAATAAAGGACGGATTGACTCCTTGGGTTCACCGTCACAATACGCTTTCTTTCTGTGATTTTACGCTTTCAGTTTTTTCACATATATTATTTTTGCTTTCCGAGGTGGTACTATTTATAAGCCTTTTCGTATGTGTAATTAACATTTCTTTTGTTGGGCGTTGTTTTTTTAGATCTGGCCCACCCGGATCCTGTGTGTGCGTGTGTTTGAATATTAAAAAAAACAGAGAAAACAATTGAAAAAACAGTTACCTCAGGAATAACAAATGAAAAGAAACAAAATGGAAGGCAAAAATATGTGTTGTGTGACCGTAGAGAAAAAACTTTAGTTAATCTATCCCTAATAATAAAGCACAAATTGACTCCTTGGGTTCACCGTCACAATATACTTTCTTCCTGTGAATTTACGCTTTCAGTTTTTTCACTTATATTATTTTCACTATCTGAGGTGGTACTATTTATAAGCCTTTTCGTACGTGTACCGAACATGCTAGACTCGTGAACGTGCTAACGTTGGCGTCTGGTGGCATCTGGCCTTTCAAGAATAGAAGACCATGCGTACTCGGGCCGAAACAATGGGCCCGGGCATGCTGGGCCGGCCGACTGCTGCGGCCGACGATACAAACATTGGGGAGCAGACTGCTGCTTCGGAAATTAAGCAAAGAATATGACATGAATAAGAATTGTCCTTAACGAAACAAATGATGGGGAGAGCAATAGCTATTATGCATAATTAGGCCAGCAAGAAAGGAAATAGACATTAATTGCTAATTACATGAGAAATAAAGAAGGAAGGAGAGAGAAAAGAGAGAGGAAGGAAATAGGCGGTAATTATGTGGAGTCTGCAAGAAAAAAAATAGATATTTTTGCATGAGAAATAAAAAAGGAAGGAGAAAGGAAATAGACGGTAATTATTGTGAGCGCCATATTAACCGCATGAGTAATTAACAGGCCGACAATTTGGATTCCTCACATGCATGATATAAGGAAACAAAGATAAATAAAATAGACACTAATTGCATGATAAACAAAGAAGAAAAGAGAAAGAAAAATAAGAGGAAGTAAATAGATGGCAATTACAGATTTTTTTTGAAGGAGGTGCGGATATCAATGGCAGGCGTGTAGTGCCCCATTCATATCTTATGAATAAAACAATGTGGCGTCTTTTGCGTGCTTGATACTCACTAAATTCATGCCATTTTTTTCTTTTGTTGCAACAGAGAGTGTGGCATGTTTTCTTTACACTTATAATTCTTACTAAATTTGAACGTTATATTTGCGCATACAGTCCCCATTAAGTTTATGTCAATTGTTTCATCTATTGTAACCCACATGTATCTATACTATTTTATATATTTATATAAATGGAGGTATAATCTTATTGGCCCTTCCATTTCGTATGTCCATGTCATTTTTCATATTGAGCTAGGCTATTCTACCGATCATCTATCCTGGGCCACTTGGCCTCTGCCCCGTTGGTCCGTGTAGCGTTCCACCAATAGAAAAAAACAATGCCCTGCCAACCTATCCGTGCGACCCGGCCCAACAAATCAAACCTACCATCCCGTCTAGGATATGAGGAAAAAATCGTTGACCTCTAACTCGCAACCTACACTGTTTTTTGTGTTGATCGCATTAGCCCGCAAAAAAGGTGTTGATCGTTTTAACTAAAGTTAAATTTGATGGTTGTTTGTGTTCTTCACGGACTAGTACTAAACTATTACGATGTAAATCCGGATAACACAAACACAACGCGCAAGCATTGGATTATGCAGATGTGGCCGGGATCTCAAACGCGATCGTTCGTTGGTCTTTTCATACAGGCGATGCAATTTTGTATTGGTTCCAAGCTCAGGTGAAACGTTCGCTATGTAGTGAACATCATGACCGACAATGATAATAAAGAAAAGAAGTGGCAACAAGGATGGAGGCATTAGGGGTGATAATTTGTTTCTCCCCTTGCAATGCACGGGTAATTTTGCTAGTTAAAAGAAATAATAAAATGCATCCTTCAGAAATGAGACTTAGAAATTGCATCTCCCTTGACCACGGGTTGGACCCCGCGCGCCAGCCACCGATTCCCTCACTACCGATGACACGCGGGCCCCACGCCCAACCTCCATCGTCTTCGTCTCCGTCCGGGGCGAGTCGCGTGTCAAATCTTCCCATTATCCGCGCGATCCCTAGCCATCTACCACCATGGCTCGCCTCCTCGCGCGAACCCTAACCCTAGGCCGCCCGGCCGCCCCGGGGTCCTCCCTGCAGCCCCACCGCGCCCTCTCAGACAAGGTGGAGCTGATCGAGATCGACCTCTCCGAGGAGTCCGCCTCCTCCACCTCATCGGGCGACTCCGCGGAGGAGCCGATGGGGATGGGGCGCCTGAACGACGCCATCCGCGGCGTCCTGGTGCGGCGGGCCGCTCCGGAGTGGCTCCCCTTCGTGCCCGGGGGGTCGTACTGGGTGCCGCCCATGCGGCGGCCGCTCGGGGTGTCCGATCTCGTCGGCACCGTCGTCTACAACGCGAGGGCCGCCGTCGACGCGGCGGAGATGGCGAGGGCCACCATGGTTAAGGCCGCGATGACCAAGGAGGAGGCCATGTGCTTCACCACGCAGCGGGGATGGCCATCAGAGGCCTATTTCGTCCAAGGTGAGGTCGATGAGACTTGTTTCGATTGCGAAATGATGATGTGTTATGGGTGCATGGTCTTGGAGCTGAGCTGCCGCGTTTAATATGTGCGCGAAGCACGGAAGGGCGCATCTGCCCCTGATATCCGAAATGAATGCTAAAGCCGAAAAAATTTCAGACGCCTACAATGATGTGTTACGATTCTCTGTCCTCTAGCTTGATACTTGACCTTCTGCAGTTATAAATCACGGACCATTTTGCGCTCTAAAACATGTTCTTGGAATTCTGTTTATTCTCCAAGTGAAATCAATCCTAATCAACCATGATAGACTGTGCATATCATTAGCTTTGGGTTAAATTATGCGGTGCCTGATAAGTTGCTCGCCATGGACATTTGATATGTGTTTGGATGATTTAGTTGACGCTAAATAAATTTTCTTTTCTGCTGTACTACTTCCACCAATGTGAGATTTAGTATGGGAGATATGCTACCTGATGAAACATGTAACTATAAGACATTTTAGGAGGTATAGGAAATTATGAGGATTTTTTCATAGTAGATGGCATAGTTTGTGGGATACAGAAAACAACTGATAAATCGTTTTTCTATGTTCTATTTCATGCTTTTGCCTGTACTACTATCTTATTCTGTTTTGTTCGTTCATTAAATTCAACTGCATGGTTATAGTATGATTGCATGCTTTTAAAATGGATAGTGCAGTTAGTGATTGTGATTTTTTTTCTGGTTGCACATCCAAATACGTGTCACTGTGCTGTATTGATAGTGATTATTTTCCTTAGTATTGTTTTTTTAAGATGAGTGCTCCTTTGTTAGCTTATGCAGGGCATGATGATTCTCATAGCTGACTGTACTTTTAATGCAGTTTTAGGTTAATTAGCCTATGCATCTGCATTTCTGCAAGTTATTTGCCTTTGCCTGATGAATCTTAACCACCTAACGGACCTCCTAATCCACAATTAAATACTAGAAATTTTGCCTTTATGGTTGAAGATAATTAATAAATTCAAATTCAACGCACTGTACATAGGTCGGATTATCATGACTTTACAGTGTATGTGGATGCTCTGAGATCCTCCACATCATTGTCATAAGAAAAAGACTGTTTTTTTCATGAGGTAGTCATTTACTTTGATCTTATTGTCTTTCTATTATGTCTTGCAAGTTACTAGTAATCCTAATAGTATAACTAGGCCCAGGAGTGGTGCCCTTAAGTATTAGCACATTCTTCAGTTGGAGGTTTAACAGTCAGTACTTAGTGAGGTTATAACTAGTATGATTGTATGAAAATGAGAATGATTCGCATACGACTTAAATGACTTCATATGTATGACGGTCGTACAACAGAACACCATAACACCCGTGTACACACTATACTAGCTTCCATGCCCATATATACTCACAAACGCTCGTCCTGTTTCTTATGGTTTATTTGTGTTCAGTATATGTAGGTTTTGAACTTTGTTGGTCTGACAAACTCATCCTTTGATCTTTTTCTCTCAAAGAGAAGAGAAAGTCCCAAGAGCTTGATTTTTTTGAAGGAGAAACCTCGACTTTTGGTAGAGTCTCTTGTTGTTTCTATGCAGCATTAAATTATTTTTAAATTGGTGAAACATTGTTGTACTTGATCAAGTAATATTAGTGCCATAATGGTGCTTATATTTTCATTTGTCTAGACAATGGTTTTGAGCAAATCGGTAGACATAGAGAAGGATACCCTAGCGGGCCTTAGAATTTGGACTTGATGTGTGAGCAGGCTTCTTCTTTTCCACTCTACGTAGAGCTTGCTGATATTGGTTTGTCATTGTCATGTGATGCCTGTTGTGTCCTACAACCATCATAAGTGAAATATTGAAACATCAGACATCGTATATATAGTGGCGCCTAAATATAGAAAACCTGGGTTAGTTTAGTTGTCTAGTCATGCATTCGACAACTTGGGAGTTGTTTGATAAACATTGGCTGGTGAGATTATTTGATGCTGTTTTCCACTATGAGAATTATGTAGGGTTATATATGATGGGTCTAGTATACTGTGCTACTGCTCCCTTGAGGCCCAAAATGGTTACAATTGTCTTGTACTCCCTCCGTTCTAAATTACTCGTCGCAGAAATGGATGTATCTAGCATTAAAATGCATCTAGATTCATCTATTCCCACGACAAGTAATTTGGAACGGAGGGAGTACCATATATGATTTGGTGTGTGAGGCTTATGTTGAGTACTGTCTGGTTTTGAGTTAGATTTATGTTTTGGAAGAAGTGATGGAGTGATGGTAGTTTGATTACATTGGTTACAGATTATCCATGAGTCTATGAGTTAGTAGATGCATGTGCATCCAAGACCTTGATTGTTAGATTGGGAGCTTCCCCTTTTGGCTGTGATCTTCATTGTTGTTTGGTAGGCTAATAATTAATTTCTGTTAAAAGGGAAAGTTTGGCATCCAGTGAAGAAGTCAAGGAAAAATGCTAAAACTGATGATGAGGAAAGCTAATTTGTCCTTGCAAGTTTACCTGGGGTAAGTTTGCTCACAATCCTTAGGAAAATATTTTATAGTTACTCTATTGGTCTAACTGTCATTGATATTCTATATATGCCACCATTTGAACTCTAGCCTTTAGGTCTGTCTTGTCTTATTGTTGTCATATTATGCAGCCATCTACACACAATATTATCCTATTTATTTATGCATGATCAGATGATGTTAACATTAATACCCTTTTTGCTGGAAAGACTAAAATAATGCAGTAGCTTACCACATTGCATTTGCGATAGACTAAAGTGGATAACTTGCTGGCTCGGATTATCATCACCTGGAATGTGACTGCTGCCACTTTTGGGAAGTGTTATTACAGATAATGTGGCGTAGGGGCCCTTGCTGATTGACAGTAGATACTTGTTCAGTGTTTACATTAGTCTATCTGAAAACATCTGTCCAGTAATCCAGTGTAAACCTTTAATAGTAGGAGAACATGACTTGTTAGCTAACATTCAGATTGAATACCTACAAAATAGTTTGGTAATGAATCATTTTCGCTGCAACCTGAATGGGCTTTTGTCTTTTCTGAGCTTCATTCAGAAGCAAATCTGAGCCTAAGATGTTATGTTGTGCAGATCCCCAGGTGGACACAGGAAGACTCAGCTCGGAGAAGTAAAACCCTGCTGATGGCTGTACATATAGACGATATAGGTGTCTTAACAGACCCTAGCGACAATAATGAGCCGCCTCATCACCCGTCTCTTGTTCGGTAGGTCATGCGTGCTTAAGATGAACACGATGAATTTGTATTACAACACAGCCTAGTGTCATGTGCTCTTTGACTGCTCTCTGAGCTGAAGTTGTATGATGTACCAACTATTCTTTGTGGATTATTTCTGCTTGTACGGGCACCCGTCGGCCCCTCAGCGTCAGTGGGTAATGTTAATACAGATTTCTGCTTGTACCGAACCTGTTGTGCGTTGCCTCTTGCTGCAGAAATCGACGGTTTTAGTTGGTTGATGATGCCCTGGAGTTTGATCGCAGGCATATTTTGTGTAGGAAAAAGAAAAGACTTTTCCTTTCTGTCATTTCCATGTCGGCCACTCCATATAAATTCTATGGTAATGAATGCTTCTTTTTCTTTACTAAAGTTTGAAGTACTGGTAGATCATATTAGACTAAAGTAACTAGCGCCTTGATCAGGGAGAATATTGGTATAGACAAAGGTATAGTACCGTGTCGGCATCGCTGGTTTTCAGAAGTATCTTTATTCTTTTATTTATGTTGCGACCGTTAGGGGTGATGTTGATGAAATGCATACAATTCCAGGTGATGTTGGTTTTGTGCAATTTTGTTGGTACGATTTGTTCCCGCTTATAGTAGTGGTTGACAGATGAGTGTTATAAATTTCTACATGAGGCGGGTGGCGCGTCGCGTCACTCACCTAAGAGCCCCGGTTGATTTTGACAGGATCGCTTTCACTGCTGTTGGTATCCTGGGAGCACCAAACATACCTCGCTTTCCGTAGCTTGGACGTGATTATATATCCCTCCATGGAATTGTTTGCTTTAAACGTAAGAAGCAGCCGTTTCCTTGAAGAAATGTCATAAGACTCCTTGCATTGCTTTCCGTTCGGTGATCCGAGCGCTACTGCTGAACTGCTCCAATGGCCTGTGTATATACACCGGGACTCACTCCTTGCATGGAGAACTCGTTCGATATGCTGAAAGCCATGAGATTGCGCAAAACTGGTATGAAACGAATGGATTTTTAGGGGACGCAGTTCAAACTTTCAATGGGTCAAGTACTATGCCAAGGTGGGATGGTGGGCGTGTGTGTGAGGTGACACCCGTTGAAAGGTGTCCGCCATGATCGCGGCGCACTCCCGCCTCCGAGCGCTTTCAGACCGACGCAGCGGCAGCAGCACTAGTAGAGTAGATCGGGGGCAGCGGGCGCGGCCCGCCTGAACATGCGTTGGGAAACATCAGGTGCATCTGCCAATCCGTCCCTGAGATCACGGCGCTCCCCCATCCATCCATTATCGCCCTACCGTATCCGTGCTGGTAGCAGCAGTGTGTGACATGACATGGCTTATTGGCTTGGGTACAGGCAAAGTCCCAAGCCAGGGCCATGGCTCCTACAACATCTACATGCATCATGGGGTTTGCTTTCCTTCCGCCATTGGAGGCAGGCAGGCTGGCTAGATAGGTCGCTGGCGCCATGTTCGCCCACAGTGCTCGCGCCTTTTCCTCTTTACCTGTCGCCGGCCCTCCAATCATGCCCGCCCTCAACCGTCCTGCTATTGCTATGCTAGAATGTGAAACGCCCAAAGGATTTCAAATAATCTCGGCCCCCTCCCTCCCTGGACGGGCCATGATTTGGCTCCTGCTTTCTCAAGAAAACTGACTGATAATACAATCAAGTGGGAGTACTTAACGGCCCTAAGCTGTACTGGCAGCACCACACTGACGCGCTTCGAGGCTACACTACACCCGTGTGTCGTTTCCTACTAACTAGTGGTCTGGTCTGTCTGACCGATGCATACGCTGGTCTCCGGTGTTCACAACTTCACATACCCCAATAGATGCACATTTGGCAGAGGTCTACAGCCACGCTTAAACTATCCGTCCGAGCCTGGCTATGGCTATGGGCACTTCACCAACCAAGCTAGCCGGTGACCTAGCAGGAGCCTAAATACAACTCACAAATTTTTCAAGATTTTAAATGTGTCTAGTTGAATACTTAGACTCCATATGCCTATGTAATCAATGTAATCCACCCATCCATCCATCCTACTCCTACTATCTATCTGTCTCTCTCTCTGGGTCGCATGTGCCGGAGACCCTTTTGCCTTGTTTTTGTAGGGGGTAGACAGATAGCCGTCCCATTGAATACTCGCACCTGCAGCTGTTTCGTTTCAGGTAGACTGGCTGGCTGAGCTACCCTTTCCTTCCAACTGACGCTCCGACATTCAGTCTACCAGCAGTTGATATCTTCTCCTTTTCAAAGAGCTTACAAAACATCTCGATTTTTTGCTCCCACCGTACATGCTTTCCCGGTGCTTATTTGCAAATTCCTGGCCAGAAATTGTACTGCGTTTATCTAAGACGGCCACGGGCGAAGAAGAGAAGTGCACATGAACTTGGAAGAAAATTGAACTGGTGAAGTCTGAACATGTGCCTCTCAGTCTCATGCACTATTCCGAGGTCTCAAACCGAATCGACAATCGTCGTCTGGCATTGCTCCCCCCTAATCTCATGATCGATCTCGTCTGTCGTTTTCCCGAGGTACTAGCCATCAAAATACTTGACACTAGCTGGGGAATCACTGCATGTGAGGCTGGCCCCGTGTCCTAAGCTGAATCATGCAGGCTTGTTAGATTAACCGCACCCAACTCTGTTTGTAACCATGGTAGGAGTAGTTTTTATAAAGGACAACTTTGACTCTACCATGTGTCGCACACTGATTGCGCATCATTAACCAAGTGATGTGATGTGATGGTCATAGACTCCATAGATATTCCAGCATATGAATTGTCGGTGCATGATTCAATACTGCTGGACGATGATGAAAACGTGTGATTCCTTTTCAACAACTGTCCACCCCCTAGCATGGCCAGCTACTACATGTGTAAGAATATTCAAAGATATTTAAGGGGAAAAAAGAGCAAATGTTCAGTGTTATTTAAACACATATGAACCACAAAAGGTTTGTTGCTCCTTTTTTTAGAGGAAGTGTGTTGCTCATTTGTTCATGTATGTCTTTTTTTTTGCGAGGATTTGTTCTTGTATGTTTTTCAAATTGACTGTAGCTTCTCGTGTTTCATTGTTTTTCCTCTGAATTCTCTTGTGTAGGGGAGATGTCATTATCACTGTTTGATCCACATAATTAAAGATCAGGCATTTGATTTATCTTTTGTCTTTGAACCACCAAAGGCAAGCTATAAACAAATTCGAGCTCTTTTTGATGGGGTTAAAGAAATGACTTAGTGTCTCACCACTCATTGTAATTAAAAGATGTGAATGCTTCTGGATGATAACTCTGAAGCGGTACACTCAAGGATCTTCTCCCAAAAAATAGATAATCAATTGATGTCAATTCTCTTTCTTTCTTTTTTGGATAGGACGGAGTATCATAACTGAATTAGCTGCCTTAGCAAAAATAGGTTAAACTTCATTTTTAACTTCTATTTATGACATTGTAAACGTTTTTACCTGTTACAATTTTTGCCACATTTTATTCCTAACTATGACATCATGATTGATTCCTATTTTATATTTTTTCTCAAACTAAAAACCTAAATCCACATGTTAAAACAACATGACAGTTGACTGCATGCACAACTCAGTGGCGTACCCGTTACTTGTTAGAGACGTAAAAAAGTATTGTCCAAATCCCTTAAATTTCATCAAATTCCGCAAAACTCCAATAAATAGTGTATTATGCTGCTATTTTTTTCATGGTAATACGCATCTCATTCGTATAATAAAATCAAGGCAAAAGCCACATCGGGGGAGGAACTAAGTAATATTATTCACTGTTGTGTCACCCATGTCGAGGTCAAGTCGTTGAATGGCAGAAAATCTAAACCACTAAGGCCCCATCCCTACAAATACACGGATGCGTGAGATCAGGCGATCCACCTCAGCATCAACGAGCGAGAGGTCATCAGTGGAGGGGAGCCGCCGAAGGCTGGTTGCACTAGGCAAGATTTACGTCGCCTTTCTTTTTCTTCTGCGCCGCAGTGGATACTCCCATGCAAAATAGGGGCCTAAGATGTGTGTCTAGTTGGCTACCATGTCTTGTTTTTTTGCGGGAATAGTTGGCTACCATGTCATAATGTCAAGATCCACATTGCTAGTCTTGGGAAATAACAAACATGATAAAATAAAGAAAATCACAGGATTATAACTAATTAGGAGAGAAAACTGAAATTTGCTTAAAAATAGATTTGGACCACCGAATTTTCCATTTTGAAGCGCAAGCTAGAATTATTTTTTTGCAGGAAAAGCTAGATTAACAACATTGGCAAATCAACCACGTGCATGTGGCTTTTAATTATCAAGGCCCCCAAAATTTAAGATGCAATAAGTACACCAAATTAATTTGTGTGTACTCCCTTCATTTCTATTTACTCCGTGTTAAGAATTGTCTGGAGTTAAACTATATAAAGTCAGACCAAATTTATACTAAAAAAGCCAACATCTATCTACAATACTAAAGTTATACAATATTACAAATTAATTTCCTGATGCATGTAATGTATTGATTTCATATTATGAATATTGATATATTTTTCTATAAAATTGGTTAATCTTTCCAATGTTTGACTTCTAACAAATCTTATATGCAAAGTAAAAAAAAACGGGGGAGTACAATGTGGCTTCACAAAAATTGACTATGAAACGGTAATTGAGGCCAAGTGGCTCGAATTGTGAGCGTGAAATTCAGAATCCGGCATGCGTGCCGATCGTGGGAATTCGGGTAGCTACAGTACACGCGAATTATTGGTTGTAGTACAGAAGTACACGTCCACGATACAGAGAGGCTCATCCGGATAGTGCAGTGCCCCCATGCATGTGGCATGTCTTCCATCGACCAATAACCCTTTTCTTTTTTCTGTGTGTGCCAACCTTACACGTCTCCTCTCAAATTAAAATGTAGTTGAAACTCAAGAAAACTAAGCATGCAATACAATACATATGTATAAATAATTAGAGCTATTTTAGTCCGTGCATGCACGCACCGGCTAGGGGAATGAACGGACCTCTCTGCCATGCCATCCCTAGTCAAAACCTTTTGGCACGTGCTAGCATGTTTGGAGGCTCCAGGTTCTAGCTGGGTTCATGGCCAGAACTTTCTCCTTTTCCGACGAGAACTATTGGGATCTGGATATCCTTTTTCCAGGAAGAAATATATGCAGCCGGATTCGGTTGAAAAGGATACAACAAGCATGAGTGAGTGGCAATGAACATGATCTAGTCGCCGGCGTGTTTTCACGTGTGTGTGTGTGAGTTGTTAGTGGCTCTATGCATTCAGCTATGCAAGGGCTGGACGTGTGCAAGTGTGCTCATTGTGTTATGTATCTTTTTGATGTTTCATTTTATGACAATAAAATCCACCTTTTGCGGAAAAAAAATGAGTGGTGAAGGGTGTTTAAGGACACCTCAGCTCAAATGCGATGGAAGAACCGTACCCTGAGCAAAAGCAATACCACATGACACATACTAGATGCATGCATGCACCTGCATGTGAATGGAAGATAACGAAGGAGAAAGCTCCGCAGGACTACAGGATTGGGGTCTCTCTCTCTCTCTCTCTCTCTCTCTCTCTCTCTCTCTCTCCATTTCTTTCATCAAATTCTATAATCTCTACACGCGGTACTGTACTCCTACCGTCCACCGACCGCTACTGCGTACGTATCATACATGTATGGTTCACAAGGATGATGGCGTACTGCATGCTTCCGAAAAAACTTGTGCTTTAATTAGTTGGATCGGTTGCGTTAAAGAGAAAGAAAATTAGCGCTACCACCTCATTTCTTCTTTAAGATTAACGTACACAGCATGCAACGTCCGGCGTACGTACACGGCTGGCTGGCTATCATGACGTCGTAAAGAACAACAGAAGCACTCCGACGGCCGGCCGGTTGCAAGCAAGTAGGCTGGCCGATCCAAACAAGGCGAGAGATCTCTCGTGATTCATCATGATCATCACTCCACCACGATCTGTACGTACGTGCCTATGCAGGTATGCTAATGCTATCCTGATCAGTCCCTGCCCAGTTGTGCATGCATGATGCGTGATTGCATGTGGAGCGAAATCTCATGGAGAACAAAGCCCGTTGCTTGTCTTAATTAAGAAGCTATAGCTAGGCAAAGACAAACTTTAGAAATCAGGCCATACGGTTGTATCATCTCATGCTGTGCGCGTTGGATGATGAGAGGTGATGATGCCGAATTAGGTGGCACCAACCGTAACCAGGGCCATGCATGCATGAGAGGGCGATGGCGGGGCCCCACACGCCCCCCTAGCCATGTGCATGGGCTTGAACTTGAACCCCCGCTCCAACGGCAGTTTGGAACGACCGTCCAATTTGGATCCTCTTTTAAGTGCTCATTTATGTGTGGTCGGTCAACCTAATGCATCGTCTTGCCTAAATGGTTGTACTATCTCCATGAATACACTTGATCAAATCGGCTTTTTATGTTATGAAACTATATTTCGTATGTATATTAGTCAAATGCGGAGTAGAAGCAAAAGCACATGTGTACTTAGGAAATGCAACACAACACCAGCTGCTTGTCAGAGGCGAATGAAGGAAAAGAAGGGTGGAATTGTGGGACGTGTAATATAATGGAGAATGTACATTAGGATATGTGGTTGGTTGGTTCACAAATTTGACTTCATTGCCAAATTTTGCCATCATATTTCCCGATTAACATATGATCTTAGCTCTAACTCCCTCCGGTCCTTTTTTACTCCGCATATAAGATTTGTCTGAAAGTTTGATTGTATTTATAGGGACAATTACATCCCCCCCCCCCTAATCTTGCCCCAGTCTCATCTTTACCCCTAAAAGAAACAAGTGCTCAACTTGCCCCTCTTTCGTCTGGTGCCGTTTCAGAAATACCCCTCCGTACCCTTCCCGTCCAGTCAAAGAGCTTTGACCGTGCAGGAGACACATTTCGGACAATTTATCCCTGGTACTTACATGTGGGGCCCTTCGGACAGTTACACTCACTCGCAAATCTCCTCTCCTCTCATCTCTTCTCTTCCCTTTGGCGACTAGAACCCTAACCCTAGCCCGCCCGCGATTTGGTTTGCCGTCGGCCGCCGTGGAGGGATAGCGTGGGGATTGAGATGCGCGACGGTTGGATCTGACCCGCCGCTCCTCTTCACCGAGGGATTTCGCGGATGGCTGCCGTTCGTGGAAGCGGCGCCGACAGCGGCAGAGCTGAGAGCTCTCAGACCACAGCGGCGACCACACCGGTTGTTCCAACGGGGTAAGTGTCTCTGCACAGTCACCATTAGCTTACTTGCGCGATTGCTGTGCTCACTGTCTTTGCCTTCCTCTATTTTTTTTCTCAACATTTGCCATAGGATGGATCCAGCTAGAGGTTTCTATCTCAACTGTAGGACGGAAATCTCCGTGTTAGGCAGTTCTGGTACAAAAGGATCTGGCACAGGGTTTAATTTTCATCTTGTAGTTGACCGCACATCAACATTTGTGAAGTTTAGATATGCAATCTCAGATAAATATCCATGGGGCCTCTATGACGCTGTAGAAATTAGGTATTGGGACATGGGAAATACTAATTGGGTGCCAGTGCAGTCTGATGATGAATTGGGAATTATGTTTGCAAATAATGCTGAAACTAAGACAATAGAGTTAGAAATTAATGTGATACAAAGGCTTAGAGGAGAGACTGAGAGGAGAGGAACTAAATCTCAAGCTCACAGTTCTCAAGCTAGGTGCAGTCAAACAAGAGGAAGAGGGAGTTCAGGTGCAAGAGGGAATTCAAGTGCAAGAGGGAATTCAGGTGGCAGAGGTAGTTCAGGTGGAAGAAGAAATTCATAAACTAGTGCAGTGCATGAACCAGGTCCTAGCAGTAGCAAACAAGCAGATGCTGATCCAATCATAGAAGAGGAACAACCTGATGATGTACCAACAGATGATGCAGATGAATTAATGCATCCTGAATTTGTAATAGGGAAGAAGCCAAAGGGGAAGGAAGCAGCTCAACAGGATGATTACATTGCCCCTCCAGAGTTTGCTCAGACAGATTCAGATGAGAGAGAGGAGGAGAATGACATGGGTTACGCTGAGAGTTCTGATGAGGCTAGGCCAAATGTGCATTTTAACAGAGATGATTCGTCTCTTGCAGAAGGAACTATATTCACTGATGTTGTAGAGTGCAGAAATGCATTAGCCACTTATGCAATCAAGACTCAAAGTGAATTCAAAATTGACAAGAGTGAGCCTGGTAGGCTAACAATACACTGTGCATATAGAAGGTGTAAGTGGAGGATGCATGCATCCTTTTAGAAAAATACCAAACTATTTCAGGTACACTAACAGTTAACTGTGCATGTTGTTTATGATTCTGATCCTTGTTACAATGTTTAATTGCAGGTCAAAGTAAACAGAAATCCTCACACATGCCCAAGTGTGACAAGAAGACAAAGGTTGAGATCAGCAAAGTGTAGATGGATTGTAGATGCAGTTAAGAACTGGGTGAGAGAAAACTCAAATATAACTGTCACACAACTTCAAATTGACTTGAAGAAGAGTATGGATTCAGCTGCCATACATGAGAGTATTTTATGGTGAGAAGATGGCCATTGACAACATCTATGGTAAGTGGACTAACAGTTTTCAATTATTGTACACATTCAAGGCTGAGGTAGAGAAAGCATCACCTGGTAGTGTAGTTCACATTGATAGGCACGTTGTTCAGTTTGAAAAGAATGGTCAGAGCAGGTCCAAAGAGTGCTTTAGGAGAGTGTTTGTGTCATTTAAGGCATGCTGGAAGGTTTTTTTATAAGGTTGTAGGCCATATCTGGCAGTAGATGCCACTGCACTCAATGGTAGGTTCAAAGGACAACTAGTCAGTGCCTGTGCTGTAGATGCAAACAACTAGATATTTCCAGTTACATATGGTGTGCTAGAGGTAGAGAACCTGGAGAGTTGGACATGGTTCTTTGAGGACTTGAAAAACCTGATAGGCCACCCAGATGGTCTAATCATACACACTGATGCCTGTAAAGGATTAGAGGCAGCTGTAGATGATGTTTTCCCTGGAGTAGGGCACAAAGAATGCATGAGGCACTTAGCTGCAAACTTCTCCAAGAAGTTTAAAGGGAATTTTTTTGATGAGAACTTGTGGCCCTGTTCCCTAACATTTATCTTAAAGAAACACAATTACCATCTCAGGCAGTTGTATAGCAAGCCAGGTGTAAAGGATTATCTGGATGAACATCACAGCAAGATATGGACGAAGGCACTGTTCAATGATAAGTGCAAGTTAGATTATGTGAACAACAGAGTCTTTCAATTCCAAAATTAGAAAATGGAAAGGACTACACATTGTAGACCTGCTAGAGAAAATCAGGCAAGTCTTAATGGAGAAATTTGATCTAAGGCAAAGCATTTCTGCTGGCACTTATGGAGGGCATATCATAGTCCCCAAAGTGATGAAACAATTAATGGCAAAATCAAAGACCTTAGATATGAGCATTGTTAAGAGAAGTACTCATGAGGCAGAGGTGACTGCAATTGATAAAGAGAAGAGGGAGTGGAGGTATCCTGTTGATCTGCAAGCACAAACTTGTAGCTGCAGAAAATGGCAAATCACTTGACAACCTTGCATTCATGCATTATATTTCATTACTTCACTCAGAGGTCTAGCAAGTGAGATTGATCAGTATGTGCATGAATTTTACTCTATGCAAATATTCGATCTTACTTATGCAGAGAATTTGCCTGCAATGGAGGGGAAGCAGCAGTGGGATATTGTTGATACTGAGTTTAAACTGTGTGCACCAGTGCAAAATAGACCACCTGGAAGACCAAGGAAAACTAGGATAAGGGCACATGCATAAGGAAAAGGTCTTGGAGGAAGGCAAAAGAAATGCAGTAGATGTGGAAGACTTGGTCACAGAGGCACCCATTGCAAAGAGTCAATTGATCCTGCATTTGGAGAAGATGAGCATTGGGGTGCAGAAAATGCTCCAGAAAATGCTCTTGCAACTGCTCCAAGCTCTCCACCAACTGCTACAAGCTCTCCACCAGCTCCAAGCTCTCCACCGGCACTTGTCAGGTATGTTTTGTACTACATGTTCATGCATTCATTGTGTAACTTCATTATTTCATACTCATCTTGATTGTTTACATGCTTCTTAGTCCAAAGAAATATACTAAAGAGCTGCTAAGAGAGGAACTAGGTGGGGGTCACCACAGAAGAAGGCGAAAGGAGACAAAACTGCTGTCGGCACAAGGAGCAAAGCTGCAAATCCTTCTACCAACACTAGGAGCAAGAGGGCCAAACTAGTGTGATCAACTTATGTTGGTTCTGTTCAACTAGAGTGATGAACTACTATGTTAGATGTAATGTGTTAACTGATGTTGGTTGCTTTGCATGTTGTCAAACTGTTATGAACTCCTGTGTAATGTGCTCATATTTGTCCTGTGCTACACTTGTGTGCTCATATTTGTCCCTGTGCTACACTTGTGTGCTCATATTTGCCCCTGTGCTACACTTGTGTGCTCATATTTTCCCCTGGATTGATATATATTTGTGCTCATATTTACCACATGGAAACATGACTAGATAAAACTACCTCAATGTGCATTCATAAAGGATTTAAACCACATTAAGCATCAGTACATTCAAAGATCACAACATACCATTACATCTACTACAATTTCATAGTTCACACCATTATAAGCTCCATTACATAAAGGCTCCAGAACATAACTACATAACCTAGATCAGCAAACACTTAATTAGCCCTGGGCATCTACGGTTCGAGCGCTCCTCAAGGCCACAGAAGATGGGATTGGGAATGAAATGCTCTGAACTAAACTGCACAATGCCGCAACAATCCACCTACAAACGAGATCGGATGCACATGGATAAAAATCCCACATATGCACAAACCCTAGATCTCAAATCCCCAAATATGTAGACTTTACTAACCTCGTCGTCCGCGGCTGAAGTCACCAAGCACTGAGCCGCCGAGGACATGGATGCCATCTTCCTTTCCTAGCTCTCCAGCAGTGATCTGTTGAAATCGCCTGTGCGGCCGCCTCCTCCTACACTCTGTTCTTAGCACCGGGAGGAAGAAGAAAACCGAGAGAGATAACTGTTCGGTCGGCCCCCCACATGTAAGCAGAGGCAAACTTGTCCCAAAATTGTCCCAAAAACGGCCAAACCACTCTGACTGGACGGAAACGGCGCGAAGGGGTATTTCTGAAACGGCACCAGACGGAAGAGGGGCAAAGTTGAGCACATGCTTTTTGAGGGGTAAAGATGAGACTGGGGCAAGATTAGGGGGAAAATGGAATGGCCCATATTTATATGGAAAAATATCAACATATAAAATACTAAAGTCCTACAATGTTAAATTTAATTTCATGACGCACCTAATGATATTGATTTCGTATTGTGAATGTTGGTATTTTCTCTATAAAGTTATTCAAACTTTACGAAATTTGACTTCAGACAAACCTTATACGCAGAGTAAAATGGACCGAAGGGAGTACTTGGTTAACTGCCAAAAAATCCAGTTGTTGACAAAAATTTATCAAATGAATCCTAGGGCTCAAACCTTACCACTTCACATAATGTTAACAAATCTTACCAAATTTCCGAAGAAGAAATAGTCAAGGCATCACCAGCTTTCTAAAATGCAGACATTCTTTTGTTGAGCCAATAGTTGATCTAGCCCCAGTGGAAAATTAGGGAGATTATTGTATTCCATTGTATACATGAATCATAGAGATGATATAGTAGTACTATGAGTAACATTGTGTGAATAACTTGAAGGTGTTGCAATTACCACGCTAGGACAGACCGTTTGAGGAAACCACGAGAAGGTAGTATAGCTACATCTGCACAATGTGCTACATCAACTCTACACTACTACACCCGACCTCTATTAAGCCCCCGAAATCGCACACAACAGCGAAAAACTGTGTGTGAAAGAGGCATCAGAGACAATTCAAAGAATGGAGCCGTTTGCAGAAATAATAATTGTGTGCAATCAATGGACCATCACACACGACCTAAAAAGGTAAACTATATGCGATACGCCGCGGACGAGTAGAAAGGAGAAACCGTGTGCGAAGCTGATTGTTATCACCCACAGTTTCTTTAAGTGAACTGTTCGCGGTATAGGACCCACTTTATGAATACAATTGTCTGTGATGACTATAGTCATTCCACACACAATTTATGGGGACCCGTGTGTGATTAGGTACAATCGGTTTAGTCCCGTGGCAACACCACGCTCCCCTTCTTCACTCTAGCAGAACACACTCAATTGATCGAACCATAGATTTCATTCAGTCACACTGTGACATTACATTCATACGACCGAACTAAAATATTTAAACAAACAAACTAATTGATGGCGCGGCAGCGTCTTGTGCCGGCGTTGGCGTACTCCTGAATGTTAGGCCAAGCTTCAAGTAAGTCCAGAATATTCTGGACTTCCGCCTCTAGGAGTCGGTCGACGAGCGGGGGAGCGGCGACTTGGGGCGCTGCAAGAAAGCGGTTGATGGCGGTGTCATGTGCTGCTGGGGCGAGCACGACTAACAGTGGCGTGCGGGGAAAGGCGTGTGCACGGGCACAGGCACCGGTGTGGCGGGGACCTCGTGGATGCTTGTGGCTTCAAGCTGGGCGACGATGTGTGGCGCCCAGCCCATCAATGCCACGGTGATGGGCGTTGTTGGCCTGAACGTGGGCGGGGGGATGTGAGCTAGAAAGGGCGCAAGGACAGCCGCCACAATGACTTCATCCAGGGCCCTATCAAAATCGTCCCAGTGCTCCTTATGTTCCTACTCCTCCAGCTCGGAGTCTTCTTCACCGAAGTGGTAGACCAGGGGAAACCCATCTTGTTGCTCCCTGGCGTGTGGTGAGGTCTGGCTGATTATTGGAGCGAGGCGGGCGAGAGGAGGATCGAAGGGGGAAGAATGGATTGTAGCGAGAGTGAGGAGTGCGGCGACTGCTACTTCTTGAGCTTGCATTGGTTTTTCCCTTGAAGAGGAAAGGGTGATGCAGCAAAGTAGAGAGAAGCATTTCCCTCTGTTAAGAACCAAGGTATCAATCCAGTAGGATGAACACACAAGTCTCCAATAATTGCACCTGCACAAACAAACAAATACTTGCACCCAACGCAAGAAAGGCGTTGTAAATCCCTTCACGGTTACTTGCAAGGATGCGATCTAATAGGATGGATATAAAAGATAAGTAAAAGTGCGAAATAAAATGGAAGTAAATAAATTGCAGCAAGTTATTTTTGTGTTTTTGATTTTGTAAATCTGAAAATAATATGATAAAAGATAGACCCCGGGGCCAAAGTTTTCACTAGAGGCTTCTCTCTTGAAAGAAAGCATATAGTGGGTAACAAATTACTGTTGAGCAATTGATAGAAAAGTGCATAGTTATGAAGATATCCAAGGCAATGATCATGTATATAGGCATCACATCCGAGACAAGTAGACCAACTCCTGCCTGCATCTACTACTATTACTCCACACATTGACCGCTATCCAACATGCATCTAGTGTATTAAGTTAACAATAACGGAGTAACGCCTTAAGCAAGATGACATGATGTAGAGGGATAGATACAACCATTATGAACAAACCCAATCTTTTTATCCTTAAAGGCAATAATACAAATAGGTGTTTGCTACCTCTTGAGCATGCGTTGGTTTTCCCTTGAAGAGGAAAGGGTGATGCAGCAAAGTAGCGTAAGTATTTCCCTCAGTTTTTGAGAACCAAGGTATCAATCCAGTAGGAGATTACACGCAAGTCCCTCGTACCTGCACAAACAAACAAGAACCTCGCAACCAACGCGATAAAGGGGTTGTCAATCCCTTCACGTTCACTTACGAAAGTGAGATCTGATAGAGATAATAAGATAAATATTTTTGGTATTTTTATTGTATAGATTGGAAAATAAAGATTGCAAAATAAACACAGAAAGAAATGTTGTTGACGGGATAATAATATAATGGAGAATAGACCCGGGGGCCATAGGTTTCACTAGTGGCTTCTCTCAAGATAGCAAATTCTACGGTTGGTGAACAAATTACTATCGAGCAATTGATATAAAAGCACATAGTTATGAGAATATCTAGGCATGATCATGTATATAGGCATCACGTCCGTGACAAGTAGACCGAAACGATTCTGCATCTACTACTATTACTCCACACATCGACCGCTATCCAGCATGCATCTAGAGTATTAAGTTCATAAGAACAGAGTAACGCATTAGGCAAGATGACATGATGTAGAGGGATAAACTCAAGCAATATGATATAAAACACATCTTTTTATCCTCGATGGCAACAATACAATACGTGCCTTGCTGCCCCTGCTGTCACTGGGAAAGGACACCTCAAGATTGAACCCAAAGCTAAGCACTTCTCCCATTGCAAGAAAGATCAATCTAGTAGGCCAAACCGAACTGATAATTCAAAGAGACTTGCAAAGATATTAAATCATACATAAAAGAATTCAGAGAAGAATCAAATATTGTTCATAGATAATCTTGATCATAAACCTACAATTCATCGGATCTCGACAAACACACCGCGAAAAGAATTACATCGAATAGATCTCCAAGAGAATTGAGGAGAACTTTGTATTGAGATCCAAAGAGAGAGAAGAAGCCATCTAGCTAATAACTATGGACCCGAAGGTCTGTGGTAAACTACTCACACATCATCGGGGATGCTATGGTGTTGATGTAGAAGCCCTCCATGATCGATTCCCCCTTCGGCGGAGCGCCGGAAAAGGCCCCAAGATGGGATCTCACGGGTACAGAAGGTTGCGGCAGTGGAAATAGGGTTCCGTGGTGCTCCTCGATGTTTTCAGGGTATATGGGTATATATAGGAGGAAGAAGTACGTCGGTGGAGCTGCGAGGGGCCCATGAGGGTGGAGGGCGCGCCTACCCCCCTAGGCGCGCCCTCCTGCCTCGTGGTCTCCTTGCTTCTTTCTTGACGTCCACTCCAAGTCTCCTGGATCACGTTTGTTCCAAAAATAACTCTCCAGAAGGTTTCATTCGGTTTGATATTCCTTTTCTGCGAAACACTGAAATAGGCAAAAAATAACAATTTGCACTGGGCCTTTGGTTAGTAGGTTAGTCCCAAAAATAATATAAAAAGGTATATTAAAGCCCATTAACATCCAAAATAGATAATATAATAGCATGGAACAATAAAAAATTATAGATATGTTGGAGACGTATCAGTGTCATGTCCCTTTCTGTCGCCGAGATTGAGCACCGCAAGATTGAACCCATTACAAAACACCTCTCCCATTGAAATAAAAATCAGTCTAGTTGGCCAAACCAAATCAATAGGCCAGAGAGAAATACAAAGCTGTATAAATCATGCATAAAAGAGTTCAGAGAAGACTCAAATAATATTCATAGATAATCTGATCATAAACCCATAATTCATCGAATCTCAACAAATATACCGCAAAAGAAGATTACATTTAATAGATCTCCAAGAACATCGAGGAGAACATTGTATTGAAGATCAAAGAGAGAGAAGAAGCTATCTAGCTACTAGCTATGGACCCATAGGTCTGCGGCAAACTACTCACACATCATCGGAAGGGCAGCGAGGTTGATGTAAGAGCCCAACCTCTGACCGTAGGACCTACATGTGCAAGACCAAATTGTTAAAAAAACTAATATTTAAACACAAGAAGTGGAAAGGTGTGTTATTAACTGCAATAGGCCTAATATTTAAAAACAAGCAAACATAGTCATTCAAACTTGTATTGGGCAGTTCTAAGTACACTAGTTATTCGCCCTGTTTGGATCCATGGGCTAGAGTTAGTTTGGGCTCAAATAGCCCTAAAGTATCCAAACATGAGGGCTAGTTTGAGCTAGTTGTGTCAAACCCACCTGAGGGAGTCCTGGATTAGGGGGTCTCCGGACAGCCGGACTATATCCTTTGGCCGAACTGTTGGACTATGAAGATACCAGATTGAAGACTTCGTCCCGTGTCCGGATGGGACTCTACTTGGCGTGGAAGGCAAGCTAGGCAATACGGATATGTATATCTCCTCCTTTGTAACCGACCTTGTGTAACCCTAGCCCCCTCTGGTATCTGTATAAACCGGAGGGTTTTAGTCCGTAGGACAACATACAATCATACCATAGGCTAGCTTCTAGGGTTTAGCCTCTCCGATCTCGAGGTAGATCAACTCTTGTAATACTCATATCATCAAGAATAAATCAAGCAGGACGTAGGGTTTTACCTCCATCAAGAGGGCCCGAACCTGGGTAAAACATCGTGTCCCCTGCCTCCTGTTACCATCCGCCTTAGACGCACAGTTTGGGACCCCCTACCCGAGATCCGCCGGTTTTGACACCGACATTGGTGCTTTCATTGAGAGTTCCTCTGTGTCGTCGCCGTTAGGCTTGATGGCTCCTACTATCATCGATAGCGATGCAGTACAGGGTGAGACTTTTCTCCCCGGACAGATCTTTGTGTTCGGCGGCTTCGCACCGCGGGCCAACTCGCTTGGCCATCTAGAGTAGATCGAAAGTTACGCCCCTGGCCACCAGATCAGGTTTGGAAGCTTAAATTACACGGCCGATATCCGCGGAGACTTGATCTTCGATGGATTCGAGCCCCTGCCTTGTGCGCCACACGGTCATGATGAGTATGATTTAGCTCTACCATCGAACCGTATATAGGAGATCGCACCGGCAGCCGCTCCAAGCCTCAATTCGGAGCCAGTTGCGCCATCCATGGACGGGTGGATAGACCCCATGATGGAGGCCGTACCCTCAGTGGAGATCGAGCCGAATATCGACCTTACCCTTCACGAGAGCCGTGTTGCCAAACTGCCGGATCCTTCTCCGGCCACGGACTCCGAACCGCCTGCGCCCGTTCCCATCAAATCCTATTGGGCGCCGATCATGGAGTTTACCTCCACGGATATTTTTCAGCACCTGCCCTTCGGCGACATACTGAACTCATTAAGGTCTCTCTCCTTGTCAGGAGGATCCTGGCCGAACTATGTCCGACAGGATTGGGATGCGGATGACGAAGAAATTCGCCGCCCACCCACCACCCACTTAGTAGCCACTGTTGACGACTTAACCGACATTCTCGACTTCGACTCCGAAGACATCGACGGTATGGACGACGATGCGGGAGACGAAGAGGAACCACTGCCCACAGGGCACTGGACAACCACCTCATCATACGATATATACATGGTGGACACACCCAAAGAAGGCAATGGCGATGAGACAATGGAGGATGACCCCTCCAAGAAGCAACCCAAGCGCCGGCGTTAGCGGCGCCGCTCTAAGTCCCGCCAAGGCAAAAGTGGTGATACCAGCACAAGAGATAATAGCACCCCGGACAGTGCCGAAGACGGCAACAATCCCCTCCAGCAAGATTTAGGGCAGGAGGACAGAGAAGCCAGCCCTCTAGAGAGAGCGACAGATGGAGAGGCGGAGGATGATAATTACATGCCTCCCTCTGAAGACGAGGCAAGCCTCGACGATGACGAATTCGGCGTGCCAGAGGATCCCGCCGAACAAGAGCGCTTCAAGCGCCGGCTTATAGCCACGGAAAATAGCCTAAAGAAAAAGCAGCAGCAGCTTCAAGATGATCAAGATTTGCTAGGTGACAGATGGACTGAGGTCCTGGCGGCCGAGGAATATTAACTCGAACGCCCCTCCAAGAGTTACCCAAAGTGCAGGTTGCTACCCCGACTGGAGGAGGAAGCACCATCCCCGGCGTATGACGCGGCTGATCGGCCACCTCGCGGCCGCGACAGAGAGGCATTCCAGCCAAAAGCTCAGCCCGCACCCCGACGCCATTCAAATAAAAAGGCAGGGGGAAATACGCCAGACCTGCGAGATGTATTGGAGGACAAAGCAAAACACGCAAGATCGATCTACGGATCACGAGGGCGCGCCACTATGCAAGATGATAATCGTTACGCCGGATACAGTAAAAGTAAGTCCGGCCGGGCCGAACACAGCGGGCAAGACTCATTTGAGATGCGTCGCGATATAGCCCAGTACAGAGGCGCCACACACCCCTTATGCTTCACAGACGAAGTAATGGATCATCAAATCCCATAGGGTTTCAAACCCGTAAATATAGAATCATACGACGGCACAACAGATCCTGCGGTATGGATCGAGGATTTCCTCCTGCACATCCACATGGCCCGCGGCGATGACCTACACGCCATCAAATACCTCCCACTCAAACTCAAAGGACCAGCTCGGCAATGGCTGAACAGCTTGCCAGCAGAGTCCATTGGCTGTTGGGAAGATCTGGAAGCCGCATTCCTCGACAACTTTCAGGGCACTTATGTGCGACCACCAGATGCCGATGACTTGAGCCACATAATTCAACATCCAGAGGAATCGGCCAGAAAATTCTGGACACGGTTCCTAACAAAGAAAAATCAAATCATCGATTGTCCGGATGCAGAGGCCCTAACAGCTTTTAAGCACAACATCCGCGACGAATGGCTCGCCCGGCACCTTGGCCAGGAAAAGCCGAAATCTATGGCAGCCTTCACGACACTCATGACCCGCTTTTGTGTGGGGGAAGACAGCTGGCTGGCTCGCAGCAATAACATATCAAAGAACCATGGTACTTCGGATACCAAGGATGTCAACGGCAGATCACGTTGCAACAAGCATAAGCGCCGCGTTAACAGCGACAATACTGAGGATACGACAGTCAATGCCGGATTCAAAGGCTCTAAACTGGGTCAACGGAAAAAGCCATTCAAAAGAAGCACTCCGGGCCCGTCCAGTTTGGACCATATACTCGACCGCTCATGTCAAATACACGACACCCCTGATAAGCCAGCCAACCACACCAACAGGGATTGTTGGGTGTTCAAGCAGGCCGGCAAGTCAATTGCCAAAGACAAAGATAAGGGGTCACATAGCGATGACGAAGAGGAGCCCCGGCAGCCGAACACCGGAGGACAGAAGAGGTTCCCCCCACAAGTGCGGACGGTGAACATGATTTACACAACCCACATCCCCAAGAGGGAGTGGAAGCGTGCGCTGAGGGACGTATATGCGTTGGAGCCAGTCGCCCCAAAGTTCAACCCATGGTCCTCTTGTCCGATCACCTTCGATCGCAGGGACCACCCCACTAGTATCCGTCATGGCGGATTCGCCGCACTGGTCCTAGACCCAATCATTGACGGATTCCACCTCACTCGAGTCCTTATGGATGGCGGCAGCAGGCTGAACCTGCTTTACCAGGACACAGTGCGCAAAATGGGTATAGACCCCTCAAGGATCAAACCTACAAAAACGACCTTTAATGGCGTCATACCAGGTGTAGAGGCCCATTGCACAGGCTCGGTCACGCTGGAAGTGGTCTTCGGATCCCCGGATAACTTCCGAAGCGAGGAGTTAATTTTCGATATAGTCCCGTTCCGCAGTGGCTATCATGCACTGCTCGGGCGAACCGCATTTGCAAGATTCAATGCGGTACCGCATTATGCATACCTCAAGCTCAAGATGCCAGGACCTCGGGGGGTCATCACAGTTAATGGAAACACAGAGCGCTCTCTCCGCACGGAGGAGCACACCACGGCCCTCGCAGCAGAAGCGCAAAGCAGCCTCTTAAGGCAATCCACTAGTTCGGCGATTAAGGACCCGGACAACTTCAAGCGCGCCCGGAGTAATTGGCAAAAAGACCGCCTGGCACGTTCCGAGCTTGCATAGCAATGCGGCCCCCACCCCAGCCCTAGCCAAACGGAGAAATCAGTGTCGCGCGTACATAATTACGCATTGAAAATACCATGGGCATAGGCGGGGAGGGGGGCACGACTACGGCACGCCCCAAGATGCGGCTTCACCGCACCAGGGGCTGGACGCTTTATTATTTTTCTCTTTCAGGACTTTAATCTCTGGAAACCCTGTCCGGCAGTATGATTGCCGAACACATGATGCAGCAACCAAGGAGGTAGAAAGCTACGTCGCACCATGGAACTTCCAGGTGGATTACGATAACGAATGAAATACTTGCTTTAATGCCATTCCTCAACTTGCCCTTGTAGGGGACACTTCAAATAGTCCTACTTTTTGCTTATCTCGACTTGTATCATTTTGCTTTAACGCACCTTTCTGAATAAACAATGCATAGCACTATACTATTATCGCATTCTGTATTCTTCCTTTTTTATATACATATATATGTTCACTCATGACATCCAGCACCCGTACACTCTGGTACGGCTAATACGCTAGGGGCTTAAGCATACCCCTTATTACGGCGTGAGAAGTCCAAACACTTTCAACAGTGTGGCACCCCGAACTTATAGCATTATATGCATCAGCTCCGAATCATGTCTTGGGTCAATAGTTGGGTTTGCCCGGCTCCCATGTTTTGGTACCTTATGTTCCGCTATATCGGCTAAGGTAGCACTGGGAGAACTACTGCGATTGTGCCCCGATTCTCCTGGGCTAAGCACCTCAGTAGAGAAAGCTAAAACTGACTGTCATGATAAGGCGAGAGACTGGTCGCTGTTCGAGAGGTTTTCAATTCCCTAAAGACTTATGCCGCTTAGAGCAAGGAGTCGGCCCTGTCCGGCTTAAGGCGTGTATAGCGCCCCGAATTCGGCCTTCCGAACACTAGGGGCTTCGCCGAAATTTAAAATTATAGAATTCCATGGCTAAGTGAGAGTGATAACGCACTATAGTCCGATTTCCTTGTTCGTTGTGCTGAGCACCCCCCTCGAAGGACCCAAAAATGGGAACAAGAGTGCTCAGGTTTATCCCGAACACCCCAGCACTCGTGGCATGGGGGCAGAAGCCGACGATTAGCCATCTCTCAGATTTGATAAACAGCCGAACATAAGGTAATATTTTAAATTCAAACAAGCATTGCATAGCGCATATGAACAAGTTTTCATCATACAGGATCACACGAGCAAGTTCATTCAAACATTACATCTTTTGCACACTCGTCCGCTACAAGACGGGCACCCTTCAGGACACCCTCATAGTACATCTCGGGGTGGCGATGCTCCTTGCCCTGCGGCGGCCCCTCCTTCACCAGCTTCACGGCGTCCATCTTGGCCCACTGCACCTTCGCACGGGCGAAAGCCCGGCGTGCACCTTCGATGCAGACGGACTGCTTGATGACTTCCAGCCGGGGGCAGGCATCCACAAGCCGCCTCACCAGGCCGAAGTAGCTGTTGGGGAGAGTGTCGCCAGGCCACATCTGGACTACAAAGCCCTTCATGGCTTTTTCGGCTGCCTTGTGCAGCTCGACCAGTTGCTTCGGCTGGTCGCTTAGAGGCATCGAGTGTTCGGTCCCAGTATACTGAGACCAGAACAGCTTCTCCGTTGAGCTTCCCTCCTTGGCTTGGTAAAACTGTGCGGCATCCGACACGCCGCGGGGCAAATCTGCGAATGCTCCTGGAGAGCTCCGGACTTGGGTAAGTAACAAGTAATTTACTTTCACATGCTTGCTTTGCATATTGAATGCCTTACCCACCGCTATCTTCTTCATCGCATCAATCTCCTGGAGGGCCTTTTGGGCTTCAGCCTTGGCACTCTTTGCACTCTCAAGGGCCGCGGAAAGCTCGGACTCTAGCGTCTTCAAGTCAAGCTCCAACGCCTCGTGCTTCGTCACGAGAGCGTGGAGCTCTTGCTGCACCTCGCCCACCCGTGCCTCTTGCTTTTCTCGCTCGGTGTGCTCCTGGGCCGCTTTGTTTTCTGCCTCGGACAGCGCTTGCTCTAGGGTTGCCACTTCGGTCGTGGCCCCAGGCAAATTCATGATGATCTTGTCATTTTGCAATCACATCTTTTTTATATATACACATCTATAGACTAGGTATTACTTACTTTTGTTCTCCTCGAGCTGCCTCTTAGCAAGGCTGAGCTCTTTCTGGGACCCCTCGAGGTCTTGCTTCAGTACGGCAACCTCCGCAGTTAGTGCGGCAGAGGTCAGCAGCGAAGCTTGCATACGCATATAGACATACTTATATTAGACTCCTACAGATATTATTTGATCCTCTATTCGGTAAATAGAGCATCAGGGGCTACTGTCTATGCGGTAATATTTTTCCTACATTTCAAACACTTACCTCAAAGCCTGTTAGAAGGCTGGCACAGGCTTCAGTCAGTCCGCTCTTGGCGGACTGAACCTTCTTGATCACCGCACTCATAATAGTGCGGTGCTCTTCGTCGATGGAAGCGCTGCGAAGCGCTCCCAGCAGGTTGTCCGGTGCCTCTGGATAGACAGAGGTCACCGGCACAGGCATCTTGCCCCTCTTGGAAGGAGGTCGCCTTCCCGAGTCCGGAACCACTGGAGGTTCCGGCGAGGTGTTCGGCTAAGGATCGAACTTGGAGCCCTCGGGAGCCTTGCCCCCTCTGCTCCCACAGTCCGGAAGGTCGCCTTGAGGCGCCTCCGGGATTGTCTCCCCTCAACTCGGTGCCTCTTGAGACAATATCTCGGCATTGTCTGTAGGGCAAGGGGAGGTGGCGGTCGGAAGTGGATCGCTATCCATATCCGACGAGTCCAGGGAGCCGTCCGACAAGGATACGTCGATACGGGCTCGGGGCGGTCTGCATAATCATAATTCGGCGTTAGGAGAAGCAGTGCGACAAAGGTATGCTATGAGTTACTCTAGTATCCGAATACTTACGACTTCGCCAGGGGCTTGGCCCTGACCAGCCACTCGTCTTCGCCTTCGGCGGTGGTGGTGGAGTAGTCCGGAAGGAGAGTCCTTCCCTTCTTGGACCCTTCGGCCTCCCCAGTTGGGGCGGCCTTCCTTTTCTTGTCTCCCCTGGCTGGAGGGGGAGCATCTTCATCTTCCTCCTCGTCTTCAAGGGAGGAGTGCGTCGTGGAGTTACCGGACGATGAGTCCGATACCACCTGCGCCGGGAACTCTTTTGAGTTCCCGTGGCCTTCTTCTTGGTTTTCTCCGGCACCTTATAAGGAGCCGGAGTCAGCATCTCCATCAGGAGATCGTCCGCGGTGTCTTCGGGCAGGGGGGCCGGACAGTCGATCTGCTCCGATGCCTTCACCCAGTCGTGTCAAAGGCATGGGAACTCAGACCCCGCACATGGTCATACCATGGGAAGTAAATATCCCACCAGATGTACAGAACTTACCGGATTCGCAGGGCGCTTCGTGCTTAGCCCACGGTCCTCGGTGAGAGAGGGAGGAACCTCGGTGCCCTTGAACAGCACCTTCCAGACGTCTTTGTGCGTCGTGTCGAAGAGCTCGATTAGAGTCTGGTGCCGGGCCGGGTCGAACTCCCACAGATTGAACTCCCGTTGTTGACACGGGAGGATCCGGCGGAGGAGCATGACTTGGACTATGTTGACAAGCTTGAGCTTCTTGCTTGCCATGTTCCGGATACATTTCTGGAGTCCGTCCAGCTCCACCGATGAACCCCAGGACAGGCCCTTCTCTTTCCAGGAGGTGAGCCGCATGGGGATTCTGGATCGAAACTCAGGGGCCACCACCCAGTTGGTGTCGCGCGGCTCGGTGATGTAGAACCACGCCGATTGCCACCCCTTTATGGTCTCCAGGAAGGAGCCTTCGAGCCATATAACATTGGGCATCTTGCCCACCATGGCTCCGCCGCATTCTGCTTGTTGGCCTCCCACCACCTTTGGCTTGATATTGAAGGTCTTCAGCCACAGGCCGAAGTGGGGCCGGATGTGGAGGAAAGCCTCACACACGACGATGAACGCCGAAATGTTGAGGATGAAGTTCGGGGCCAGATCATGAAAGTACAGCCCGTAGTAAAACATAAGACCGCGGACGAATGGGTGGAGAGGAAACCCCAGTCCGTGGAGGAAGTGGTGGAGGAAAACTACCCTCTCGTGAGGTTCCGGGGTAGGGACGATCTGCCCCACAGCGGGCAGCTGATGCATGATATTCGCGGATAAGTATCCGGCTCCGCGCAGCTTTTTGATGTGTCCCTCCGTGACGGAGGAAGCCATCCACTTGCCTCCCACTCCGGACATGCTTGGAGAAGGTTGAGGAGAAGGATGTGGACTTGGGCGTTGGACCTCGAGTGCGCGAGAATGGATGATCAAGGAGGAAGAAGGCGTGGGTAGAAAAAGGTTAAACCTTATCCCTTTATAAGGGCGGACTAAACTATGCGCCCCCACTAGCCTAGTAAAACTCGCTTATCCACCGGGCGCCGTAATTAATGGCGCGGTTGGGTTACCCACGTCCGTATTGATGAGAATCCCGTAATAAGGGGAACACGATCTCTGCTTTGACAAGACGTGTCAAGAAACCGCCTCGTGTTATGTGCGGGACTGGTTAAGGAAAAACGGTTCGAATAATTACCGGGCCATTGCATAATGTCATGCTGCCAAAACGTGTCAGCAGATTGGATTTGTGGAAATATTATTCTCTCTACGGTGGTACGTGGAACTTATTTTGCAGGGTCGGACACTATCCTTGTATTCAAATTCTCCTGTGGTGTATACGGAGGAGGAACCCGCCTTGCAATGCCGAAGACAACACTGCGTGCCAGACTCATTGTCATTGAAGCCAGGTTCAGGGGCTACTGAGGGAGTCCTGGATTAGTGGGTCTCCAGACAGCCGGACTATATCCTTTGGCCGGACTGTCAGACTATGAAGATACCAGATTGAAGACTTCATCCCGTGTCCGGATGGGACTCTACTTGGCGTGGAAGGCAAGCTAGGCAATATAGATATGTATATCTCCTCCTTTGTAACCGACCTTGTGTAACCCTAGCCCCCTCCGGTGTCTATATAAACCGGAGGGTTTTAGTCCGTAGGACAACATACAATTATACCATAGGCTAGCTTCTAGGGTTTAGGCTCTTCGATCTTGAGGTAGATCAACTCTTGTAATACTCATATCATCAAGAATAAATCAAGCGGGACGTAGGGTTTTACCTCCATCAAGAGGGCCCGAACCTGGGTAAAACATCGTGTCCCCTGCCTCCTGTTACCATCCGCCTTAGATGCACAGTTCGGGACCCCCTACCCGAGATCCGCCGGTTTTGACACCGACACCACCCAAAACAACTATCCCACCCAAGAGGTGTTGACTGGGGTTAGTTCTCCTAGTGCATTTATTGTCAATCTAACACTGACATCCAAACACGTCTTTGGCTAGAGTTAGTTCAGGGTTAGTCATTGTTGAGTATCATTATTATTTAGGAAACGTAGGATAGCGTAGGATTTATTCTATCTTGACTTGTACTCCAAGATGACCATGTACTCCTATATATATGCCCACGAGGCTCAAGCAATACAATCAACTATTCCACCAATCTCTCTCTCCCTTTTAACTGTCATGAGCTAGAAACTAACTCTAATCTCTAGCTAAGTTAGAGTATCCAAACAGTGCCATTGTTAAATCAAATGGAAAGGCGTGTTCAATACTCCCTCCGGTCCTTTTTACGCTGCATATAAGAATTGTCTGAAGTCAAACTTCATAAAGTTTGACCTTATTTATATGAAAAAATGTCAACATCTAGCATGCTAAAGTTATAAAATATGAAAATTTAAGTCATGACACATGTACTGATATTTATTTCATATTGTGAATGTTGGTATTTGTTCTATAAAGTTGGTCAAACTTTGAGAGGCCTGACTTTAGACAAATCTTATATGCAAACTAAAAAGATTCGGAGGGAGTACAACATGCTTAACAGCAGCCAAATATAGTCATTCATAGAGCTATTGTTAAATTTGGTATTGATGAAACTGAACTACACAATTCATACTAGCACATATAGAACATCACACTGTCAATAGCTGAAATAAACAAGGCATACTACGAACAACCAAAGATGGCAATTGAAACTGGACATATGCTAACTACAAACAACCGAACAACCATAAACCGTAGAAATAAACAAGGCGTAATCCAAACAACCTAATATAGCAAAAAATACTGGACATGTTCTCACTAAAAAAGGGGTTTGAGAAAACACATCATGGATTTCCTCACTTGTCACAGATTGGCTGCTCCTCATGGTCGCCGTCAATGTGGTCTGACTTGCCAGCTGAGGATCCCAGGCCAGCGTCGCATAATGTGTCCTTCAAAAATGACAAAAGGGGCTCCATGGCGATGAAGGATCGCAAATTGTTCATAACGAGCCGCAAGAGATCAGCGGCAGGGCCATCGATGAGATCGACGGCTGCCAAACCCGAAGGGTTGGGGGTGGGCAACTTAACCTGTGAAATAACGAGCATCAAGTCATCGGTGTCGATGACCTCGATGTCATAGCCCGCGTCCGCAGCATGCCAAAATACTCCAGCCCACTGATTGAAAGGCTCAATCCAGGTCCAGTCATCCTCGTCAGCTTCCTCGACGGCCACCTCACTGACGTCGGGCGAAGAGGCCGCGATAAAGCTCTTTTGGGCCATTCGCTCCTCGAGTTCCCCGAGTAGCGTAGCCGAGCTTAGGCTGCGACGCTGTGGGCTGGGGGAGGGCGGTGGGGATGGGGATCTCTGGGAAAGGGGGCGTTTCGCAGGCGTCATCTAAGAAACTTAGCGCGGCGAGGCTATGTATATTGGTGGGTAAACTGCACGGGCAGACCAGCAGAGGTTGATTATGGAGGCTGCGGCAGCAACATGATCCATAGCTGATCCGTGGTGGCGGACACCGACTAGTCGGCCCACAACCCAAGATCGCCTCTGTGGTGTGAGGGCCGAGGGAACCAACAAGAGTAATACATGGGTCGGAACCACAAGCAATATGATCATCGGTTCGGCCGTGAAGACCGCCGTCGAGTGCCCATGCCCCCTCCGAGGGGCGGATCGTATGCACCCCGGGAACTTGATGACATGCGTCCATATGGTGACGAGCGAAGACTTCCAGTCAACCCTAGAGAACCCAGATTTGATGCAAGGTCAATTTTGGTACAGGGTTTGGTCGACCGGAACAGAGCTCATAGAGAAGGACAGGACATAGACCGTCCAACACGCAGCTAAGTGCATGTATCTGGACCTGAATGTTTCAGCAGAGCCATCAGGGCCGCAGAAATCCCTCCCAACTTCAGGTTGGCGACTGGGGTAATTAAGTTTACTGGTGAATCCAAACCTGACACTTGGCTAGAGGATTACCAAGTGGCTGTACAAATTGGTGGTGGTAATGATGACGTAGCCATGAGGCGTCTTCCTCTTATGTTGGAAGGGTCAGCCAGGGCTTGGCTGAATCAGTTGGCTCCTAGCAGTATATTCAGTTGGGAAGAGTTGGCCCAAGTGTTTGTTAGGACGTTTGAGGGCACCTACAAGCGGCTTGCATGGCTGACATAATTGCAGCATTGTGTTCAGAAACCGAATGAAACTTTGAGGGATTATATCCAGAGATGGACCACTTTGCATCATACAGTGGAAAATGTGTCGCAACACCAGGCAGGTTGCGCCTTCAAGGTGGGCGTTCGGTACAGAGAGCTTAACCTGAAATTCAGTCGGACATGAGATATGACACTGGCTCGAATGATAGAAATAGCCACTCGGTATGCTAACGGCGAAGAAGAAGACCGACTCTGCAGTGGCAAGAACAAACCAGTCGCCCAAGACACCGGAGGAGGGAATTCCAGCTGGAAACAGAAGCGCAAAGCCAAGCTCGCAGGTCCTGGTGAAGCTGCAGTTATACCCAAGGAAAGCCCAAGGGAAAGCCTAAGGGGCCATGGATCCCCAAGAAAGTGAAAGATCAAGCAGGAAATGATGTGCTATATTTGCCGTGTCATATACACACCAAGGTGGATGAAGAAGGGAACCTGATTTATCCCAAGCATACCACTCGACAGTGTCGACTCCTTATCCAGCAATTCCGAGAGGGCCAACACAGTGAGAAAGAGAAGGAATCTGATAAGGATGAAGACAAAGAGGAGGATGATGGTTTCCCCAATATCAATGCCACTTTGGTGATTTTTGGTGACGTTGAGAGCAAAAGTTGACCGAAAGTCATCAACAGAGAAGTAAACATGGTTGCCCCGGCAACGCCAACATATTTGAAGTGGTCTAAGACTCCCATTACATTCGATAAATCTGACCACCCGGCACGCGTTGCTACCCCAGGGCGGCAAGCGTTGGTGGTCAACCCAGTCGTTGGGGGCACTCGGTTGACCAAAGTTCTGATGGATGGTGGCAGTGGCCTAAACATTTTGTATGCTCAGACTCTGCGAGAGATGGGCATCCCAATGTCCAAGCTTAGTGAAAGCAATATGCGCTTCCATGGTGTCATCCCTGGGAAGAAAGCTAATTCACTCGGCCAGATCACTCTTGACGTGGTTTTTGGTGATTCAAAGAATTACCGCAAAGAAAAGTTGACATTTGAAGTTGTGGATTTTCACAGTGCTTATCATGCTATTCTGGGCAGACTTGCATATGCCCGCTTCATGGCTCGACCATGTTACGTATACCTCAAGCTGAAGATGCCTGGTCCCAAGGGTGTGATCACGATCACTGGTAATTGGTAGAGAGCAGAAGAGTGTTTCCAGAAGGGCTCAAAGATTGCCGATGAACAGATGGCGATAGTGGAAATGCAAGAGTACCAGAAGAACGTAGATTCGAGTGATTTGCTACATGCTAAGAAGCCTACTTCAGAATCTGCATTTCAGTCGTCTGGTGAAACAAAGCAAGTTCATGTTCACCCGACCGATCCTAATTCTGCTCTGACTCATATCTCAACAACACTCGACAACAAATAGGAAGAAGCGCTCATCCAGTTCCTCCATGAGAATTGGGACATCTTTGCATGGAAGCCTTCTGACATGCCATGTGTACCCAAAGGACTGGCTGAGCATCGTTTTCGGGTCGACCCGAAAGCAAAACTGGTCAAAGAGCATCTTCGTCGGTCCGCCGTGGAGAAGAGGAAGGCAATTGGTGAAGAGGTGGCTCGGCTTCTAGCAGCTGAGTTCATCCGTGAGATATACCATTCCGAGTGGCTCGCCAGTTTTCATGGTCCCCAAGAAAGACGATTCACTTCGCATGTGCATCGACTTCAAGCATGTCAATCGGGCCTGCCGGAAAGATCATTTCCCTCTGCCCCGCATCGATCAAATTGTTGACTCGACTACGGGATGCGAGCGTTTGTCCTTTTTGGACGCTTATTCTGGGTACCACCAGATCCGACTGTATGGACCCGACGAAATAAAAACAACTTTCATCACCCCTTTCGGGTGCTTTTGCTATGTTACCATGCCCTTTGGTCTCAAGAATGATGGTGCCACATTCATGCGCATGATTGATACGTCCATTTTGCATCATGCTTTTATATCAATATTTATTGCATTATGGGCTGTTATTACACATTATGTCACAATACTTATGCCTATTCTCTCTTATTCTACAAGGTTTACATAAAGAGGGAGAATGCCGGCAGCTGGGAGTAAATATTAGAGACCTATTCTGCACAGCTCCAAAAGTCCTGAAACTTCATGGAAGACGTTTTCAGAATATATAAAAAATACTCAGTGGAAGAAGTTCACCAAGGGGGCCACACCCTGCCCATGAGGGTGGGGGCGTGCCCTACCCCCCTGGGCGCGCCCCCTACCTCGTGGGCCCCCTGGTGGCCCTCCGATGGCCATCTTCTGCTATATGAAGTCTTTCGATGGGAAAAAAATCATAATCCATCTTCCCGAGTGAAACTCCGCCGCCACGAGGCGGAACCTTGGCAGATCCAATCTAGGGCTCCGGCAGAGCGGTTCTGCTGGGGAAACTTCCCTCCCGGAGGGGGAAATCATCGCCATCGTCATCACCAACGCTCCTCTCATTGGGAGAGGGTAATCTCCATCAACATCTTCATCAGCACCATCTCCTCTCAAAACCCTAGTTCATCTCTTGTATCTAATTCTTGTCTCCAAGTCCGGGATTGGTGCTAGTAGGTTGCTAGTAGTGTTAATTACTCTTTGTAGTTGATGCTAGTTGGTTTAATTGGTGGAAGATCATATGTTTAGATCCTATATGCATATTAATACCCCTTTGATTAGGAACATGTTTATGCTTTGTGAGTAGTTACGTTTGTTCCTGAGGACATGGGAGAAGTCTTGCTATTAGTAGTCATGTGAATTTGGTATTCGTTCGATATTTTGATGACATGTAGGCATCAAGGGCATATCTTCATCGTCATCTGGAAGTTCAATAACATGTTACGACGCTGCAAAAGATTCGACCGTAAGATATCAGTCGACCTACAAATTAATTGACAAAATGGAGGCAAGATGGCAGAGTCATACCTGCTTTGGAGGTAGCCGCATCTTCCATTTCCGCATCAACTTCATCTCTATAAATATCCATGGAAGTCCCAGAAGTAGCAGCACTACAACTTTCCGAATTCACTCGGTCAAGCAAGAAAACGAGTCGCCAACTACTTAAGAGGCTCTTGAATAAAGAGAGAAAACAAAACGCTTACCCGGAGGCGATAGGAACATCAACCTTGATATTAGGCAGGGTCTTCCGAGGTTTGGGAGCCACAACCTTGGCTTGCTTCGGGGCCTTTTCAGTCGGAACGAGCGAGGAAGTCTGTTGGGGATATAACTACTGAATATAAACCGCCCAGGATGGGCTGGGTTATACGCATAAGGAGTTATCCATATTGAAGCCCATGAAGACAAGAAGCATGGCACTTTACTATATAGAGAGTTAAAAGCCCATGGCCCAACGGCAGATTAGGGCCCGTAGACATAAACCGCCATCTGGTGTGTAACTTGTATTGTAAGATAGGAAAGGGAAAGAAACCGAGCCAAACATGTTTATGAGTCGGCCAGGATTCTGTAAACCGCTGGGCGTCAACCTGCGTATATAAAGGGACGACCCGACAGCGGTTCTGGGACAGACAACGACAACTCGAGAGCCAGGCAAAGTGGATTCTCTCCCTGGTCATCGAAACCCTAGCAATTCCATCACAACTGGAATAGGCTTTTACCTTCATCGTAAGGGGCCGAACCAGTATATTTCCTTGCGTCCTTTGTTCCCTTCAACCCCTCTAAGCTACTACGTTGCGATGGCTCCACGACTAAGTCCTTATGTTAGGACATCTGCTGTGACAAACCCATGACAGTTGGCGCCCACCGTGGGGCCATCACACAATGGTTTCGAGTTCTTAGAGGGCAGGTTGAAGGACTCAAGGGATACATTGTGGGCCGGATGACCAAGAGTCGTCGCGGCAAGCTCTACATCAATGACACGGGATGGGGCCCCGAGGAGGACTCAATTGAGTACGGGTACCGGGTCCCCTTTGGCGGGATACAAGTATTCATTGGCAAGATCGGCGAACCAGGCCCTGAGCCGAACATCTGCACCGACATCGTCGAGACGGCTCAGCGTGCAAGACCTGCCCGGCTTCAGCCTGTCGTAAAGCGTGCCTTCATGGGAGTCATCCACGAAGCAGAATCTGAGGATAGATCGGTATCTGGTGGTGAAACCGTCGTCTACTCTGATGACGAGTCTTCAACGGAAGAGACCGAGTCACTGTATCAGCTGCACGATGGCCGGATTGGTGGCGGTTCCGATGGCGACAGTATTCCGGACCCCTTTGATCCGCTGAGCCAAGTTGCGATTTTCATGGCCGGTACACAGTCGGCGCAACATTCTTCTACCTCAGCAGCAATGATTTCCGGTTCAGTAGCTGCAATGCCAGCTGGGGCAGGAGGCCCTGTGCCACCACCGGTTCAGGTTTTATCCGATTTATTCGACACTTTGGCAACATTGCTGGCAGTTGGGGTTAATCCGGCAGATCAGGATCAGCATAATGCAGAAATTGCAAAGGTGAAGGATCAGATAGCTCAAGCTAAGATAGATCTGGCAGCAGAGAACACCAGGATGGCCACAGAGTGGGCCGAGTTAGAGGCACAGGCTTACCGGCTTATGCTGGATTAAAGGGCATCAAATGATGTCATGAGGAGAAGGTACCGGTCTCACCTGCCTCCGGTTTATGAGGCAAGGAATCTCTTTAACACGTTAGGGGCAGGAACCAGCAACCAGCCAGTGGTAAACCGGGTGGAGGCACCTGGAACAGGGGCACCGGTTCAGCCACGCACGATGGATCCGCCTCGTCAGAACAATGTCCTGTCACAGCACGTCTCAATGCCTCCGGGTCATTACTCTAACCCATTGGATAACATCGTTGTTGCCGCTTCACGATTGGCAGCTCTCTCGATCGAAGGCGAGTCTCCAATAGCAGTTGAAACACGACGGGCTAGAGAGCTCCTTCAGACAGCTTTAGCCCAACAGCAGGCTTATTCGTACAGCCGCGAGAGGATTCATTCCACCCCCCGCCCAAGTCGAAGCTACAGCAGACATATTGATGAACCGGCTGTATCAAGCAGTGCACGAAACCGTAACCCGCCATGAGAGCATAACCCGGCGGGTGGCGGTGCTAATGCCCAGGATGTGGTACATCATGGTAGAGCACGTTGAGAAGCCAAGTTAGCAGCGCAATACGCGGCCCGTCAGCTTACTCCGGTTCGTCCAACCACTTCGGTGGAACCAGGTGTGGTTTTCTTTACTTTGGGGGTGCCGTGTCTCACCCCGGCCTTACGTAACGTGCGGCTGCCCAAGGGTTTCAAGGGTCCTCGTAAGGTGCCCAATTACACTACCGATTTACCCCCTGAATCATGGGTCGAGAGCTATGAGATGGCGATGGAGATGCTGGACGTGGATGATGCGGCATGTGCTAAGTACTTCACCATGATGCTGGAAGGAACAGCTCGTACTTGGCTAAAATTTTTACCAGCTAACTCCATTGGGTCATGGGCTAAGTTAAAAAGTCGGCTTATCCAGAATTTCAAAGATACGTGTAAGCAGCCCATGTCAATTGTGGACCTAGCCGCCTGTGTTCAAGAGGAAGAGGAGTCCACAACCCATTGCGCGAAGCGAGTCTCAGCTATTCTGCATTCATCAGACCGCATCAATGCTGATACGGCAATCTTAACATTGGAAGGCAATTGCCGGTTTATGCCTTTGAAGCTGAAGTTGGGAAGACTCAAGTGTCACTGCAATGACATGGCAACGCTCATGGCAGCTCTGGTTAAGTATGCCGACTCGGATAATACCAAGGACCCCGAGTCTGGTGATGAAAAGCCGGGGAAGGGAAAGAAGAATGGCAGTGCCAAGGGGCAGCAGCATAACCCGGCGGGTCATGGGAACAACGGTAAGCGCAAGGCGGATAACAGTTTGGATTTTGTGGCTAACACCATGATAACCCACAAGTATAGGGGATCGCAACAGTTTTCGAGGGTAAAGTATTCAACCCAAATTTGTTGATTCGAGACAAGGGGAGCCAAAGAATATTCTCAAGCATTAGCGGCTGAGTTGTCAATTCAACCACACCTGGAAACTTAATATCTGTAGCAAAGTATTTTGTAGCAAAGTAATATAATAGTAGCGGTAACGATAGCAAAAGGTAACAATAGCAAAAGTAATGTTTTTGGTATTTTGTAGTGATGATAGCAATAGCAACGGAAAAGTAAATAAGCGAAGAACAATATGTGGAAAGCTCGTAGGCAATGGATCGGTGATGGAGAATTATGCCAAATGCGGTTCATCATGTAACAATCATAACATAGGGTGACACAGAACTAGCTCCAATTCATCAATATAATGTAGGCATGTATTCCGAATATAGTCATACGTGCTTATGGAAAAGAACTTGCATGACATCTTTTATCCTACCCTTCCGTGGCAGCGGGGTCCTAATGGAAACTAAGGGATATTAAGGCCTCCTTTTAATAGAGTGCCGGAATAAAGCATTAGCACATAGTGAATACATGAACTCCTCAAACTATGGTCATCACCGGGAGTGGTCCCAATTATTGTCACTTCGGGGTTGCCGGATCATAACACATAGTAGGTGACTATAGACTTGCAAGATAGGATCTAGAACACTCATATATTGATGAAAACATAACAGGTTCAGATCTGAAATCATGGCACTCGGGCCCTAGTGACAAGCATTAAGCATAGCAAAGTCATAGCAACATCAATCTCAGAACATAGTGGATACTAGGGATCAAACCCTAACAAAACTAACTCGATTACATGATAGATCTCATCCAACCCATCACCGTCCAGCAAGCCTACAATGGAATTACTCACGCACGGCGGTGAGCGTCATGAAATTGGTGATGGAGGATGGTTGATGATGACGATGGCGATGGATTCCCCTCTCCGGAGCCCCGAACGGACTCCAGATCAGCCCTCCCGAGAGGTTTTAGGGCTTGGCGGCGGCTCTGTATCGTAAAACGCGATGATTTCTTCTCTCTGATTTTTTTCTCTCCAAAACCAAATATATAGAGTTGAAGTTGAGGTCGGAGGAGCTCCAGGGGGCCCACGAGGTAGGGGGGCGCGCCCTAGGGGGCAGGCGCGCCCCCACCCTTGTGGACAGGGTGTGGGCCCCCTGGTCTTCATCTTTTGCAAGGATTTTTTATTATTTCCGAATAGATGTTCCGTGAAGTTTCAGGTCATTCCGAGAACTTTTGTTTCTGCACATAAATAACACCATGGAAATTCTGCTGAAAACAGCGTCAGTTCGGGTTAGTTCCATTGAAATCATGCAAGTTAGAGTCCAAAACAAGGGCAAAAGTGTTGGGAAAAGTAGATACGACGGAGACGTATCAACTCCCCCAAGCTTAAACCCTTGCTTGTCCTCAAGCAATTCAGTTGATAAACTGAAAGCGATAAAGAAAAACTTTTACAAACTCGGTTTGCTCTTGTTGTTGTAAATATATAAAGCCAACATTCAAGTTTTCAACAAAGATTATGACTAACCACATTCACAATAATGCTTAGGTCTCATGTTTACTCATATCAATGGCATAATCAACTAGCGAGCAATAATAATAAATCTCGAATGACAACACTTTCTCAAAACAATCATAATATGATATAACAAGATGGTATCTCGCTAGCCCTTTCTGAGACCGCAAAACATAAATGCAGAGCACCTTTAAAGATCAAGGACTGACTAGACATTTTAATTCATGGTAAAAGAGATCCAGTCAAGTCATACTCAATGTAAACTAACAGTAATGAATGCAAATGATAGTGGTGCTCTCCAACGGGTGCTTTTTAATAAGAGGATGATCACTCAACATGAAAGTATAGGCCCTTTGGAGAGGGAAGCAGGGATTTGTAGAGGTGCCAGAGCTCGGTTTTGAAATAGAGGGGAATAATATTTTGAGCGGTATACTTTCATTGTCAACATAACAACCAAGAGATGGCGATATCTGCCATGCTACACACATTATAGGCGGTTCCCAAACAGAATGGTAAAGTTTATACTCCCCTCCACCAACAAGCATCAATCCATGGCTTGCTCGAAACGAGTGCCTCCAACTAACAACAGTCCCAGGGGGAGTTTTGTTTTGCAATTATTTTGATTTAGTTTGCATAAAGCATGGGACCTGGCATCCCGGTGACCAGCCACTTTCTCGTGAGTGAGGAGCGGAGTCCACTCCTCTTGAGAATAACCCGCCTAACATGGAAGATACAGACAACCCTAGTTGATACATGAGCTATTCGATCATACAAAACAGGATATTTATTTAAAGGTTTAGAGTTTGGCACGTATAAATTTACTTGGAACGGCAGGTAGATACCGCATATAGGAAGGTATAGTGGACTCATATGGAATAACTTTGGGGTTTATGGGATTGGATGCACAAGCAGTATTCCCGCTTAGTACAGGTGAAGGCTAGCAAAAGACTGAGAAGCGACCAGCTAGAGAGTGACAACAGTCATGAACATGCATTAAAATTAATCAACACTGAATGCAAGCATGAGTAGGATATAATCCACCATGAACATAAATATCGTGAAGGCTATGTTGATTTTGTTTCAACTACATGTGTGAACATGTGCCAAGTCAAGTCACTTAAATCATTCAGAGGAGGATACCACCCTATCATACCACATCACAACCATTTTAATAGCATGTTGGCATGCAAGGTAAACCATTATAAGCTCCTAGCTAATCAAGCATGGCACAAGAAACTATGATCTCTAGTTGTCATTGCAAACATGTTTATCCATAATAGGCTAAATCAGGAACGATGAACTAATCATATTTACAAAAACAAAAGAGGTCGAGTTCATATCAGATTTTCTCATCTCAGTCAGTCCATCATATATCGTCATAATTGCCTTTCACTTGCACGACCGAACGATGTGGATAATAATAATGGTGCACGTGCATTGGACTAAGCTGGAATCTGTGAGCATTCAATAAATAGGAGAAGACAAGGCAATATGGGCTCTTTTGTCAGATCAACAATAATGCATATAAGAGCCACTTTAACAATTTAATTATGGTCTTCTCCTATAGACCCCCAAAGAAAAGAAAAGAAATAAAACTATTTACACGGGAAAACTCCCAACAAGCAAAAGAAGAACAGGAAATCTTTTTGGGTTTTAATTTTAGTTACTACTACAAGCATGGAAATTAAACTAATAAAAAGCTACAACTAATTTTTTTGGTTTTTCTTAAGGTTTATTAAACACACAAGAAGAAATCATGAAAAGGAAAATAAACTAGCATGGATGATACAATGAAAAAGTATGAGCACCGACATCTAGCAATGAATGTGTGGACATGAATGTAATGTCGATGGGAAATACGTACTCCCCCAAGCTTAGGCTTTTGGCCTAAGTTGGTCTATGGCCACGGTTGGCTTGGCTAATATCCATGGTAATAGTTGGGGTCCTACTGAGATGCAGCGGCTATCGCCTCCTGAGCTGCAGCGTGGCGACGAGTGGCCTCCGCTCTCCTCTCGTACTCATCAGCCTCCTCTCTGGTAATAACATATCTTCCTTTTGCCTGAAAGTCAAAGAAAGTAGAAGCAGGGAGAGCGACATGATAGGTGCATCGTCTATCAAAGATTAGTTGGTACTGGAGGAACTGATCGTTCCTCTCAACAAACTGATGACGGACCATAGCCTCATAATCAAAATAAGCAGGAGGCAACTCAATATCATCCTCACGTATGGCTATACCCAGAAAATTAGCTATGCGGGTTGCATAAATTCCACCAAATAAATCTCCATTAAATCTATTAAGATGCAACCTACGTGCAATAATGGCTCCCAAGTTATAAGATTAATCTCCTAACACAACACTTCTAAGAATACTGAGGTCAGGGACACACATGTGACATGCCTCATCTTTACAATTAATGCATCTACCAATGAATAGAGCAAAATAATGTATAGCAGGAAAGTGAATGCTCCCTATGGTAGCTTGTGTTATATCTCTAGATTCCCCCACAGTTATACTAGCAAGAAAATCTCTAAATTCAGATTTGCGAGGTTCCCTAACACTACCCCATTGTGGAAGTTTGCAAGCAGTGGTAAAATCCTCTAAGTCCATCGTATAAGTTTTTTCATAAAGATCGAACAGGACAGTTGGAGAATTGCGTGAAGATGAACATTCAAACCTTCTCACAAAGGAACTAGTGAGATAGTGGTACTGACGGCATTTTTCTTCCTCGAAGCCCACAAGATCAGCGTTACACAAATATGCGTTAAATTCTTCTTTAATACTCGCTCGATCCATGAAGTCCTCTGAAGGCCATTCACAAGGCCACAATGGAGCGTCTCTTGGTGGCTCTCCATCAGCATCACGCATTGAAAGCATGGGTCCTTGCTTCCTTGAAGAACCACCTTGGTACATTTTCCTAAACATATTTCTTCCTCTGAAAAATTTCTGAAATTTTTAGTAACTTCAAAATAAAAGTGATCCAAACTCAATAAAATTGATAGCAACTACTCCTATAAGTGCCTAGAGCCTATATCATGCATCAAAACTACTTTTGACCATATAAATTTGACATGCAAGCTCAAGAACAGGGTCACCTAAGCAGCAAAAATATGCAATGAATAAAGCACTAGAACAAAAACTAATTGGACCAATGGAGGAGTCACATACCAAGGAACAATCTCCCCAAGCAGTTTTGTGAGAGGTGCTTTGAGCAAGGAGATCGAAAATGGCAGCAAAATGAGCTAGAACTCGTGCTTGAGCTGGATAATCGTGTTTGTGGGAGGAAGAAGAAGTGTGTGGGTGCAGGAATAAGTGGAGGAGGTCCACCGTGGGCCCACGAGGCAAGGGGCACGCCCAGGGGGTAGGGCGCACCCTCCACCCTCGTGGCCAGGTGGTTGACCCCCCTGCTGTGTTCTCAGTTCCAGATATTCTCAAATATTCTAGAAAAAATCATATTTAAATTTCAGGGCATTTGGAGAACTTTTATTTTCGGGGTATTTTTATGTTGCATGGATAATCAGATAACAGACGGGAAATACTTATTTTTATTTTATTTAATATAAATAACAGAAAATAAAAAGAAGGTACAGAAAGTTGTGCTTTCTAGTTTCATCCATCTCATGCTCATCAAAAGGAATCTACTAACAAGGTTGATCAGGTCTTGTTAACAAACTCACTCCGAATAACATGGAACCGGAGAAATTTCGAATAACACTATGTTACCTCAATGGGGATATGCACATCCCCAATAATAAGAATATAGTATTTCTTCTTGACAGTAGGAAGAGGAAATTCAAAACCTCCAAATATAATTGATGAGATTTTTCCAATAGAGTTGATACTATGAACTTGAGGTTGTTTCCTCAGAAAGTGTACCGTATACTCATTACCATTAACATGAAAAGTGACATTGCCTTTAGTGCAATCAATAACAGCCCCTGCAGTATTCAAAAAGGGTCTTCCAAGAATAATAGACATACTATCGTCCTCGGGAATATCAAGAATAACAAAGTCCGTTAAAATAGTAACATTTGCAACTACAACAGGCACATCCTCACAAATAACGACAGGTATAGCAGTTGATTTATCAACCATTTGCAAAGATATTTCAGTAGGTTTCAACTTATTCAAATCAAGTCTACGATATAAAGAGAGAGGCATAACACTAACACCGGCTCCAAGATCACATAAGGCAGTTTTAACATAATTTCTTTTAATGGAGCATGGTATAGTAGGTACTCCTGGATCTCCAAGTTTCTTGGGTATTCCACCCTTAAAAGTATAATTAGCAAGCATGGTGGAAATTTCAGCTTCCGGTATCTTTCTTTTATTTGTAACAATATCTTTCATATACTTAGCATTAGGATTCATTTCGAGCATATCAGTTAATCGCATACGCAAAAAGATAGGTCCAATCATTTCAGCAAAGCGCTCAAAATCCTCATCATCCTTTTTCTTGGATGGTTTGGGAGGAAAAGGCATGGGTTTTTGAAATCAAGGCTCTCTTTCCTTACCATGTTTCCTAGCAACAAAGTCTTTCTTATCATAACGTTGATTCTTCGATTGTGGGTTATCAAGATCAACAGCAGATTCAATTTCTATATCATTATCATTACTAGGTTGAGCATCATCATGAACATTATCATTAACATTATCACTAGTTTCAGGTTCATTACCAGATTGTGTTTCGGCATCAGAAATAGAGATATCATTTGGATTCTCAGGTGTTTCAGTAATAGGTTCACTAGAAGCATGCAAAGTCCTATCATTTTTCTTTTTCTTCCTTTTAGAAGGACTACGTGCATCTACATTATTTCTCTGAGAATCTTGCTCAATTCTCTTAGGATGGCCTTCAGGATACAAAGGTTCCTGAGTCATTCTACCAGTTCTAGTAGCAACTTTAATGGCATAATCATTTTTCTTACTATTCATTTCATTGAGCAAATCATTTTGAGCTTTAAGTACTTGTTCTAGTTGAGTGGTAACCATAGAAGCATGTTTACTAATAAGTTTATGTTCACCTTTGACCTTAGCCATATAATCACCCAAGTGTTCAAGCATATTTGAATTGTATTTCAATTGTCTACCAAAATAAGCATTAAAATCTTCTTGCTTAACCATAAATTCATCAAACTCACCTAAGCATGGGCTAGCAAATTTATTAAACGGGATTTCAGCTTTATCATATCTATAGAGAGAATTTACCTTTACTACCTTTGTCGGGTTATCAAGACCATGAGTTTCTTCAATAGGTGGAGGATTAAGATCATATGTTTCTTCAATAGGCGGCAAATTAAGACCGTGTATTTCTTCAATGGGAGGTAAATTCTTAACATCTTCAGCTTTAATACCCTTTTCTTTCATAGATTTGTTTGCCTCTTGCATATCTTCAGGACTGAGAAATAGAACACCCCTCTTCTTTGGAGTTGGTTTAGGAATAGGCTCAGGAGCTAGCTCAGGAGCTAGTTCAGGAAGTGTCCAATTATTTTCATTTGTCAACATATTATTCAATAGAACTTTAGCTTCATCCGGCGTTCTTTCCCTGAAAATAGAACCAGCACAACTATCCAGGTAATCTCTGGAAGCATCGGTTAGTCCATTATAAAAGATATCAAGTATTTCATTTTTCTTAAGAGGATGATCAGGCAAAGCATTAAGTAACTAGAGAAGCCTCCCCCAAGCTTGTGGGAGACTCTCTTCTTCAATTTGCACAAAATTATATATGTCCCTTAAAGCAGCTTGTTTCTTATAAGCAGGGAAATATTTAGCAGAGAAGTAATAAATCATATCCTGGAGACTACGCACACAACCAGGATCCAGAGAATTAAACCATATCTTAGCATCACGCTTTAATGAGAACGGGAATATTTTAAGGATATAGAAGTAGCGAGTTCTCACATCATTAGTGAACAGGGTGGCTATATCATTTAATTTAGTAAGATGTGCCACAACAGTTTCAGACTCATAGCCATGAAAAGGATCATATTCAACCAAAGTAATTATATCAGGATCAACAGAGAACTCATAATCCTTATCAGTAACACAGATAGGTGAAGTAGCAAAAGCAGGGTCAGGTTTCATTCTAGCATTTAGAGATTGCTGCTTCCATTTAGCTAATAACCTCTTAAGTTTGTATCTATCTTTGCAAGCTAAAATAGCTAAAGAAGCTTCTTTATCAAAAACATAACCCTTAGGAATAACGGGCAAGTCTTCATCATCACTTTCATCAATATTATCAGATTCAATATTTTCATTCTCTCTAACCCTAGCAAGTTGTTCATCAAGAAATTCACCAAGTGGCACAGTAGTATCAAGCATAGAAGTAGTTTCATCATAAGTATCATGCATAGCAGAAGTGGCATCATCAATAACATGCAACATATCAGAATGAATAGCAGGAGTAGGTGTGGCAAGTTTACTCATAACAGAAGGTGAATCAAGTGCAGAGCTAGATGGTAGTTCCTTACCCCCCTCATAGTTGAGGGATAAATCTTGGTTCTTTCATCTTTAAATTTCTTCATAGTGATCAACAGATATAAATCCCAAGTAACTCAAATAATAGAGCTATGCTCCCCGGCAACGGCGCCAGAAAATAGTCTTGATAACCCACAAGTATAGGGGATCGCAACAGTTTTCGAGGGTAAAGTATTCAACCCAAATTTGTTGATTCGACACAAGGGGAGCCAAAGAATATTCTCAAGTATTAGCAGCTGAGTTGTCAATTCAACCACACCTGGAAACTTAATATCTGCAGCAAAGTATTTAGTAGCAAAGTAATATGATAGTAGCGGTAACGGTAGCAAAAGGTAACAATAGCAAAAGTAATGTTTTTGGTATTTTGTAGTGATGATAGAAATAGCAACGGAAAAGTAAATAAGCGAAGAACAATATGTGGAAAGCTCGTAGGCAATGGATCGATGATGGAGAATTATGCCGGATGCGGTTCATCATGTAACAATCATAACATAGGGTGACACAGAACTAGCTCCAATTCATGAATATAATGTAGGCATGTATTCCGAATATAGTCATACATGCTTATGGAAAAGAACTTGCATGGCATCTTTTGTCCTACCCTCCCGTGGTAGTGGGGTCCTAATGGAAACTAAGGGATATTAAGGCCTCCTTTTAATAGAGTACCGAGACAAAGCATTAACACATAGTGAATACATGAACTCCTCAAACTATGGTCATCACCGGGAGTGGTCCCGATTATTGTCACTTCGGGGTTGCCGGATCATAACACATAGTACGTGACTATAGACTTGCAAGATAGGATCTAGAACATAATAGGTACATAGTACGTGACTATTGACTATATATTGATGAAAACATAATAGGTTCAGATCTGAAATCATGGCACTCGGGCCCTAGTGACAAGCATTAAGCATAGCAAAGTCATAGCAACATCAATCTCAGAACATAGTGGATACCAGGGATCAAAGCCTAACAAAACTAACTCGATTACATGATAGACCCCATCCAACCCTTCACCGTCCAGCAAGCCTACGATGAAATTACTCACGCACGGCGGTGAGCATCATGAAATTGGTGATGGAGGATGGTTGATGATGACGATGGCGACGGATTCCCCTCTCCGGAGCCCCAAACGGACTCCAGGTTGGCCCTCCCGAGAGGTTTTACGGCTTGGCAGCGGCTCTGTATCGTAAAACGTGATGATTTCTTCTCTCTAATTTTTTCTCTCCGAAACCAAATATATAGAGTTGAAGTTGAGGTCGGAGGAGCTCCAGGGGGCCCAAGAGGTAGGGGGGCGCGCCCCCACCCTCGTGGATAGGGTGTGGCCCCCCCGGTCTTCATCTTTTGCAAGGATTTCTTATTATTTCTGAATAGATGTTCCGTGAAGTTTTAGGTCATTCCGAGAACTTTTGTTTCTGCACATAAATAACACCATGGCAATTCTGCTGAAAACAGCATCAGTCCGGGTTAGTTCCATTCAAATCATGCAAGTTAGAGTCCAAAACAGGGGCAAAAGTGTTTGGAAAAGTAGATACAACGGAGATGTATCACACCAACATGCAGGATAATGGTCAGCGCCGTAAGGGTAAACCGGCCCCGCGGAGTGGAGGATTAGGTCCCAATCTTGAGCGCCTGTTCAACAGCCTTGCCCAAAGCACAGGTCACGAGAAAGGCCAGCTACGCACCTTTGGAAGGTTTGGTTTATTATGCGGGAGTTTAAAAATTTGAATCTTTTCCAATACGACCATGGACCGCCCGGCGGTTCAGGAGGCAGTTCTCATGGGTCGGGTTATGGTGGAGGCAGCTCCAGTTCAGGATTTCAAGGCAACCAAACCAAACATGGCAATCAAGGCAGTCAGGGCAACCAGGGCGATTATAATCATCAGGGGAGTCAGCAGCAACAACAATCGGGTTATCAGAGTAATCCGAAGCAGTTGAATAGTGGGCAGTACCATGGCTTCACCACTAGCTTATGTAAGCACGATCAGAAGCTTCATAAAAGGGTTGTAAACTCCGTTGAACCGGCAGTGCCCCCTTATTTGCGCTGGTCTGAACATCCCATTTTGTGGAGTCGAGAGGATCATCCACCCCGGGTTGATAATCCGGGTCATCTGGCATTAGTGGTGGCACCTTAGGTTGGGGGGGGGGGTACAAGTTCACTAAGGTACTCATGGATGGAGGGAGCAGTATCAATATCCTTTCTTATGAAACTTTCCGTCGCATGGGGTTAGATAAAAATCTTAAACCGTCAAACACCGTTTTTCATGGTTTGGTGCCTGGTAAATCGGCGTACCCAGTTGGTAAGATAGCTCTAGAGGTTGCTTTTGGAGATGATCATGATTCAAGATCAGAGACATTGACTTTTGAAGTGGTGAAAATCAAGAGCCCATATCATGCCCTGTTTGGACGGCCGACTTATGCTAAGTTCATGGCGGGGCCCTGTTATGTTTACCTGCATCTTAAGATGCCAGGTCATAAGGGGACCATCACAGCGCATGGGAGCCGGAAGATTGCTTTGGAATGTGAAGATGGTGATGCGGCCTATGCTGAGTCGGTTTGTGCAACGGAGGACCTGAAGTTCTATAAGGACAATGTTGATCCGGCATATATGACTTCTTTGAAAAAGCCAACTATAGAGTATGATCCGGCTTTGAAGTTTAAATCGGCTGAGGAGACTAAGCTGGTTGACTTTTTCCTGGTGATTCATCCAGGCAGTTCAGCATCAGCGCTAACCTGGATCCGAAATAGGAAAGTGCGCTCATCGAGTTCATCCGTGAGAACCGGGACATCTTTGCATGGAAACCTTCTGATAAGGCAGGTGTACCGAGGGAACTCGCTGAGCACACTCTTAATATAGATCCTAAGTTTAAACCGGTCAGGCAGTTTCTCCGCCGCTTCAATGAAGAAAGGCGCAAGGCTATTGGTGAGGAGGTAGCCCAGCTCTTGGCAGCAGGGTTTATTGTGGAGGTTTTTCACCCTGAGTGGCTGGCTAATCCGGTGCTAGTACTTAAGAAGAACGGCACTTGGCGTATGTGTGTGGACTACACAGATTTGAACAAGGCTTGTCCAGCTGATCCCTTTGCTCTCCCTCGTATTGATCAAATCATTGATGCTACAGCGAGTTGTGACCGTTTCAGTTTTCTGGACGCTTATTCTGGTTATCATCAGATCAAAATGGCAGTTAAGGACCAGGAGAAGACAACTTTTATAACTCCGTTTGGAGCCTTCTTCTATGTATCTATGCCTTTTGGGCTCAAGAGTGCCCAGGCGACTTATCAGTGCTTGTCGGTGTACTAGAGCAGGGGTACCCTAGTATCCCGAACTTGTGCACGGGCAGTCGCAGCATCCCCGCGGCAAGGCTTGCCGGGTGACCGCCAAGACCCTCCGCGGCTACTTCAAAGACCATTCAAGAGCAAAGTACTCAAAACAAGGCCCCGGCAAGAGGAGCTTGCCGGGAAGGCAAACCAAGGCCCCAGCAAGAGGAGCTTGCCGGGAAGGCTATCAAGGGCACCTCGAGACCCCGACAAGAGGAGCTTGCCGGGAAGTCCACTCGAGGCATTTCAAGGAACTCGCCATGGCGCGCTACGCGCCCCGGCAAGACCCGGCGAGCGACAAGCTCCCGGGCGCGACAAGACGACGAACGCGGCAAGGCGCTGGCCGCGGTGAACCGCCTCTCCGAGCCCACGCTCCAGCACACCCGCCCACGTGTCGCTCTCCCGAGCACACGTGGCGGGAGGCCGTGCAGCTAGGGGCGCGTGGTGGCGAGCAGGCGCTGGCAAGATAACCATCGTGGCAAATGGTGGCGTCCCTAGCGGTCCCTCTCGGTACTGTTTAGGCGACACAGACGGGCATTTAATGCCCTTGTCCCCTGCCGTCAGGGTTAGGTTCGATAACACTGTAGCGGATAGCTGTGCCTACTACAGCACCTAGCTGTGCCTATCCTCGGCACCTTTTCCATTTTTTCCCTTTACCTCCGTTGCTATGTCGGTAACCCCTTGAGCATATAAAAGGAGGCCCGAGTGCAACGAGGGGGGGGGAGAGACACTTCGAACACTCATGCTCGGTCTTGCTAGCCGCCGGTGTGTACTGTAGCACTCCGCGCTCCCGAGCTAGAAATCAATACTAAACCACAAAGCAGGAGTAGGGTTTTACGCATCCGTGCGGCCCGAACCTGGGTAAATCGCTCGCGTGCTTCGCCTCGATTTGCCCTTCGCACGACCAACCGCCCGCGTGTTTCGCCTCGATCTGCTCTTTGCGCAACCTCCGCCCCCCGCCGAACCAAAAGGGACCCGGTCCGCCGGTCCCACAGGTGTCTGTGGATCAGAAACCCCGGCAGCGCTGTGTGCAGAATTGTCTTCATAATCAGATTGGGTGCAATGTTCATGCTTATGTGGATGATATTGTAGTGAAGTCCAGAAAGGAGGAGACGTTAATAGATGACTTGAAGGAAACCTTTGATAATCTTCGGGTCTATAAGATGATGCTTAATCCGGCCAAGTGTGTTTTTGGTGTTCCGGCGGGCAAGCTGTTGGGTTTTCTGGTGTCTAACAGGGGCAGTGACGCTAATCTAGAAAAGGTCAAAGCTATCACGTCTATGGCTAAACCGGCGTGTATTAATGATGTTCAGCGTCTGGCAGGTCATATTGCAGCATTGAGCCGGTTTATCAGCCATTTGGGAGAAAAGGCAATCTCTCTGTATCAGATGATGAAGAAGACAGACCATTTTGTCTGGAGTGATGCTGCTAATCCGGTGTTTGAGGACTTGAAGAAAAAGTTAGCCGAACCACCTATCCTTGCGGCTCCGGTGGATAAAAAGCCACTGCTATTATATGTGGTTGCTAATGCCCGGGCTGTTAGTGTGGCCATTGTGGTGGAGCGCAAGGAGGCTGGGAAGGAGTATCCGGTTCAACAACCGGTTTATTATATCAGTGAGGTGATTATTTAGTCCAAACAAAGGTACCCACATTGGCAGAAACTGGTGTATGGAGTTTTCATGGCAAGCCGGAAGCTCAAGCAGTATTTTCAGGGTCATCCCATCACTGTGGTCAGTTCTGCCCCCTTGGGAGATATAATTCAAAACAGGGAAGCAACTGGCCGAGTTGCCAAGTGGGCTATTGACCTTGGACCCCACAGGTTAAAGCGCTTGTGGATTTCATCAATGACTGGACAGAGTTACAGGCACCAGAAGAAAATCCGGATAACACTTATTGGACTATTCATTTTGATGGGTCCAGGCAATTGGAGGGCTCGGGGGCTGGAGTCATATTAACTTCCCCACGAGGTGATACGTTTTGTTATGTTCTCCGTTTAATGTTCCCTTGCACTAACAATGCAGCTGAATATGAGGCCTTGCTCCATGGTCTTTGAATGGCTAAGGAGATGAATTTAAGCCGGGTTAAGTGCTTTGGTGACTCGGACCTGGTAGCTCAACAGGTGTCTGGCACTGGGGATTCCAAGGATCCACTCATGGCGGCGTATCGACGGGAGGTGGACATAGTGGCTGGCCATTTCAAGGGTTATCAGGTTGACCATGTAGACCGGTGAAAGAATGAAGCGGCAGACGTTTTGAGTCGTTTGGGCTCTCAACGTAAGCCGATGCCACCCAATGTTTTTCTGGATGTTTTGCATAATCTGTCGGTCAAGCTACCTACAGAGGAGGATTTGGCTGTTCCTGACCCGGAGGCTCAATTGGTGGCGGTTCTTCACTTTATCCCGGATTGGACAGTCCCATACTTGGCGTATATGAACCGGGGCGAGTTACCGGAGGATGAAACCTTGGCCAGGCAGATAATCCGGTGGTCCAAGTCAATGACTACTGTCAATGGAGAATTGCATCATTTCAGCATAACAGGGGCGTTTCAGCGTGCGTATCTCCTGACGAAGGCTTTGAGATTTTGCGTGAGATCCACGAAGGAGATTGTGGTCACCACGCCGATTAAAAATCCTTGGTGGCCAAAGCCTTTTGTCATGGCTTTTATTGGTTGACGGCTCATGCTGATGCTGAGGACTTGGTGAAAAGGTGCGATGGTTGTCAGAAATTTTCACGCCGAGCCCATGTTCTGGCTCAAGAGTTGAGGATGATCCCAATCACTTGGCCGTTTGCAACTTGGGGGATGGATATGGTTGGGCCCTTTAAGAGGTCCAAGGACAAGAAGACCCACCTTTTGGTGGCGGTTGATAAGTTCACCAAGTGTGATGCAGCTACGGCAGTTCAATTCATCAAAAAGGCGATCTTTCGTTTTGGTTCTCCACACAGCATCAAAACCGATAATGGTACTAATCTGTCCAAGGGTGCTATGGAAGAATTTTGTCAACTTGAGCACATACGGCTTGACGTGTCATCAGTGGCTCACCCCAATCTAATGGTCAAGCAGAGAGAGCCAATCAAGAGATTTTGAGAGGCATAAAGCCCCGGCTTATGGTTCCTTTAAAGCGGACGTCGGGTTGTTGGGTGGAGGAGTTACCTTCTGTGTTATGGAGCATCGATACCACACCGAACAGATCTACGGGTTACACACCTTTCTTCATGGTTTACGGAGCAGAGGCGGTTCTCCCTAGTAACATCCGTCATTACTCTCCCCGTGTGGCAGCTTATATTGAAGCTGATAATGAGAAAGCACGTCAGGATTCACTTGACCTATTAGATGAGGAGCGTGATATTGCAGCGGCTCGTTTGGCGATTTACCAGCAAGACCTGCGCCATTATCACAACCGCCGGGTTAAAACCAAAGCTTTTCAAGAGGGCGATCTGGTGCTCAGGCTCATCCAGGATCAGGCTGATATGCACAAGTTGTCCCCACCTTGGGAAGGACCTTTTGTGGTCAGCAAAAATCTGCACAATAGATCAAACTACCTTATCAATGTTCGAGATCACAAAGACTCACGTAAATCGGAGGAGGAGACCCAACGGTCGTGGAGTATAGCTCATCTTCGGCCTTACTATACTTGAGCCACATGCTCTTCTTATGTACATAGTTATGACAATGTATATATTATGATCCATTTAATAAACCAGAGCCTCAGCTAAAGCGGGGTCTCTATTGTTTTTCTTACATCATGTGTGGTTACATGGGGGCTTCCGTTTATAACGTGGAGTTCTGTTTACCCATTGATCCGGCTTCTAAAGCCATATATATATAAAATCACTTGGGGGCTTGGTCGTATTCGAACCATAGCTACACCTCTTGATCGGCATAAGGCCACCAGGGAAATCACTTGGGGGCTTGGTTGTATTTGAACCATAGCTACACCGCTTGATTGGCTTAAGGCCAAAAGGAAATCACGTGGGGCCAAAGAGAGTGTTGCAAAAGCACAACTCAAACATAGGCACCCACTGAGCACAGCTCAAAATATTGCTCGGGGGCTCTTTGCTTCTCAAAGAACAAAGAGTCTACACCCTTGTAATAGGCTATCAAGGCAGGCTTGGAAGCCAGGTGTATTCACCTAAAACCCCGGGTTATCCTGCCTTTTTAAGTAAGCCACTCCGTCCAGGTAATCCTGGTATGACCCGCCGAACATTTGACAAGTCAATCTCATAGACCCTGAACTTGTCAAAGTTAAAATGACGATTGGTTAATGTGAGGTCCATCTTAAAAGGCTTTGTAAAATGGTTAACTCAGTGGCCTGGCAGCACATGAAAAGCCTTGATTTGGGCCTGGCAGCCCATGAAAAGCCTCGCATGTTCTTTTTATGTCTTTATTTGCCAAGTTTTTTCTCCTTTGATGAGGTTTATAATATCTTATGATAAACTGGCGTTTATTGACCCAGCTTGGCTTTCAACTATAAGTTGTCAGTACATGATCAGTTATAATCCGGTGTTTAGTGACCCGGCCTGGCTGTTGACTATAAGTTGGTCGAACAAAATAAGAATATTGCTGGTATCTATTGACCCGGTTTGGCTATCGATTATAAATCGTCAGTTTACAATCAGATGTAAACCAATGTTGATTGACACGGTTTGGCTTTGACCACTAGTTGCCAATATGACATACGAATAATTTGGTGTTTATTACAACCCGACATGGTTTTATTATAAACCAGCAAAATAAGGAGGAGTTATCAGTACTCAAGATTTGGGTTATCACCCTTCCTACAGAACGTTGGTAAGCCAATGATGTGATTCAATATCACAGGTATGATATATTTCATATTTGATTATTGTTTATAGCCTAGTTATAAAACTGGGTTATATGTTGGGCGTTATGACCCGCCTGACAATAAACCGCCAGGGCACTTTATACTTGTCATATGCAGAAACAGATTCAATAAAGCTCTTAAGGATCATAAGCAGACATAGCATAAATCATGGCGGATTAACAGTATCAGGAAAAAGTAAATATGCACGATGGCATAGAGACCAAGTGTTTAAACTAGCCTATTACAAGGCGCTTTGATGCCCAAAAGGATAATTGTTTTTTCAAGCAAAGGATTGCAGAATGCAGAGGGCTAAACCAGCCTCTGGATCATGATCCTTCAGGCCAACTTGATGGCTGCGGGTCATCCTATGTCGGTTCATCCTCCTCCTCTCTACCCTGCAGCTGGAAGTCAATGGTTGTCCAGTCGATTCTAGTTAGGGCCTTGAATACATCTTTGTCGCTTATAAGGGTGGAGGGGTCAACATTAGGGGCATAGGTGTGCTTACGGATTGGCGGGATAAGATCTTCCACATCATGTGTTGGCACAGGAAGTCTTTTATTATCAGAATCATAAACCGGCTGATAGTGAGAAAGATCTGTTTCTTTAGCCAATTTGCTTGCTAAGGGGCGCATTTCCTTTGTCAACCTTCGAAGATCATCATTTTTAAACTCTGAACCGTCTTCCTTTATGCTCGGATAGCCACCTCCTATATCCGCCGAGTCAAGATCTGGTACCCAAGCTTTAGCCCGGATTAGCGCAGTCAGAGCACCCGCTCTTGCAGCTGATCTTTTTAACTCGTCCAAATAGGGAGGCAGCATTGACAGCTTCTCTAATGATTCCTTGATCAAGGTTGGGGGAGGTTTATTATGAGTAGAAGCACAAATGATCCATTGAGCGCCGGAATATAATTGCTCTATAAGAGTATAGGCAACCTTCAACTTCTTCTGCATATCAGAGCCCAGGTGGGTAATGCGGGATCCTGCATCATTGAACATATTGCTAAACCGGCAGTTTATGGGATAATACATGTTGAAACTTATCATAAGGGTACTTACCAAATACAACAATGTTCATGGCATTGATTTGCCGCTTCAAGCCAGTTAATTCTTCTGCTACCGGTTTAAGAGATGTTTCAGCATCTCCCGCCCGCTTTAGCAGAGCTGTTTTTTCAGTATCCCATCCTGCCCGTTCGCTCTTGAAGCTTTCCTTCGGTTGTTCCATGGCGGCTAAAGCGCCAGTCAGCTCCTCTTTCGCCTTGGAGGTTTCAGCTTGCTGGGATTTGATGTTTTCCTGAAGGTCGGCAATTTGAGATTCTTTCTGGCTCAGATCAGCCTGCAAGTGACATTTAATGAGTGAGTAGTGCATGTTGGAAGTCCCAAGCATATAACAAGTTATACACTTGTCACTTGGGGGCTAATGCATCTGGCTTTTATCAACTGACCTTCTAAGTCCCAAGCACATAACAAGTTATACCCTTGGCACTTGGGGGCTAATGTATATTTGCTCAAGACAAAATTATGGATTTTTCTTCATCAATCGGTTTACAAAAATGGTTATCAAGAGTTTTGGAAGCTTCATGACAGGAAGCTACCGATTTATCCTAAAGGTATAAACTGATTCCTGGGGGCTACACACACAAAATTGCAAGATTCATACTTTAAAGTCCCTGTTTATCATAAAATGATAAATCGGCTCTTGGGGGCTACGCAGGCAAAAGTTGAAGTATTACGAAGTCTCGGTTCATGTTGATATCATAAACCGGCCCTTGGGGGCTGCTGGAGTTGATAGTAGAAATTGAACAAAAGAAACAATTATGAAGAGTTCACAGTGTTTACCTCATATCGCTCCTTCATCAGCCCTACTAAGCCGACTTCATAGTCACGACTGGTATACAGGCGGTTTAAGAAGCCAGAATGAATCTCTTGAGCGTTGAGGTGGGCGTAGCTAGATAAATCCATTTTCCATTTGCCCTTGTCCATAGCAGAAAGCTCTTCCTTGGCGCTATGCTTTGATAAAGCGATAGGATTGCCAGGGGTAGTGTGTCCAACGCCAGTAACAATGACATCGTGCGACGATTCATCAGCGGCTTTAGCTGGGCTTGGCGGTTTTTCTGCGGCTTTGGCTGGGCTTGGTGGGTCAGTAGCACGGCCGGTGGGATCCTCTTCCATCGGTTCAGTAAAGGTGTCATGGTGTTCTGGTGGCGGATCATCATGTATGTCATCAGCGTTCGGCTCAAACTGCTCTGGGTTATCTTCAGTCGGGTTATCTTCAGCCGGGTTATCATCAGCTGGTTTATTCAATTTGGCCTTTTTGCTGGGCCTGGCCTTGGCTCTGAAAGGAAAAGATATAAAGGTTAGTATAGCACGCAAGTATAAAGCGTCAAAGGGTTAAGTTTAAAGTGTTTACCCAGGAACAGTCTTGAGAGGAGGGAGCTGTGTGGCCGTTGACTCACCAGATGATGAATGAGGTGTTTCCTGATAGTTTGAATCAGACCGATTAAGAGGTTGCCTGAAATAAACCGCCTTGGGATAAAGAGTATCAGAAATATATGAGACCTCTAACCGATGTTTCTGAGTTGGAGTGTTCGGTAAACCGGTCGACGTAACTATGTGGCCGCTGTGCCGGGTTGTGCGGCGAGCTTCATGCTGTTGTTTCTTCAAAATAAAGTTGGGATCCAGATAAGCTAGAGGGTGTGAAAATTTTACTTTCCGGTTTGCTTGACGAGTTTTCTATGTTGGCTGAGGATCTGAACCGGAGGAAAGAGTAATTACCTCTACATCTTCAGCCCTGCTAGCTTCAGCGTCCTCCTGATAAGGGTCATTGTCAATGAGGTGTATGAAAAATGAACCAAGAGAATCAAGTTCTACCTCCGAGTCTGGATTATCAAGGTCCTCGTCCAGGTTCAACCCGGTAGATTCAGCTAGCTTCCTTTTGGCAGGTTTCTTGACGACCTTTGTCTAAGGTCGGGGGGTCTTGGCTGGTTTATCCCGAGGTTTCTTCTTCCAAAATGGGTCGTCACCCTGTAAAAATATTGACAAAGGTTATAAGGAAGGGTTAAAGAATGTCAGGTTCATAAAGGAGTTAAGCAATTCTTACAGCTGGCGGTTTATTGACAACACAGCAGGGACTTAGCCCTATTTTAATGCAAACAGCCACCGATTCGTCCAGCATCTTCTTGACGGCTTCAGTGATTTTGACATCAGTCAGCTGACTATCAGTGTGTCGTTGGGGGTCTTTTGAATCCACTGTGTATTTACACATTAAACCGGGGCGACAGCTTAAAGGTAAAATACCCCAAGATATCTAGCAGCGTACAAAGTCAACCCCTGTCAAACCGTTTGCCACAAAAGCTCTGAGCTTGGCGAGTTTTGGTGCATATTTCGCCCGTTCCTTTACAGTCAGCCTTTGGGGGAAGGGGTGTGTGCTGGTAAGCCGGTGAGCATGATAACCCGGCAGAGGATTTTCATCTTCAGGGGAAGTATCCTTGTAGTAGAACCAAGTCTGGTTCCAATCCTTAGGATGACTATGATGCTTGGCATGAGGGAAGCTGACGTCTTTCCTCTTTTGAATTGAAACGCCACCAAGTTCAGTGTTGGGTCCGTCTACAAATTCGGTACAGCGGTTTAGATAGAAAAAAAATCCTTGAACAGTTCAACGGTCGGTTCTTCTTGTAGGTAAGCCTCGCAAAACACTTGAAAGTTACATATATTGGACACAGAGTTTGGTCCAATATCTTGAGGGTGGATCTGGAAGGTAGCAAGCACATCTCGGAAGAATTTTGATCCAGGAGGTTTGAAGCCACGGCTCAGATGATCAAAAAATACAACTATCTCGCCGTCCTTGGGCTCAGGAGGATTTTCTCGACTAGGGGCTCGCCAGTGGATTTCACGCTGTTTTGGTAAAGTGCCAGTTATGACACATCCTTTCAGATCCTCTTCCGTAATCCGGGATGGAATCCAGTTACAAGCATAAAAGGTCTTGGCCATTCTTTGGACAACCTGAAGGAAGATTTGTGCCAGTTTAAGAGTCATGATTGACAAACATAAAGCGTTGCAGGTTAATAGATAAAAGGTATTCAGGCGTGCGAAATTATTAAACCGGAGGTTGATGCTATTATGAATGGTAAAGCGATTGGCGGTTTACAAGGGGACTAATGGTATATGGCAGGTTTTTTAAAAAAGGGTAAACCGCCTACACAGACAATGAGAGTATAGATCTGAAGCCGAAAAAATGACTAAGTGAGGAAAAACTAGTTTCACAGTTTCACATTGGAATTTCGGATCTGCCGCATGTCAGGAAAAGGAAAATATATAGACCTAAAAGTTGGTGCTTCAGCAGTTCATAAGGTTCAAGATCGGGTTTTTATATACAAAAGATGTGACTTGATGGCAAAAGGAGGACTATCATTTCTACCGCACAAGGGTATATCAAGTATGGAGTTTGTCATATAGGATTTAATGAGGAACAGGGGAAGAACACCACGAAGTTTCTATGAACCCGCGCGAACCCTAGCGGATCTAAAGAGGAAAGGAGGAAGAACTCACCGAAGCTGTTGAAACAACGGAGAGGCGCTACGGTTCTCTGGTACGGTCAGGGTGATGCAGCGGCCAAGGCTGAGGCAGAGGCGAAGGTCGACGGCGGCGGCATCGCTCGAGTGCTGAGGCGACGCGAGGTGGAAGAAAGACGAAGAGGCAAGGTGAGGGAAAGAAAGGGACTCTCGGCCCTATTTATAAGATGAAGGGATAAGCGACAGGCACGGGAATCGAGGAGCCCAAAAATGGATATGTAACAAAGTTGTCGCCTCGATAGTTGGAGGCTCATTAATGAAAGATATCTTCGGTTTTTAATGAACAAGTGACGTCATGGAGGTTTATTATGATCATGGAAGATGACGTTATGGCGGATTACAAGGTTTACTCGAAGATACTGAAGAAGTTTTGCTAAGGTGTTGAAGATTGACATGAATAGGTTCAAATCAATCTGGGGCCTAATGTTGGGGATATAACTACTGAATATAAACCGCCTAGGATGGGCCGGGTTATACGCATAAGGAGTTATCCATATTGAAGCCCATGAAGACAACAAGCATGGCGCTTTACTATATAGAGAGTTAAAAGCCCAGGGCCCAACGGCGGATTAGGGCCCGTAGACATAAACCACCATCTGGTGTGTAACTTGTATTGTAAGATAGGAAAGGGAAAGAAACCCAGCCAAATACGTTTATGAGTCGTCTGGGATTCTGTATACCGCCGGGCGTCAACCTGTGTATATAAAGGGACGACCCGGCGGTGGTTCAGGGACAGACAACAACAACTCGAGAGCCAGGCAAAGCGGATTCGCTCCCTGTTCATCGAAACCCTAGCAATTCCATCACAACTGGAGTAGGATTTTACCTTCATCGTAAGGGGACGAACCAGTATAATTCCTTGCATCCTTTGTTCCGCTTCAACCCCTCTAAGCTACTACGTTGCCATGGCTCCACGACTAAGTCCTTACGTTAGGACATCTGCCATGAAAAACCCACGACAAAGTATGAGTGTGCTTTGAGGTCTACGCGACCGCTTTGCCACAGATGCTTGCTGGATCATGGGTCTACTTGGAGCGCCTTTCAGTGTGAGGTGGGGAGTCGACCTCCTCACCGTTGCTTGAGTCCTCACTCTCCTCCCCGTCTTTTTCATCGGATTTCCAGTCACCGCTTTCACCTCCGCTCGCCTCTCCTTCCTGATCCTGCTCTCCATTGGGCATCGAGTACATCTCAGTGTAAACCTGCAAGGCAAAGAATAGCACAGATATCAGTCAGGCACAAGGATAGTTACAAATCAAAATGAAGAAACACTCGACAGTAAAGGACAGACCTTTTCAAGTTCATTGTCAGCGTTGAATGGTAGAACTCTCCTGGACCCCCCAGGGTTGTCTTTGTTTCCAGTGATGCTCTACAACCACTGATCTACCTTTCCTCGGTGACCTCCTCTGGGTGGATCCGAGTGGTGTCTTCAATACCCGAGTACATCCACATAGGATGATCGCGGGCCTGGAGTGGCTGGATGCGTCGATTGAGAAACACCTCCAGCAAGTCCATACCAGTCACACCGTCGTAGACTAATTGGACTACTCGTTCCATTAGCATATTCACCTCTTCTTTCTCTGCCGGAGTTACTTTCAAACAAGTGGGATGCTGGACTCGCTCCATGGAGAAGGGAGGAAGACCGGTCGACTGGCCAGGAGTCGGTTGGTCCTTGCAGTAAAACCAGGTCGATTGCCACCCTCTAACTGACTCAGAAAGAATCACAGCTGGAAATGTACTTTTGCCTCTCATGTGAATCCCTAGACCTCGACACATCTGGATCACATGCGTCCTCTCATCACTTGGATTAGCCTTTTTCACAGACTGAGAGCGACACGTAAAGATGTGTTTGAAGAGACCCCAATGCGGTCGACAGCCCAGGAAATTCTCACACATGGAAACAAATGCATCAAGGTACGTGATGGTGTTGGGGGTAAAGTGATGAAGTTGGGCTCCAAAAAAGTTCAGAAACCCTGGAAGAGAGGATGAGGGGGCAGAGAGAAACCACGGTCAACGTGAGTCACGAAGAGGACACACTCACTCACCCTCCTGCGGTTGCGGCTCTGTCTCGCTGAGCGGCTGCCTCCAAGATCCATGGGCAATCAAGGCCCCTTCAGCCAGATCCTCCAGATCCTCCTGCGGAATCGTGGACCGAATCCAGTCGCCCTGGATCTAGCCGGGCGGCAGGCCGGACCTCGAAGATGATCCCCCCGACTCGTCTTCTTGCCCTTCATCTTTGCCGTCGCCTTCTTGGCACGCTCCAGGGCCGCCGTCTTGTCCTTCCCCATCTCCACGGACTGCTCACGGGTGGAGCGGTGGCGTCGAGAGCGGCGGAGGGCGAGGTGGATGAGGGAGTCCTGGATTAGGGGGTTCTCGGACGGCCGGACTAATACTTTAGCCAGACTGTTGGACTATGAAGATACAAGATTGAAGACTTCGTCTCGTGTCTGGACGGGACTCTCCTTGGCGTGGAAGGCAAGCTTGGCAATACGGATATGTAGATCTCCTCCCTTGTAACTGACTTTGTGTAACCCTAGCCCCCTCCGGTGTCTATATAAACCAGAGGGTTTAGTCCGTAGGACAACAACAATCATACCATAGGCTAGCTTGTAGGGTTTAGCCTCTACGATCTCGTGGTAGATCAACTCTTATAATACTCATATCATCTAGATCAAACAAGAAGGAAGTAGGGTATTACTGCCATCGAGAGGGCCCGAACCTGGGTAAACATCGTGTCCCCTGCCTCTTGTTACCATCTGCCCTAGACGCATAGTTCAGGACCCCCTACCCGAGATCCACCGGTTTTGACACTGACATTGGTGCTTTCATTGAGAGTTCCACTGTGCCTTCACCGTAAGGCTTGATGGCTCCTTCGATCATCGGCAACGATGCAATCCAAGGTGAGGTTTTCCTCCCCAGACAGATCTTCGTATTCGGCGGCTTCACACTACGGGCCAACTCGTTTGGCCATCTGGAGCAGATCGAGAGCCACACCCCTGGCCATCAGGTCAGTTTGGAAACTTGAACTATACTGCCGACATCCGCGGAGGCTTGATCTTTGACAGATTCGAGCCCATGTCAAGCGCGCCGCACAACCACGACGAGCATGACTTAGCTCTGCCGTCGGATAGTGTTCGGGAGATCGCACCTGCAACTACTCCGGGCCTCAATCCGGACCAAAATGCGCCATCTGAGGACGGGTGGATGGACCCCGCCGCAGAGGCCGCACTCTCAGCGGCGATAGAGCCGAATACTAACTTCACCTCCTACGAGACCCGTGTTGCCGAACAGTTGGATTCGTCGCCGACCATGGGCTTCGAGCCGCTTGCATCCGTGCCTATCGAATCCGATTGGGCACCAATCATGGAGTTTACCTCCACGGATATCTTTCAGCACTCGCCCTTTGGTGACGTGCTAGACTCCTTGAGGTCTCTCTCCCTGTCAGGAGACCCTTGGCCGAACTATGTCTGGCTAGAATGGGATGCGGACGACGAAGAAATTCGCTCCCCACCCACCACCCACTTAGTAGCCACTATCAACGATTTAACCGACATGCTCGACTTCGGCTCCGAAGACACCGACGGTATGGACGATGATGCAGGAGACGAACAGGAACCACCGCCCATAGGGCGCTGGACTGCCACCTCATCATATGATATATACATGGTGGATACCCCCAAAGAAGGCGATGGCGATAAGGCAACGGAAGATAATCCCTCCAAGAAGCAATCCGAGCACCGACGTTAGCGGCACCACTCTATGTCCCGCCATAGCAGCGATACCGGCACAAGAGAGAATAACACTCCGGATAGTGCCGAAGACGACGACAATCCCCTCCAGCCAGACTTAGAGCGGGAGGATGAACATGCTAGCCCTCCAGAACAGGCAGCAGACGGAGAAACGGAGGATGACAATTACATGCCTCTCTCCGAAGACGAGGTGACCCTCGGCGACGAAGAATTTATCGTGCCCGAGGATTCTGTCGAGCAGGAGCGCTTTAAGCGCCGGCTTATAGCCATAGCAAATAGCCTGAAGAAAAAGCAACAACAGCTTTGAGCTGATCAAGATTTGCTAGAGGATATATGGACCGAAGTCCTTGCGGCCGAGGAATACGAACTCGAACGCCCAACCAAGAGTTACCCAAAGCGCAGGTTGCTACCCCAACTCGAGGAGGAAGCATTGAAACCCACATCACCAGCGTATGATGCAGCTGATCGGCCACCTTGTGGCCGATACAGAGGGGCATATCAACCCGAAGTCCAGCCTGCACCCCGTCGCCAGACAAACAAAAACACCAAGGCCCGGGGCAACACGCGGGACCTGCAAGACGTATTGGAAAACAAAGCAAAACATGCAAGATCGATCTACGGATCACGGGGGCACACCCCAACGCGGGACGATGATCATCACACCGGATATACCAAAAGCAAATCCGGTCGGGCCGAATACAACAGAGAAGACTCGTATGAACTGCGTCGTGATATAGCCCGGCACAGAGGTGCCGCACACCCCCTATGCTTCACTGATGAAGTAATGGATCACGAATTCCTAGAGGGTTTTAAACCCGTAAACATTGAATCATATGATGGTACAACAGACCCCGCGGTATGGATCGAGGATTTCCTCCTCCACATCCACATGGCCCGCGGCGACGATCTACATGCCATCAAGTACCTCTCACTAAAACTCAAAGGACCAGCTCGGCATTGGCTGAATAGGTTGCCAGCAGACTCCATTGGCAGTTGGGAGGATTTGGAAGATGCATTCCTTGACAACTTCCAGGGCACTTATGTGCGACCACCAGATGCTGATGACTTGAGCCACATAACCCAATAGCCTGGGGAATCGGGCCAGGAAATTCTGGACTCGGTTCTTAACTAAAAAGAACCAAATTGTCGACTGTACGGATGTCGAGGCCTTAGAGGCATTTAAACATAACATCCGGGACGAGTGGCTCGCTCGACACCTTAGCCAAGAGAAGCCAAAGTCTATGGCAGCCCTCATGACACTCATGACCCGCTTTTGCGCGGGAGAAGATAGCTGGCTGGCTTGCAGCAACAATACATCAAGGAATCATGGCACTTCAGATGCCAAAGATACTAACGGCAGACTACGTCGCAACAGGCACAAGCGCCACAATAACGGCGATAACGCCGAAGACATGGCAGTCAATGCCGGATTCAGTGGCTCTAAATCCGATCAGCGGAAAAAGCCGTTCAAAAGAAGTAATCCGGGCCCGTCCAGTCTGGACCGCATACTCGATCGCTCGTGTCAAATTCACAGCACCCCCGATAAGCCAGCCAATCACACCAACAAAGAATGCCGGGTGTTCAAGAAGGCCGGCAAGTTGAATGCCGAAAAGAAGGACAAGGGGCTGCATAGCGACGACGAGGAGGAGCCCCGGCCGCCGAACACAGGAGGACGGAAGAGGTTCCCTCCACAAGTGAAAACGGTGAACATGATTGATAACCCACAAGTATAGGGGATCGCAACAGTTTTCGAGGGTAAAGTATTCAACCCTAATTTATTGATTCGACACAAGGGGAGCCAAAGAATATTCTCAAGTATTAGCAGCTAAGTTGTCAATTCAACCACACCTGGAAACTTAATATCTGTAGCAAAGTATTTAGTAGCAAAGTAATATGATAGTAGTGGTAATGGTGGGAAAAGGTAACAGTAGCAAAAGTAATGTTTTTGGTATTTTGTAGTGATGATAGAAATAGCAACGGAAAAGTAAATAAGTGAAGAACAATATGTTGAAAGCTCGTAGGCAATGGATCGGTGATGGAGAATTATGCCGGATGCGGTTCATCATGTAACAATCATAACATAGGATGACACAGAACTAGCTCCAATTCACCAATATAATGTAGGCATGTATTCCGAATATAGTCATACGTGCTTATGGATAAGAACTTGCATGACATCTATTGTCCTACCCTCCCGTGGCAGCGGGGTCCTAATGGAAACTAAGGGATATTAAGGCCTCCTTTTAATAGAGTACCGGAACAAAGAATTAGCACATAGTGAATACATGAACTCCTCAAACTATGGTCATCACCGGGAGTGGTCCCGATTATTGTCACTTCTGGGTTGCCGGATCATAACACATAGTAGGTGACTATAGACTTGAAAGATAGGATCTAGAACACTCATATATTGATGAAAACATAATAGGTTCAGATCTGAAATCATGGCACTCGGGCCCTAGTGACAAGAATTAAGCATAGCAAAGTCATAGCAACATCAATCTCAGAACATAGTGGATACTAGGGATCAAACCCTAACAAAACTAACTCAATTACATGATAGATCTCATCCAACCCATCACTGTCCAGCAAGCCTATGATGGAATTACTCACGCACCGCTGTGAGCATCATGAAATTGGTGATGGAGGATGGTTGATGATGACGATGGTGATGGATTCCCCTCTCCAGAGCCCCGAACAGACTCTAGATCAGCCCTCCCGAGAGGTTTTAGGGCTTGGCGGCGGCTCCGTATCGTAAAACGCGATGAATTCTTCTCCCTGATTTTTTTCTCTCCGAAACCAAATATATAGAGTTGGATTTGAGGTCGGAGGAGCTCCAGGGGGCCCACGAGGTAGGGGGGTAGGGGGGCAGGCGCGCCCCCACCCTCGTGGACAGGGTGTAGGACCCTGGTCTTCATCTTTTGCATGGATTTTTTATTATTTCCGAAAAGATGTTCCATGAAGTTTCAGGTCATTCCAAGAACTTTTGTTTCTGCACATAAATAAAACCATGGCAATTCTGCTGAAAACAACGTCAGTCCGGGTTAGTTCCATTCAAATCATGCAAGTTAGAGTCCAAAACAAGGGCAAAAGTGTTTGGAAAAGTAGATACGACGGAGGCGTATCAACTCCCCCAAGCTTAAACCTTTGCTTGTCCTCAAGCAATTCAGTTGATAAACTAAAAGTGATAAAGAAAAACTTTTACAAACTCTGTTTGCTCTTGTTGTTGTAAATATGTAAAGACAACATTCAAGTTTTCAACAAAGATTATGACTAACCACATTCACAATAACGCTTAGGTCTGATGTTTACTCATATCAATGGCATAATCAACTAGTGAGCAATAATAATAAATCTCGGATGACAACACTTTCTCAAAACAATCATAATATGATATAACAAGATGGTATCTCGCTAGCCCTTTCTGAGACCGCAAAACATAAATGCAGAGCACCTTTAAAGATCAAGGACTGACTAGACATTGTAATTCATGGTATAAGAGATCCTGTCAAGTCATACTCAATGTAAACTAACAGTAATGAATGCAAATGACAGTGGTGCTCTCCAATGGGTGCTTTTTAATAAGAGGATGATGACTCAACATGAAAGTAAATAGATAGGCCCTTCGCAGAGGGAAGCAGGGATTTGTAGAGGTGCCAGAGCTCAGTTTTGAAATAGAGGTGAATAATATTTTGAGTGGTATACTTTCGTTGTCAACATAACAACCAAGAGATGGTGATATCTTCCATGCTACACACATTATAGGCGGTTCCCAAACAGAATGGTAAAGTTTATACTCCCCCTCCACCAACAAGCATCAATCCATGGCTTGATCGAAACAACGAGTGCCTACAACTAACAACAGTCCCAAGGGTTGTTTTGTTTTGCAATTATTTTGATTTAGTTTTCATAAAGCATGGGACTGGGCATCCCGGTGACAAGCCACTTTCTCGTGAGTGAGGAGCGGAGTCCACTCCTCTTGAGAATAACCCTCCTAACATGGAAGATACGGACATCCCTAGTGATGAGCTATTCGAGCATAAAAAACATGATATTTATTTGAAGGTTTAGGGTTTGGCACATACAAATTTACTTGGAACGACGCGTAGATACCGCATATAGGAAGGTATAGTGGACTCATATGGAATAACTTTGGGGTTTATGGGATTGGATGCACAAGCAGTATTCCCGCTTAGTACACATGAAGGCTAGCAAAAGACTGGGAAGCGACCAGCTAGAGAGCGACAACAGTCATGAACATGCATTAAAATTAATCAACACTGAATGCAAGCATGAGGAGGATATAATCCACCATGAACATAAATATCGTGAAGGCTATGTTGATTTTGTTTCAACTACATGCATGAACATGTGCCAAGTCAAGTCACTTAAATCATTCAGAGGAGGATACCACCCTATCATACCACATCATAATCATCTCAATAGCATGTTGGCACGCAAGGTAAACCATTATAACTCATAGCTAATCAAGCATGGCACAAGAAACTATGATCTCTAGTTGTCATTGCAAACATGTTTATCCATAATAGGCTGAATCAGGAATGATGAACTAATCATATTTACAAAAACAAAAGAGGTCGAGTTTATACTAGCTTTTCTCATCTCAGTCAGTCCATCATATATCGTCATAATTGCCTTTCACTTGCACGGCCGAATGATGTGGATAATAATAATGGTGCACGTGCATTGGACTAAGCTGGCATCTGCGAGCATTCAATAAACAGGAGAAGACAAGGCAATATGGGCTCTTTTGTCAGATCAACAATAATGCATATAAGAGCCATTTTAACAATTTAATTATGGTCTTCTCCTATAGACCCCAAAGAAAAGAAGTAAAACTATTTACACGGGAAAACTCCCAACAAGCAAAAGAAGAACAGGAAATCTTTTTGGGTTTTCTTTTTAATTACTACTACAAGCATGGAAAGTAAACTAATAAAAGCTACAACTAATTTTTTGGGTTTTTCTTAAGGTTTATTAAACACACAAGAAGAAAGCATGAAAAGGAAAATAAACTAGCATGGATGATACAATGAAAAAGTATGAGCACCGACATCTAGCAATGAGTGTGTGGACATGAATGTAATGTCGGTGGGAAATACGTACTCCCCCAAGCTTAGGCTTTTGGCCTGAGTTGGTCTATGGCCACGGTTGGCCTGGCTGATATCCATAGTAATAGTTGGGGTCGTACTGCGATGAACAAGGCTCCGATTGCCACTGGTTGGCAATCATCTCCAGATCCCACAGGTAATTAGACTGTCGTGGAGGATCAACTTGTGGTTCCGACTCCGGCTCTGTGGCTGATGTAGGGTTCCTGTAGGCGTGAATATCCTCTGGCGAGACGAGGTACTTGCCTGAACCTAAATCAAACAAGGAAGGAGCAGGCAAGGTGATAGTCTCAGGATGACGTTTATCAAAGAACAATTTGTATTTCAGCTCCCCTTCCCTATTCTTTATAATAAAATCATGCGCTACCATACTCTTATAATCTAAATAAACAGTAGGCAACACTTTTCTTCTTTTTCATAGTTCCTAATAGGTATATTATAATGTGCAGCAAGGCATGAAGCATAAATACCACCAAAGATGGGTCCTTTTGTACGGTTAAGACTTAACCGTTTAGCAATAATACCGCCCATACTAGCAGAGTTATCACGGAATAAGCCATGGAACAGAATAAAAATATCAGGAACACTAAGGTTTCCACAGTTTCCGCGACCAATTAAGCAACGACTAGCAAATATTGCAAAGTAGTGTAAAACAGGAAAATGTATGCTAGTGATTCTTGCATCGGAAGCCTTCCTAGTTTCCCCTACAGTGATAGTATCAATAAAACCGTCCACATCCTTGCGATGTGGTTCCTCTAAACTACCCACGAAAGGTATTTTGCAAACCCTGCAAAATTCATATAGTGGCATCTTCTTAGCAACATTATATAAATGAAACTCTACTGAGGGAGGTGATTCCTTAGGAAAATAGTAGAAGTTTTGCACAAAGGTATTGGTGAGTAAGAGATACTGTTCGCGTCGGTCGCGGAGGAAGTCGGCGAGGCCTGCATTTTTAGCCAATTCATTAAAATACTCATAAATCCTGGTTGCTCTCAGGAAATCATCGGAGGGCCATTCACACGGCCGAACCTCCGCGGTGCGAGGCAAATTATATTTGGGCTTCTGTGCCTCTTCATTTTGCTTTTCCCTTGAGCTTCGGCTCGATGAGCCCCTCAAAAATCTCTTCATCATTTTCTGAAAAATTCTGAAATTTTTAGTAACTTCAAAATAAAAGTGGTCCATACTCAATAATATTGATAGCAACTAGTCCTACAAGTGCCTAGGGCCTATATCATGCATCAAAACTACTTTTGACCATATAAATTTGACATGCAAGCTCAAGAACAGGGTCACCTAAGCAGCAAAAATATGCAATGAATAAAGCACTAGAACAAAAACTAATTGGACCAATGGAGGAGTCACATACCAAGGAACAATCTCCCCAAGCAGTTTTGTGAGAGGTGCTTTGAGCAAGGAGATCAAAAATGGCAGCAAAATGAGCTAGAACTCGTGCTTGAGCTGGATATTCGTGTTTGTGGGAGGAAGAAGAAATGTGTGGGTGCAGGAATAAGTGGAGGAGGTCCACCGTGGGCCCACGAGGCAGGGGGCGCGCCCTCCACCCTCGTGGCTAGGTGGTTGATCCCCCTGCTGTGTTCTCAGTTCCAGATATTCTCAAATATTCTAGAAAAAACATATTTAAATTTCAGGGCATTTGGAGAACTTTTATTTTTGAGGGTATTTTTATATTGCACGGATAATCAGATAACAGACGGTAAATACTTATTTTTATTTTATTTAATATAAATAACAAATAATAAAAAGAAGGTACAGAAAGTTGTGCTTTCTAGTTTCATCCATCTCATGCTCATCAAAAGGAATCTACTAACAAGGTTGATCAGGTCTTGTTAATAAACTCATTCCGAATAACATGGAACTAGAGAAATTTCGAATAACACTATGTTACCTCAACAGGGATATGCACACCTCAACAGGGATATGCACAGCCCAAATAATAAGAATATCATATTTCTTCTTGACAGTAGGAAGAGGAAATTCAAAACCTCCAAATATAATTGATGGGATCTTTCCAATATAGTTGATACTATGAACTTGAGGTTGTTTCCTCGGAAAGTGTACCGTATGCTCATTACCATTAACATGAAAAGTGACATTGCCTTTAGTGCAATCAATAACAGCCCCTGCAGTATTCAAAAAGGGTCTTCCAAGAATAATAGACATACTATCGTTCTCGGGAATATCAAGAATAACAAAGTCCGTTAAAATAGTAACATTTGCAACTACAACAGGCACATCGTCACAAATACCGACAGGTATAGCAGTTGATTTATCAGCCATTTGCAAAGATATTTCAGTAGGTGTCAACTTATTCAAACCAAGTCTACAATATAAAAAAAGAGGCATAACACAAACACCGGCTCCAAGATCACATAAGGCAGTTTTAACATAATTTATTTTAATGGAGCATGGTATATAGTAGGTACTCCTAGATCTCCAAGTTTCTTGGGTATTCCACCCTTAAAAGTATAATTAGCAAGCATGGTGGAAATTTCAGCTTCCGATATCTTTCTTTTATTTGTAACAATATCTTTCATATACTTAGCATAATGATTCATTTTGAGCATATAAGTTAATCGCATATGCAAAAAGATAGGTCTAATCATTTCAGCAAAGCGCTCAAAATCCTCATCATCCTTTTTCTTGGATGGTTTGGGAGGAAAAGGCATGGGTTTCTGAACCCAAGGCTCTCTTTCCTTACCATGTTTCCTAGCAACAAAGTCTTTCTTATCATAACGTTGATTCTTTGATTGTGGGTTATCAAGATCAACAGCAGGTTCAATTTCTATATCATTATGATTACTAGGTTGAGCATCATCATGAACATTATCATTAACATTATCACTAGTTTTAGGTTCATTACCAGATTGTGTTTCGGCATTAGAAATAGAGATATCATTTGGATTCTCAGGTGTTTTAGTAATAGGTTCACTAGAAGCATGCAAAGTCCTATCATTTTTCGTTTTCTTCCTTTTAGAAGGACTACGTGCATCTACATTATTTCTCTGAGAATCTTGCTCAATTCTCTTAGGATGGCCTTCAGGATACAAAGGTTCCTGAGTCATTCTACCAGTTCTAGTAGCCACTTTAACTGCATAATCATTTTTCTTACAATTCATTTCATTGAGCAAATCATTTTGAGCATTAACTACTTGTTCTACTTGAGTGGTAACCATAGAAGCATGTTTACTAATAAGTTTAAGTTCACCTTTGACATTAGCCATATAATCACCCAAGTGTTCAAGCATATTTGAATTGTATTTCAATTGTCTACCAAAATAAGCATTAAAATCTTCTTGCTTAACCATAAATTTATCAAACTCATCTAAGCATGGGCTAGCAAATTTAGTAAACGGGATTTCAGCTTTATCATATCTATAGAGAGAATTTACCTTTACTACCTGTGTCGGGTTATCAAGACCATGAGTTTCTTCAATAGGTGGAGTATTAAGATCATATGTTTCTTCAACGGGCGGCTAGCTTTTTAATGTAAGATATGAGTATATGATATTATGAACTACATATAAATTTAGAGTCTAGTTTACTGCTTAAGACACATGGGACTAATTTTTCTTTCCAATTGTTTTTGAGCATTTCCAGCTGACTCATTGATTGGTTATTTTTTAGGGTAGTGACTATTTAGTCCCGAAGCTTCATGAATTAGTACTTTTTTCATTCTGTAGTTATCTGTGGTTATTCCATAATTAACCATGTATTTTGCAAATAAGTTCTACATTGTGTATTGACTAAGTGTAGACAAAAATCTTAGTTTTTTTCCCTTTTGTCAGTTGTGTATTGACTATTTTTTGCAAAAGTATTAATTGCTATATATATATACAATATCAATCCGATTACAAAAAGAAGGCACACTCTTTTCGACATTCAAGTCTGGCCTTAACTTTAACCAATAAAATGTGGCTATGTCTCGTTAAAATTACATCATTAATAAATTCGTAAAAAAGGATATTTGACATGTATAAAAATGCCAAGTGAGAACCTAACAAATGCATGTGACTTTACTTAATATAACCAAGTTGAAAAAAGACAATAAATGCTAAATATCAGATTTTTTTTGCGGGAAGAAAATTTATTCTAATGAGCAGCAATGAATTTTAGAACAAATAAGTTCTACAGTAAGGTATCACATGAATGTTCTTACTTCGTGATAGATGCAAATGATCTCTGAAATAAAAAGTTATTTTTCAAAAGATTGCTTACTTCGTGATGGATGTCAAAATATTGGTACGCACACACTAAATCTGTCTTTTTTTCCAGATATCTCATTATCAAATCATATACTCTAGCTTAAAACATCAATAATTAGTGTACAACATGTTGTTAAGATAAACTCCACAAACATATGTCAAAGAAGAATACATGAAGTATATATATGGTAAGTACACCGATTGTAATGATGCAAACTCTATCAAATAGTTAAGCTAAACGGGTTTTAAAAAGAGATATACTGAAAAAATGTATCATGGATTTTTTTATTTTAGTACAAATGATACTGTGAAATAATATTTGTAGCTAAAACATCCATATTTTTATTACATGAAAAAAAGATTCACTCATCTAACTGCATAGGAACATCAATTTGATAATCAGTGCATCAGTATAATCTTACTAATAGAGCTGAAGTAAAAACTTTCTAACAGAGTTGAAGTGTCCAACCAAAACTTATTAGAATACAGAAATTATTATTACAACAACATAGTTTGTACAGGAAGGTGTAAGTGTATGTTCCACTAAAAGTAATAATACATACACACTCAATTTTTTCCACTCCAGCAATTTCATTGGCCTGAAAAGTAAACTAAAATAAAGTGTGCCATTTGTCCCCATAAGAATCCTCTGCCAACAAAACGATAGTACTTTGGACAATTATGAATGGTTGATCTAACCAAAAGTGTCATCTGCTGCAATAGACTGGAACACCGCCAATACCTTGCAAAACCGAAAAGGAAAATTTCTCACATTGGGCGTGTACTTAGACCCGAGAAGCAAAGTATCAGCAAATTACATAAATTCAGAATGTAAAAACTGAGGTAGAAATCATATGCTAAAATCTTTTGATATCTGCTAAGTTCTGATAGATGGTGACATTATATAAACATATGTTGAACTTCAAAGGAAGTACATAATTAGAAAAAAGTATCCATATCGATGCACAACAACTATATAAATCAGTTCTCACCTAAATGAAAATGCTCGCAAAGAGATGCTCTTAAAATCTTGAGTAGTTGGGTATCAGCTAAATGAAGGTAAATCAAAGAAAAACTAATAACTTATAAGCATTGTTATTCTCTTTCTTCTAGTAAGCTTTCGTGAGACCTCCATACCATTCTAGATACAGATGATAAACAAAAGGCAAGTATCTTTCAAAACTAATTAGATATATATATTGTCAATGGCGATCAGAATTGCTATCCTGAGCATCGATGAACACATCCTGCAAAACAACGTAATTCAATGTCATAGATAAGGTTTGTAAATATCCGAACACATAAAAATAACAATAAACTAAGGAAGCAACAACCATATCTGCATCTATTGCATATGTATGTGTGGTCCAAACATATCTAAAACTCTCATAATCAAATCCCATGCAGCAAAGCCAAATCATATCAGTCGTGTTCTTAACTTCATATACAAAGTATCACATCAGGCGGCCCATGCAAAAATTATAGGAAGAGAAAGAACTAACCAAAAGGAATTCAAGTTCCTCTTATGTGCTTTGATCTGATGTGTTCCATTTATTGTTGGGAAACCTCGATATCAAGCAGTCAATCTTCAAGTTGAGAGCACTTTGTGAGATTGGCGTGTCTGGCAGCAAGACTCTATCGTTAGAGGGGAGTATGAGCAGTCTGGGTAGCACTGTAGTGTATCTGTATGCACACATGATTTTGTGGTTGGAGACGAAGCAAACATAGGCCGCCACCGTCGGCGTAGAGCACAACCTGGACGATGCAGAGATCACGGAGGTTTATCATCGAGGGGACTACGCGGAGCCTGGGCAGTGCTGCTGTTGGTAAGTATATGCACGCATGATGAACTCCTGGTTGGAGACGAAGCAAACATGGGCTGCCGCCATCATCATAGCACACAATGAGGACGATGCGGAGATCATGGAGAAGAATAGATCCTCAGATCACAAAGAGATGGTTATCAGCTGCAATTAATTTTTTTGTAGGGTCGGCTGTGATTAAATTGAAACGACTCACAAGGAAAGCCTTTTCCTTTGCACGTCTCTGTAGGAGATCATTGAAAGTTAGTTTCCTTTTCTGTTTTTGCATGCAGGCGTGTACAACATTTTTTTAGGAAACCTTCTGCCTTGCACATTTTCAGGAGATAAACCAGGCCTGCTATTTTCATATAAAAGAGATAATTAAAGTTAGTTTCTTTTTTTTCATGCACGTAGGTAACCCATGTGAAAAAAATTATTTATTGTACGCTAACAAATATTTTTTTTCTGAAACTTTGCATCTAAAATTCTGAACGTGAGGTTTTGTATTGAGTCCATAGATAGATATATTATAGATCAATTTTTGGGGACTAAATCTGGCCGTTATAATTCGATCCCACTAATTTTTTTTGAGGAACCGATACCACTAAGAGTGGTGCTTGTGAATTTCTCTAATTTCTCGAATTAACGTGCGCATGTATGGTAGTAGATCAAACCTGGATCAATCTATCCCTGTTGCGAGGAGTGCGAGCGGCGGAGTACCAGAGAAGCATAAGGCGGCTATTGCAGCAACCGATGACAACGTACCGGGAGGGGCAGTCGAGTAGTGGAAGCTTCATGGCGCAGGAAATAACAGGCTTGGTACACCATTGAAAGCCATGGACTGATCAATGTGGAGGCGACCTTCAAGATGAACAGAGATATGGGTTGTCTTTCAGTGTAGGGGTGGCAAGGAATTAACGTGGAAATCTGGTGCAAGTTGTATAAAACATGGACTATATTTAATCTAGATCATGGTGCAGTTGTACAAAACATGGACTCTTTTCAAGAGAGAGATGTGAGAGTTTGATGGTGGGCCATTTTACAAAACTTGGACTCTTTTCAAGAGAGGGACGTGAGAGTGGGCCGTTATTAACTTGGTCGTGCAAGTTGGATGGTAGTAGTAGATAGATTGCTATTTTTTTCTTCTTATTTTTTTACAGCTGAGAAAAGCACTTTTTTTTGCTTAGGAGGATTTTATCGTTGGATCTACACCGTAGTAATTCGGTCCCACGCTAGATGAACGGCTCGTAAAATCTAATTTACGTGGGAATTTCTACGTGGGAATTTCTAGGAAGTCTAGAATTAGTATAGGTATAGGTAGATAGATAGATAGATAGATATGTTTCTTCAACGGACGGTAAATTAAGACCGTGTATTTCTTCAATAGGAGGTAAATTATTAACATCTTCAGCTTTAATACCTTTTTCTTTCATGGATTTCTTTACCTCTTGCATATCTTTAGGACTGAGAAATAGAACACCCCTCTTCTTCGGAGTTGGTTTAGGAATAGGCTCAGGAGCTAGTTCAAGAAGTGTCCAATTATTTTCATTTGTCAACATACTATTCAATAGAATTTCAGCTTCATCCGGCGTTCTTTCCCTGAAAACAGAACCAGCACAACTATCCAGGTAATCTCTGGAAGCATCGGTTAGTCCATTATAAAAGATATCAAGTATTTCATTTTTCTTAAGAGGATGATCAGGCAAAGCATTAAGTAACTGGAGAAGCCTCCCCCAAGCTTGTGGGAGACTCTCTTCTTCAATTTGCACAAAATTATATATATATATATATATCCCTTAAAGCAGCTTGTTTCTTATGAGCAGGGAAATATTTAGCAGAGAAGTAATAAATCATATCCTGGGGACTACGCACACAACCAGGATCCAGAGAATTAAACCATATCTTAGCATCACCCTTTAATGAGAACGGAAATATTTTAAGGATATAGAAGTAGCGAGTTCTCTCATCATTAGTGAACAGGGTGGCTATATCATTTAATTTAGTAAGATGTGCCACAACAGTTTCAGACTCATAGCCATGAAAAGGATCATATTCAACCAAAGTAATTATATCAGGATCAACAGAGAATTCATAATCCTTATCAGTAACATAGATAGGTGAAGTAGCAAAAGCAGGGTCAGGTTTCATTCTAGCATTTAGAGATTGCTGCTTCCATTTAGCTAATAACCTCTTGAGTTCGTATCTATATTTGCAAGCTAAAATAGCTAAAGAAGCTTCTTTATCAAAAACAAAAACCTTAGGAATAACGGGCAAGTCTTCATCATCACTTTCATCAATATTATCAGATTCAATATTTTCATTCTCTCTAACCCTAGCAAGTTGTTCATCAAGAAATTCACCAAGTGGCACAGTAGTATCAAGCATAGAAGTAGTTTCATCATCAGTATCATGCATAGCAGAAGCGACATCGTCAATAACATGCGACATATCAGAATGAATAGTAGAAGCAGGTTTAGGTGTCGTAAGCTTACTCAAAACAAAAGGTGAATCAAGTGCAGAGCTAGATGGCAGTTCCTTACCTACCCTCGTAGTTGAGGGATAAATCTTGGTTTTTGGATCTCTCAAGTTCTTCGTAATGATAAGTAGATATAAATCCCAAGTGACTCAAAAATAGAGCTATGCTCCCCGGCAACGGCGCTAGAAAATAGTCTTGATAACCCACAAGTATAGGGGATCGCAACAGTTTTCGAGGGTAAAGTATTCAACCCAAATTTATTGATTCGACACAAGGGGAGCCAAAGAATATTCTCAAGTATTAGCAGCTAAGTTGTCAATTCAACCACACCTGGAAACTTAATATCTGCAGCAAAGTATTTAGTAGCAAAGTAATATGATAGTAGTGGTAACGGTAGCAAAAGGTAACAGTAGCAAAAGTAATGTTTTTGGTATTTTGTAGTGATGATAGCAATAGCAACGGAAAAGTAAATAAGCAAAGAACAATATGTGGAAAGCTCGTAGGCAATGGATCGGTGATGGATAATTATGCCGGATGCGGTTCATCATGTAACAATCATAACATAGGGTGACACAGAACTAGCTCCAACATGTATTCCGAATATAGTCATACATGCTTATGGAAAAGAACTTGCATGACATCTATTGTCCTACCCTCCCGTGGCAGTGGGGTCCTAATGGAAACTAAGGGATATTAAGGCCTCGTTTTAATAGAGTACCGGAACAAAGCATTAGCACATAGTGAATACATAAACTCCTCAAACTATGGTCATCACCGGGAGTGGTCCCGATTATTGTCACTTCGGGGTTGCCGGATCATAACACATAGTAGGTGACTATAGACTTGCAAGATAGGATCTAGAACACTCATATATTGATGGAAACATAATAGGTTCAGACCTGAAATCATGGCACTCGGGCCCTAGTGACAAGCATTATGCATATCAAAGTCATAGCAACATCAATCTCAGAACATAGTGGATACTAGGGATCAAACCCTAACAAAACTAACTCGATTACATGATAGATCTCATCCAACCCATCACCGTCCAGCAAGCCTACGATGGAATTACTCATGCATGGCGGTGAGCATCATGAAATTGGTGATGGAGGATGGTTGATGATGACGATGGCGACGGATTCCCCTCTCTGGAGCCCCGAACGAACTCCAGATTAGCCCTCCCGAGAGGTTTTAGGGCTTGGCGGCAGCTCTGTATCGTAAAACATGATGAATTCTTCTCCCTGATTTTTTTCTCTCCGAAACCAAATATATAGAGTTGGAGTTGAGGTCGGAGGAGCTCCAGGGGGCCCACGAGGTAGGGGGCGCGCCCCATACCCTCGTGCACGGGGTGTGGGCCCCCTGGTCTTCATCTTTTGCAAGGATTTTTTATTATTTCCGAAAAGATGTTCCATGAAGTTTCAGGTCATTCCAAGAAATTTTGTTTCTGCACATAAATAACACCATGGCAATTGTGCTGAAAACAGCGTCAGTCCAGGTTAGTTCCATTCAAATCATGCAAGTTAGACTCCAAAACAAGGGCAAAAGTGTTTGGAAAAGTAGATATGACGGAGATGTATCAATGATATACGCAACCCACATTCCCAAGAGGGAATGGAAGCGTGCACTAAGGGACGACTATGCGATGGAGCCAGTCGCCCCAAAGTTCAACCCATGGTCCTCTTGTCCGATCACCTTCGATCGCAGGGACCTCCCCACTAGTATCCGTCATGGCGGATCTTCCGCATTGGTCCTGGACCCCATAATTGATGGACTTCACCTGACTCGAGTCCTTATGGAGGGCGGCGGCAGCCTGAACCTGCTCTATCAGGATATAGTGCGCAAAATGGGCATAGACCCCTCGAGGATCAAACCCACCAAAACCACCTTTAAAGGTGTAATCCCAGTTGTAGAGGTCTGTTGCACGGGCTCAATCACATTGGACGTGGTTTTCGGGTCTCCGAACAACTTTCGAAACGAGGAGTTAATCTTTCATATCGTCCCCTTTCGAAGCGGCTACCACGCACTACTCGGACGAACCGCATTTGCCAGATTCAATGCAGTACCACATTATTCATACCTCAAACTCAAAATGCCAGGACCACACGGGGTTATAACAGTTAATGGAAACACAGAGTGCTCGCTCCGCACGGAGGAACACATTGCGGCTCTGGCAGCAGAAGCGCAAAGCAGCCTTATTAGGCAAACCGCCAATTCGGCGAAAAAGACCGCGGACACCTTCAAGCGAGTCCGGAGTACCCCGCAGGAGGATCGGCAGGCATGTTTTGGGTCCGACTAGCCATTCAGCCTCCATCCTAGTCCCAATCACGTGGCGAAATTTGCGCCATGCGTACATAACTACGCACTCAAGATACCATGGGCATAAGCATAGGCACCACTACGGCACGTCCCACAAAGCGGCTCAACCGCCCCAGGGGCTGTATACCTTTATCATTTTTTCTCTTTCAGGACCTTACTCTCTGGAAGCCCTTTCTGGCAGTCTAATTATTGGACTCATTGCGGCAAGGAAATACCAAGGAAGCAAGACGGTCTGACGTTCAAAGGTGGTCTCTGATCACGATCGATATACCTGTATTACATACCCATACGCTGCCCTTGGATAGGACATGTCAAATAGTCCTATTTTTTGCTTATTGCACTATTTGTATCCGTACGCTTCGGCGTACTATTTAATAACAATGCATAGCGTTAGCCTATTATTGCATTACCCTTTTTTCTGTTGTCTGCTTATTTACGACAGATTGCACCCGTACATTCTGGTACGACTAGTGCGCCAGGGGCTCCAGTATACCCCATAATATGGCGTGAGAAGTCCGAACAGTTTCGACAGTGCGGCACCCCGAACTTATAGAATTATATGCATCAGCTCTGAATCATGTCTTGGGTCAATAGTTGGATTTGCCCGGCTCCCATGTTTTGGTACCTTACATTCCGCAATATCGGCTAAGCTAGCGCTGAGAGAACTACTGCGATTGTGTCCTGGTTTTTCCAGACGAGCACCTCAGTAGAGAAAGCCCAAAACTGACTGTCATGATGAGGCGAGAGCTGGTCGCTGTTTGAGAGGTCTCAAGTCCTTAAAGACTTTTTTCGTTTCGGGCGAGGAGTCGGCCTTGCCCGACTTAGGCGTATATAGCGCCCCAAATTTGGCCTTCCGAATACAAGGGGCTTCGCCAAAATTTAAAATTGTAGACTTCTATGGCTAAGTGAGAGTGATAAAGCTTTATAGTCCGATTGCTTGGTTCGCTGTGCTAAAGACCTCCTTCGAAGGACCCAAAATTGGTATAAAGAGTGCTCAGGTTTATCCCGAACACCTCAGTACTAGTTACATGGGGCAGAAGCCGACGACTGGCCAACTCTCAGATTTCATAAACGGCCGCACAAAAGGTAATATTTTAAATTAACAAAGCGTTGCATAGCGCAAATGAACTCGTTTCAGGATCACATGAGTACATTCATCTGAATATTACATCCTTAGCACACTCCTCGGCCGCAAGGCGAGCACCCTTCGGGACACTGTCATAATACATTTCGGGGTAGCGATGCTCCTTGCCTTCCGGCGGCCCCTCCTTCACCAGCTTTACGGCGTCCAGCTTCGCCCAGTGCACCTTCGCGCGGGCAAAAGCCCTGCGCGCACCCTCGATGCAGACGGACCGCTTTATGACTTCAAGCCATGGGCATGCATTCACAAGCCGCCTCACCAGACCGAAGTAGCTATCAGGCAGGGGCTTGCCAGGCCACATCCGGACTATAAGACCCTTCATGGCCTGTTCGACCGCCTTCTGAAGCTCGACCAGTTGCTTCAGCTGGTTGCTCAAGGGCATTGGGTGTTCGGTCCCAGTATATTGAGACCAGAACAACTTCTCCATCGAGCTCCCTTCCTCAGCCCGGTAGAACTCCGCGGCATCCGACACACTGCGGGGCAGATCTGCGAACGCTCTTGGAGAGCTCCGAACTCGGATAAGTAAAAGGAAAGTTTCCTTCACATGCTTGCTTTGCATAATGAATGCCTTACCCGCTGCTATCTTCTTAACCGCCTCAATTTCCTGGAGGGCCTTTTGGGCTTTGGCCTTGGTGCTTTTTGCACTCTCGAGTGCCTTTGCAAGCTCGAACTCCTGCGTCTTAGAGTTATGCTCCAAGGATTTTTTCTTCTCGGCAAAGTCCTAGAGCTCTTGCTGCACCTCGCCAACCCAGGCCTCTTGTTTCTCGCGCTCGGTGCGCTCCTTGGCCGCTTTGTCTTCGGCCTCGAATAGCGACTTCTTTAGGGCCGCCACTTCGGTCGTGGCCCCAAGCAAATTCATGATGATCCTATTATTCTAAAACCAAATTTTTCTTTATAATGTACAGACGGGGTATGACTTACCTTTGTTCTCTTTGAGCTTCCTCTTGGTAAGGTCAAGCTCTTCCTAGGACCGCTCAAGGTCCTGCTTCCATGTAGCGACCTCCGCAGTACGTGCGGCAGCGGCTAGCAGTGAAGCCTGCATATGCACATAGACATATTATGATTACACTCCTGCGGTTTTTATTTGATCCTCTATTCGGCCTTCCTTCGCGAACGCCAAACAGAGCATCAGGGGCTACTTTCTATGCTGTAAAATTTTCTTATAATTTGATCACTTACCTTAAAGCCTATTAGGAGGCTGGCACAGGCTTCAGTCAGTCCGCTTTTGGCAGACTGAACCTTCTCGATCACCGCACTCATGATAGTGCGGTGCTCTTCGTCGATGGAAGCGCCGCAGAGCGCTTCCAGCAAGTTGTCCGATGCCTCTGGATGGACAGAGGCCGTCGGCAAAGGCGACTTGCCCCTCTTAGCAAGGGGTTGACTGACAGAGTCCGGAACCACTGGAGGTTCCGGCGCAAATTCGGCTGGGGGCCAAATTTGCTGCCCCCGTCATCGGAACCAATGGGAGTCTTGCTCCCCTTGCGCCCAGTGCCCGGAATGTCGCCTTGAGGCACCTCCAGGACTACCTCCCGTCGGCTCGGTGCCCTTTGAGACAACACCTCGACATTGTCCATAGGGTGAGGGGAGGAGGCGGTCGGAAGTGAATCGCTGTTCAGATCCGGCGAGTCCAAAGAACCATCCAACGAAGATACATCGATACGGGCTCGAGACTGTAGCGACCAGACCTCAACCAGTCTGATCTCTGTGCATAAGTGTCAACCCTGGATCGGTAATGCTGACACACACAGTACTTGAAGGATTTATAACAGAGTAGCAATCACACACTTATTACCTCGAATGTCTCAAAAGAGAACTTATTACAATAAATATGCTTAAGGCCATCTAAAACAATAACAGTGGAAGGGTTGGAAGATAAAGTGAGTCCATCAACACCAACGGCATCACTGAGTGAAAGACCACGACCTAAGGCTCCTTACTCGTCGTCTGAAAAGTCTGCAACATGATACGTTGTAGCCCGAAAACGGGCCAGCACATGGAATATGCTGGCAATGTAACACAAAAGGATAATGAACAGAATAATGCTATCACTACATGCATATATGGATGGTGGAGGCTGTAGGGTTAATATGTTTTGCGAAAAGCCAATTTTTCCCTACTGCAAAGGAATAAGTTTTATTTAACTACAAAGTTTGTTGAAAAATATTGAGAAGGTAAACCCCCTCTCAATCCCAATATAAAGTAATCATTAACAAACCATCAAATTAATTAAGTAGTGATGAGATCAACATGATAATCCAAGAACCAGATACTCAAGATGTCCATAACCGGGGACACGGCTAACCATGATTAGTTTGTACACTCTGCAGAGGTTTATGCACTTTTCCCCACAAGACTCAATGTCCTCCGTTTGGTTTCTCGCACTACATGATGTTTGAGAAACGGATGACCGAGACACAGTCTTTCAGAAGCGTTAACACCTTACGATGGGTAGACCGCACCACCTACATCCCCTACATCTGCTAGTCTACCACTTTAAGAGTTCACACGACTTAATCAACTAAGCTAGAGCCCATAATAGCTTGTGGCTGCACACGGAAGTTTCTAGTATGAATAATCTCATGATCCCTTTGAGCTTGGGTGGCAGTCCATAGGAGAATCACACGGTACCCCAGGATTTCCAAAAATACAGGCAATCACTGGATTCCCCAGGTGCCTCAATCCACCCAAATGTGTATTCAAGTTGCCACCTTAAGTTGAACCATTAATTAGAAATCTCACATCTGTCATGGATACTCTCAAACCCAATCCACGTCTACGAGCATAGCATAGCAATATAATCATAACATAGAAGTAACGCCCAGGGTTTGATAACAAACAGGTAAATAGGTACTACCTCAGCTACTTCCCAACCCACAATTTAATTCAAATCCTAACCATGCAATTGTTTGGGGATTGATCTAATGCAGTAAAACTGGGTAGTAAATAGGTATGATCAAAGTGTTACTTGCCTTGGTGATGATCAGTGAAACCTAGAGACTCGTAGTAGCACGCTTCGCACTCCGGGTACTCTATCGTAAACAAAGAAACATACAATAGGCAAACAAGCAAGGGCACGGGTAAAACTCAATTAAGAGATCTAACCAGAAAGTTCAACTTAAGAACTCCAGTTTGCAAAAAGAATCAAATCAAACGAAGCAAAAAAACTCAAACCGCCAAAGAAACAAGCTTCATTTACTAATCTGAACTAAAGTCAAATTTTACAGTAGCAAAAACTTGTTTAAGTTGGCTAGACGGAAAAAGGGTTTCGAGAGGAAACTCTAGGCGCTTAAATCGCCTGATTCTGATAAACGAGTGAAAAGTTATACTAGAACGAAAATCAGATCAGAAATCGCGATCGAAAATAATCGCGGAAAATCCGAGAAAAAGAAACTGACAAACAGGCTAACAAACCAACGTTCGCTATCTGCGGCTAAACGGTGAAAACCGTTAGTTAAAACAAACGTACGGACGAACGTCCGCTAAATAACTAAACCAATAAAAATAAACCGAACCGATCTAAAAAAACGAAAACTAGGGTTTACGAAATAAAACCGTTCATTTTTTTAAAACCGGCGGCTACCTCGAACTCCGGCGGGCGGCGGCGTGGCAGCTCCGATGGCGGCGGTCGGCGGGGTGGCGCGGGGTGGCGGCGTTCGGCGGCAGGGTGGCGGCGGGGCTTGGGGTTAGGGTTTGGGTGGCGGGCCTGGTGGGCTGCGGGGGTGCGGCTTATAAAGGGGGCCGGCCCGAAGAGTCCTGGTCGGGTACGGCCCGAAGTCGGTTTGACCTTTTGTTTTAAATAATTCCAATGTGTAGAAAAAGAAAGAAAAGAAATACTAAAAGGACTCCAAAAATCCCAAAATAAATTTTCCCCGTCCTCTAAAAATAGGCCAGACAAGGTGAACATTTATTTGGGCTTAAAATGCAATTTTGAAAAACGCATATTTTTCCTAATTCAAATAAAATAGCGACGAAACTCCGAATAAAAAATCTTATTTGATTTTTAATATTAAATCTCTGATATTTATTTATTGTGAGGAAGTTATTTAATATCTCTCTTTTATTTTTAATAAAAGAAATATTTCAGAGAAAAATAATTAAAATCAAACGACCCTCTATTCAAAATTCGAGAAAAACTCGAATATGAAAGTAACGAAATCCCCAACTCTCTCCGTGGGTCCTTGAGTTGCGTAGAATTTCTAGGATCAACCAAAATGCAAATAAAAGTATGATATGCAATGATGATCTAATTCATAACATTCCAAATTGAAAATTTGGGATGTTACAAACCTACCCCCCTTAAGATGAATCTCGCCCTCGAGATTCGGGTTGGCTAGAAAATTGGTGAGAGTGATCCTTCCATAGGTCTTCCTCTCGTTCCCAAGTGGCTTCATCCTCGGCATGGTGAATCCACTGAACTTTGCAGAACTTGATTACTTTGTTGCGTGTAACTCGGCTGGAAAACTCGAGTATCTTGACTGGTTTCTCCTCATATGTCAAATCACTATCTAATTGTATCGCTTCTAGCGGCACTGTATCCCTTAGAGGCATATCATCCATCTCCGTGTGGCACTTCTTGTAGCGACTAGACCTCAAACGACCCAATCTCTATGCTCTGGTGTCATCCCTGGATCAGTAATGCTGACACCACACAGTACTTGAAGGATTTATAACAGAGTAGCAATCACACACTTATTACATTGAGTGTCTCAAAAGAGAACTTATTACAATAAATATGGATTAAGGCCATCTAATAAAGATAACAGCGGAAGGCTTGGAAGATAAGTGAGTCCATCAACTCCAACAGCATCACTGAGTATAGAACCACGACCTAAAAGGCACCTTACTCGTTGTCTGAAAAGTCTGCAACATGAACGTGTTGCAGCCCGAAATGGGTCAGCACATGGAATATGCTGGCAATGTAACACATAGAGAGCAATGAAAGAGTAATGCTATACTACATGCATATTTGGCTGGTGGAAAGCTCTATGGTTACAGTTTTGCGTAAAGCCAATTTTTCCCTACTGCAAAGGAATAAATTTTATTTAACTATCATGGTGGTTGTTAAACATTGAGAGTGTAGACACCCTCTCAATACCAATTAAGCGTCATCATTAAAACCCAACAAAATTAATTAGAGTAACATGATGAGATTCACATGATAATCCAAGTACTAGATACTCAAGATGTTCATAACCGGGGACACGGCTAACCATGATTAGTTTATACACTCTGCAGAGGTTTGTGCACTTTTCCCCACAGATGTGTATTTAATCCACCCAGATGTGTATTTAAGTTGCCACCTTAGATAAACCGTTAATTGGACAAACTCACATCTGTCATGGATTTCACTCACCCAATCCATGTCTACTAGCATAGCATGGCATAATAAGCAAATGTAGAAGTAACTCCCAAGGGTTTGATAATAAAACAGGTGATAGGTACTACCTCATCTACTTCCCAACCCACAATTTAATTAGATCCTAATCATGCAATGTGTGAGGATTGATCTAATGCAGCAAAAACTGGGTAGTAGGAGGTATGATCAAAGTGTTACTTGCCTTGCTGATGATCCGCAAAACCTAGCGATTCGAAGTAGCAAGCGGCGCACTCCGGGTACTCTATCGCAAACAAACAAGCATACAATAAGTACTCAACTGATGCACATGTAAAACTCAAATAAGATATCTAACCAGAAAGTTCAACTTAAGAACTCCGGTTGGCAGAAAGAACCAAATCGAACGAAGCAACAAAAAACAAGGCAAAAGAAACAAGCTTCGTTTACTATTCTGGATCTAGGTCAAATTTTATAGAGGCAAAAACTTGTTTGAGTTGGTTAAATGGAAAGAGGGTTTCGAGACGAAACTCCAGGCGCTTGAATCGCCTGATTCCGATAAACGAGCAAAAAGTTATACTAGAACGAAAATCGGATCCGGAATCACGATCAGAAAAATCGCGGATTTAATCCGAGAAAAAGAAAAAACGACGAACAGATTAACGAACTAACATTCGTTATTTGGATCTAACGAAGAACGCGTTCGTTAAAACGAATGAACGAGCGAACGCTCGCTAAATAAACAAAACCGAACCGGAGAAAATAAAAAAAGGATCTAGGTTTTAAAAAAACCGATCGATTTTCTTCACGAAAATAGAGGCAACGGCAGCTACCTCGGGCAGCTCCGGTCGGCGGCGGCGGGGGGGGGGGGGGGGGAGGCGGCGGCGACGCGGATCGAGGCGACTAGGGTTTCGACTGGGGCTGCGGCTCTGCTTGGGCCCTCGCGGCTATAAAGGCCGGCCGGGCCAGGTGTCCTGGTCGGACACGGCCCGGTTAGGTTGGTTCGTCTTTTTTTTTAAATAATTACGCTCAGAGAAAAAAAAGGAATACTAAACGGACTCCAAAAATCCCAAAATAAATTTTCCCCGGCTTCTAAAATCAAGCCGCACAGGATGCACATTTATTTGGGGCCTAAATGCAATTTTGGAAAACGCTCATTTTTCCTAAATTCAAATAAAATAGCAAATAAATCCAAAATAAAATCTTATTTGATTTTTTTATTAAATCCTCAATATTTCTTTATTTTGGGAAAGTCATTTTATTCCCTCTCTCATATTTTGATAATAGAAATAATTGAGGATAAAATAAATAAAATAAAATGATCCTATTTTCAAAATTTGAGAAAACTCAAATATGAAAATAACGAAATCCCCAACTCTCTCCGAGGGTCCTTGAGTTGCGTGAAATTTCTAGGATCAACCAAAATGCAATAAAATATGATATGCAATGATGATCTAGTGTATAATTTGGGATGTTACAAACCTACCCCCCTTAAGATGAATCTCGCCCTCGAGATTCGGGTTGGCTAGAAAATAGGTGAGGGTGGTCCTTCAGCAATTCCTCCTCTCGTTCCCAGGTGGCTTCATCCTCCGTGTGGTGGCTCCACTGAACTTTGCAAAACTTGATAACCTTGCTGCGGGTGGCTCGACTGGCATACTCAAGAATCTTGACTGGTTTCTCCTCATAGGTCAAATCACCGTCCAACTGAATTGCTTCCAGCGGCACTGTATCTCTCAGCGGTATATCAGCCATCTCTGCGTGGCACTTCTTCAACTGGGAAACATGGAATACATCATGAACTCCTGACAATCCTTCGGGCAATTCCAACTTGTAGGCTACTTCTCCCATGCGTTCCAAAACCTTGTATGGTCCTACAAAACGTGGCGCTTACTTTCCCTTAACTCTGAAGTGCTTAACTCCTCGAAGTGGAGATACTCGAAGATAAACTCGGTCTCCGACTTCGTAAACTGTCTCCTTGCGTTTTGAATCTACGTAGCTCGTCTGCCTGGATTGGGCTACCTTGAGCCTATCGCGAATCAATTTCACCTTCTGTTCAGACTCCTTAATCAGATCCGGTCCAAACAACTGTCGGTCTCCAATTTCATCCCATGACAATGGTGTTCTGCACCTTCTTCCGTACAAAGCTTCAAAAGGGGCCATCTTCAAACTGGATTGATAACTGTTGTTGTAAGAGAACTCTGCGTATGGCAAATTCTCGTCCCAACTAGATCTGTAATCTAGCGCACAAGCTCTCAGCATATCCTCCAAAATCTGATTGACTCTCTCGGTCTGTCCATCTGTCTGCGGATGGAAAGCTGTACTAAACTCTAGCCTAGTACCCAAGGTTTCATGCAACTGATTCCAGAACTTTGAGGTAAACTGGGTTCCTCTATCTGATACAATGCTCCTTGGAACTCCATGCAGACATACGATCCTGGTCATGTATATCTTTGCTAACTTGGCACTGGTATAGGTAGTCTTCACTGGGATGAAATGAGCTACCTTTGTCAAACGATCGACTACAACCCATATCGAGTCATAGCCTGAATGTGTTCTGGGCAATCCTGTGATAAAATCCATGCCTAACTTATCCCACTTCCATTCGGGTATTGGCAATGGCTGTAGCAATCCCGCTGGCTTCTGATGCTCTGCCTTTACTCTCTGACATACATCACAAACTACTACATACTCCGCAATATCCTTCTTCATTCCGGTCCACCAGAAAGTATCCTTCAAATCCAAATACATCTTGGTATTTCCTGGGTGAATCGGATATGGTGAATCATGGGCCTCTTGCAAAATCAACTTCCTGATCTCCGGGTTGTTGGGCACATAAACACGGTCCTCAAACCATAAGGTATCGTGCTCATCCTCACGAAATCCTTTAGCTTTTCCTTTGCTCATTTTCTCCTTAATAGAAGCAATCTCCTTGTCAGTCTTCTGGGCTTCTCCGATCTTATCCATCAAAGTAGACTGAATTTCCTGTGCTGCTACATAGCCTCTCGGAACTATCGCCAAACATAGCTCACGAAGATTCTCGGCAAACTCACTTGGTAAATCTCCCGTCATTAAGGTGTTGACATGACTTTTACGACTCAGCGCATCGGCTACTACGTTAGCCTTTATAGGGTGATAATGCAATTTCATATCATAATCCTTTATGAGCTCCAACCATCTCCTTTGCCTGAGATTCAACTCCTTCTGCGTGAAAATATACTTCAAACTCTTGTGATCCGTGTACACCTCGTAATGGTTTCCAATGAGAAAATGTCTCCAAGTCTTCAATGCATGCACTACGGCTGCTAACTCCGAATCATGCGTGGCATAATTTAACTCATGTGGCTTAAGTTATCGTGAGGCATAGGAAACAACTCTTCCTTCCTACATAAGAACTGCTCCAAGTCCTCGACGTGAAGTGTCACAATACACCTCATAATCCTTGGTCTGATCTGGCAAAATCAACACTGGTGATGTAACTAAACGTTTCTTCAACTCCTGGAAACTGGCCTCACATTCCTCGGTCCATATGAACTTGGTATCCTTCTTCAACAACTCCGTCATAGGCTTTGCAATCTTTGAGAAATTTTCAATGAATCTCCGGTAGTATCCTGCAAGTCCAAGAAAACTCTGGATCTCTCCAATTGTTGTTGGCGCTTCCCAATTTGTCACAGTGTCAACCTTGGTGGGATCTACTCCTATACCTTCTCCGGATATAACGTGTCCGAGAAATCCAACTTCCTTCAACCAAAACTCACATTTGCTAAACTTGGCAGATAACTGATGTGCTCTGAGCTTACCAAGTACCGAACGCAAATGCTCCTTATGCTCCTCTTCATTCTTCGAGTAAACCAGAATATCATCAATGAACACTATGACGAACTTATCCAAAAACTCCATAAACACTTTGTTCATCATGTTCATAAAATATGCCGGTGCATTAGTCAGACCAAATGACATAACGGTATACTCGTACAGCCCATACCTGGTGGTAAACGCCGTCTTAGGTATATCCTGTTCTCGTATCTTCAACTGATGGTACCCTGATCGCAGATCGATCTTGGAAAATACCTTAGCTCCTTGCAATCGATCAAACAGATCATTGATCATCGGTAGTGGGTACTTGTTCTTGATGGTTACTTCATTCAATCCTCGATAATCAACAACCATCCTTAACGATCCATCCTTCTTCTCCACTAGAAGTACCGGCAATCCCCAAGGTGAAGAACTTGGGCGAATATATCCTTTATCCAGTAACTCCTTAATCTGCTTCTTAATCTCTTCCAAATCCTTTGCGGGCATCCTATATGGTCTCTTAGATATTGGCCTTGTGCCTGGCGAAAGCTCAATCAAAAACTCAATATCTCTATCCGGTGGCATGCCTGGCAACTCCTCTGGAAATACATCAGGGAAATCCTTCACTACTGGTACTTCCTCCTGTACAATTCCTGTTACGAATTTACTTGAGTCCTTTTTGGCACAGGTCGGGATCCATACTTGATCCTTCTTCCTTCTGGGGTGGTAAGCAAAATTGACTTACTGGCGCAATCGATTTTTCCTCCATACATCGACAGCCAATCCATACCCAGAATTATATCCAAACCTTGTGATTCCAAAATGATCAAATCTGAGGGAAACACATGACTACCTATACTCAATGGCACTTGAAAACATCCCTTACTAGCCATATGCTCCGCTCCTGGTGAGCTTACTAGCATAGGTGTTCGAAGAACTTTGGTGGGCAGGTTATACTTATCCACAAATCCCCTTGATATGTATAAATGCGATGCACGAGTATCAAAAAGAACGAGTGCAGTAAATGACTTAACCAAAAACTTACAGATTACTGCATCGGGCTGGGCTTCAACCCCCTCCACGTTAACGTGGTTCACCTGTCCCCTGTTGAAAGGGTTCGGCTTCTTCCCAAAGCTTCCATTGCCTTTTCCATTCTGGGATTCAGGACATTCATTGGCATAATGGCCGGTCTTCTGGCACTTAAAGCAAGTGACTTGGCTCAGGTCTCTCTTGGCTGGGGTTGATGGGTTGGTACAGTTCTGCCCGTTGCTTCCTCCATTCCCATTACCATTATTGGTGTCATTAATGTTGTGCGAGCTACCTCCTCCATGGGTATGCTGAAAATGTCCTCCCGGTCTAGGGGTAAAACATGCTTCTGCTGAGCTCCTGAATTGTACTTCCCTTCTCCATACTTCCTCTTGCGATTCTCAATCTGCTGCTGCTTCCCTTCAATCATAAGAGCACGATCTACCAACTCCTGGTAGTTGTTGAAGGTTGCTACCATCAACTGCATGCTCAACTCATCATTCAGTCCTTCCAGAAACTTCTCCTGCTTAGCTGCATCCGTAGCAATGTCATGTGGGGCATAACGTGCTAGCTTACTAAAGTCCTCCACATATTGGCCAACTGTCCGTCCTCCTTGGCGCAAGTTACGAAACTCTCGCTTCTTCATGGCCATAACTCCTGCTGAAACATGGGCAGTACGGAAAGCCTGCTGGAACTGGTCCCATGTGACAGTGTCGATAGGGAAAGTGGCGGTGAAATTCTCCCACCATGATGCTGCGGGTCCTTCAAGCTGGTGTGCGGCAAACTTCACCTTTTCCGCATCTGTGCATCCTGCCATGGTCAACTCCCTGGCTGTCTTGCGGAGCCAATCATATGCTACTATAGGCTCGGTGCTACTGGAAAACACCGGCGGATTTAGCCTAAGAAAACAGGCTAAGTGATCAACAGGTGGTGGTGGTGGTGGGTTGTTGTTGTTCCCCTGATTCTGATTCTGGACTAGCAACTGCATCAATGTGTTCTGCTGCTGGATCAACTAGGTGAGCTCCGGTGGGAAGGTAAATCCGTGGTCATGTCTCGGAGGCATCTGGGGTTTAGAAAAGATGAGATTTAAGAATAGAGAGGGGTCTAGAGAGAAAACACTACCCATATGCACATGAGGCAAAAGCAAACAATTCACTTCATTCAATCAAACAAGGGCATACAATTGATCTAACTATCGCAAAGGTGCTTTTTATACTTGTGCCTGCAAGTATTATAATACCTCCTGTGCGGCCGTTTAACATATATGTATATATAATCTGAAAGATGGCAGTTGTCGGCTTCAGCCCCCACGCACATAATGCGGGGGTGTTCGTAGAAGGCGCATTTTCACACTTGATCCAACGTCTTGGTCCTACAAAGGAGGTGATAGCGTAGCGAACTAGGCAATCGGACTATGATGCTTTATCACTTTCACTTAGCCATAGGAGTTTGACAGTGAGGCTACTTATATAGCCCCTGGTGGTGCCTGCGCTCGCCCGAACTCGGGGCGCGTATGTGCCTGGCCGGGAAGCGGCCCTTCGTTAATGCGGAGGAATCCTAAAGATTCCGGTAAGTCATCGAGTGGTTGACCAGTCTCATGCTATATCATGACAGCCAGTTCTCGGCTTTCTCTACTGAGGTGCTCGCCTGGCCGAACCGGGGCACAATCGCAGTAGTTCTCATGGTGCCGCCTTAGCCGATAGAGCGGAACGTAAGGTAGCAAAACACAGGAGCCGGGCAAACCCAACATTTGACCAAAGACATGATTCGGAGCTGATGCATATAAGGCCAGACTCGCGACGCCGAACACTCGCTAAGGTATTCGGTCTTTATGAGGGCGGGCGGGATAACGCCCTTAGTTATAAGCCCCTAGTGTCCAGGTACGTGCAAAACTCTGACGTGGCCACATGCCAAAACGCCAGTCTCCTCCTTGGTTATACCAAGAAACCAGGGGATGTGTATCAATAAGAGACAGTAAAAAAGGTTTACGCAGGGTCTTAATCTGAAAAGAATCCTTGGAACGGGTTGCTGTTGCACGTCTGCGCCTGTGTCTCCGTTGTGCCGTATCCTGGACGGGCATAGCACGGTGTTTATCTGTAAAAGAGAGGAATTTAGTTTAGGAAAGATCGTGCCGAGCATGAGTTATACTAAATAAACGAAGTATAAATCGAAATGGGTAAAATTGAGCTTTATTGTCTCTTGTTTTATATGCGCGGAGCCCCTAGTACAGGGGTATACGGCTATTAAGCCTTTATCAATTGTATGTTTATGCCAGACTCGTCTAGCCGTGTCCGTGATCTTGATGACCTGTTTAGGTGCTTTGGCTGGTGAAGCCGCTTTATTGTGGGGCTGTCAAGGCAGCCGCACTATCTTTCGCACGGGAGGAACACTCAATGTTTTCCCTTTAATGAGATGATGCCTCGTGGACCGGGCATCTTAAGCGTAAGAGATGCATAATGCGGTATTGCGTTAAAGCGGGCGAAAGCTTCGCGTCCCAGCAGTGCTTGATAGCTACTTGAGAATGGGGCAATGTGGAAAGTTAGCTGTTCGCGTCGAAAGTTATCGGGGGAGCCGAACATAACTTCTAGCCGGAGAGAACCCATACAACGGGCATCCGGGCCTGGCGTTACCCCTTGAAAGGAGGTTTTGCTATGGCGAATTTTTGTTGGGTCTATCCCCATGTTGCGGATTGTGTCCCAGTATAACATGTTTAGACCACTGCCGCCGTCCATCGGGACATTTGTAAAGTGGAGTCCGCCAATTATTGGATCTAATACCAAGGCAGTCCAGCCTGCGTTCCGGATACTTCTAGAGTAATCCTGATGGTCGAAGGTGATCGGTTTTAACAACCATTGGCGAGACTCCTTTGGGATAGGCCGTATGGCGCGTATCTCTGTTGGCGCCATTCTGTTCGTCACGTGAAGTAAGTTTACTGTTTTGACTTCTTGTGGGAAATCCTTTTTTTTCCGGGTGCCCTGCTTGTGGGGTTCGTCATCGTCCTCACTTGGTGTGTCGGGCCCCTTGTGTTCGGCGTTGAGTTTGCCAGATTGCTTGAAAACCCAACAATCTCTGTGGGTGTGGTTCGCAGGCTTCCCGGGAGTACTGTGTATTTGACATATCTTGTCCAAGATATTTTTTAAGTTGGATAGCTCGTCCATGTTATCCTTGAGGGGCGGCTTTCTCTGATTCTGCCGCGAGCTTTTGAATCCGGCGTTGACCGCCATGCTCTTTGGGCTGTTTCTCTTATTCCAGCGCTGGTACTTGCTGCGTCGGGGTTTTCCGTTTCCATCCCTAACTTCGGATGTACTTTGGTCGCTGGTGCTACATCTTGCCAACCATCTGTCCTCTCCTGCGCAAAAGCAGGTCATGAGGCTTGTTAATGCAGCCATTGTTCTTGGATTTTCTTGGCCGAGGTGTCTGGCGAGCCATTCGTCTCGAAAGTTATGCTTAAAAGCTGTTAGGGCTTCGTCGTCCGGATAGTCGACTATCTGATTCTTTTTAGTAAGAGATATGTTCCAGAATTTCCGGGCTGACTCTCCGAGCTGTTGAGTTATGTGACTGAGATCGTCTGCATCCGGAGGGCGGACATAGGTCCCTTGAAAATTTGTCCGGAAAGCATCCCCAAGCTCTTCCCAACTTCCAATGGTGTTTTCGGGAAGGCTTTTGAGCCAATGCCGGGCTGGCCCTTTAAGCTTGAGGGGTAAGTATTTTATGGCGTGGAGGTCATCTCCTCTGTCCATGTGTATGTGTAGGATATAATCCTCGATCCAGACCCCAGGGTCTGTTGTTTCGTCGTACGCCTCTATGTTTACGGGCTTGAATCCCGCTGGGAATTCATGGTCCAGCACCTCATCGGTGAAACATAGGGGGTGTGCGGCACCCCTGTATTTGGGTGTGCCGTGATGTTCGGATATTTGTTGTGTTGCATTGCTTACTAGAGCTTGCTTTCTTGGCCCGTAGATAGATCTGGCTGGGCCATCTTTTTGATGCGGATCCTTTGGTGGATCGCGTGCCAGCTTGTGTGTGGTGCCCCTTGCTGCTCCATGCTGGCCATGTGGTCGTCTATCCGACCGGGTGGCTTTCCTATTTTTTGACTGCGGGGGCTCTATGGCCTCCTTGTCAAATTTAGGCAGTAGCTTTCGCTTTGGATAGCTTTTTGTGCGGCGACTGCTGCCATATTTGTCTGCGGTGCTGCGTACTTTGCTCCATCTGATTCTGAGTGCATCTTCCGCAGTTTTGAGCTTCCGCTTCTGCTTTTTCAGGCTACGCGCAGTGGCGACGAGCCTTTTATGGAGGTTCTTCTGCTCCATGAGCTTATCCGACGTAAGGTCGTCTGGACTGTTGTTTTCGCCGGGGATGGGGTGTTCAGTTTGTTTATCCAAGTTGCCCTGTTCGGACGGCTGCTCGAAGGCATGTTCGTCGTCCGTCGGCTCGTCCTGCTCTATGGCTGGGTCTGTATGGCTGCTGTCTCTGTCGAGGCGGGGCTTGGAGCGGCGCTTACGTCGCCGCTTTGATTGCTTTTCGAGTGAACGATCCCTCGTTGCATCCCTGTGTTCCTCGTCATCGCTTCCTTTGGGTGTGTCCACCATGTATACATCATGAGACGAGGTGGCTGTCAAGTGCCTTATAGGCGTTGGTTCATGTTCATCTCCTACATCGTCATCCATACCATCGATGTCTTCGGAGTCGAAGTCGAGCACATCGTTTAAACTATTGACAGTGGCTACGAAGTGGGTGGTGGGTGGGCATCGAATTTCTTCGTCGTCCACATCCCAATCCTGCCGGTCATAGTCCGGCCAGGACTCTCCTGACAAAGAGAGAGACCTGAGTGAATTCAGAATGTCGCCGAAGGGTGAGTGCTGAAAGATGTCTGCGGTGGTGAACTCCATGATCGGCGCCCAATCGGATTCGATCGGTAGGGGCTCGGAGGGCTCGGAGTCCGGAGAGGAGTCCGACATCTTGGAGTCATGGGCTTCGCAGAGGACAAGGCTGGTGTTCGGCTTGATCGCCGTAGAGATTGCAGCCCCCCAGGCGGTGTCTAACCACCCATCCTCGATTGGTGTGGTCAGCTCCGGGCCAAGGGTCAGAGCGGACACAGGTGCGGCCTCCAGGGCACTATTCGGCGGCAGAGCTAGATCATGCCGACCAGGACAGTGCGGCGCGCTCGGTTGCGGCTCAGATCCGTCAAAGATCAAGTCTCCGCGGTCGTCCGCTGTGTAGTTTAAACTTCCAAATCTGACCTGACGGCCAGGGGCGTAGCTTTCGATCTGCTCCAAATGGCCAAGCGAATTGGCCCGCAGTGCAAAGCCGCCAAATACGAAGATCTGTCCGGGGAGAAAAGTCTCACCCTGGATCGCATCGTCGTTGATGATCGGAGGAGCCATCGGGCCTAAAAGTGATGACACAGAGGAACTCTCAATGAAAGCACCAATGTCGGTGTCAAAACCGGCGGATCTCGGGTAGGGGGTCCCGAACTGTGCGTCTAGGCGGATGGTAACAGGAGACAGGGGACACGATGTTTTACCCAGGTTCGGGCCCTCTTGATGAAGGTAAAACCCTACATCCTGCTTGATTAATATTGATGATATGGGTAGTACAAGAGTAGATCTACCGCGAGATCAGAGAGGCTAAACCCTAGAAACTAGCCTATGGTATGATTGTTGTTCGTGCTACGGACTAAAACCCTCCGGTTTATATAGACACCTAAGAGGGCTAGGGTTACACAGAGTCGGTTACAATGGTAGGAGATCTACATATCCGTATCGCCAAGCTTGCCTTCCACGCCAAGGAAAGTCCCTTCCGGATACGGGACGAAGTCTTCAATCTTGTATCTTCATAGTCCAGGAGTCCGGCCGAAGGTATAGTCCGGCTATCCGGACACCCCCTAATCTAGGACTCCCTCAACGGCTAACCATGATTAGTTTATACACTCTGCAGAGGTTTGCGCACTTTTCCCCACAAGACTTGATCTCCTCCGTTGGGATTCTCACACTACATGGTGTTTGAGAAACGGATGGCCGAGACATAGTCTTTCCGAAGCGCTAGCACCTTACGATCGGGTAGACTGTTACACCTACTTTCCCCTACATCTGCTAGTCTACCACTGTAAGAGTTCGCATGACTTAATCAACTATGCTAGAGCCCATAGTAGCTTGTGGCTGCACACAGAAGTTTCTAGTATGAATAATCTCATGATCCCTTTGAGCCTGGGTGGCAGTCCAAAAGAAAAACAGGCAATCGCTGGAATACCCAGGTGCCTCAATCCACCCAGATGTGTATTTAAGTTGCCACCTTAGATAAACCGCTAATTGGAAAAACTCACATCTGTCATGGATTTCACTCACCCAATCCACGTCTACTAGCATAGCATGGCATAATAAGCAAACGGAGAAGTAACTCCCAAGGGTTTGATAATAAAACAGGTGATATGTACTACCTCATCTACTTCCCAACCCACAATTTAATTAGATCCTAATCATGCAATGTGTGAGGATTGATCTAATGCAGTAAAAACTGGGTAGTAGGAGGTATGATCAAACTGTTACTTGCCTTGCTGATGATCCGCAAAACCTAGCGATTCGAAGTAGCAAGCGGCACACTCCGGGTACTCTATCGCAAACAAACAAGCATACAATAAGTACTCAACTGATGCACTTGTAAAACTCAAATAATAGATCTAACCAGAAAGTTCAACTTAAGAACTCCGGTTCGCAAAAAGAACCAAATCGAACGAAGCAACGAAAAACAAACGGCAAAAGAAACAAGCTTCGTTTACTATTCTGGATCTATGTCAAATTTTACGGAGGCAAAAACTTGTTTGAGTTGGTTAAACGGAAAGAGGGTATCGAGACGAAACTCCAGGCGCTTGAATCGCCTGATTCCGATAAACGAGCGAAAAGTTATACTAGAACGAAAATCGGATTAGGAATCACGATCAGAAAAATCACGGATTTAATCCGAGAAAAAGAAAAACGATGAACAGATTAATGAACGAATGTTCGTTATCTGGATCTAAACAAAGAACGCATTCGTTAAAACGAACGAACGAGCGAACGCTCGCTAAATAAACTAAACCGGAAAAATAAACCGAGCCAGAGAAAATAAAAAAACGGATCTAGGTTTTCGAAAAAAACCGATCAGTTTTCTTCGCGAAAACTGAGGCAACGACGGCTACCTCGGGCGGCTCCGGCGAACGAAGGCGGTGGCGGGGGGGGGGGGGGGGGAGGGAGGCGGCGGCGATGGGAGGCAGCGGCGCGCGAATCGAGGCGGCGGCGGCGCAGATCGAGGCGGCTTGGGTTTCTGCTGCGGCTGCGGCTTCGCTCGGGCCCTCGCGGCTATAAAGGCCGGCCGGGCCAGGTGTCCTGGTAGGACACGGCCCGGTTAGTTCGGTTCGACTTTTTTATAAATAATTACGCTCAGAGAAAAAAACAAAAGGAATACTAAACGGACTCCAAAAATCCCGAAATAAATTTTCCCCGGCTTCTAAAATGAAGCCGCACAGGATGAACATTTCTTTGGGGCCTAAATGCAATTTTGAAAAATGCGCATTTTCCCTAAATTCAATAAAATAGCAAATAAATCCAAAATAAAATCTTATTTGATTTTTTTATTAAATCCTCAATATTTCTTTATTTTGGGAAAGTAATTTTATTCCCTCTCTTATATTTTGATAATAGAAATAATTGAGGATAAAATAAATAAAATCAAATGATCCTCCAACTGTCGTGGGTTATTCCCAGTTTGTCACAGTGACAACCTTGGTGGGGTCTACTGCTATTCCTTCTCCGGATATAACATGTCCAAGGAATCCAACTTCCTCCAGGCAAAACTCACATTTGATGAACTTGGCATATAACTGATGTTCCCTGAGCTTACCAAGTACCAAATGCAAATGCTCTTTATGTTCTTCTTCATTCTTAGAGTAGACCAGAATGTCATCAATGAACACCACAACAAACTTATACAAAAACTCCATAAACACTTTGTTCATCATGTTCATAAAATAGGCAGGTGCGTTAGTCAGACCAAATGACATAACAGTATACTCATACAACCCATACCTCGTTGTAAAAGATGCCTTAGGTATATCCTACTCTCGAATCTTCAGCTCGTGGTACCCTGATCGCAGATCGGTCTTAGAAAACACTTTAGCTCCTTGCAACTGGTCAAACAAATCATTGATCATCGGCAGTGGGTACTTGTTCTTGATCGTCACCTCATTCAAACCACGATAATCAACAACCATCCTTAACGATCCATCCTTCTTCTCCACTAGAAGTACTGGTGATCCCCAAGGTGACGAACTTGGGCGAATATATCCCTTATCCAGTAACTCCTTAATCTGTTTCTTAATTTCCTCCAAATCCTTTGCGGGCATTCTGTACGGTCTCTTAGATATTGGCCCTGTGCCTGATAAAAGCTCAATCAAAAGCTCAATGTCTCTATCTGGTGGCATGCCTGGCAACTCTTCTGGAAATACATCCGGAAAATCCTTCACCACTGGTACTTCCTCCTGTACAACTCCTGATAAGGAATGTACTTGAGTTCTATTAGGCACATGCTGGGATACATACTTGATCCTTCTTCCTTCTGGGGTGGTAAGCAAAATCGACTTACTGGCGCAGTCAATGTTCCCTCCATGCTTCTATAACCAATCCATGCCTAATATCACATCCAATCCTTGTGACTCCAATACTATTAGGTCTGAGGGGAACGAGTAGTTACCAATCCTTAATGGTAACTGATCACACCATAGGCTAGCCATATACTCTGCTCCTGGCGAGGTTACTTACATGGGTGACCTAAGGGCTTGGGTTGGCAGTTTAAACTTATCCATGAATCCCCTTGATATGTATGAATGCGATGCACCAGTATCAAAAAGTACGACTGCAGTAAATGACTTAACCAAAAACTTACCTATTACTGCATCTGGCTGGGCTTCAACCTCCTCCATGTTAACGTGGTTCACTTCTCCCCTGGTGAAAGGGTTGGGCTTCTTCCCAGAGCTTCCATTGCCATTTCCATTCCTGGCTTCAGGACATTCATTGGCGTAATGTCCGGTCTTCTGGCATTTGTAGCACGTGACGTTGCTTAGATCCTTCTTGGCGGGTGTTGCCGGGTTGGAACGGTTCTGTCCGCTACTTCCTCCATTACCATTACCATTCTTGGTGCCACCACGATTGTGTGAACTTCCTCCATTATGAGTGTGGCCTCCATGGTTATGAACAAGTCCTCCGCGTTCGGGGTGTAACGGGGTCTCTGCTGGGCTCCAGAATTATACTTCCCTTGCCCATACTTCCTCTTGCGGCTGTCAATCTGCTGCTGCTTCCCTTCGAGTATAAGAGCTCTATCCACCAACTCCTGATAGTTATTGAAATTTGCCACCATCAACTGCATGCTCAGCTCATCATTCAGTCCTTCCAAAAACTTCTCCTTCTTAGCTGCATCTGTAGCGACGTCATCTGGGGCATAACGTGCTAACTTACTAAACTCATCCACATATTGGCCAACAGTGCGCCCTCCTAGGCATAAGTTGTGAAACTCACGCTTCTTCATGGCGATAGCTCCTGCTGAAACATGGGCAATGCGAAAAGCCTGCTGGAACTAGTCCCATGTCACAGTGTCAATAGGGTAAGTGACTATGAAATTCTCCCACCAAGATGTTGCGGGTCCATCAAGCTGATGTGCGGCAAAACGCACTCTCTCCGCATCTATGTATCCTGCAGTGGTCAACTCCCTTTCAATCTTGCGAAGCCAATCATCTGCAACAATCGGCTCGGTGCTACTTGAGAACACCGGCGGATTCATCCTAAGAAAACGGGCTAAGTGGTCAACTGGTGAGGGTGGTGGTGGGTTGTTGTTGTTGTTGTTGTTGTTCCCCTGGTTCTGATTCTGGACTAATATCTGCATCAATGCATTCTGCTGCTGGATCAACTGAGTGAGCTCCGGTGGAAAAGCAAATCCATTGTCGCGTGTCGGAGGCATCTGCTGGGTTTAGAAAAGATGAGAAAATAGAGTAGAATGAGGTCTAGAGGGGAAACACTACCCATATGCACATGAGACAAACACAAACATATCACTCAATCAATCAAACAAAAGCTTACAATCGGTCTAGAACTATCATTACAAAAGTGTTTGGACTATACTATATACATGGTGGAATACTACTACTGATTTGGTGGTCTACTAAAAAAATTGATCGATTGAAGACTCCATGATATCTGCTCCAGCTTCATCAACATAGTCATCATCACTATCGTCAGGGTCTGATTCAGTGTCGTCGATGATGATGTAGTCCTCAGGACGAATCTCCTTGGGTTCGTCGTCTTCTCCTCCTGGCGCGGGGTCTCCCATGAAAACTCCTAGCTTCCTTTCCAGGTCGTCATTCTTTTCCACTAGCACGACGATTTCCTCCTCATAATCTTCGCACGTAGCCTTGAGTTCTTCCTCCAGTTTCGTTATCCTTGTCATTGCCTTCTTCAAATCTGCCATGCCTGCGCACATCTGGTTCTCCTGGCGTCGAATGTGCTGGTTTAACTCCTGGATGAAAGAGGCAATCGATCTATCCTTCCTGGTGCTGATCATCTCCCATTGCTCGTCTCGGCGCCCACAAATCTGGTAGATAGTATCCTTGAGATCCTTTTGGTAAACTTCTCCAATGCGTCCCATTGTGATGTGAGCTGCCATACTCTTTCCTAGACTCCAGGTTGGTGCATCGAAAGAAAACTCTATGGGTTCAGTGACTGGCGTGAACGTCCTTCCTGGTACTTGAACTTGAATCATCCAGCGCTCCTCTTCTGGTAAAGTGGCGTTGTAGGTCCCGGTGAAGCTTGGTATTCCAATGTTCAGGTACCTAGTAACTTCCTTCAAGTGGCGTCCAAAAGGGGTGTCTTCATCCGGTTGCATGAACTTGATCCTTGCATCCGCCATCCTAAAGAGTAGAAAATGGAGAGGAGTTAGAAGTGAGTAGTAATCTAGGGCTTTAGCTTAGTGGTCGTGTCCTACAGTCTCCGTGTGCTCTGATACCATCTTTGTAGCGACCAGACCTCAAATAGTCTGATCTCTGTGCATAAGTTTCATCCCTGGATCGGTAATGCTGACACACACAGTACTTGAAGGATTTATAACAGAGTAGCAATCACACACTTATTACCTCGAATGTCTCAAAAGAGAACTTATTACAATAAATATAGCTTAAAGCCATCTAAAACGATAATAGGGGAAGGCTTGGAAGATAAAGTGAGTCCATCAACTCCAACGACATCACTGAGTGAAAGACCACGATCTAAGGCTCCTTACTCGTCATCTGAAAAGTCTGCAACATGATACGTTGCATCCCGAAAATGGGTCAGCAGATGGAATATGCTGGCAATGTAACACAAAAGGATAATGAACAGAATAATGCTATCACTACATGCATGTATGGCTGGTGGAGGCTGTAGGGTTAATATGTTTTGCGAAAAGCCAATTTTTCCCTACTGCAAAGGAATAAGTTTTATTTAACTACAAAGTTTGTTGAAAAATATTGAGAAGGTAAACCCCCTCTCAATCCCAATTCAAAGTAATCATTAACAAACCATCAAATTAATTAAGTAGTGATGAGATCAACATGATAATCCAAGAACCAGATACTCAAGATGTCCATAACCGGGGACACTGCTTACCATGATTAGTTTGTACACTCTGTAGAGGTTTGTGCACTTTTCCCCCACAAGTCTCGATCTCCTCCATTTGGTTTCTCGCACTACATGATGTTTGAGAAACGGATGACTGAGACACAGTCTTTCAGAAGCGTTAACACCTTACGATGGGTAGACCGTCACCGTACCACCTACATCCCCTACATCTGCTAGTCTACCACTTTAAGAGTTCACACGACGTAATCAACTATGCTAGAGCCCATAATAGCTTGTGGCTGCACACAGAAGTTTCTAGTATGAATAATCTCATGATCCCTTTGAGCCTGGGTGGCAGTCCATAGGAGAATCACACGGTACCTCGGGATTTCCAAAAATACAGGCAATCACTGGATTCCCCAGGTGCCTCAATCCACCCAGATGTGTATTCAAGTTGCCACCTTAAGTTGAACCATTAATTAACAATCTCACATCTGTCATGGATACTCTCAAACCCATTCCACGTCTACGAGCATAGCATAGCAATATAATCATAACGTAGAAGTAACTCCTAGGGTTTGATAATAAACATGTAAATAGGTACTACCTCAAGTACTTCCGAACCCACAATTTAATTCAGATCCTAACCATGCAATTGTTTGGGGATTGATCTAATGTAGTAAAACTGGGTAGTAAAGAGGTATGATCAAAGTGTTACTTGCCTTGGTGATGATCCGCGAAACCTAGAGACTCATAGTAGCACGCTTCGCACTCCGGGTACTCTATCGCAAACAAACAAACATACAATAAGCAAACAAGCAAGGGCACAGGTAAAACTCAATTAAGTGATCTAACCAAAAAGTTCAACTTAAGAACTCCGGTTTGCAAAAAGAATCAAATCAAACGAAGCAACAAAACTCAAACGGCGAAAGAAACAAGCTTCGTTTACTAATCTGGACTATAGTCAAATTTTACAGTAGCAAAAACTTGTTTAAGTTAGCTAGACGGAAAAAGAGTTTCGAGACGAAACTCTAGGCGCTTTAATCACCTGATTCAGATAAATGAGCGAAAAGTTATACTAGAACGAAAATCGGATCAGAAATTGCGATCTAAAATAATCGCGGAAAATCCGAGAAAAAGAAAAACTGACGAACAGGCTAACGAACGAACGTTCGCTTTCTGCGGCTAAATAGTGAAAACCGTTCGTTAAAACAAACATACGGACGAACGTCCGCTAAATAACTAAACCGATAAAAATAAACCGAACCGATCTAAAAAACGAAAACTAGGGTTTACAAAATAAAACCGATCGGTTTTTTTAAACCGGCGGCTACCTCGAACTCCGGCGAGCGGCGGCGGGCGTCGGCTTCGGCGGCGGGGCGGCACGGGCGTGCGGCGTGGGCCGCGGCACGGGCGGAGGCGTGCGGCGTGCGGCGGGGTGGCGGCGGGACTTAGGGTTAGGGTTTGGGTGGCGGGGTAGGTGGGCTGCGGGGGTGCGGCTTATAAATGGGCCATCCCGAAGAGTCCTGGCCGGGTACGGCCCGAAGTCGGTTTGACCTTTTTTAAAAGAAATAATTCTGACGTGCAGAAAAAGAAAGAATAGAAATATTAAACGGACTCCAAAAATCCCGAAATAAATTTTTTCCGTCCTTTAAAAATAGGCCGGACAAGGTGAACATTTATTTGGGCCTAAAATGCAATTTTGAAAAACGCATATTTTCCTAATTCAAATAAAATAGTGACAGAACTGCGCATAAAAATCTTCTTTGATTTTTAATATTAAATCTCTGATATTTATTTATTTTGAGGAAGTCATTTTATCATCTGTCTTTTATTTTTAACAAAAGACATATTTCAGAGAAAAATAATTAAAATCAAACGATCCTCTTTACAAAATTCGAGAAAAACTCGAATATGAAAGTAACAAAATCCCCAACTCTCTTTGTGGGTCCTTGAGTTGCGTAGAATTTCTAGGATCAACCAAAATGCAAATAAAAGTATGATATGCAATGATGATCTAATGCATAACATTCCAAATCGAAAATTTGGGATGTTATAGGGACGGACTGCATAATCATGTCCGACGTGATGAGAAGCAGTGCAGTAAAACATACCAAGGATTATTATGGTATCCGGATACTTACGACTTTGCCAGGGGCTTGTCCCTGGGCAACCACTCGTCGCCACTATAGGCAGCCGTCGTGCAGCAGTTCGGGAGGAGGGTCCTTCCCTTCTTGGACCCTTCGGCCTCCCCGGATGGGACGACCTTCCTTTTCTTGTCCCGGGGGGGGACTTTCTTCTTCTTCCTCCTCGTTTTTGTGGGAGGAGTGCGCAGGGGGCTGTACAATCGATCTGCTCTGATGTCTCTACCCAGTCTTGTTAAATGGTGTGGAGGCTTAGATCCCGCGCATGGTTAAACTGGGGAAAATGAACATCTTATGAGATATAAAAGACTTACCGGATTGGTAGGGCGCTCTGCGTTGAGTCCGCGGTCCTCGGTAAGGGGAGGAGGTACCTCGGTGCCCTTGACCAGCACCTTCTAGACGTCCTTGTGCGTCGTGTCGAAAAGCTCTCGCAGTGCGTGGTGCTCTGCCGGGTCGAACTCCCACAAATTGAATGCCCGTCGTTGACACGGGAGGATCCGGCAGAAGAGCGTGACCTGGACCACATTGACGAGCTTGATTTTCTTGCTCATCATGTTCCTAATACATTTCTGGAGTTCGGTCAGCTCCACCGATGAACCCAAGGATAAGCCCTTCTCTTTCCAGGAGGTGAGTCGCGTGGGGATTCCGGATCAGAATTCAGGGGCCGCCACCCAGTTGGTGTCGTGCGGCTCAGTGATGTAGAACCACCCTGATTGCCACCCCTTTATGGTCTCCACATAGGAGCCTTCGAGCTAGGTGACGTTGGGCATTTTGCCCACCATGGCGCCTCCGCACTCCGCTTGCTGGCCGACCACCACCTTCGGTTTAACATTGAAGGTATTCAGCCACAGGCCGAAGTGGGTGAGGGAGTCCTGGATTAGGGGGTGTCCGGACAGCCGGACTATATCCTTTGGCCGGACTATTGGACTATGAAGATACAAGATTGAAGACTCCATCCCGTGTCCGGAAGGGACTTTCCTTGGCGTGGAAGGCAAGCTTGGCGATACGGATATGTAGATCTCCTACCATTGTAACCAACTCTATGTAACCCTAACCCCATCCAGTGTCTATATAAACCGGAGGGTTTTAGTCCGTAGGACAACATACACATCAACAATCATACCATAGGCTAGCTTCTAGGGTTTAGCCTCCTCGATCTTATGGTAGATCTACTCTTGTACTACCCATATCATCAATATTAATCAAGCAGGACGTAGGGTTTTACCTCCATCGAGAGGGCCCGAACCTGGGTAAAACTTTGTGTCCCTTGCCTCCTGTTACCATCCGGCCTAGACGCACAGTTCGGGACCCCCTACCCGTGATCCGCCGGTTTTGTCACCGACATTGGTGCTTTCATTGGGAGTTCCTCTGTGTCGTCGCCATCAGGAAGGATGCCTCGTCCCGTCTTTAAAGATGGCACCGTTGCTAAGGGAGCTTTCGCTGTCGGCCAAACCCTCCGGCTAGGTGGTTTTCTTATGACCGCCTGTTCGGCTTCTGCGCCGACGATGACCACACGAGCCATCGAAAACAATCTACATGTCAGCTCGGAACTCGCCGAGCAACTAGATCCAATGGAGCTCTCCTCCATAAACGAGCTCTTGGATCACTTCGCTGCCCTGGGAGTCACCACGGATTACGAACAGATTGGGTCTAAACCCGATCTGAGAGAGATTAACTCTCCCCAAGTCACCCATCACGTTGCCGTGGTAGAGGGACAGTGCGGCGACCCTTCATCTATCTTAAAGACTCGCTACGTCCGGATTCCCGATCCCTCCAAGCCAGATACCCGCGGAGGGGAGGATATCACTCAAGACCTGAATTTAGAGTCAGGCGACGGGCTGGATTCATTGGACAACATCCAGGAATCCAAATTTTTGAGTTCGGAAATTCCTCGGCCTCTGAGCCTTAGATGGGGTGAGGCTTCGGATTTAATTCCACCCACCCACCCCAACATAAGCGATCTATCCAAAATCAGGGAAGAACTCGATGAAATAGTACATCATTACTGGGCCAGATTCCTCTTGGTTAAGAACAGGCTAAGGGATTGCCGTGAGGAAGACGCAATCTCAACCTTCTGCAATAATTGCACGGACAAGGGAATAATCAACGCCATAAGTCGCCGTGATATTACACGCTTCGCTGACTTGGCGTCCATTGTACGAAAATAAAATTTTGGGACAATCCGGCCCTGAATACAAACCGAGTCCGAAATAAAAGGGTGCATCATCACCAGTCACCCGGGTCAAGCAGTAAAAAGCAAAAACCCTCTACAAGGCATGGATCCGTACTGGAAGGATGGCTTAATGGGCCCTGTAAAATTCACAGTACAGAGGACGCCACACCAACTCACAGCCTTAGAGCATGTTGGATACTCCGACAAGTGGCCAAAATTGGCGAAAATCTCCTAATTCCGGAGGCCACAGAAAGCCACCCTAGAGACACCAATACGGTATTAACAGTCTTCGAGACTTTCGCATCAAATAATATGCGAAAAAGAACACTCCACAGCCTTGCCGAAGTCTACCAAGTAGCAACGATAAATCCATGGAGTGACACGGCTATTACCTTTAACGCCAGTGATGAACCTAAATTCCGAACAGCCCGAGCACCAGCCGCATTGGTCCTCAGTCCAATAGTGGACGGCTTTCGTCTTACCAAGGTACTCATGGCGGCGGCAGCGGATTGAACCTCATTTATGAGGAGACCCTTCAAAAAATGGAAATAGACTGGAGCTGCATCGAGCGAAGTAGCACAACCTTTAGAGGAATAATCCCTAGTCGGGAAGCGCGCTGTACAGGAAAAATAACGCTAGATGTGGTGTTCGGCACGCTGGATAATTACAGGTCCGAAGAGGTCACGTTCCAGGTGGCTCCGTTCAGCAGCGGTTATCACGCTCTGCTAGGGAGGGAAGCGTTTACAATCTTCCAAGCAATACCCCATTACGGGTACATGAAGCTCAAGATGCCCGGGCCTAACGGGATCATCACTCTCGCTAGCGATCCGGACATAGCACTCCATGCCGAAAACAAGATAGCCGCACTGGCCCTCGAGGCACTATCCGAAACCCTAGCGGCTGAGGAGCTGACTGCGCTGCGCTCTATGGTGAATAGGGACGATGTGGTACTCGACAAAAGATCCAAGTCCACCTTCTTTAAACCGGCAGACGAAATAGTCAAATTCCAAGTCCATCCAACGGACCCCAATAAAACAGCTTCCATCGGGGCACAGTTAAACCCTGATGTCCACGCCGCACTGCGAGAGTTCCTACGAGAGAACTGGGACATTTTCGCCTGGCACCCTTCAAACATGCCAGGAATCCCATGCAGGTTGGCCAAGCACAGCTTAAATATCCAAACAGGATTCAAACATGTCAAACAGGTTCTTCGGCGTTTTTCCGAACCTAAGAGACAGGCCATGGGAGAGGAGCTAGCAAAACTATTGGAGGCCGGATTCATCAGAGATATAAAACATCCGGACTGGCTAGCAAACCTGGTGATGGTACCAAAGAAGGACAAATCCTGGTGCCTGTGTGTCGATTTTAAAGATCTTAACAAGGCTTGCCCAAAGGATCCCTTCCCCCTCCCCCGCATCGATCAAATTATCGACGCTACCGCAGGACACGATTCGTTGTGTTTCCTCGACGCATATTCTGGCTACCATCAAATCAAGATGGCAGAACCAGACCAAGCCACAACGACATTTATCACACCATACGGCCCATTCTGCTTCAACACGATGCCCTTCGGGCTCAAAAACGCCGGCGCAACATATCAGCGCATGATTCAGACATGTCTGGCAAGCCAGATCGGCAAAATAGTGGAGGCATATGTAGATGATGTGGTCGTCAAAACAAGACATGTTGAATCTCTAGTAGACGACTTAAGGCTCACATTTGATAACCTCCGAACATACGACATCAAGCTCAACCCGGAAAAATGCGTTTTCGGCGTTCCAGCCGGAAAGCTCTTGGGCTTCATTGTATCCGGTAGAGGAATTGAAGCAAATCCAGCCAAGATCCGAGCTCTGTCGCAACTGGATATCCCAAAGGACCTCAAACAAATACAAAAATTAACCGGATGCGTGGCGGCTCTAAGCCGCTTTATCTCCCGCTTGGGAGAAAAGGCCCTACCTCTTTACCGCCTCCTTCGGCGCACCGAACACTTCAAATGGACGGATGCAGCCACGGCCGGACTCGACAAAATAAAAGCCATACTAGCAACAAACCCAGTCCTGGCCGCGCCAAACATTGGCGAACCAATGCTATTATACATGGCAGCAACACATCAGGTTGTAAGCGCAGTGCTTGTCGTCGAACGAGAAGTGGACGGACACAAATTCCCCCTTCAAAAGCCAGTCTATTATGTGTCCACTGTCCTCACTCCGTGCAAATCACGGTACCCGCATTATCAAAAGATTGTGTACGCGGTATTCATGGCATCCCGGAAGCTACACACTACTTTCAAGAGTGTTCAATAACAGTAGCCTCGGAAGTACCACTTAACGATATTATAAACAACCGTGACGCAACGGGCCGGATTGCAAAATGGGCCATTGAGCTCCTCCCGTTCGACATAACTTATAAGCCATGGCAAGCCATCAAGTCGCAAGTCTTGGCCGACTTCTCGCAGAATGGACGGAGGCCGAACTCCCTAAAGAGTACGACACATATTCAAATTGGATCATGCATTTCGATGGCTCCAAGATGTTGGCCGGACTAGGGGCTGGCGTCGTTTTGACGTCCCCTAAAAGATACACAGTTCAATACGTACTACAGATTATGTACACGGACTCCAACAATGCAGCTAAATATGAGGCCCTTTTACATGGTCTCCGGATGGCAGTATCCATGGGCATCCAACGCCTAGAGGTGCGCGGGGACTTGAACCTTGCAATATCCCAAATAAATGGAGACTTCGATGCCAAGGATCCAAAAATGGCAGCTTACCGCAACGCCGTCCTAAAAATGTAAGCTCGGTTCGAGGGGCTTGAATTTCACCATATAGCCCGGGAAAATAATCAGGTGGCAGATGTCCTGGCACGCATCGGCGCAAAACGCGATGTAGTCCCCCCCAACATCTTCTTGGAAAGGCTGTTCAAGCCATCCGTAGTATGGGAAGGGGAGCCAAACAATAACAGCCCGGACCCAACCGCACTGCCCGACACCGAACATTCTAACACAATCGGAGGCTCTACCAATGAAATAACACCTTCAGCCCACGTAATAATGTCCGTCATCACCCCATGGACAGAACCATTCCTCGCCTACCTTACTAGGCAGGAACTCCTTGAGGACCAAAATGAGGCACACTACATAGTGCGGCGATCCAAAGCCTACAGAGTCCACGAGGGAGAGCTTTATAAGAAAAGCACTACTGGAGTCCTTCAAAGGTGCATCTCCGAAGAGGAGGGGCGGAACCTCCTGGCTGAAATTCATGCCGGACTCGGTGGTCATCATGCTGTAGCCCGGTCCCTTGTAAGCAAGGCCTTCCGTACAGGCTTTTATTGGCTGACGGCCCGGGAAGACACTCAGGACTTAGTCCAACGATGCACCGGTTGCCAGCTCTTTGCAAACCAAAGCCATATGCCACCCACCGCCCTCCAAACTATCCCCATTACTTGGCCCTTCGCGGTCTGGGGGCTTGACATGGTTGGACCCCTTAAAGGCGGAACCCACAAGCAAAAATACTTACTGGTCATGGTGGATAAGTTCACCAAATGGATAGAAGCCAAGCCTGTTAAGACGGCCGAATCCGGACCAGTGATAGACTTTATATCCGGGGTTGTACACCGTTACGGCGTCCCACACAGCATCATCACTGATAACGGCACGAATTTCACGGCCGATGAGGTAAAACTCTGGTGCAAAAACATGGGCATCAAGCTCGATTACGCTTCCATCTATCACCCACAAACTAACGGCCAGGTCGAACATGCAAATGGTCTTATCATGAGCGGCATCAAACCCAGATTAGTGCGCCCCCTCAAGGAATCTAACACGCACTGAGTAGAGGAGCTCGACTCCGTACTCTGGGGGCTGCGTACCACGCCGAATCGCACCACCAGATACACACCATTCTTTATGGTATACGGCGCAAAGGCAGTTTTGCCTTGCGACATAATTCATGACTCACCTCGAGTGCGCATGTACGAAGAAAGAGAAGCCGAGCTCGATCGGCAGGACAGCTTGGACGCATTGGAGGAGGAGCGTGACGTGGCAAAAGCCCGTTCCGCATTCTATCAACAGCAGGCTCGAAGATACCAAAGCAGAGAAGTACGGGCCAAAAATTACAACGTTGGAGAATTAGTTCTACGACTACTGGACAAGAAAAAGGACAAACTCAAGCCCAAGTGGGAAGGTCCCTTCATAATTGACCAAGTCTTGACTGGTGGAGTGTACCGCCTGTGGGATGCATCGGATAACCGACTCGAGCCAAACCCATGGAACGCAGCCCGTCTCCGAAGATTCTATGCCTAGCACCGGACTCTGTGTTCGTCTCCTTCCTCTGTCTATTTTTTATATATTTTCTGTCTTACATTTCTCTTCGTCTCTCTCTCTCTCTCTTATAGCCTTCAAAGGCTCATAAAGTGACGCGCTATCCGCGCTCATTAAACCTGGGGGCTTCTTTAAACAGAAGCTTATTCATATGGGCTTCATGCCCAACACATGTGTCACACTTCTGCATGTACCTTTTATTCACCATTATATGCATCGATATGACTTAAGTTTTGGCCAAGCTGGGTTGCCTGGCTCCTGTGCTTACCCCTAAGTTCCCGATTGTTCAGCAAGGTGGTAAAGGGAGCACCTCTGCGATTGTTACTGCCGGGTCAGCCGGACATGTACCTCAGACTGGGTGAAGCCGAAAGCTAGCGTTCTTAAGGGAATATTCGGTCGGTGAACTAAAGATGATTTTTTTTATTTTTTATCTATACGCCCCCAGATGTTTCTCCTGCGTTTCTTTTCGCAGCATGAACATGCACCTTAGGGCATGCCTCCCAGGGAAAGGAACCCCTAACGGAACTATTCTCCCTGGTAGATGTTTCTTACTAACCATGTAATATAACATAACTAGTCGGGCACTTGTCTATTCAAGCCATAATGACCCCTACGCCTGGTCTCCATGCATTCCCCGGTTCCTATATAACCGCATGGGAATTCGGACACACTCCGGACCGTCAGGTCCCAAGGCTGAAGCAAAAAAGGTCGGCCATGACAAATGATCTACAATCCGGCTAGAAGGCATTATAAATGTCAATTAAATTACATAGTCATTTTGACTGATTGTATTCCTCTTCAATACCATCTAACAGGCTGTCTAATTTACAGTCCTGCTGGGAATACTTTGCGGCCAACTCTACTTGGCCGTATACTAAGCTTACAGGGATCTCCTTCCCATCGGGCCCTACAGGACCAACCTCGGCCATGTGGTTGGGGTCAGCCTTTGCGTACCGCGTCTTCACCATGGCTCAGGCCTCCCTAGCGCCTTGACGGCAGGCTGATATCTTCCACAAGCGGAAGCGCTGCCGTGCTCCCTTTAGCTTCTCCGTAAGCTCTCCAAGACCTTCGGGCATGGAGACAGATGGACACAGGGTCTGGGCGACGCCTTGCATCGCCTGCTGAACTCGATCGAGCAGTTGCGAGAGCTCGGGAAGAAGGTCACCCGTAGAACCGGGCATCTCCTCTGCAGGATGACCTGTTAGCACACCTATAGACATTGCTCTATTAGTCGACTTCCCCGCCGAACTTTCTTTCAAAGGTTCGTTCAAGCACTTACTAAATATGCCGTGCCGAAGCCGCTGATTCTCCTTCATGGAGTCTGACAGCTGGGCACGAACATCTTTCTGCTCGACGCCCAGCTTGGTGTTGGCATCTTGAAGATCGTTCTTCTCCTGCCTCACCTTTGTCAGCACCTTCTCACCAGCCTTTAGCTGGCGTAGGAGGTGTTGTCTTTCCGGATTCAATCTGGCGCCATCTGCAATTTCATCTGTCAGATTCACACCTATGCTGTGCTTCGCAAAATCCTTATCTTTCGAAGTGTATATTACCAGAGGGGGTCTCCTTGGGCTCCCCTGCCACGGCTAGTGCGACCTCAAGTTGGGCTTTGCACTCTTCCAGCTCCTTGGACAGTAGGGAATTCTTTTCTATAAGAACCTGCATAACAAATGATCCTTAAATCAGTTATTCTAACTGTTTCAAGTCTCGGGGGCTACTGGTATATACATATAATTACCAGAATTTTCTTACCCGTATGTCTTTTACATACTGTTCCGTGGCTCTGGCTAGACCATTTTGAGCGGCACGGAGGTATGCATCTCCCGAGTTGAAGGCATCTAATGCCCCTTGGGAGAAACAAGCGTCGCAAAGAATTGTCCGGCGACGCCTGTGGTTCATGGCACTCTCCACCTCAGAGTTGGTGGCAGACAACCCGTCCACATCCTCCGTCGGAGGAGCGTCTGGCGCGCGCCTTGCGTTCGCCTCTGCCTCCGGACCAGGCTTTGGAGCCTGGCTGGTGGAGGCGCAATTGGCAGCCTCTCCGGATATAGTCCGGCGGGGTCTCTTTGTCCTGAAAAGAGCGCGAGTGTCAATATGCCTCGAAGGTATAACACCTGGGATAAGGGGGCGCGCCATACCTTTGCGCTGACGCCTCAGTCCGGACTGCACTTCTTTTCTGCCCGCGGGGCCCTACGACCCCTCGTTGGCTTGTCTCCGTAGGTTCGGCCTTCCGCCTTAAATACCTCCCCTGCAAAGTTCGGTTGCAATCAGGAAACTGAACACGAGTGGGCGGATACCTATTCAGGGTACTGGGAATTCGATCTCAGGTACCTAGGGGGTCAGGATTAGCCCTGGGTAATCGGCCATAATGGCGACCAAGGCATTGTCCTCGCTCAATTGGTGGAACACTCCATCAATCAACTCCACAGATATGTCCGGATCCTCTTGGGAGGCCGGGTCGAGGGACCGTCCTGGGTCCTCAGGTTGTGGAGGAGGGCTGCTTATTTCCTTAATAGCCCGGCGCAGTTCTTGCGTTGAAGTCGTCAGACTGAATATATAACAATGGGAATACAAAATGGATGGACAAGTAAATACGGCCGCTTACCCAGCTTGGGGGATTGTGCATGGAGAATCCACCCTGAGGGTTGACGCGGAGAAATTCCTCCTCTTCTCCCTTATACAAAGTGGACAAGATCTTCAGTAGAGCGGCAGCTGAATCTGGCCCCTTACGGCCATAGCGGGTGGCGTCGTCCTCCCCATTGAAGTCCCACATGGGGTGGCTTCTATACTGAAGCGGCTGCACCCCCCGCATAATGCATTCGGCCATAACCCCAGTCATGGTTAGTACGGAATGGGCTAACAATCTTATTCGGCCCATCAGGTAAATGATGTCCCTGTCACCTCCCCTCTGAGGGCTTCGTGGGCGCCAGCTTAGCCGCTTCTTTAAGGGAGCACTGTTGAATTCAGGAAGGCCGATCCGGACAGGATCCGGCAGCGGGACGTCTTCTATATAAAACCACTCCGAGGGCCAGTCTTCGGACGCCTTCTTTGGGGTTCCGGACAGATATCCGGTCCTAGCGATGCGCCACACTTCGGCTCCGCCCACTTGATACATTGACCCCTTCTTGGAACGGGGCACGAGGCAAAATAGCTCCTTCCACAGTCCGAAATGAGCTTCGACACCCAAGAATAGCTCGTAGAGGGCTACAAAGCCCGTGATATGCAGTACTGAGGCAGGCGTGAGATTATGTAGCTGGAGGCCGTAGAACTCCAGCAACCCCCGGAGAAATGGATGGATTGGAAATCCGAGCCCCCTTATTAAGTAAGGGACGAGGCACACCCGCTCTCCTTTGGAGGGATTAGGGGCATTCTCTGCTTGCTCTCCGTCGTTGTAGATGGCAAGACCGGCTCGAACCGGGACCATATAGGCCGGGGGGAGAAATCCCTTGGTCTAGAGTGTCACTAGCTTGCTATGCGGGATGGAACATCTCTCCCAATATCCAGGCCTAGGGCTGGAAGGGCAAGAGGAGGAGTTGCGACGGCTGGCCACGGTGGAATGGACCTTTGTCGGATGCGCTCTGATGAACACTCGCGGAGGGGAGAAGGTGTGGATTGGATCTAAATCCATGTCCCCTTAAATAGGGCAGCTCATTTACGCGGCTAGGGGTGTGAATGTAAAAACACTCAGACTTTTCTTATTTGTTTGACACGTGGGAAGCGGCCATTATTGGGCGTAGAAGCCAAGGAGCGCAACATCTATAAGAAACCGGATTTTATTCAAACAGGTACACGGAATTTGGAGGAGAACCCGCCTTGCAATGCCGATGACAATCTGTGCGCCGGACTCATCGTCATAGAAGCCTGGTTCGGGGGCTACTGAGGGAGTCCTGGATTAGGGGGTGTCCGGACAGCCGGACTATATCCTTTAGCCGGACTGTTGGACTATGAAGATACAAGATTGAAGACTCCGTCCCGTGTTCGGAAGGGACTTTCCTTGGCGTGGAAGGCAAGCTTGGCGATACGGATATGTAGATCTCCTACCATTGTAACCGACTCTATGTAACCCTAACCCCATCCGGTGTCTATATAAACCGGAGGGTTTTAGTCCGTAGGACAACATACACATCAACAATCATACCATAGGCTAGCTTCTAGGGTTTAGCCTCCTCGATCTCATGGTAGATCTACTCTTGTACTACCCATATCATCAATATTAATCAAGCAGGACGTAGGGTTTTACCTCCATCAAGAGGGCCCGAACCTGGGTAAAACTTCGTGTCCCTTGCCTCCTGTTACCATCCGGCCTAGACGCATAGTTCGGGACCCCCTACCCGAGATCCGCCGGTTTTGACACCGACAGTGGGGCTTGATGCAGAGGAAGGCCTCGCACACGACAATAAATGCCGAGATGTTGAGGATGAAATTGGGGGACAGATCATGAAAATCCAGCCCGTAGTAGAACATGAGCCCGCGGACAAACGGGTGGAGGGGAAATCCCAGTCCGCGGACGAAATGGGTAAGAAAAACCACCCTCTCATGGGGTTCTGGAGTAGGGACGATCTGCCCCGCATCTGGCAGCCGGTGTGCGATATCCGCGGCTAGTTATCCGGCTCTCTGTAGCTTTGTGATGTCCTCCTCCATAATGAAGGAGACCATCCACTTGCCTCCCGCTCCGGACATGCTTGGAGAGGTTTGAGGGGAAAATGCGAACTTGGGTGCTGGAGCTCGAGTGCGCAAGAATGGATGAGTAGGGAGGAAGAAGGCGTGGGTAAAATAGAGGAATCATCATCCCTTTATAAGGGCGGAAGAAACTATACGCCTCCCTACCTCCCTGGTAAACTCGCTTATTCCCCAATCGCCGTAATTGATGGCGCGGTTGGGTTACCCACACCCGTATTGATGAGAATCCCGTGATAAGGGGACACGATCTCTGCTTCGACAAGACGTGCCAAGGAAATCGCCTCGCAATATGTGCAGTAGCTGGTTGAGAAAAACTGTTCGAATAATGACCGGGCCGTAGTGTGATCTCATGCTGCAGAATGTGTCAGCAGATTAGATTTGTGGAAATATTATTCTCTCTACGGTGGTATGTGGAATCTGTTTTGCAGAGCCGGACAATACCCTTGTGTTCAAAATCTTCTATGGAATATTCGGAGGAGGAACCCGCCTTGCAATGCCGAAGACAATCTGCGCGCCGGACTCATCGTCATTGAAGCCTGGTTAAGGGGCTATTGAGGGAGTCCTGGATTAGGGGGTTCTCGGACGGCCGGACTATATACTTTAGCCAGACTGTTGGACTATGAAGATACAAGATTGAAGACTTAGTCCCGTGTCTGGATGGGACTCTCCTTGGCGTGGAAGGCAAGCTTGGCAATACGGATATGTAGATCTCCTCCCTTTTAACTGACTCTGTGTAACCCTAGCCCCCTCCGGTGTCTATATAAACCGGAGGTTTTAGTCCGTAGGACAACAACAATCATACCATAGGCCAGCTTCTAGGGTTTAGCCTCTACGATCTCGTGGTAGATCAACTCTTGTAATACTCATATCATCAAGATCAATCAAGCAGGAAGTAGGGTATTACCTCCATCGATAGGGCCCGAACCTGGGTAAACATCGTGTCCCCTGCCTCCTGTTACCATCCGCCTTAGACGCACAGTTCGGGACCCCCTACCCGAGATCCGCCGGTTTTGACACCGACAGTGGAGAGGCAGATGAAGAAGAAGAAGAAGAAGAATGGGATGCGCTGTGCACACACACACCGGCCTCGGTGCCTTTTATTAGCCCGCTTCTGAGTGGCTAACATGGTGGCCCAAGAGATCCTGTCAAATCCCGCAACAGCCGCGCGCTCGGTACATGGCGAAAAAGGTGGCGCGGGGATCAAGGGGCCCCTGCCTAATCCATCCCGTTTACTGCGACGCTCTCCGTCTTGCGCGCTTCCGAAAAAATTTGTATCCCGTGAGGTTTGCGAATGGCAGTGCAACCAATCACGCCCAAGATTTCATACCACTTCAACACTCGAAGCGTATCACAATAAGTTCACTCGACGAACTCTGAATGGACCAAGGCGACTAAAAATAAAGTTGAAGTTCCAGCGTGGTTCGCCGACCCAGGTAAAATGCCCCCGAAGTATAAGAATCGGGTCGGAACCATCTTCCACCTCTTCTCCCCTCGGACCTTAACCCATTCGGGGGCTAATTACGATGACATGTACCTAGGGTAGGGTAATAGGCCTGACCTAGACGCCCTTCCCAAGGACACTACCCTAAGATCAACAACATTCAAAGCACAACAACATCCACCGACTGGAATCACCTCAGAGTACAATACACTCGACCAACAATTCCACTCGGATAACCCAATTCCATTCGACCATTATATCATCATTTGACCGTACCAAGAAACCACTCGGAGTACAGAAGATCTAATGTCACTCAGGATGGCAATGGTCATACATTCACTCTGTATCATTAATGATCATTTATATGTCTTTATTGTTGACGTTACCAGTAACGTCTCACCTTAATGTACATCGAACTCCTTGTAACGTGGGTTGGCCGGGGTCCTGGCGCACTCTATATAAGCCACCCCCCTCCACTGGGACAAGGGTTCGCACCCCCTGTAACTTCACGCATAATCCAATCGACCGCCTCCGGGCACCGAGACGTAGGGCTTTTACTTCCTCTGAGAAGGGCCTGAACTCGTAAATCTTGCGTGTAGAACCTCATCGTAGCTAGGATCTTGCCTCCTCCTACGTACCCCCTATTCTACTATCAGACTAAGAAGCACGATAGTTGGCGCCTATCGTGGGGTAGGGACATGTACCTAGGGTAGGGTAATAGGCCTGACTTAGGCGCTCTTCCCAAGGACACTGCCCTAAGATCAACAACATTCAAAGCATAGTAGCATCCACCGACTGGAATCACCTCGGAGTACAATCCACTCGACCAACAATTCCACTCGGATTACCCAATTCCATTCGACCAGTATATCACCATTCGACCGTACCAAGAAACCACTCGGAGTACAAAAGATCTGAAGTCACTCAGGATGGCAACGGTCAGACGTTCACTCCGTATCGTTAATGGTCATTTATGTGTCTTTATTGTTGACGTTACCAGTAACGTGTCACCTTAATGTACATTGAACTCCTTGTAACGTGGGCTGGCTCGGGTCCTGACGCACTCTATATAAGCCACCCCCTCCACTGGGACAAGGGTTCGCACCCCCTATAACTTCACGCATAATCCAGTCAACCACCTCCAGGCACCGAGACGTAGGGCTTTTACTTCCTCCGAGAAGGGCCTGAACTCGTAAATCTTGCGTGCACAACCACATCGTAGCTAGGATCTTGCCTCCTCCTACGTACTCCCTATTCTACTATCAGACTTAGAACCATGACAGTTGGCGCCCACCCTGGGGCAGGTGTCTTAGCGACTTCCGGTGAGGTTGCAATCCTTTCCGATCCCCATCATCATGGTTACTGGCGGTGGTTTGGCTGAGGGCCGCGAGATCCGTCTCGGCGCGCTCATTTTCATCGCTAACGACTCCGCCTGGCTCCAAGAGGCCCCTCTCGACGTCGAGAGGCTCCCCGTCCGCGGGGTGACGCACTTCCGCGCGTGCGTCCGTGGCGTTCTTCTGCGGCAGCCATCAACCCTGTATCGGTCACCTTCCGCAACATCTTCGCTTCCCGCTGCTCACCGTGGCAAGCGATCTGAGCGATCGCGGCTTCAGCGGTGGGTCAAGGATGCGGTGGATCGTCAGTCGACCACCCCTCAAGTCGTGGCAATTGAGCCTGATGAATCTCTCTACGGGTTGTTCAATCTATCGACTGGCTCTATCGAGACCCTATCCGAGTGTGACAGCAGCGACCCTGCGGCAGAAGTGCTAATGGTCGACACGCCACACAGCCCGCCTGGTTTCCACCACAGCGACGGTGGCGATGGTGGCGGTGATCTGTCGCATGTTCACGAAGAATATCGTCCTCAAGCCCTCACTTTGTAGTAGAGGGAGGAGCTACATCTTCGCAATACGGAGGCACTCCACACTCCCATCGTAGGGGAAACCTCTGAGGCACGGGCCTTGGAGGCTGCGCGCCTGGTCACATTGGTTGAGTGCGCGCGGCTGGAAAACTTTCAGCATTCACTCAATGAACACGCTCGACGACTGATCCCTGAATCCAGTCGACAGCATCGTCAATTGTTCCCACCCGAACCTCAGGTATACCACACTCCAATTTAGAATCTTGCTGCTGCGGCCCGCATGGCAGAGTCGATCCATCCGTCCCAATCAGAGGCTGGAAGGGGTTTGATGCAGATTCGAGCGCTGCTCCGAGCAGCAGGAGAGCAGAGCACAGCAGTTTCCCAGTCGCGCAACAGGATCCATAGCCGATCGAAGGTGGCAAACACCATCCAGTCGGACCACAGCCCAAGATCGCCTATGCGGTGTGAGGGCCGAGGGCACCATCAAGAGCAGTACATGGGTTGGAACCACAAGCAATATGATCATCGGTTCGGCCGTGAAGACCACCGTCGAGTGCCCACGCCCCCTCCGAGGGGCGGATCGTATGCACCCCGGCAACTTGATGACAGGCATCCAGATGGTGACGAGCGAAGACTTCCAGTCGACCCCAGAGAACCCGGATTTGATGCAAGGTCAATTTTGGTACATGGTTTGCTCGACCGGACCAGAGCTCACAAAGAAGGACAGGACAGAGACCATCCAACAAGCAGCCGAGTGCATGTATCTGGACCTGAATGTTTCAACAGAGCCATCAGGGCCGCGGAAATCCCTCCCAACTTCAGGTTGGCAACTGGGGTAAGTAAGTTTACGGTGAGTCCAAACCTAACACTTGGCTAGAGGATTACCGAGTGGCTGTACAGATTGGTAGTGGTAATGATGAAGTAGCCAGGAAACATCTTCCTCCGATATTGGAAGGGTCAGCCAGGGCTTGGCTGAATCAGTTGGCGCCTGGCAGTATATTCAGTTGGGAAGACTTGGCCCAAGTGTTTGTTCGGGCGTTTGAGGGAACCTGCAAGCGGCCTGCAGGGCTGACATAATTGCAGCATTGTGTTCAGAAACCGAATGAAACTTTGAGGGATTATATCCAGAGATGGACCACTTTGCATCATACAGTGGAAAATGTGTCGCAACACTAGGCAGGTTGCGCCTTCAAGGAGGGCATTCAGTACAGAGAGCTTAACCTGAAATTCGGCCGGACAGGAGATATGACTATGGCCCGAATGATGGAAATAGCCACTCGATACGCTAACGGCGAAGAAGAAGACCGACTCTGAAGTGGCAAGAACAAACCAGTTGCCCAAGACACCAGAGGAGGGAATTCCAGTCGGAAACAGAAGTGCAGAGCCGAGCCCGTAGGTCCTGGTGAAGCCGCAGTTATAACCCTAGGGAAAGCCTAAGGGGCCATGGATCCCCAACAAAGTGAAAGATCAAGCAGGAAATGATGTTCTAGATTTGCCGTGTCATATCCACACCAAGGTGGATGAAGAAGGGAACTTGATTTATCCCAAGCATACCACTCGACAGTGTCGACTCCTTTTCCAGCTCCGAGAGGGTCAGCCCAGTGAGAAAGAGAAGGAATCTGATAAGGATGAAGACAAAGAGGAGGATGATGGTTTCCCTAATATCAATGCCACTTTGGTGATTTTGCTGATGTTGAGAGCAAAAGTCGACCAGAAGTCATCAACAGAGAAGTAAACATGGTTGCCCCGGCAACGCCAACATATTTGAAGTGGTCTAAGACTCCCATTACATTCGATCAGTCTGACCACCCGGCACGCGTTGCTACCCGAGGGCAGCAAGCGTTGGTGGTCGACCCAGTTGCTGGGGGCACTCGGTTAACCAAAGTTTTGATGGATGGGGCAGTGGCCTAAACATTCTGTATGTTGAGAATCTCTAAGAGATGGGCATCCCGATATCCAAGCTCAATGAAAGCAATATGCGCTTCCACGGTGTCATCCCTAGGAAGAAAGCTGATTCAGTCAGCTACATCACTCTTGACGTGGTTTTCGGTGATTCTAAGAATTACCGCAAAGAAAAGTTGACATTTGAAGTTGTGGATTTTCACAGTGCTTATCATGCTATTATGGGCAGACCTGCATATGCCCGCTTCATGGCTCGACCATGTTACGTATACCTCAAGCTAAAGATGCCTGGTCCCAAGGGTGTGATCACGATCACTGGTAATTGGCAGAGAGCGGAAGACTGTTTCTAGTAGGGCTCAAAGATTGCCGATGAACAGATTGCGGCAGTGGAAATGCAAGAGTACTAGAAGAACACAAATATGAGTGATTTGCTACGTGCTAAGAAGCCTGCTTCAGAATCTGCATTTAAGTCATTTGATGAAACAAAGCAAGTTCACGTTCACCCGACCGATCCTAATTCTGCTCCGACTCATATCTCAACAACACTCGGCAGCAAATAGGAAGAAGCGCTCATCCAGTTCCTCTGTGAGAACTGGGACATCTTTGCATGGAAGCCTTCTGACATGCCAGGTGTGCACAGAGGACTGGCTGAGCACCGTTTGCGGGTCGGCCCGAAAGCAAAACATGTCAAAGAGCATCTCCGTCGGTCCGCCATGGAGAAGAGGAAGGAAATTGGTGAAGAGGTGGCTTGGCTTCTAGCAGCTGAGTTCATTCGCGAGATATACCATTCCGAGTGGCTCACCAATGTTGTTGTGGTGCCCAAGAAAGACGATTCACTTCACATGTGCATCAACTTCAAGCATATCAATCGGGCCTGCCCGAAAGATCATTTCCCTCTGCCCGCATCGATCAAATTGTTGACTCGACTGCGGGATGTGAGCGTTTATCCTTTTTGGACGCTTATTCCGGGTACCATCAGATCTGACTGTATGGACCCAACGAAATAAAAACAACTTTCATCACCCCTTTCGGGTGCTTTTGCTATGTTACCATGCCCTTTGGTCTCAGGAATGCTGGTGCCACATTCATGCGCATGATTCAGAAGTGCCTGCTCACTCAAATCAGTCGTTATGTGGAAGCATACATGGATGACATCGTGGTCAAGTCACGTAAAGGTTCCGACCTACAGACTGACCTCCCTGAAACCTTTGCCAATCTGAGAAGATATGATATCAAGCTTAATCCATCGAAATGCACATTCAGAGTCCCAGGTGGAAAGTTACTCACTTTCCTCGTTTCCGAACAAGGGATTGATGCAAACCCAGAGAAAGTTGGTGCCATTCTCCGAATGAAACGCCCCGTGCATGTGCATGATGTGCAGAAGCTTACTGGTTGTTTTAATGCATTGAGCCGATTCATTTCTCGTCTCGGTGAAAAGGCATTACACTACAAAAAAAGACACATCCGTGACATTTTGGGCCGAACGAAAAAAATTATGTCATACTTGTGACACTTCTATGACGATAATTGTGACAAAACCAGGTATCATCATAGATGTGGTGGGCTCCTACTTCTATGATAAAAAATCATGACATAAAATGGGCATTTTGTCCTGGGCAGGCCGGAGACGTAGTTGCATGACATTCTTTGGGCCGTCCATGACGGAAAAATCCGTGGCAAAAGCGAGGGCGTGGAAAATATTGGGGAGTTCCCGGTACGGTGGGTGGTCGGGCGCCGAGCGATGCGCGTTTCTCTCGTACGTGCGTGTGTGTGTGCGAGGCGTTGCGCTCTAACTGAACCCGAGCGAGGCGTTGGGCTCTAACTGAACCCAAGCAATTGCACTGCAGGCTACACGTTACTGAACCCGAGCAATCGATCGATCCCTTGCTATTAACTGAACTCAAGTGATTCCTTCGCTATTGCTGCTAACTGAAGCCGATCGATGCTGCCTCTGGATGAATAGTGAGCGTTGTTGGGGGTTTGGATGAACAATTCCCGGTGGGGGTTGGATGAACAGGACCCCGTGGTAGTAGAGGCTGTTGCCGCTAGGTGAACAGTACCCCGATCGATCTAGCCGGTGGAGGGGTGGATGAACAGGACCCCGTGGAGGGCTGGATGAACAGGACGTCCCCGTGGAAGGCTGGTTGAACAGTAGCCGGTGGAGGGCTGGATGAACAGTAGCCCATGGAGGGGTGGTTGAACAGGACCCCTTGGAGAGGGCTGGTTGAACAGTAGCCGGTGGAGGAGCGCGTGGTGGAGGCTGGATGAACAGGAGCCCGTGGATGAACAGTCGCAGGTGGAGGCTGGATGAGGTTAACGGTGGATGAACAGTAGCCCGTGGAGGCTAGGGGAGGTCGACGGTGGAGATGAACAGTATCCCGTGGAGTCCCGTTTTGCGGTACGCCACAGCCCTCCCGATGAACATGACTCCCGTTTCGACCGTAGCGCTCCAACACAAGTCTGTTTCCTTCGTTTTGCGGTACGCCACACCCCTCCCAGTCAACAGGACCCTGTTTTGACCGTAGGAGGTCCAACAGAAGTCTGTTTCCTCTGTTTTGCGGTACGCTAGAACCCTCCCGATGAAAAGGATCCCGTTTTGACCATGGTTGGTCGAACACAAGGCCGTTTCCTCCGTTTTGTGGTACGCCAGGCCTCGTTTCCATCAGCTGTTCCATCCAAGCCGGTTGGCTCCTGATGAACAGCACGCGTTCCGTTGCCTCCCGATGAACACGACGCATTCCGTTGCCTCCCCATGAACACGACAACGATGCAGTTTCTCCGTTCCGACCCAGCCATGTACACGAGCCCTGGCCGTACGTATGCTCGAGTAGGCGTTCGAGACCCTGCCTGTATGTACGTAGGTGGCCATATTTTCATTCTTGCACCCTGGCCGTTGTACGTACATGTACATGCTACGTGCGCGCCTCTACTAAGACACGTGCCCTTCCTTGCACGGCCACAGTTCATCGCCGCAGCTTACATACGGACCGATCGACTAGTATGTACATACACGTTCGCGACCAGAAACAATGCTACGTACGCTTCGACTAGGTGGGTCCCGACTGTCAGGCACTTCCTTGTGTGCAAAGATGTAGCTGCTGGGTCCCAGCAGTCAGGGGGGCGAATCATTTTTTTCCCGTAATATGGATGCACTTCCTTGCGTGCGAAGATGTAGCTGGTGGGTCCCAGCAGTCAGGGGGAAAACATTTTTTTTCATGAAATACGGTGGCCCGTCCGGTGGGTCCCTGCTTTCAGGTGGAGGAATCATTATTTTCCGTGTAATAAGGAGGCACTTCCTTGCTGCGGCTGTGGACCTAGCTATTAGCCTCTCCACGTACAGTACTCTTCCAATGGAAGCCCGTCATTGACCACGCCGCGCCGAGGGCACCAAGGCGGTGGACGACGGCGAGGCCTAGGAAGGGGACGACGCAGAGCTGGGGAAGACGCGGCAGTGGATGCCCATGCGGAGAGGAGTACGAGGGTTCACTAGTTCGGCTGCGGTGTGAGGTTGCCGTCGCCGCGTAATAACAGGGGGTGTGGGTGAGTGAAGGGATGGCCTGGCTAGCAGTGGGAGTAGTAGGGGCGGTGAGGCCTCCGCGGCAGCACAGTCGGCCACGGGAAGCAGGAGCGGGCGGCATGACCGGCGCTGCTTTGGGCGGCTGGAGCAAGAAGACCAGAGGTTGAAGAAGCACAACGGCCGTTGGATAGACATCGTACGGCAACTGCGGCTAGAATCGTTTATATTGACTAAGTTGACAAATCCCTTGGTACGTGTCAACTTAGTAGGCCCACAGGTCAGCTTCCGAAACGGTGCGCCCAGACGTCAGGGGGAGGAATCATTTTTGGGCGGGTGAAGCTAGAATATCCGAGATTGAAGAAGAAGCACGACATCCGTTGGATGGACATCCAACGGCCACTTCTGTAGAACCGTGTGTTGACTATAAGTTGACAAATCCTTGCATACGTGTCAACTATTTTTTTAGGGGACACGTCAATGCAATAGGCCCACAAGTGTGTGGCAGAGAACTTATAGCCCATTCGAGATTTGTAAGAATATACAACCCATTTTTGAATTCTAATGGAATTTAGTACAACCCATTTACAGTTTGTTAAAAGTACAACAGATTTTCTAGCTTGGACAACGATTAATAATTTCAACAAACTGTTCAAAAAAGAATTCAATAAAATTTCCCACATTTTGATGGGATCCAAAATATTCTTATACCAAAATTTCTAGTCAGATTAAATACAATTTCAATACAAATTTGTATCACGTAAAAATCCAATGAAACATTGCGCGTGCAACAATTAATGTAATTAAAATTTTCAAAATCCAGAATTAATATTTTATAAAGTAATTACGTGTTTGGTGCATTTTTTATAGTTACTGCCCATTTTTTATAATTACATCCCATTTATTATTTCTTAAAGCCCATTTTCTTGTTAAGCCTAATGCATCCCTCCTAGGAAAGATTTGCAGCCCAGCGGGGCGGAGAATAACAAGTTGACCTTGCCTGGGTATTCCTCAAAAAAGTATAGCTGGGCTAGCCATTTTCAGCTTGAAAAAAAATTAATATCTGGACTGGATATCTGGCCTAGGCTAGACGGTCCACAGCCCGCCCAGTTAATGCCCTGCTCTCCTCTGAACAACAACGGAAACATCGCTCAAGAAAAACTCTGTAGTGCTCACACCTCAAAAAGACAAATACTGCTCGAGCTACTTGGTCCCAGCTGTCGGCCGCTCCTTGTGCAATTCTCTCGTTTATTGACTTCATAGGTTGACAATGGTGTGGGACCGTGATGTCATGAAACCAAGAGGAAGCAAAAAAATATTACAGTTGTATATAATAAGGAGCCACTTGCGTACATGCGGCTATAGCCCTGGTGGGTCCCCACTGTCATCCTCTCCAAGTATAGTCATCACCTCATTCCTCATGTCATTGACCATGTTGACAACGCAAGACAGCGGTGCCACGGGGAGTGATACGTTGATACGTCTAGTTTGCATGATGCTTTTATATCGATATTTATTGCATTATGGGATATTATTACACATTATGTCACAATATTTATGCCTATTCTCTCTTATCTTACAAGGTTCACATAAAGAGGGAGAATGCCGGCAGCTGGAATTCTGGGCTGGAAAAGGAGCAAATATTAGAGACCTATTCTACACAGCTCCAAAAGTCTTGAAACTTCACGGAAGTTATTTACAGAATATATATAAAATATTGAGCGCAAGAAGTACCAGAGGGGGCCCACACCCTGGCCACGAGGGTGGGGGCGCGCCTTATCCCCCTTGGCGCGCCCCCTGCCTCGCGGGCCCCCTGGTGGCCCTCCGATGCCCATCTTCTGCTATATGGAGTCTTTCGTCGAGAAAAAAAATCATAAGCAAGCTTTCGGGACGAGACTCCACTGCCACGAGGCGGAACCTTGGCGGAACCTATCTAGGGCTCTGGCGGAGTTGTTCTGCCGGGGAAACTTCCCTCCGGGAGGGGGACATCATCACCATCGTCATCACCAACGATCCTCTCATCTGGAGGGGGTCAATCTCCATCAACATCTTCACTAGTACCATCTCATCTCAAACCCTCGTTCATCTCTTGTATCCAATCTTTGTATCCAAACCTCAGATTGGTACCTGTGGGTTGCTAGTAGTGTTGATTACTCCTTGTAGTTGATGCTAGTGGGTTTACTTGGTGGAAGATCATATGTTCAGATCCATTATGCATATTAATACCCCTCTGATTATGAACATGAATATGCTTTGGCAGTAGTTACGTTTGTTCCCGAGGACATGTACTAGTAGAAAACAGGGCTATGGTCCAGGCCGGCTCAGCCCATTAGTCCCGGTTCAGTGTAGAACCGGGACCAATGTGGGCATTGGTCCCGGTTCGTGAGCCCAGGGGGCCGGCCGGGCCATGTGGGCCATTGGTCCCGGTTCGTCTGGACCTTTTGGTCCCGGTTGGTGGGACGAACCGGGACCAATGGGCCTCGCTCCTGGCCCACCACCATTGGTCCCGGTTGGTGGCTTGAACCGGGACCAAAGGCTCCCCTTTAGTCCCGGTTCACGCCACCAACTAGGACCAATGAGGTGCCTATATATACCCCCTCACGCAAGAGCAGAGCACAGTGCTCTGTTTTTTCTGGCCGAGGGGGAGAGGGCTTTGTGGTGCTCTAGCTCACCTCCTATGCACATGAGGTGTTCGATGGAATGCCCGAGCCACACTACTTAAGCTTTCTCCTCTCGAAGCTCGACCTCCAAGCTCCATTTTCCTCGAGATTTGTCTAGATTTAGCGGTCCGTCACGCCCCGTCCCCGTCTTCACCGTCGTCGATCACCCGCGCCGATCTCATCACCGACACCACCGTGGTGAGCCTCTTGTTCTTATCTTCTTTCTGAAAGGAAAAATATTCTTACTTGTATGTTTAGATAGATACTTGTATCATTTTCTTACATTTATTATTGCATCTTATATAGTGCGATGGTTTTGGTATCCGCCCCCGTCGGCCCTCGTCCTGTCTATGATTCGGATTTGGTATGTATATTATCTTTATAACTATTGGTTCATTTATTGTTTATGAAAATTATGCTGACCAACGTGACAAAGATTTTATTTATCTAGGATGTATGTGAATCGGAAATGCCAACCGACCCTATTGTCGAGAGGTTAAATTTAGTTGAAGAAGAAAACAATTTGTTGAAGGAAAAAATAGAAAAAATTGAGGAGGAGAAGATGATATTGGAGTTGCATGTTACGGATGTCGTCGATGATCACAAGATCAAGATGGATGCAATGCGCTTGAAGATTAGAAAGATTAGAAAATATGCCATTCATACCGAGGCTTGGTATCATTATGTCGTTGGATCAATTGTTACCTTGGTTGTGATTATGATCGCATTTGTTTTCGCATTGAAATGTTTTACATAGTTTCAATATATGGTTTAATTAATTAGATGCTCTGGAGAGCTATATGTTGTTAGATGAGAACTATGTATGCACTTTGGTTTTAATGTGATGATGAACTTCTATTAATTTGGACACTTAATTATATATAATGCACGCAGATGAACCGGCAATGGATGTACGGTGACAGACACACCCGCGAGTACATTAAGGGTGTGCATGAGTTTCTCGATGCGGCTGAGGCAAACAAGCAGAATGGTTTTATGTGTTGTCCATGCACTGAATGTGGGAATACAAGGTCTTACTCTAATCGGAAAATCCTTCACTCCCACCTGCTTTACAAGGGTTTCATGCCACACTATAATGTTTGGACGAGGCACGGAGAAATAGGGGTTCTGATGGAAGACGGCGAAGAAGAAGAGTACGATGACAACTATGTGCCCCCTGAATACGGTGATGCTGCAACGGGGGGAGCTGGTGAAGATCAAGAGGAACCAGACGATGTGCCCAATGATGCTGCCACGGGTGAAGCTGCTGAAGATCAAGAGGAACCAGACGATGTGCCCGATGATGATGATCTCCGCCGGGTCATTGTCGATGCAAGGACGCAATGCATTAGTCAAAAGGAGAAGCTGAAGTTCGATCACATGTTAGAGGATCACAAAAAAGGGTTATACCCCAATTGCGAAGATGGCAACACAAAGCTCGGTACCGTACTGGAATTGCTGCAGTGGAAGGCAGAGAATGCTGTGGCTGACAAAGGATTTGAGAAGCTACTGAAAATATTGAAGAAGAAGCTTCCAAAGGATAACGAATTTCCCGACAGTACATACGCAGCAAAGAAGGTCGTATGCCCTCTAGGATTGGAGGTGGAGAAGATACATGCATGCCCTAATGACTGCATCCTCTACCGCGGTGCATACAAGGATCTGAACGCATGCCCGGTATGCGGTGCGTTGCGGTATAAGATCAGACGAGATGACCCTGGTGATGTTGACGGCGAGCCCCTCAGGAAGAGGGTTCCTGCGAAGGTGATGTGGTATGCTCCTATAATACCACGGTTGAAACGTCTGTTCAGAAACGAAGAGCATGCCAAGTTGATGCGATGGCACAGTGAGAACCGAAAGAAAGATGGGAAGTTGAGAGCACCCGCTGACGGGTCGCAGTGGAGAAAAATCGAGAGAAAGTACTGGGATGAGTTTGCAAAGGACCCAAGGAATGTATGGTTTGCTTTAAGCGCGGATGGCATTAATCCTTTCGGGGAGCAGAGCAGCAATCACAACACCTGGCCCGTGACTCTATGTATGTATAACCTTCCTCCTTGGATGTGCATGAAGAGGAAGTTCATTATGATGCCAGTTCTCATCCAAGGCCCTAAGCAACTCGGCAACGAAATTGATGTGTACCTAAGGCCATTAGTTGAAGAACTTTTACAGCTGTGGAATGGAAACGGTGTACGTACGTGGGATGAGCACAGACAGGAGGAATTTAACATTAAGGCGTTGCTGTTCGTGACCATCAACGATTGGCCCGCTCTCAGTAACCTTTTAGGACAGACAAACAAAGGATACCACGCATGCACGCACTGTTTAGATGACACAGAAAGTATATACCTGGACAAATGCAGGAAGAATGTGTACCTGGGCCATCATTGATTTCTTCCGACCAACCATCAATGTGGAAAGAAAGGCAAGCATTTCAAAGGCGAGGCAGATCACCGAAAGAAGCCCGCCATGCGCACCGGTGATCACGTGCTTGCTATGGTCAATGATTTACACTACGTAATCTTTCGAAAGGGTCCCGGTGGACTAGCTGTTCCGAATGACGCTGAGGGACACGCACCCATGTGGAAGAAGAAATCTATATTTTGGGACCTACCCTACTGGAAAGACCTAGAGGTCCGCTCCTCAATCGACGTGATGCACGTGACGAAGAACCTTTGCGTGAACCTGCAAGGCTTCTTGGGTGTGTATGGGAAGACAAAAGATACACCTGAGGCACAAGAGGACCTGCAACGTTTGCACGAAAAAGACGGCATGCCTCCGAAGCAGTATAAAGGTCCTGCCAGCTACGCTCTTACGAAAGAAGAGAAAGAAATCTTCTTTGAATGCCTGCTCAGTATGAAGGTCACAACTGGCTTCTCGTCGAATATAAAGGGAATAATAAATATACCAGAGAAAAAGTTTTAGAACCTAAAGTCTCATGACTGCCACGTGATTATGACGCAACTGCTTTCGGTTGCATTGAGGGGGCTTCTATCGGAAAACGTCCGATTAGCCATTGTGAAGCTATGTGCATTCCTCAATGCAATCTCTCAGAAGGTGATCGATCCAGAAATCGTACCAAGGCTAAGGAGTGATATGGCGCAATGTCTTGTCAGTTTCGAGCTGGTGTTCCCACCATCCTTCTTCAATATCATGACGCACGTCCTACTTCATCTAGTCGACGAGATTGTGGCCCGTATTTCTACACAATATGTTCCCCTTTGAGAGGTTCATGGGAGTCCTAAAGAAATATGTCCGTAACCGCGCTACGCCAGAAGGAAGCATCTCCATGGGCCATCAAACAGAGGATGTTATCGGGTTTTGTGTTGACTTCATTCCTGGCCTTAACAAGATAGGTCTCCCTAAATCGCGGTATGAGGGGAGACTGACTGGAAAAGGCACTCTTGGAAGAGACTCAATAATATGCAGGGATGGATATTCTTGGTCTCAAGCACACTACACAGTTCTACAGAACTCTACCTTGGTGACCCCGTATGTCGATGAACACAAGAACAGTCTGCGCTCCAAACACCCGGAGCAGTGCGACGACTGGATTACATGTGAACACATCAGGACTTTCAGCAGTTGGTTGGAAACACGTCTCAGAGGTGACAACACTGTTTGTGATGAGTTGTACTTGTTGTCCAGGGGACCATCTTTGACTGTATTGACTTACAAAGGATACGAGATAAATGGGAATACATTTTACATGATCGCCCAAGATCAAAAGAGCACCAACCAAAACAGCGGTGTCCGCTTTGATGCAGCAACCGAGAGCGGAAAGGACACATATTATGGTTACATAATGGACATATGGGAACTTGACTACGGACCTGATTTTAAGGTCCCTTTGTTTAAGTGCAAATGGGTCAATCTGTTAGGCGGCGGGGTACAGGTAGACCCACAGTATGGAATGACAACAGTGGATCTGAAAAATCTTGGGTACACTGACGAACCGTTCGTCCTAGCCAATGATGTGGCACAGGTTATCTATGTGAAGGACATGTCTACCAAACCGAGAAAAAGAAAAGATAAGGAAGCGAATACATCATACGATGAGCCAAAGCGCCACATAGTTCTTTCAGGAAAAAGGGACATCCTGAGAGTGGACGGCAAGACAGACATGTCTGAAGATTATGAAAAGTTTCATGAAATTCCTCCCTTCAATGTCAAGGCTGACCCAAGCATCCTGATAAACAATGAAGATTATCCATGGTTACGGCGCAATAAGCAAATGACACAAGCGAAGAAAAAGTGAAGACTTTCTCCCGCAACTATTATGATGATACCATGCCAAATTTGTAACAGAAGAACATGCTACCATTGTCCATTTTGTACATGCACATGCTATGTGGGTGAAATTATGATACCATCCCAACTTTCAACTTTTTCAGAGTTCATTTGAAATGCTTTCATGTCTTATGGTTTGAAACTTTGATACTTCGAAAGTGATTGTCCATTTTGTACACGAAGTGCATCAAGTTTTTGTCGTAACCCTCTCTACTTTTTGGAACATGCTATGTGGGTGAAATGATGATACCATGCCAACTTTCAACCTTTTCAGAGTTCATTTTGAAATGCTTTCCAATTTCAGAATCATTTAGCTCAAAGAATGAATTAACAGCAAACAGAATAAACTACAAAACTTTTATGAAAATAAAAACAATCAATTAAAATATTATGTTATGATCAACTAAAATAAAACTATAATATTCTTCAATAGCAAAAAGAATATAATTTTTGTGACCTAAAATCAAACTATAAGTATTTAATTGTAAGTATAAATAAAAAATAAATAGCAAAGAAGAAAAATTTTCTAATTTTATAGTAAAGTTATTCATAAACTAGTGATTCACACAAATTTTTAAAAATTCAAATTTAAACTATTTAAAATTTAAAACTAATGGCACTAAGAGAAAGTTTATAATTTTTGTGACCTAAAAGCAAAAAAGAAATCACTAAAAAACTGTAAGTATTTAGTTGTAAGTAGAAATAAAAAATAAATAGAAAAAAATTCTATTTTTATAGTAAAGTTATTCATAAACTAGTGATTCACACAAATTTTTAAAAATTCACATTTAAACTATTTAAAATTTAAAACTAATGGCACTAACAGAAAGTTTATAATTTTTGTGACCTAAAAGCAAAAAAGAAATCACTAAAAAACTGTAAGTATTTAGTTGTAAGTAGAAATAAAAAAAATAGAAAAAAATTCTATTTTTATAGTAAAGTTATTCATAAACTAGTGATTCACACAAATTTTTAAAAATTCAAATTTAAACTATTTAAAATTTAAAACTAATGGCACTAACAGAAAGTTTATAATTTTTGTGACCTAAAAGCAAAAAGAAATCACTAAAAAACTGTAAGTATTTAGTTGTAAGTAGAAATAAAAAATAAATAGAAAAAAATTCTATTTTTATAGTAAAGTTATTCATAAACTAGTGATTCACACAAATTTTTTAAAATTCAAATTTAAACTATTTAAAATTTAAAACTAATGGCACTAACAGAAAGTTTATAATTTTTGTGACCTAAAAGCAAAAAAGAAATCACTAAAAAACTGTAAGTATTTAGTTTTAAGTAGAAATAAAAAAATAAAAAACCAAAAAAAATATAGAAATAAAAAAGAAAAAACCAAAAAAAATGCCTCCTACTGGGCCTCCACGGCCTGAATACGACTAGAAACCCTACATGGGCCAGGATTCAGGCCCGCAGAAGGCCCAATAGGCCCACAGGCAGTAGCAAGTTTAGGCCCGAAAGCCTGCATTAGAGAGGAGCTCGAATGGGTAGGAACACCAGCGCTTATAAACCAGTGCCGGCGCCCTTCAGCTAGCGATGTGGGACTAAACTTTTGGGCTCGGGGCAGCAAAGGCCATTGGTCCCGATTGGTGGCACCAACCGGGACTAAAGGGGGCATTGGTCCCGGTTCGTGGCACCAACCGTGACCAATGCCCCCCTTTAGTCCCGGTTGGTTCCACCAACCGGGACCACAGGCCGCCGCTTCCCGCCCTTTGGGCTGTTGAAAATTGGCCTTTGGTCCCGGTTCGTGGCACCAACCGGGACTAAAGGGGGCATTAGTCCCGGTTCGTGCCACCAACCGGGACCAGTGCTCCGTCTATATAAGCCACACTTGTGAAAATTTTGGTTCAGTTTCTTCGATTCCGCCCCGACGTCGCCGCCAGGCTGCCCCTGTGCTCGCCTCGCCGTCGCCGCTGTTGCCCCTGCCCCGCCCCCGGGCGCGCCCTGCCTCGCCGTCGTCGCCGGCCGCCCGTCCACCGCCCCCGAGCACCCCCTGCGCCGCCGAGCCCATCCGCCGCCCCCGAGCACCCCCTGCGCCCCCGAGCCCATCCGCCGCTGCCGAGCGCGCCCCACCGTCGCCCTCGCCCTCGCCGACCCCGAGCCCGTCCTCGTCGCCGTCGCCCCCGACGCCGGCCGCCCGCGTCTCCTCCCCGATCCCTCCGGGAGAGGTAGCTACCGCCCCATCCTCCCCCCTTCCTTCCTTCCCTGCTCCTTAATTTGCAAAATATTGATATGATGTAGATGTATGTATGTATGAGTTGGGGAGAAAGTTTATAATTTTTGTTCATATATACTGTACATGTATGTATTATGAATTTTGATATTTTTTTGTTCATATATAATGTAGATGTATATGTATGTATGGAATGATATCGATGGATGTATGTATATAGAACATTCGTAGAAAAAAAATGTCCCCCTCCGGTTCACTCGGGAACACTAACTATCTCGGAGAAAAAAATGTTATCAGGGAAAAAATGTTATCGGGGTCGAGGGTCGTCGAACATGAGAGGAAGAAGAGGATAAAAAAGAAGAGGAAGAAGAAAAAAAAGAGGAGAAGAAAGAATAGAGGAGCTTCTCCTCTATTCTTTCTTCTCCTCTTTTTTTTCTTCTTCTTCATCTTTTTTTTATCAGGAGGGGTCGACGGTCGCCTAGGGGTCGAGGGTGGGGGGGGGGGGTCGAGAACGCCGGACATTCATGAGAGAGGCGAGGAAGAAGGGGAAGAAGAGGGAGAAGAAGAGGAGAGGAAGAAGAGGAAGTCTTCTCCTCTATTCTTTCTTCTCTTCTTTTTTCTTCTTCTTCTTCCTCTTTATTTTATCGGGAACGAGGGTCGTCGAGAGGTCGAGGAGCGGTAGAGGAGAAACCCTAAATAGAAAGTATCGTCGGTGTGAGATACATGTACCGTCGGTGTCGGACACTACACCCACATCCCACAAGTGGCGCGGGCTTCGACGCCCACGTCACTTGTGGGACGTGGATGTAGTGTCCGACACCGAAGGCCACATGTATCTCACACCCACGATACTTGCTAGCTATTTAGGGTTTCCTCTACCGAAAAGAAGAGGAGAAATAAATAAGAAGAAGAAAAAAGAAGAAAAAGAAGAGGATAAGAAGAAAGGAACAGTGGAGAAGAAGAGAAAATAGAATATATTCTATTTTCTCTTTTCTCCACTATTCCTTTCTTCTTCTCCTCTTTTTTTCTTCTTTTCTTCTTCTTCTTCTTCTTCTTCTTCTTATTCTTATTAGCCGGAAGTAGAGAGAGGTTTCCTAGTGTCAAAGTATTGAAGAAATCCATGCCTTCATCATTAGCTGGAAGTAACCAGGGCATGTTGGTACGAAGTTCTGCAAAGTTGTTCTGGAATGGAGTCCCGGATAGAATAATCCGCCTTTTGGTACGAATTCAGCAAAGGCCTTCCAAATAGCGATATTCGGAAGGCTCTTGCTGAACTTTGTACCAAAAAGAGAATTATCCTATCTGGGACTCCGTTCTAGAACAACTTTGAAGAGCTTCGTACCATCATGCACATGTTACTTTCGCCTAATGATGAAGACATGGTTTTGTTGAATCCCTTGACACTAGGCAACCTCCCGACCCCTCGGCGATCCTATCGAACATGAGAGGAAGAAGAGGATAAAAAAAGAAGAGGAAGAAGAAAAAAAAGAGGAGAAGAAAGAATAGAGGAGATCTTCTCCTCTATTCTTTCTTCTCCTCTTATTTTTCTTCTTCTTCCTCTTTTTTTATCGGGAACGAGGGTCGTCGAGGGACATAGATGTAGTGTCGTCGTTGTCGATATATACCCCCTCCTGATAGCTTACTATGATTAGGTAGCTAGTTCTACGTTTGGCACTAATATATCCATCTGTCATGTTTGAATAATAATTGCCATGTTGTAAATATTTGTAGAAACTATGGACACCGCCCTAGACGAAGCAACAAAAGAAGCGTTGTTGAGGGACATAATCGCAGAAGGAAGTGATGCCATCTCGTTGTTTCTCAACGAAACCGATGGTCTGGAAGGAGAGGGTGAACAAGCTGGCTACGGTGACCTAATGCCGGTGCAAGAAGAAGAACATGAGGACGGCACCGGTGACCCAATGCCGGTGCAAGAAGGAGACCGTGATGACGGCTCCGGTGACCGAACCGAGTCCGGCCAGGTATATATATTAGTTAAGCCTATGCTGACTAGCTGATTGATGCATTCATTGTTTTGGTATGTACACATATTAATTAAGTCTTTGTTCTTTTTTCTAGCCCTCCGAATCGAGCACAACTTCGGTAAAGAGACGAGGCCCGAAGAAAAAGTTGAGCTCGGATGAAAAGTTTGAGATCATAGTAATCGCGCCCGACGGCCAACCTATTGAACCCCTCCGGACAAAGAGCGCATTCGTTGCTCAGTGCGGGGTTCTGGTTAGGGACAAGATCCCGATAAGCATCCAGCAATGGTTTAAGCCGGCTACAGAAGACCCTGAGGTGTCTTATGTCAATGATATGCAGAAAAATGATCTTTGGACTGAGCTGAAGTCAAATTTCACCCTACCGCCTGAGGATAATCCAGAGAACCCAGTTAAAGAGAAATTAATCAAGTCTTTTTCTCTGAAGAGGATGGCAGAACTATTCAGGAGGTGGAAGAAAGAGCTGAATAAGTTTGTCGAAAATAATGAGACACCAGAATTCAAGGGCAGATATGAGAAGATCAGAGATCACTGGCCCGCATTGGTGGCCCACAAGACATCAGAAAAGAGTAAGAAGATGTCGGCGACAAACAAGCAAAATGCTGCGAAGAAGAAGCTTCACCATCGCACGGGGTCAGGTGGCTACCTCGTAGCCCGGCCTAAGTGGTCCAAGACTGAGAATGATCTGGTTCATAAAGGGATCGAACCAGAGACAATTAACTGGCCAGACCATTGCCGGACTTGGTTCTTCGGGGCTGGCGGAACACTGGACCCTGTAACAGGGAAGTGCATTTGGACGAACGATCAAATGGACATACCAGTCAGTAAGCTTAAGCAGTATATCGAAGCAGCGCAGGAAGGGACGTTCTTTCCAGGCAGAGAGAACGACGAGCTCACAATGGCCCTCGGGAATCCTGAGCACCCTGGACGGACACGAGGCACGCCAGGCTCCATTCCGTGGAAGGTTGGGTTTCCGGACGCAGGCGGTTACAAATCCCATGAGAGGAGGAAAAAAGTGCAGCAGACCCAAATACAGGCGGTGCAAGCAAGGGTAGACGCGATAGAGGAATGAGAAGCAAATCGCAGCAAACGTACTGCCGAAGCCTCCCCCGAAGCTACCCCGCCATCTCAGCGCAGAAGCAGCGTGGCTTCCACCGAGCTGCTTCAGCTGGAGCATGCCTTGACGGCTCCTGCCAGCTATCCCGTGGATGCTATAACGGAGTCTCAAAATTGCCACCTTATGACGCAATGGATGAAGTTGAAGGTCAAGGCGGCTGTTGGCTCTGTTTATCCTACTGAACCCGGCGCAACTTTTCACTGCCGGCCGATTCTAGAAGGATATGCTAGGGTGATGGTGGATGAGATAACGGAGGGATTTGAGGACCTCCAGCTTGACCACCCTACCGGTGAAGGGGAGACTCGGCTGGGGTCTGCTCTGAAGACTCCATGCCTATGGCGGAAGGAGCTCATCAACCTTCCGAACTGGATGCCACCGCCTCCTCCTCCTCCTCCGGCGAGTCAGGGCACTCCGCCTCCATGGCCTCCTCCTCCGGCGAGTGATGATCAGGGCCCTCGGCCGGCTCCTTCTCCGGCGCGTGGCGGCACTCCGCCTCCTTCTCCGCCTGCGCCGACGCGCCCGAGAAGGCAGCCTCCTCCTTCTCCGCCTCGTCAGCAAGGGTGGAAGAGACCTGCCGCCGCTCCAGCTGCTCCGGCGTGTCGTAGTCCTTCTCCTCCGCCGCTTAAGCAAGTAAAGAAGACAACCGCCGTCTGCTCGGTCGGCGTCTAGCAGTACAACCAGAGGCGGGAGGACATACAGATTCGGTCCTTCTCTGAAGACTCCAGAGAAGTTACCATATGAAAGGACCCTAGAGGAGAACGCCGAGATCGCGTGAGAAGAAGTGAGGAACTTCTTTGAAGGGGTGAAAGCAAAGAAACATCCACCTCCGGAGGAGAAGGTAGATCGGGTGAAAGTGAAGCACACTCTGGCTGCCCTGACAAAACCACCGAAGTCTGATCCGCCGAAAGGAAACTATGACCGCATTATTGGAAAGGAATTTGCCGAAGCGGAGAGGTCGGGAAGTACTGTCAGTGATCAAAGGCTGAAAGAACGACGAGCTGGGAAACAAATTGCCCAGCTCGGCGAACAAGCGAAGCAATCGTGCCCCCCGCTCAAGGTGCCTAGCCACAACGTCGATAATGATCCGAGGATGGTGCCCGGTTATAGCAATCTTGCAGATTACTTGCTTGACGAAGTACATTATGAACCCATGGAGGTGCAGATACAAAGATACAAGTACGGGAAGCCTCTCGTCAAAGATGAAAGATCTCTATCAACGATGATGCGAAGATTGCATGATTGGTACTTGAAAATCTGCAGAGACTCTGGGGGGAGGAGTACTTTGTATGTGAAAGTTAAAAAGGAGCATGACCTCGTTGGAATTGATCTGTTGCCTGTTCCATTTGAGGAGTTCTATCAGTTTTTCAATCAATTGGCCCTCGATAAAACAACGGTCGCCTGCTACTGTCTGTAAGTAGTACTACTTCTGTCATTAAGTTTCTCTATATAGCTTAGCTCTTTCATTGCATGTATTTATAATCATCCTCACTATATTATGCAGATTGAAGATCGCCGAATTGAATAAAAGACAAGTCGGTGATATTGGGTTCATTAACACATATCTCATAGATGCAACTCAGGTTAAACTTCATGCCGCAGCTACCGAGGCCAACTTGCTACGATTGTTCGTAATAAATCAAAACAAAGATATCATACTCTTTCCTTACAACTTCAGGTGAGTGTTACTGTCATGTGCGTATTCGGTTTTCCTTATATATTAGTCAAGGTTATAGTAATGTAATTCATGAGTTATGCATGTGTGTGCAGTTTCCACTATATTCTCCTAGAGATTAAGCTTGAGCAGGGAGTAGTAACCGTCTTGGACTCTAAACGAAAAGATCCCAAGGAGTATGCGGACATGACTGAAATCCTCAAGAAGTAAGTTAAATCGATCATTATCCACCATATCAGCAACTTTGTTCATTTCCTGATATCAAGTAATTGTTTTCTTTGTCCGGCAGGGTTTGGAGAAAATTCACCAAAACAGTTCCGGGACTGCCGAAGGAGCTGGAATTTAGACACCCAAAAGTAAGTACTATAGTAGCATGTTCCGCGCATCTCCTAGTGATTCAAGAGCTAGTTTCATCAATACCATTTAGCATTCTTGCTTATCAGTTTGATTTACCTCTATTTCTTGTAAAGTGGTTGTGGCAGGAACAAGGGAATGATTTCTGTGGATACTACATCTGTGAGTCCATCCGCCACACGACCTGTGAGCGGGGCGGGTACTCTAACGAACAATATGAAGTACGTAAATAACAACATTCACAATTTTATTTTATTACCATCATTTGTGTTGAGTTTCATTCATTTATATATATATATGTATTGACCCCCTTCTTCAAATTAGATGTTTCGGAAGCGGGATGAACTCCTAGCACCAGCTCGCATGCGAGCAATTCAAGAGGAATTGGTGGCATTCTTTCTTGACCACGTGATCCCTGAAGACGGAGAATTCTATGTGGACCATGAGTCCGTATGATTATATTTGTAAGAGATAATTATTGTATATATGTAGCCGGTAGTGTCAGATAGATATACAAGAACTTGTTGTTCGACCAATCTCTCGGAGAAGGAGAGGTGGTCGATATCACTTCTCTCTATATATATGCATATATGTTCATGACAATCTTCTGTTTCCTTCGTTTGCTTACTAGCTAGCTAGCGTGTCTAGTCCTCTCTATATACGTATGTATAGTACGTAGCGTCGACCAAGCACGGACATAACAGAGGACACTTCTCTCTATTAATTATAACTAGCTAACACAATATATGAAACACCTAAATTAACCCCCCAAAACCCCCAACCCCCCCCCCTTTAAAAAAAACAAAAACCCCAGCCACAGAAGTGCTGACGCGTGGATGCCTATTGGTCCCGGTTGGTGCCACCAACCGGGACCAAAGGGTCTCCTGACTGGGCTCTGCGCACTGCCCACATGGAGGGCCTTTAGTCCCGGTTCTGGATTGAAACGGGACTAAAGGGGGGAGGTATTAGTACCGACACTTTAGTCCCGGTTCCGGAACCGGGACTAAAGGACCTTACGAACTGGACTATAGGCCCTTTTTCTACCAGTGATGGGAGAAGTCTTGCTATTAGTAGTCATGTGAATTTGGTATTCGTTCAATATTTTGATGAGATGTATGTTGTCATCCCTCTAGTGGTGTCATGTGAACGTCGACTACATGACACTTCACCATTTTTTTGGCCTAGAGGGAGGCATTGGGAAGTAATAAGTAGATGATGGGTTGCTAGAGTGACAGAAGCTTAAACCCTAGTTTATGCGTTGCTTCGTAAGGGGCTGATTTGGATCCATATGTTTCATGCTATGGTTAGGTTCACCTTAATACTTCTGTTGTAGTTGTGGATGCTTGCAATAGGAGTTAATCATAAGTGGGATGCTTGTGCAAGTAAGGGTAGCACCCAAGCACCGGTCCACCCACATATCAGATTATCAAAGTACCGAACGCGAATCATATGATCATGATGAAAACTAGCATGACGATAATTCCCATGTGTCCTCGGGAGCGCTTTACATCATATAAGAGTTTGTCCAGGCTTGTCCTTTGCTACAAAAAGGATTGGGCCATCTTGCTACACCTTATTTACTTTTATTACTTGCTACTTGTTACCAATTACCTTATCACAAAACTATATGTTACCGATATTTTAGTGCTTGCAGAGAATACATTGCTGAAAACCGCTTATCATTTCCTTTTGCTCCTCGTTGGGTTCGACACTCTTACTTATCAAAAGGAATAGGATAGATCCCCTATACTTGTGGGTCATCAATACTCTTTTTTGGCGCCGTTACCAGGGAGTGAAGCGCCTTTGGTAGGTGGAATTTAGTAAGGAAAATTTTATATAGTGTGCTGAAATTTACTGTCACTTGTTACTATGGAAAGTAATCCTTTGAGGGGCTTGTTTGGGGTATCTTCGCCCGACTGGTAGAGAAAATAGTTGCTCCTCAACCTACTCAACCTACTGGTCCTACTGAAAATGAAAATGTTTACTTCGAAATTCCTTCGGGTATGATAGAGAAACTGCTAGCTAATCCTTTTGCAGGAGATGGAACATTGCATCCCGACTTACACTTAGTCTATGTGGATGAGGTTTGTGGATTATTTAAGCTTGCAGGTATGCCCGATTATGTTATCAAGAAGAAGGTCTTCCCTTTATCTTTGAAGGGAGATGCATTGACATGGTATAGGCTATGTGATGATATGGGATCATGGGACTATAAGCAATTGAAATTGGAATTTCATCAGAAGTTTTATCCTATGCATCTTGTTCATCGTGATCATAATTATATATATAATTTTTGGCCTTGCGAAGGAGAAAGCATCACTCAAGCTTGGAGGAGGCTTAAGTCAATGTTATATTCATGCCCCAATCATGAGTTCTCAAGAGAAATGATTATTCAAAAAATTTATGCTCAGCTTTCTGACAACAATCGCTCCATGCTCGATACTTCTTATACTGGTTCCTTTATGATGAAGACTATTGAATACAAATGGAATTTATTGGAGAGAATTAAATGCAACTCTGAAGATTGGGATCTCGACGAAGGTAAAGAGACAGGTATAACACCTAAGTTTGATTGTGTTAAATCTTTTATGGATACCGATGTTTTCCGTGAATTCAGCACTAAATATGGACTTGACTCTAAGATAGTAGCTTCTTTCTGTGAATCCTTTGCTACTCATGTTGATCTTCCTAAGGAGAAGTGGTTTAAATATAATCCTCCCATTGAAGTAAAAGTAGTTGCACCTATTAAAGTTGAAGAAAAGACTATCACTTATAATGATCCTATTGTTCCTACTGCTTATGTTGAGAAACCACCTTTCCCTGTTAGAATAAAGAATCATGCTAAAGCTTCAACTGTGGTCAACAAAAGTAATATTAAGACACCTAAACCCCCTGAGAAAGTTAAAGTTGAACCTAATGTTGCTATGGTTAAAGATCTCTTGGCCGATAATATTGATGGGCAGGTTATTTACTTCTGTGATGAGACTGCTAGAATTGCTAAACCTCGTGCTAAAGATAAACATAGACCTGTCGTAGGCATGCCTGTTATTTTTGTTAAAATGTGAGATCATTGTTATCATGGCTTGCGTGATATGGGTGCTAGTCAGGCCGGGCCCATAGTTGTACAGGCTGTGCGGCCCGCACAAGGCCCATAGATTTGGGGGGGGGGGGCAAATTTGTATAAGGCCTACGTATATTTTCTTCCTGGGCGAGCGTCCCGGCCTGCTCCATACCCCGAATGTGATCGATTGCATCCAGAGCCTACCAACGATCGACCCCCCTCAAAAGATTCAGGTAGCGCTAAATAGGGCTAAGATTTGATTCAGGTAGCACTAAATAGGGATAAGATTTGTACTCTGGCCGGAGATATAATTAGTTTAGGCCCAGCCATAATTACCTTAATGTGGTGTGTACTGAAGGACAAAAGAGCCCACGCCCATTATCCTGTATTTAGGTCACCATGGTAGGTTGCCTAGTTTCATTTGTATGTTTGGCAAGACCTAGCGTCTATCCCTAGCCGCTCAGGACGATCTATTACACGCCGTCGTCGTTGTTATGCCGGTTGCCTTGTGAGTCGCCGGATATGCCACCTACACATCGCTGACATGGTTTGATGCTACCCGGCAACTTACAATGTCCCTACCGATCCTACTCTCACAGCAGTGCGATGCCACATAGAGTATTCCAGTGCAGATCGCTGTATTGTATCCGTGTATCCGTTCCTTGATCACTTGAATCTAAAGGTATGTATATTAAGTACTAGTTTGTATTATGTTGGTGGATTTCAATTCAGTAGTCTAGCGATTTTGTTTACTTGCATATAAGACAACTAGTTAATTGAACAATTAGGCGTGCCACTATTCCATTGGGGATGCTTTGATTAATTTGGCAAATCACATGATCACTTAATCCAAATGAAATTGTTGGAGAAGACCCCATGGTCTAAATTTAATCTAATACCGAAGATTCACAAGGATCATTTTCCATGAAGTTTTATCTATTGTGTGGTCATTCTCTTTCGTCACCCCGCTCATATGTAAATTCTAGCTCTGCTCCTGCACTTGAGAGCGAAGTGTTGAAGAAGATTGATCACGTGAGTTGGATAGGTATTATTTTATTGAAGAATATTGATCATGTTTTAGTGAGGATATCATTGAAGATTTCATTTCAAAGAATACTAAAAGAATGATGTTGTTCAAATAAACATCAGGCAACCGGGAGTTGGATAGGTATTATTTCTTACATATCCAATTGTTATGTAAGACACTATATCATATACTCCCTCCATTCCAAAATGTAGTGCTTCCTCTATTTCCATGCTTCAACTTTGACCATAATCAACGAGACCGACTGCGGCGGGAGCAAACATTATACAAGTGAATTCGTACTCAAAAGAAGTTTTCAACTATATAATTTTTTCTTCCACTGCAGTCGGTCTTGTTGGTTAAATTTATGGTCAAAGTTCAACCTCGGGAAGCGCAGGCGCACTATATTTTGAAATGGAGGGAGTACATCATAACTGCTTGTTAGTTTATTTTAATGACATAGGGCCCTATTATTTAGTTTCACACAGGGCCCCGGATTTTGCCGGCTCGGCCCTGGTGCAAGTGCTAGTGCAATACCTATCTCCTTATACAAAGAAATTATGCATGATATGGCACCAGCTGAAATAGAAGGTATTGATATTACCATTAAGCTTGCTAATAGAGATACTATTTCACCAATTGGGATTGTTAGAGACGTTGAAGTCTTGTGTGGGAAGGCTAAATATCCTGCTGATTTTCTTGTTCTTGGTTCCCCACAAGATAGCTTTTGTCCCATTATATTTGGTAGACCCTTTTTGAATACTGTTAATGCTAAGATAGACTGCAATAAGGATATTGTTTCTGTTGGTTTAGGGGGTATGTCTCATGAGTTTAATTTTGCTAAATTTCGTAGACAACCCCATGATAAAGAATTGCCTAGTAAAGATGAAATTATTGGTCTTGCTTCTATTGCTGTGCCTCCTACTGATCCATTAGAACAATATTTGCTAGACCATGAAAATGATATGTTCACGAATGAAAGAAGGGAAATATATGAAGTATTCTTTAAACAGGGACATATTCTGAAACAAAATTTACCTGTTGATATCCTAGGGGATCCCCTCCACCCAAGGGTGATCCCGTGTTTGAGCTTAAACCATTGCCTGATACTCTTAAATATTCTTATCTTGATGAAAAGAAAATATATCATGTTATTATTAGTGCTAACCTTTCAGAAAAGGAAGAAGAGAAATTATTGAAAACTCTGAAGAAGCACCGTGCTGCTATTGGATATACTCTTCATGATCTTAAGGGCATTAGTCCCACTCTATGTCAACACAAAATAAATTTGGAGGAAGACGCCAAACCAATTATTGATCATGAACAACGACTGAATCCTAAGATGAAAGAAGTGGTAAGAAAGGAAATATTAAAGCTCCTTGAGGCGGGTATAATTTATCCCGTTGCCGATAGTAAGTGGGTAAGTCTTGTCCATTGTGTCCCTAAGAAGGGAGGTATCACTGTTGTTCCTAATGATAAAGATGAATTGATCCCACAAAGAATTATTACAGGTTATAGGATGGTAATTGATTTCCGCAAATTAAATAAGGCTACTAAAAAAGATCATTACCCTTTACCTTTTATTGATGAAATGCTAGAAAGATTATCCAAACATACGCATTTTTGCTTTCTAGATGGTTACTCTGGCTTCTCTCAAATACCTGTGTCAGCTGATGATCAATCAAAGACCACTTTTACTTGCCCTTTCGGTACTTTTGCTTATAGACGTATGCCTTTTGGTTTATGTAATGCACCTGCTACCTTTCAAAGATGCATGATGGCTATATTTTCTATTTTTTTTGAAAAGATATGTGAGGTATTCATGGATTATTTCTCCATTTATGGATCCTCTTTTGATGATTGCTTGAGCAACCTTGATCGAGTTTTGCAGAGATGTGAAGAAACTAATCTTGTCTTGAATTGGGAGAAATGCCACTTTATGGTTAATGAAGGTGTTGTCTTGGGGCATAAAATTTCTGAAAGAGGTATTGAAGTTAATAAAGCTAAGGCTGATGCTATTGAAAAGATGCCATGTCCCAAGGACATTAAAGGTATAAGAAGTTTCCTCGGTCACGCCGGTTTTTATAGGAGGTTCATTAAGGACTTCTCAAAAATTTCTCGGCCTCTGACTAATCTATTACAAAAAGATATTCCTTTTGTCTTTGATGATGATTGTGTAGAAGCATTCTAAATACTTAATAAAGCATTGATTTCTGCACCTATTGTTCAGCCACCTGATTGGAATTTACCCTTTGAAATTATGTGTGATGCTAGTGATTATGTTGTAGGTGATGTTCTAGGGCAAAGGGTTGATAAGAAATTAAATGTCATTCAATATGCTAGTAAAACTCTAGACAATGCCCAGAGAAATTATGCTACCACTAAAAAAGAATTTTTAGCAGTTGTTTTTTCTTGTGATAAGATCAGACCTTATATTGTTGATTCTAAAGTAACTATTCACACTTATCATGCTGCTATTAAATACCTTATGGAAAATAAAGATGCTAAACCTAGACTTATTAGATGGGTTCTCTTGCTACAAGAATTTCATTTGCATATTGTTGATAGAAAGGGAGCTGAGAACCCCGTTGCAGACAACTTGTCTAGGTTAAAAAATGGTCTTCATGACCCACTACCTATTGATGATAGCTTTCCTGATGAACAATTAAATGTCATAAATGCTTCTCGTACTGCTCCATGGTATGCTGATTATGCTAATTATATTGTTGCTAAATTTATACCACCTAGTTTAACATACCAGCAAAAGAAAAAGTTCTTCTATGATTTGAGACATTACTTTTGGGATGACCCACATCTTTGTTGGGGAACGTAGCAATAATTCAAAAAAATTCCTACGTGTCACCAAGATTAATCTAGGAGATACTAGCAGCGAGAGAGAGGGAGTGCATCTTCATAACCTTGAAGATCGCGAAGCGGAAGCGTTACAAGAACGCAGTCGGTGGAGTCGTACACGAAGCGATTCAGATCGCGGCCGAATCCGATCTAAGCACCGAGCAACGGTGCCTCCGCGTTCAACACACATGCAGCCCGGTGACGTCTCCCGCGCCTTCATCAATCAAGGAGAGAGGGAGAGGTTGGTGAAGACTCCGTCCAGCAGCGGCACGACGGCGTGGTGGTGGTGGAGGAGTGTGGCACTCCAGCAGGGCTTCGCCAAGCACTGCGAAAGACGAGGAGGGAGAGGGGTAGGGCTGCACCAAGAGAGAGAGACTCGTGTGTTGGGAAGCCCCAAAACCCCCACTATTTATAGGAGGAGGGGAGGAGGGTGCGCCCCCTCTAGGGTTCCCACCCCTAGGGGGGCGGCAGCCCTAGATGGGATGGAGGGGGCGGCCAAGAGGGGGAGAGGGGGCTCGCCCTAGGGTGGGCCTTAGGCACATCTGCGCCTAGGGTTTCCCCCTTTTCCTCTGAGCTGTGCCTTGGGCCCTGGTGGGAGGCGCATCAACCCACTCTGGGGCTGGTCCCTTCCCACTCTTGGCCCATGCAAGCCTCCGGGGCTGGTGGGCCCTCCCGGTAGACCCCCGGAACCCTCCAGTGGTCCCGGTACATTACCGGTGACGCCCGAAACACTTCCGATGGTCAAAACCTCACTTCCTATATATTATTATTTACCTCCGGACCATTCCGGAACTCCTCGTGACGTCCGGGATCTCATATAGGACTCTGAACAACATTCGGTAACCACGTACAAACATTCCCTATAACCCCAGTGTCATCGAACCTTAAGTGTGTAGACCCTACGGGTTCGGGAATCATGCAGACATGACCGAGACATCTCTTCGGCCAATAACCAACAGCGGGATCTGGATACCCATGTTGGCTCCCACATGTTCCACGATGATCTCATCGGATGAACCACGATGTCAAGGATTCAATCAATCCCGTATACAATTCCCTTAGTCTGCTGGTATAGCACTTGCCCGAGATTCGATCGTCAGTGTACCGATACCTTGTTCAATCTCGTTACGGCAAGTCTCGTTACTCTTCTGTAACATATCATCCCGTGACCAACCCCTTAGTCACACTGAGCTCATTACGATAATGTCTTACCGAGTGGGCCCAGAGATACCTCTCCTCCATACGGAGTGATAAATCCCAGTCTCGATTTGTGCCAACCCAACAAACACTTTCGGAGATACCCGTAGTGCACCTTTATAGCCACCCAGTTGCGTTGTGAAGTTTGGTACACCCAAAGCATTCCTATGGTATCCGGGAGTTGCACAATCTCATGGTCTAAGGAAATGATACTTGACATTAGAAAAGCTCTTAGCAAACGAACTACACGATCTTGTGCTATGCTCAGGATTGGGTCTTGTCCATCACATCATTCTCCTAATAATGTGATCTCATTATCAATGACATCCAATGTCCATGGTCAGGAAACCATAACCATCTATTAATCAACGAGCTAGTCAACTAGAGGCTTACTAGGGACATGTTGTGGTCTATGTATTCACACATGTATTACGGTTTCCAGTTAATACAATTATAGCATGAACAATAGACAATTATCATGAATAAGGAAATACAATAATAACCATTTTATTATTGCCTCTAGGGCATATTTCCAACAGTCTCCCACTTGCACTAGAGTCAATAATCTAGTTCACATCACTATGTGATTGTAATGAATCCAACACCCATGGGGTTTGTTCATATCTCGCTTGTGAGAGAGGTTTATTAGTCAATGGGTATGAACCTTTCAGATCCATGTGTGCTTTACAAATCTCTATGTCATCTTGTAGATGCAGCTACCACGCGCTACTTTGAGCTATTCCAAATAACTACTCTACTATACGAATCTGGTTTACTACTCAGAGTCATCCGGATTAGTGTCAAAGTTTGCATCGACGTAACCCTTTACGACGAGCTCTTTTACCACCTCCATAATCGAGAAAATTCCTTAGTCCACTAGTTACTAAGGATAAGTTCGACCACTGTCATGTGATCCATTCCTGGATCACTCTTGCACCCCTTGACTGACTCATGGCAAGGCACACTTCAGATGCGGTACACATCATAGCATACTGTAGAGCCTACGTCTAAAGCTTAGGGGACGACCTTCGTCCTTTCTCTCTCTTCTGTCGTGGTCAGGTCTTCAGTCTTACTCAATACTCACACCTTGTAACACAGCCAAGAACTCCTTCTTTGCTGATCTATTTTGAACTCCTTCAAAATCTTGTCACGGTATGTATTCATTTGAAAGTACTATTAAGCGTTTTTGATCTATCCTTATAGATCTTGATGCTCAATGTTCAAGTAGCTTAATCCAGGTTTTCCATTGAAAACACTTTTCAAATAACCATGTATGCTTTCCAGAAATTCTACATCATTTCTGATCAATAATATGTTAACAATATATACTCATCAAAAATTCTATAGTGCTCCCACTCACTTCTTTGGAAATACAAGTTTCTCATAAACTTTGTATAAACCCAAAATCTTTGATCATCTCATCAAAGCGTACATTCCAACTCCGAGATGCTTACTCCAGTCCTTAGAAGGATTGCTGGAGCTTTGCATACTTGTTAGCATCTTTCAGGATTGACAAAACCTTCTGGTTGTATCACATACAACCTTTCCTCAAGAAAATCGTCGAGGAAACAATGTTTTGACATCCTATCTGCAAGATTTCATAAATAATGCAGTAACTGCTAACATAATTCCAACAGACTCTTAGCATCGCTACGAGTGAGAAAGTCTCATTGTAGTCAACTCCTTGAACTTGTTAGGAAACATCTTAACAACAAGTCGAGCTTTCTTAATGGTGACATTTACCATCATTGTCCATCTTCCTTTTAAAATCCATTTGCACCCAACAGCCTTACGACCATCAAGTAGTTCTTTCAAAGTATATACTTTGTTTTATACATGGATCCTCTCTCGGATTTTATGGCCTCGAGCCATTCGTCGGAATCCGGGCCCACCCATCGCTTCTCCATAGCTCGTAGGTTCATTGTTGTCTAGCAACATGACTTCCAAGACAGGATCACGTACCTCTCTGAAGTAGTACGCATCCTTGTCGACCTATGAGGTTTGGTAGTGACTTGATCCGAAGTTTCATGATCACTATCATAAGCTTCCACTTCAATTGGTGTAGGTGCCACAGGAACAACTTCCTGTGCCCTGCTACAAACTAGTTGAAGTGACGGTTCAATAACCTCATCAAGTCTCCATCATCCTCCCACTCAATTCTTTCGAGAGAAACTTTTCCTCGAGAAAGGACCCGTTTCTTGAAACAATCACTTTTGCTTCCGGATCTGAAATAGGAGGTATAGCCAACTGTTTTGGGTATTCTATGAAGTTGCATTTATCCGCTTTGGGTTCGAGCTTATCAGCCTGAAACTTTTTCACATAAGCGTCACAACCCAAACTTTTAAGAAATGACATCTTAGGTTTTTCTAAACCATAGTTCATACGGTGTCGTCTCAACGGAATTGCGTGGTTCCCTATTTAAAGTGAATGTGGTTGTCTCTAATCCCTAACCCATAAACGATAGTGGTAATTCGATAAGAGACATCATGGTATGCACCATATCCAATAGGGTGCAGTTATGATGTTTGGACACACCATCACACTATGGTGTTCCAGGCGGTATTAGTTGTGAAACAATTTCCACAATGTCTTAATTGTGTGCCAAACTCGTAACTCAGATATTCATCTCTATGCTCATATCATAGACATTTTATCCTCTTGTCACGATGATCTTCAACTTCACTCTGAAATTACTTAAACCTTTCAATAATTCAGACTTGTGTTTCATCAAGTAAATATACTCAGCATCTACTCAAATAATCTGTGAAGTAAGAACATAACGATATCCACTGCGTGCCTCAGCACTCATTGGACTGCACACTTCAAAATGTATTACTTCCAACAAGTTGCTTTCTTGTTCCATCTTACTGAAAACGAGGTCTTTCAGTCATCTCACCCATGTGGTATGATTTGAATGTCCCAAGTGATTCAAAATCAAGTGAGTCCAAACGATCCATCTGTATGGAGTTTCTTCATGCATATCTACCAATAGACATGGTTCACATGTCTCAATCTTTTCAAAAACGAGTGAGTCCAAAGATCCATCAACATCGAGCTTCTTCATGCATTTTATACCAACATGACTCAAATGGCAGTGCCACAAGTATGTGGTACTATCATTACTATCTTATATCTTTTGGCATGAACATGTGTATCACTACGATCGAGATTCAATAAACCTTTCATTTTAGGTGCAAGACCATTGAAGTTATTATTCAAATAAATAGAGTAACCATTATTCTCCTTAAATGAATAATCGTATGGCGATAAACATAATCCAATCATGTCTATGCTCAAATAACAATTATTTTGGTTTAACACCAATCCCGATGGTAGAGGGAGCGTGCGATGTTTGATCACATCAACCTTGGAAACACTTCCAGCACATATCGTCATCTCACCTTTAGCTAGTCTCCATAGCCTTTTATTTCAAGTTACTAACACTTAGCAACTGAACCGGTATTTATTACCCTGGTGCTACTAGCAGTACTAGTAAAGTACACAATAATATAACGTATATTCAAAATACCTCTGTCGACCTTGCCAGCCTTCTCATCTACCAAGTATCTAGGATAGTTCTGCTTCAGTGACCGTTTCCCTCATTACAGAAGCACTTAGTCTCGGGTTTGGGTTCAACCTTGGGTTTCTTCACTAGAGCAGCAACTGATTTGCCGTTTCATGAAGTATCCCTTCTTTCCCTTGCCCTTCTTGAAACTAGTGGTTTAACCATCAACAATTGATGCTACTACTTGATTTCTACTTTCGCAGTGTCAAACATCGCGAGTTGCTCAAGGATCATCATGTCTATCGTTGATATGTTATAGTTCATCACGAAGCTCCAATAGCTTGGTGGCAGTGACTATGGAGAACCATCACTATCTCATCTGGAAGATTAACTCCCACTCGATTCAAGCGATTGTAGTACTCAGACAATCTGAGCACATGCTCAACGATTGAGCTTTTCTCCCTTAGTTTGCGGGCTCAAGAAACTTGTCAGAGGTCTCATACCTATTGACGTGGGCACTAGTCTGAAATCCCAATTTCAGTCTTTGGAACATCTCATATGTTCTGCGACGTTTCAAAAACGTCTTTGGTGCCACAATTCTAAACTGTTAGCATTACGCACTGAACTATCACGTAGTCATCAAAACGTGTATGTCAGATGTTTCCCAACATCTACAGACGACGCTCGAGGTTCAGCACACTGAGCGGTGCATTAAGGACAGAATCCTTCTGTGCAGCAATGAGGACAATCCTCAGTTTACGAACCCAGTCCGCATAATTACTACTGTCAACTCTCAACTAAATTTTCTCTAGGAACATATCTAAAACAGTAGAACCAAAGCGTGAGCTATGACATAATTTGCAAAGACCTTTTGACTATGTTCATGATAATTAAGTTCATCTAATCAAATTATTCAATGAACTCCCACTTAGATAGACATCCCTCTAGTCATCTAAGTGATACATGATCCGAGTCAACTAGGCCGTGTCCGATCATCACGTGAGATGGACTAGTCATCATCGGTGAACATCTTCATGTTGATCATACCTTCTATACGACTCATGTTCGACCTTTCGGTCTTCCGTGTTCCGAGGCCATGTATGTACATGCTAGGCTCGTCAAGTAAACCTAAGTGTGTTGCGTGTGTAAATCTGGCTTACACCCGTTGTATGCGAACGTTAGAATCTATCACACCCGATCATCACGTGCTACTTCGAAACAACGAACCTTCGCAATGGTGCACAGTTAGGGGGTACACTTTCTTGAAATTTTAGTGAGGGATCATCTTATTTATGCTACCGTCGATCTAAGCAAATAAGATGTAAACATGACAAACATCACATGCAAATCATAAAGTGACATGATATGGCCAATATCATCTTGCGCCTTTGATCTCCATCTTCGAGGCGCAGCATGAACACCATCGTCACCGGAATGACACCATGATCTCCATCATCGTGTATTCATGAAGTTGCCTCACCAAATATTACTTCTACTACTATGGCTAACGGTTAGCAATAAAGTAAAGTAATTACATGGCGTTTTCATTGACACGCGGGTCATAAATAAATTAAGATAACTCCTATGGCTCCTACCGGTTGTCATACTCATCGACATGCAAGCCGTGATTCCTATTACAAGAACATGATCAATATCATACATCACATATATCATTCATCACATCCTTTTGGCCATATCACATCACATAGCAAACCCTGCAAAAACAAGTTAGACGTCCTCTAATTGTTGTTGCATGTTTTACGTGGCTGCTATGGGTTTCTAGCAAGAACGTTTCTTACCTAAGCAAAACCACAACGGTGATATGCCAATTGCTATTTACCCTTCATAAGGACCCTTTTCATCGAATCCAATCCGACTAAAGTGGGAAAGACAGACACCCGCCAGCGACCTTATGCATCAAGTGCATGTCAGTCCGTGGAAACAGTCTCATGTAAGCGTACGTGTAAGGTCGACCCGGGCCGCTTCATCCCACAATGCCGCCGGATCAAGATAAGACTAGTAACGGTAAGCAAATTGAACAAATCATTGCCCACAACTGCTTTGTGTTCTACTCGTGCATAGAATCTACGCATAGACCTAGCTCATGATGCCACTGTTGGGGAACGTAGCAATAATTCAAAAAAATTCCTACGTGTCACCAAGATCAATCCAGGAGATACTAGCAACGAGAGAGAGGGAGTGCATCTTTATACCCTTGAAGATCACTAAGCAGAAGCGTTACAAGAACGCGGTCAGTGGAGTCGTACACGAAGCGATTCAGATCGTGGCCGAATCCGATCTAAGCACCGAACAACGGTGCCTCCGCGTTCAACACACGTGCAGCCTGGTGACGTCTCCCGCGCCTTGATCCAGCAAGGAGAGAGGGAGAGGTTGGGGAAGACTCCGTCCAGCAGCAGCACGACAGCGTGGTGGTGGTGGAGGAGCGTGGCACTCCAGCAGGGCTTCGCCAAGCACTGCGAGAGACGGGGAGGGAGAGGGGTAGGGCTGCACCAAGAGAGAGAGACTCGTGTGTTGGGCAGCCCCAAAACCCCCACTATTTATAGGAGGAGGGGAGGAGGGTGCGCCCCCTCTAGGGTTCCCACCCCTAGGGGGGCGGCAGACCTAGATGGGATGGAGGGGGGAGGCCAAGAGGGGGAGAGGGGGGCGCGCCCTAGGGTGGGCCTTAGGCCCTTCTGCACCTAGGGTTTCCCCCCTTTTCCTCCTAGCTGCGCCTTGGGCCCTGGTGGGTGATACGTCTCCAACGTATCTATAATTTTTGATTGCTCCATGCTATATTATCTACTGTTTTTGACATTATTGGGCTTTATTATCCACTTTTATATTATTTTTGGGACTAACCTATTAACCGGAGGCCCAGCCCAGAATTGTTGTTTTTTGCCTGTTTTAGGGTTTCAAAGAAAAGGAATATCAAACGGAGTCCAAACGGAATGAAACCTTCGGGAACGTGATTTCCTCAACGAACAAGACCCAGGAGACTTGGACCCTACGTCAAGACACAAAAGAGGAAGCCACGAGGTAGGGGGGGCACGCCCACGCCCACCAGGCGCGCCTTCCACCCTCGTGGGCCCCCTATTGCTCCACCGACGTACTCGTTCCTCCTATATATACCTACATACCCCCAAACGATCAGATACGGAGCAAAAACCCTAACTCCACCGCCGCAACTTTCTGTATCCACGAGATCCCATCTTGGGGCCTGTTCCGGAGCTCCGCTGGAGGGGGCATCGATCACGGAGGGCTTCTACATCAACACCATAGCCCCTCAGATGAAGTGTGAGTAGTTTCCTTCAGACCTACGGGTCCATAGTTAGTAGCTTGATCGCTTCTTCTCTCTTTTTGGATCTCAATACAAAGTTCTCCCCCTCTCTTGTGGAGATCTATTCGATGTAATCTTCTTTTTGCGGTGTGTTTGTTGAGATCGATGAATTGTGGGTTTATGATCAAGTCTATCTATGAAAAATATTTGAATCTTCTCTGAATTCTTTTATGTATGATTTGTTATCTTTGCAAGTCTCCTCGAATTATCAGTTTGGTTTGGCTACTAGATTGATCTTTCTTGCAATGGGAGACGTGCTTAGCTTTGGGTTCAATCTTGCGGTGTCCTTTCCCAGTGACAGTAGGGGCAGCAAGGAACGTATTGTATTGTTGTCATCGAGGATAACAAGATGGGGTTTTCATCATATTGCATGAGTTTATCCCTCTACATCATATCATCTTGCTTAAGGCGTTACTCTGTTTTCATTAACTTAATACTCTAGATGCATGCTGGATAGCGGTCGATTGATACGTCTCCAACGTATCTATAATTTTTGATTGCTCCATGCTATATTATCTACTATTTTGGACTATATTGGGCTTTATTTTCCACTTTTATATTATTTTTGGGACTAACCTATTAACCGGAGGCCCAACCCAGAATTGTTGTTTTTTGCCTATTTCAGTGTTTCGGAGAAACAGAATATCAAACGGAGTCCAAATGGAATTAAATCTTCGAAAACGTGATTTTCTCATCAGATAAGATCCGGGAGACCTGGACCCCCTGTCAAGAAAGCCACGAGGTGGTCACGAAAGAGGGGGGCGCCCCCCTAGGGCACGCTCCCCTGCCTCGTGGGCCCCTCAAAGCTCCAACGACGTACTTCTTCCTCCTATATATACCTACGTACCCCCAAACGATCAGATAGGGAGCCAAAAACCTAATTCCACCGCCGCAAATTTCTGTATCCACGAGATCCCATCTTGGGGCCTGTTCCGGAGCTCCGCCGGAAGGGGAATCGATCACGGAGGGCTTCTACATCATCATCCAAGCCTCTCCGATGAAGTGTGAGTAGTTTACTTCAGACCTACGGGTCCATAGTTATTAGCTATATGGCTTCTTCTCTCTTTTTGGATCTCAATATAATCTTCTCCCCCTCTCTTGTGGAGATCTATTCGATGTAATCTTCTTTTTGCAGTGTGTTTGTTGAGATCGATGAATTGTGGGTTTATGATCAAGTCTATCTATGAATAATATTTGAATCTTCTCTGAATTCTTTTATGTATGATTTGTTATCTTTGCAAGTCTCTTCGAATTATCAGTTTGGTTTGGCCTACTAGATTGGTTGTTCTTGCCATGGGAGAAGTGCTTAGCTTTGGGTTCGATCTTGCAGTGTCCTTTCCCAGTGAAAGAAGGGGCAGCAAGGCACGTATTGTATTGTTGCCATCGAGGATAACAAAATGGGGTTTTTATCATATTGCATGAAACTATCCCTCTACATCATGTCATCTTGCTTAAGGTGTTACTCTATTTTTTACTTAATACTCTAGATGCATGCTGGGTAGCGGTCGATGAGTGGAGTAATAGTAGTAGATGCAGAATCGTTTCGGTCTACTTGTCTCAGACGTGATGCCTATATACATGATCATACCTAGATATTCTCATAACTATGCTCAATTCTGTCATTTGCTCAACAGTAATTTGTTCACCCACTGTAGAATACTTATGCTCTTGAGAGAAGCCACTAGTGAAACCTATGTCCCCCGGGTCTCTTTCTCATCATATCAATCTCCATCACTTTATTATTGCTTTTCTTTTAGTTTGCCTTCTACTTTTTACTTTGCATCTCTATACCAAAAATACCAAAAATATTATTTATCATCTCTATCAGATCTCACTTTCGCAAGTGACCATGAAGGGATTGACAACCCCTAAGAGCGTTGGTTGCGTTGAGCTATTGTTTTTGTGTAGGTACAAGGGACTCAAGCATAGCCTCCTACTGGATTGATACCTTGGTTCTCAAAAACTAAGGGAAATACTTACGCTACTTTGCTGCATCATCCTCTCCTCTTCGGGGAAATCCAACGCAATGCTCAAGAGGTAGCAAGAAGAATTTCTGGCGCCGTTGCCGGGGACTATGCGCAAAAGTCAACATACCAAGTACCCATCACAATCCCTATCTCCCCCATTACATTATTTGCCATTTGCCTCTCGTTTTCCTCTCCCCCACTTCACCCTTGCTATTTTATTCGCCCTCTCTCTCTATCCTCCCTCTCTATTTGCCTCTCTTTGCCTGTTTGCTTTTTTCTTGCTCGTGTGTTAGTTTGCTTGCTTGTCACGATGGCTCAAGATAATACTAAATTGTGTGACTTCACCAATACCAACAATAATGATTTCCTTAGCACTCCGATTGCTCCTCTTACCGATGCTGAATCTTGTGAAATTAATACTGCTTTGATGAATCTTGTCATGAAAGATCCGTTCTCTGGCCTTCCTAGTGAAGATGCCACTACCCATCTTAATAGCTTCGTTGATTTGTGTGACACGCAAAAGAAGAAAGATGTGGATAATGATATTGTTAAATTGAAGCTATTTCCTTTTTCGCTTAGAGATCGTGCTAAAGCTTGGTTCTCATCTTTGCCTAAAAATAGTATTGATTCATGGAACAATTGCAAAGATGCTTTTATCTCTAAGTATTTTCCTCGCGCTAAGATCATCTCTCTTAGAAACGATATTATGAATTTTAAGCAACTTGATCATGAACATGTTGCACAAGCTTGGGAGAGAATGAAATTAATGATACGTAATTGCCCTACTCATGGTTTGAATTTGTGGATGATTATACAAAAATTGTATGCCGGATTGAATTTTGCTTCTAGAAATCTTTTAGATTCGGCCGCGGGAGGCACTTTTATGGAAATCACTTTAGGAGATGCTACTAAACTCCTAGATAATATTATGGTTAATTATTCTCAATGGCACACTGAAAGATCCACTAATAAAAAAGTGCATGCGATAGAAGAAATTAATGTTTTGAGTGGAAAGATGGATGAACTTATGAAATTATTTGCTACTAAGAATGCTTCTTCTGATCCTAATGATATGCCTTTGTCTACTTTGATTGAGAATAATAATGAATCTATGGATGTGAATTTTGTTGGTAGGAATAATTTTGGTAACAACGCGTATAGAGGGAATTTTAATCCTAGGCCTTATCCTAGTAATCCTTCTAATAATTATGGAAATTCCTACAACAACTCTTATGGAAATTATAATAGGATGCCCTCTGATTTTGAATCTAATTTTAAAGAAATTATTACTTCACAAAAGAATTTTAATGCTATGATTGAAGAAAAATTGCTTAAGATTGATGATTTGGCTAGGAATGTTGATATAATTTCTCTTGAGGTTGATTCTTTAAAGATTAGATCTATTCCTCCTAAGCATGATATCAATGAGTCTCTCAAAGCGATGAGAATTTCCATTGATGAGTGCAAGGAAAGAACTGCTAGGACGCGTGCTATGAAGGATGCCTTTATTAAAGCGTATTCTTCCAATTCCTATGAAAATCAAGATGAAGATCTAAAAGTTATTGATGAGTCTCCTATTAAATCTTTGTTTTGCAATATGAATCTTGATGAAACTGAATATGATCCACCCTTACCTAAAAGGTGTTCTAAAAATTCGGAGTATTTAGATATTGATGATGAAATTGATAAAAGTGGGATTGAAAGAAATAAAAATCTAGATGTTGCTAAACCCACTATATTGTATTTGAAGGAATTTAATTATGAAAATTGCTCTTTAATTTATTGTATTTCCTTGTTGCAATCCGTGCTAAATTCTCCTCATGCTTATAGTCAAAATAAAGCCTTTACCAAACATATCGCTGATGCCTTGAAGCAATCATCTGAAGAAAAACTTGAGTTGAAAGTTTCTATCCCTAGAAAACTTTATGATGAGTGAGAACCAACTATTAAAATCAAAATTAAAGATTATGAGTTTTATGCTTTGTGTGATTTGGGTGCTAGTGTCCCTACTATTCCCAAAACTTTGTGTGATTTGCTAGATTTCCGTGATTTTGATGATTGCTCTCTAAACTTGCATCTTGCGGATTCCACTATTTATAAACCTATGGGAAGAATTAATGATGTTCTTATTGTTGCAAATAGGAATTATGTGCCCGTAGATTTTAT